>NC_140963.1:67956374-68036374 GCF_056783735.1 Eptatretus burgeri | reverse complement strand
CTACGCGAGCACACGGCAACACTTACACAGTTTTACTTTACAGACGGCGCCGACAACACATATACTCAAAATCAAAAGAAAAGGGCCACCCTCAACGACAAGGGGGCAGACGTGGTCTGTGGCGCGAGGCCGGGCGGAGCCTACCCGTCTTGTGATGAGCCGCAAAATGGCGGCGGTGCCCCGACTCCGCGCTCCTCCGCGGGCCTCGTTGGAACTGCCTGGAATGGGGTGGGAACGGGGCCCCCTTTTCGCACTATCTCAGCGTGGGGGGAAACAGGGGGGGGTTGTTGATGCTCTGGGGAAAGAGGATAGCTGGCTTGCTTGGGTCCCGCGACGAGCGACTCCACTGCGCCTCGACCGCGCTCCTTGCTTCCCCTCTCTGCAGCTCCCCGACAGACTCCGAACCCCGACAGACCGACTCTACTCCAGACCCGTCTTGACTGCTGCTGCCACACTTCGCCGCCGCCACACCTCTCCAACTCGCTCGAGCCCGAAACAGAAACTGCCTGAATTCGCCCCGCGCTCGGCGCTTTATAGTGCAGCAGGAGAACCCATATGCAAATTTCCGGATCAGGATGGACTCGGGGGCGGAGCCATGCTCGCCCATTGGACGGAGGAAAAGTGGGCGTGAACCTCCCCTGATCCTCGAATTTGCATATATCGATTCCACTCCGACGCGCCTGGAGACGGGGCCAAATCGCCCCGCGCTTAATGATTGGAGGGATCGGAAGTGGGCGTGTATCATTCGTGATCCGACTTCCCCTCGGAAAGGCCGCTCTTTGTACCCGCGGCTCAGCGCGCGCCCTGTACGAGGCCAGGACAGCCTGACGCTCGGTGCCCACAAGCGGTGCGGGAATGGCGGCAGAAGGAGGAGAGGTGAAGTTGGTGGAGGGTTTATTGTGGCGGTGATGGCCATGGCGATGCTTGGAATGGTGGTGATGCAATGTTTGCGAGAGCGAGTTGTGAAGGTAAAGGTCGTGGCTGTTGGCATTGTTGTTGTGAAGCGGCGTTGTTGGTGGTTGTTGTGTGATGGCGGTTGAGACGTGGTTGGTTCAAAATAAAGATAGAACAGAAAACGGCTATCTTAAAGGGTCGCAGGCTGAATGAATCATATTTATTCCCTCTAAACAACGGGTTTGGGCTAACTACACATGTACTTGCAGAGATATCTCACCTACGGGACCTGAATGGTGGTTTGCGAATTTCCTCAACCACAACACTACCCCCTCCCCTTTTTACAGACTCGTCCCGAGTCGTCAAATTTTCGTGTGCCTCATGTGTAGTTCTCCCCTAATACGTTTTACCTACGGATCCCTGAGTGCGACATTCATGGTATTCGTGTCCCCAAAATAAATAACCTGCGGGCTGAGTAACTACCTAAACAAACCCACTCACACGGACGACTTAAATAAAATTGCCGGCGCTAAGACAGACATGCCGGGGGCGCACTCATATGTACAGTACATCTTACCTTAACTTACAAATTTTACACTAAACCATGGCCCAGGATCAATGGACTCTGCAAAAAGAAAGCAGTTAGCAGGGAGCCAGGCTGCTCGCATGCAGTCTCTGGCTCAAGCAATGCAGGTGACAGGGAACGTGGCCGGCTGCTCACACGCAGTCCAAGGCCTCCCCTTTTTGAACTGAACGCAGTGAACCACAACGGTGCATGGGCTGCACAAACGCAGTCTCCGTGCCAGCTCAAGTGGCACACGCAATGAGCACAACGGATGGATGGATGGATTAATGGATGGACGCAAACACGGTGCACGGGCCGCCACTGCAGGCCCGTGTTGTAGCTGCCAACAGGGCAGTTCTTGCAGCTTGCAAACTGTTGCTTTCTGATCCTGGCGCACATGGCAATGAACAGGGGGGGGGGCAAAGCAAAATTGAACGGGGGCTGGTGAACAGTGGCAGTGGGCATGGCATGGCAAAGGTGAGCAGGCAACCAAAGCCTGCAGAACAGGGCCGCTGCAGGCAAACACAGCCGGCAGACGAACTGGCCGGCACAGGCCTTGAAGCACAGCAGCTGCAGACAATCCAGCCGGCACAGGCCTTGCAGCAAACAACAGCTGCCGATGAAGTGGGCCGGCACAGGCCTTGCAGCAACGCAGCCAGCAGATGAAGCTGGCCAGCCTTTGCCGTTCAGTAGAGGTTGGTGGAGGGAGTGCGGTGGTGCTGGCCACTCGGAAGGCGGGCTCGGACCTACTCTACGGTCTCCCTCCCAACCTATCGCCTTTGCCTGTCACTGTCTATACCCACTCCCTTAATTTGTCAAACCCCAATTTAGCCCCAACTTATTTAATTTTTTTCCACTATAATTCGTCCCGTAACCCCCTTTATCGTCCTTGTTCGGCTCCTATCATCCTAGCCTACTCCCAACCCCTACGTTCCCTTCCCGGAGGGGAATAAGGGAGAGCTAGCATCCTGTGTCGAGGCCCAACGAAGCCTCAAGATGGCCTCCCCAGACTTTAGCGATCTAACTCAAAGTGGGTCCAGCGGCCCACAACAAGAGCGAGGGGATGGATGGTGCGGAGGGGTACACTTCCTAATCTACCTTATCCATTTAACTGTTAAACTACCCCGGGGCTTTCAACAAGCGCCTCTCGCTTAAACTATTGGTTCTAACAACCCAGATTCCCGTCGCCTGTGTTGGTGTCCTTACAATTTCGGGCCTCGCCCCCCAATTTTCTCTCTGTGCCCTCACACGGTATCATGGCTGGGACACGTGGCTCCCCTTGGCAGGCACGACCCTCTGCCGAATCTCCCGCTATGGCACCCCCGGGCACTACACTGCCTCCGAGCCTACCAGCTCCCTAAACTCCGGGGAGTGCCCCCCATGGCACCTCCGCTGAAATGCACACGTGGCAGGCTGGCTTCCTGGGCCCCTTTCCGAGGGTCACCCGTGCCCACAACACTGCCCACGCAGCTAACGGCGCCCCGGGCCCCCGCACCAAGCAGGCGCACCCATGCCACTACGCTATCCCGGCCCCCCATGGGCCCTTGGCCTACTATGGCCGACTAGCCTGGTGCCCTGGGTACCCACTCAGCGATACTCACCTTTCGCAGCCACGCTCCCAGCCTGTCAACAGGGCTCCTGCATCCTTCCAAATGGGTTTCGAGCCTACTTTCCCACCAACAACAAAACGACCTCCATTTTTCAATTTAACTAATCCCCTAACTCACTCTACACTGACCCCGGGGTCCCTTGGACGGGAGTCACTCCTCCCCCCAATCACTCATCGCACCATGCATTCCACATTCGCTCCATACACACAGACCCGCTGGCCTCACTCGCTCACCAAGCACAACACAACTCACCAACTCTTCAACACGCACACCGCTGAACTCTGCCATCCTGCTCACTAAATCCCCTGACTAACTCGTGCTCCCACGTCGTCCCTTAAACTATAGCACGTTCCATTTAACACTACGTAGCTAAGCTACGTCCCCTCTACACACTCACAAGTTTGTCACTGTCTCCAAATCATCAAAAAATCATTTCCCCACCTAAATCTCAACTAACAATCCCTCTACCTAATCCATTCCACGGGCCCCATGAGGACTTACCCCTGCCCCATGGAGCCGGTCTAACTAAGCTAACCCTACCCCCTAGCTAGTTTCCATCCTGTGCCCAGGTCAAGGGGATCATCCACTCCTTGCCTGGGAGTCCTGTTCACCCGAAAGTGAGGCTTGCTTTTTTTTTTTCACATGCGCAGCACCAGCGCGGCAACTCACAGCTCGCGCACTTTGTACCTGCCCGTGACGTCATGCAGCTGCACGTGTACCTCGTCCCTCCTTGGACGGTACCATCCGGCAGGGATACCCCTCCTGCCGGATTCCAACCCCACGTGCAGCCATGACGTCACCGTGCGCATTAAAAAAACACAAGCCCCACGTCTCGAGGGGCTCCCCACGCGAACACATGTGCTCTGCCCGTTGGAGCTTAACACACGCCCGCGTGGAGAACCCGTCCGGTCCAAATCCGTAATCCTGCCTAAACTTTGTCCGTCGCGGGATCGGCAACATTCACCGAGCTCGTTTCCGGACCGGGACTTCACTCTCGCAAGCGAGCACGTGGGGGCCTCGTGCGTTGCACAGCAGGACCTCGCGCTCGCTGCTGGGTGAACCCGGCACGGTCCCCGAAACAGCTACAGCCGCTACCCGGCTTTTGTCCCTCACATGTCGCGTTGTCGCCAAATCGCCCCACGCTTAATGATTGGAGGGATCGGAAGTGGGCGTGTATCATTCCAGATCCGACTTCCCCTCAGAAAGGCCGATCTTTGTACCCGCGGCTCAGCGCGCGCCCTGTACGAGGCCAGGACAGCCTGACGCTCGGTGCCCACAAGCGGTGTGGGAATGGCGGCAGAAGGAGGAGAGGTGAAGGTGGTGGAGGATTTATTGTGGCGGTGATGGCCATGGCGACGCTTGGAATGTTGGTGATGCGATGTTTGCGAGAGCGAGTTGTGAAGGTAAAGGTCGTGGCTGTTGGCGTTGTTGTTGTGAAGCGGCGTTGCGGTTGGTGGCTGTTGTGTGATGGTGGTTGAGACGTGGTTGGTTCAAAATAAAGATAGAACAGAAAAACGGCAATCTTAAAGGGTCGCAGCCCGAATGAATCACATTTATTCACTCTAAACAACGGGTTTGGGGCTAACTTCATATGTACTTACAGAGATATCTCACCTACGGGACCTGAATGGTGGTTTGCGAATTTCCTCAACCACAACAATATATATATATATATATATATATATATATATATATATATATATATATATATATATATATATATATATATATATATATATATATATATATATATATATATATATAGTCCATAAAGTCCCTTTACAATTTATTACAAAAGCAAATCAATAGATAAACCTGTCGAAATAATTGCAAAATAAGTAGATATTGAACTTTTTTTTTGCCTCATTTAATACACTTCTATATGGGCACCATTAGTTGCACGAAGCACATCAAGACGGTTTAAATTATCTATCTATAATTTCAGCAATCTCTGTGTGTCTGTATGTGTGTCTGCGACAGCCGTTTCTCGACAACCACTGGTCCCATCGAATTGAAACTTGCCAGGAATATTGCTAGGGACCTGAGGATGTGCCTTTTCAAGGTTTGATATTAATCGGACAAGCGTTTCCCAAGTTACGGCCATTTATCTGTCAACCAATGACAGGACACGGTGCTATGACATCACGAATGACGTCACAATTCTTTTTCTTTTATTTATTATTATATATATATATATATATATATATATATATATACATATATATATATATATATATATATATTTTATATTGGTCCGATGTAATTGAAACTATGCCCCAATCCAGTCGTCGTTTACGAGAGCGAAGGAACGAAGCTGCACGTACCGGCCCGCACCTACAGGCCCGCACTAGTAAATTATGAAGAGGCTTTATGGACACCCTGTATATATATATATATATATATATATATATATATATATATATATATATATATATATATATATATATATTGTATATGCATATTGTTACGGCTGTGGAAATTCGCAAACCACCATTCAGGACCCGTAGGTGAGATATCTCTAAGTACATGTGTAGTTAGCCCAAACCCGTTGTATCGAGGGAATTTATGTGATTCATCCGGCTGCGACGCTTTGAGTCAGTCGTTTTTCTGTTCTATCTTTATTTTGAACCAACCACGCCTCAACCGCCATCACACAACAACCACCTTAACCACCACACCAGCCATCGTCACCAACTACAACCACGCTCCAACCCTCAGACAACAACAACAACGCCAACAACCACGCCACCGCCACCATCTACGCTCCCACATCATCGCATCACCGCCATTCCCAAATGGCACCATAACCATCAAACCACCATCGAAAACCCTCCACCACCTTCACCTCTCTCCTTCTACGGACATTCCCGCACCACCTGTGGACGCTGAACGTCAGGCTGTCTTTGGCCCGTTCAGCGTTTGGTGCCGAGCGCACCGAGCCGCGAGCCCAAATGGCGGCCTTTCGGAGAGGAAAACTCGGATCAAAAACGCTACACGCCCACTTTTCCTCCGTCCAATTAGCGAGCGCGGGGCGGCTTGGCCCCGCCTCCAGGCGCGTGTGTGTGAAGTCGATATCTGCAAATTCTAGGATCAGGGGAGGTTCACACCCCCGTTTCCTCCGACCAATGGGCGAGCGTGGCTCCGCCCCCGAGGTCATTCTGATCCGAATATTTGCATATTAACTGCTCCTGCCAGCCTATAAGAAGGCAAGCGCAAGGCGAATGAAGTGAGTTGGGTTCTGGAGTCGCCGAGAGTTTTGGAAAAGAGAGTCGGGTCGGTCGGGTGAGGAGAGTGCGGAACTGGGAAGAGTAGCAGAGTCAAGTCAGTCGGTGGAGTCGCGAGGAGAGTGCGGAACTGAAGAGGGTCGGCTGAGGAGAGTGTGGAACGGAGAAGAGTTGCAGAGAGAGTCGGGCGAGTGAGAGCGGTGGAACTGCAGGCAAGGGAGCTTGGGTCCGAGGCCATAAGGATGGTGGTCGGCGACGAGGTCGCGGTGTGGGATCGCTCGTCGCGGGACCCAAGCCAGCCAGCCATTCTCCTCCCCCAGGGCATCAACAATTCCCCCTTTCCTCCACGCTGAGATAGTGCAAAAGGGGGCCCCGTTCCCATCCCACCCCAAACGTCGTGCCAAAGAAACCCGCCAAGGAGCACGGAGTCGGGGCACAGCCGCGCGGCCACATTTGCGGCTCGCCCGCCAACGCATCACGAGGACGCGGGTAGGACCCCCCCGGTCTCGCGGACCTGGCCGCTCCTCCAGGTCAGGCGCACATTTGGCCTACAGGCCTGTTTGCCCCCTTGTCTATGAGGGTGGCTTCTTTTCTTTTCTTTTGTGTAAATGTGTGTTGGCGCCGTCTGTAAAGTAAAGCTGTATAAGTGTTGCCGTGTGTGCGCGAAGTCGGTATTAACTCTGCGTCGTTGTTGCTTTTTTGTTCTGGTTACTATATGTGCATTTTGACTGTATGGCTGTATATGTGCTTTCCGTGTGCCGGGAAATAAATGTGCATTGTGTGAACTGTTTTCCCGTTTCGCTTCGTCTTTTCCGAATTGAATCTCCATCCTGCTTCACGTAAAGGGTTCGTAGTGGGTGCAAAATGCCCGGTAAATAATCTGAACCGTCGAGGTCGACGATAACACCGCTCGGTTATCCCGATAGTACGGAACGGGCCGCCCAAGCCTCTCGTGTCCGGAGTCGACCTGCGGCGAGGAACGATCGCCCGGTTTACCATCTGCGTGGGTACTTAGGTCGGTCGAGTTTGGCGAACAACCCTATCCTACGCGGATGGCCGATTGTGGTGAGGTCGAAAGGCCTACCCGTGACTGGCTCCGGGCGATAGTTCCTGGAGGGTCACGACTGAATTGGATCGCGGCACGTCGCCCACCGGACGGACGAGTTACGTGGCCGTCCGCACGCCGGCAGGCGCGAATTCGCAACAATATATATATATATATATATATATATATATATATATATATACTGTATATGCATATGTATATACTGTATATGCATATATATATATATATATATATATATATATATATATATATATATATATATATATATATATATATATTGTTATGGATTTCAGAATCCAGTCTGATGAATGCATCCACACATCCAGGTCCTCAGACAGTTATTTCCTGAAATGCATGTTCAGATTAGCCCCATCCCCATGTCGAATGAGATCTTAAATGTGATGCGTTGAGAAGGGTAAAGAATAGATCCCCCCTCTTATGGGAAGTTTTTTTACTTTATGACAGACACGTTTACACACATTTCTTTCACGAGCTCTGAAGCCCACCCTCATTTTTCCTCAGCAACATTCTTTCGCGAGCTTCGACGCCCGCCTTTTTTGAGAGCGCATGGGTCATCATGGTAACCGTGCGCAAGTGGGGTGGGGTGAGCTTGGGGTGGACACTGTGCTGCCGAGACGGCCCGCAGATATAAAACGAATGAAGGTCCGTTCTGGGGCGAGAGGAAAGCGGAGGCGAGAGAAGTGAAAGGAAAACAGAAGCGAAAGAAAGCGGGGCGAAAAAGCTCGGGAGGAAGAAGGGAACGAGAAGTAAGCGCGAGAAGCGAGCAAGAAGCGGGTGTAAGCGTCCAAAAGAGGAGAAAAAAGCAAGCGTGTGGGTGTCTGATCAGCGCCAACGAGACAATTCGTCCTTCCCAGTGCTTGGGCAAGCGAGCGTGTGGTGCGCGTGGGGGTGTGAGCAGCGCCGCCAACAAGTGAGGCACGGGTCGGTCACCAACAACACCAGGGTCGAAACCCATAAGACGATCTCGGTGCCCTTCAGACGCTGACTGGCGTTCAAGGCTGTTCGTGAGAGGGTGCATGGCAAGGCTGGGTGCTGGCGACAGACGTGACACGCACACACACATTTTAGGACGTTTTCACTTCACGGACGACTACTCTGGTGAGCGAGACGATTTTTTTCTCCCTTGAATGATCTGTTGGGTACCCATGTCTATGTTTAGCTGTAAGTCAACCCCCATCCCCCCCCGGATAAGCATGCTCTTTTTCTCTTTCCTGGCATTTTGATTGATTTTGCTTTGAAATTTATTCTTTATTTACCTCAGAAAATAAAGTTCTTTTTATTTATTTATTTTATTTTTATTTTGGAGGGAAAACAGAAAGGCATGGGTAATAGCTGTCATCTTTATAAATTGTTTCCACAACCGTTTTATCCCTCAAGTGGAGAGGTACGTGGCAGAAAAGAACCTCTCCTTCAAGGTCCTCATGCTGATGGACAACTCTCCTGGCCACCCCGAGGTGCTGAAGGTGGCCCATCTCAATGTTGAGGTCACCTTCCTGCCACAGACCACCACCAACCTGATCCAACGCGAAAGAGGACTGCATGATTAAGCTGATGATGCTGACTGACAGACCACCACCACCCTGGCGAAGGGCCAATTTCAAAGTTTAAAACGTACTGCACCTTAGATGCGATGGAGTCCGACCCCAAACTTACCGTCAGGAAACGTTGGAACGACTTCGCATCAGCACCATCAAAGACTCTCTGGACAAAGTCAAAGCCTCCCCATTCAAGGCTTGCTGGTAAAATCTATGTCCACAGGCAGTCAACGACTTTAGTGGCTTTACCGACATCACAGAAGAGACGTGGAAAATTGCCGGGTTGGCGTGTAAGATGGGAGAGGAAGGCTTCGATGATATGGAGCCTGACAAATTGGAGGAGCTCATCGCCTTGCACGGCGAGGAGCTGACTGAGGAGGAATTGGAGGCCATCATCAAGGTTTTTGTCCGAGGAGGAGGGCAGTGAAGAGGAGGAAGAGGTGGCGAGGCCCAACCTGACCGTCTAGTTCCTGGGTGAGGTGCTGCAGAATATGAGGGCAGTAGCTGACAGTTTGCAAGATGCCGACCCAGTGATGGAGTGATACCTCTGGTTCAATAGGTGGTTGGATGATGTTTTGCTGGTGTATGGAGAGCTGCACAGAAACCTGCAGCACTCCGCAAAACAGCGGTGTATTGTATTACCCTTTTTTTTCACCCCAGCCCCTCCACCTCAACACCTTTACCTGCAGCCCCTTCAGCACCCTCACTTGCGTACTCTTCAGGAGTTCACTGGATTCTAACTCATCATCATCACCACCTCAAAATTACATAGTATGTCAATTAGAAAATGGAAACAGGACCTGCTGTTGCTGTTGTCTTTTTATTTGTGAGCATTTTAATGAAACTGTAATGATGTGCATTCATGTTTGTAAAATTTTAAAATGTTCTCTTCTGAATCATGAACCGCTGAGAACCTATTACCCTTTTTCCCATTGAAACAAATTGGAGGAGCTCATCGCCCCGACATTGGCAAATTCGACATTTGCAACATTTTTCAAGAACATATCCCCCGCAAATGTCCGGGTCTTACTTTATATATATCATATTGACCATTCCTGAAACAAGGTATGAAAAGAAAAAGTAAATTTATTTTCAAAGAATATACAAAAGTTTAAAATGTGCAAAAAATGGCAAAATGCTTATTTTGTACATTGAAATATGAAACTGCGAGGCCAATTGATTTTATGCAAATTATGAATGAAATCATGATGATGCACGAGTGTCGAGTGTGCAAGCACAAATGCAATTTTCATAAACAAAGCTACGATAAGCAAGACAATCCCATCAGATTGTGCAAGAATGCATTGCATAAGAGTGAAATCAATATTTACTTCTTTTTTTTTTGTCATAAATGCCGTTAAAGCAGCAATATTAAAATTGGGCAAGTATTACATTTTCACAACCAGACAGAGCTCCGTTACATTTCAGCATAGTAATTCCAAGGGGCACAAATAAACAAATATTTGATTTAAATTAACATGCAATTTAGATGGCTCTGCAGATATCAACAAACAATACAACAAAATGAAAGAAGGGTAAACAAAAGATGAATACCTTCAAAGACCAAAGAGAGAATACGGTTTGGTTTAGAAAGGGAATTAAAAAAATAAATAAATTGACAAATCCAGGGTAGGTGAAAGCGGCATTTTAAGAATTCCAAACGATTGCTGCGCTCAACCCTTACGATGTTGAAACGTTAAGCGCGCCGTGATACTTCAACGACAAACCTGAGTACATTTGGCTTAAAATCCACCCACCTGATCAACCACAAAATATTACTTCATTTTTTTTCCAGTCAAGTATTCCTTGAAAAACTTTCCCCAAAGTAATAATTATGGCTTCATTTACCTTGGATCATTAAGTTAACAAAAGTTATTAAAGTAAAAAAAAACAACAACAAAAAAAAAAACACCATCATTGTTCATAATTAGAAAATCCAAGTAGGACTTGGTTATTACTCATCATTCTCTTGAGGCTGGTAGCATTTGTTCATGAGGCAAATAACTTTTTTGTACAAGGATTAGAAGGATGGCTTATCGACCCCTTTTTAGGAAGGAGTAACTCACATTTATAGGAATGAGTTTTGTCGGTCCACAACTTGTTGAAAATAAGTGAAGATCGAAAACGCAACAGACAGTCACATGTGGACAAATCGGTCCGACTCCATGTCGGCACGACATTCATAATCTTTGCACTCACCATGGTAAGTCTTCCTCCCAGGTATTTTCAGAACTTGTTTTGTTAGCAAAAAGTTGACACAAAACAAACATCTAAACCACAAGCCTTGGGTCTAACCTAATTTGGAATGACAACTTGGTGATGAGCAAATTCCTGTCCGTCACTCATGTTCTTGTGCCCTATGCTTGCTGGCCAAGACCAATCATTATCTTCTTGCTTCTCACACAGTTAGATGCATTATGAGGCCTATCGCTGTTTTCTTACAGTGTTTCTTTGACTTCCCATGGATAGGTGCTTGTAGCGCTTTGTCACCACATTGTTGGCGTAGGCCTTCATCAGCTTCGCAATTTCTGCCTCCTGAGGGAATGGTATGGAAATGATGTAAAAAGGAATCATGTTGTCTCATGGTTACCACATTTTTATTTTCAGAACTTGATAAGCATTCGTTAATTTTAAGACCTTTATTCTTCACAGCTGCATGTTTTTTATATATATATATATATATATATATATATATATATATATATATATATATATATATATATATATATATATATATATATATATATATTATTATTTATTTTATTTTTTTTAAAGGAAATACAAATAAATCTCAGTACAGGAGTAGGCCATGCAATTGGCCTGTGTGCCTGCACCACATCCACAGCCTTAACCAATCACCCAATCCACAAGCACAAACCACCCTCCACAACACCAAGCCAAACTTACATCACAAACCCAATCCAACCAGAGATCCACACAATTGGTAGGGGAAGGCAAACAGCATGGGAGGAGGTGGGAAGTGTGGATGGACGTGACGGGGGTGAAGACGTACATCACAGCCAGGACATTAACAATCAGAACATACATGTGATTTTAACTCAGTTTGTTTTATAGGTGAGCAGAAGGTGAAATTAAGTGAGAGTTGAATTAATACAAAGAACTGTTGATGCTTGACAACACAGACAACTCGGAGAATCAATACCTGTTAAGATAAGGAGGCAGAAATTGATGGGAGATCGGAATTGAATTGGGCGATTTGTAGGCGTTGTGTACATGTTGTGCTTTGTCTGTCCCTGTGGCCTTTGCTTCTAGGTGCCTATCCAACTACATTTTAAACCAATCTAGTGTCCCCACTGTTACCACATTCCCAGGAGGACCATTCCATACATTAATGGCTCTATGTAAACTACAACTTTCAAGCTACTGTATGTCTCCCGGTCCTGCCACTGTAAACCCTGGTAAAAAAATATTGTTGCGGTTCTCGGAACCGCATGCATCCAACAGATAGTGGTCTCAAGGCAGTTATTCCATTAATACACGTGTAGATAGTCCCTTCCCTTTTGTCTCGCGGGAAAACCGGGGCGTGCGTTGCGAGGGTCTCATAGGTAGGTTTGCTTATATCATTTCTTCTTCATTTCATTTATAACATCATTTCTACTCTTCTTTTCTGATTATTCCTGAGGTAAATCTGAGCCACGTGTGCCCTTCGCTGTGAGATGGGTCCTCAGCGAAGGCCAAGCAGGCCTTCAAGCCTTCCCCGGTAATTAAATCACGCCAAGCAGGCTGGACACCCCTCCGTAGAAAGCACACTCAACACAACGCCCACGCTGCATGAATAGTGTTTTTCACAACACAGGAAACACACCCAGCACAACGCCCACGCTGCACGGAACGCGCACCGAGGCCGATAATAGAAAGGCAACCCCATGCCACGTTGCGCGGGATGCGAGTGTGCAAGGCACAAGCGTCGCGTTCCTATCAAGCCATTTCTGGACGAATTATATCGATCAGGTTTCGCCCCACGCACACGATAGCAGAATCGGGCAAACGCGAGCTCTGGCCACGTGCGTAATGGCGGATCCACGCGCACTGTACGGAGCGTGCTCGAAGGCAGACCCGTGCGCCGCTCGCGACACTTTGTTATCGTACAGAGCCGGGCACGAATGGACACATCTTACTGTATGTGCATGGGTTCGCCATAACATCTTACCTCATAACATCTCAAGCCTCTATGGCCATCTTTCGCCATAACATCTCAAACCTCTATGGCCATCTTTCGCCATAACATCTCAAGCCTCTATGGCCATCTTTCGCCATAACATCTCAAGCCTCTATGGCCAGTGAAGCTGCGATCCGGCAGAGGCATGTTGTGCAGCTCAGGCCACGTTGGTGCACACGGAGTGGGTGCGTTGGCCAGTGCTGGTCGGGGGCGCCCGAGTGGGCGTGCGAGACCGACGCTGCACTCGGCCGGTCATCAGGCCATGGCCCGGGGGTTCTTGCAAGGCAAGTCATGACGCGGAGTTCGGTGTGGGCGATTCATATCTTGTCGTGGCGTCGGAGCGGGACATCTTTGCGGCGTGGGGTCACCTTGCCAGAAGTGGAATGTTGCTGCTTCCATCGCGGCCGGGCCGCATAGGGGGTTGGGGCCAATCAGAGCGCCCGATTCGGGTGACGTCACCGAGTTTCGAGGTGGCCCCCCACCCCGCACCACGGGGCCTATAAAGGTCTGAGCGGATCCTTCTTTCTCGCTGCCCTGTCTCACCTTCTGCTCAAGCTGGACCTCGACTCCGCCTTCTGTCATCATCACTTCGACTCCGCCTTCTGTTTCATCGCTGGGTTCTTCCTCCTCTTCTCCGCCCACACGACGCTGACTCCACCCTCCCAACTGAAGCCCCTCCTTCACGCCCACGGTCTCGACGCGAGCTGCCCGAAGCAGGAGACGACGCACCAGCTGTCAGGGGGGGTATTTCACCATGGAGCATTCCCTCCAAACATATTGGTGGCGCGTTCGGGGACTGCGTATCAGTTATACAAAGGTTCCGAGAGACCGTAGCCTCAACTCCTCTCCTGCCTTGCTTCAATCCCTCTTCATCGGGTTTTCTGTGTCTGTGTGTGTGTGTGTGTGTGTGTGTGTGTGTGTGTGTGTGTGTGTGTGTGTGTGTGTGTGTGTGTGTGTCCTGGCGCCTGCCAATGTAAGTAGGCCTGCAGAAGAGAGTTATTATTATTTTCGGGATAGGTCTGCTCTGCGTCCGCTTTTATAAGTTTCCTGATTATTGCTGCAGCACACCTCTCTTCCCTATCTCTGCACAACACACCACAATAAATCTCTTGATCGCACCACATACCTTTCCTCACCCATTATAAATAAATCATTATTAGAAATGTTCCCTGCTCGTTTTTGTCTTTTCTTCCATTGATCCAGCATGGCCCGAATCCTAGATTAGCCTGGACTTTATTCCGACCAATCTGTTCCTTTTAGCCGGTACGTCCTTGGCAGTGTCGCTCGGCTGCATCCGATCTGGTAAAGTGATCCGATCCGGGAGAGTGATCCGGTTCAGACAAGGCGTACCGAGGGCGTGTTTCCTGGTTATTAAATCACGTGGTTATTTTTAGGTAACCAGATTAACTAGACGGAGGACCCTAAGTCACGTGGTTATTTTTTTTTTTTTCTTTGTATACCTTGGTCGAGGCTCGTATGAGAGCAAACACACAACTCAAGGGTTGAGTTATTGGTTGAGCAATAACTCAAGGTCAGCCAACAACCCCCGTCTGGTAAAACTACCAAAATCACGAATCACTGCTCACCTTCACTCTTTCATTCCTCTTTTTCCCGCCTTTGGAATAAACTCCCTCACTCTATTCTTTCCCATTCTTCCCTCCAGGCTTTCAAAACAGCTGTTCACCACCACCTCTTATCATCCCCCATCCAAATCCTCGATCTTTTCTACCCCCGATAATCCACCCAAGCCCTCTTCCTTCAAATTCCCTGCTTTCCTTCCTGAAAGTCCCTGTAATGTCCATCTTCTATTCCCCATGTTCCCCTTCCCATCCCTCTCCCTTCCACAGATCTCCTCATGTGTCTGTTTCCCACTGTTTTGTCCCTCCCACTCATGCCCTCTTGTCTCATGCCCCCTTGCTGTGCGTTGTGTGTTTGCTCTCACACGAGCCTCGGCAAGGTATACAAAAAAAAAAAAAAATCTCATAATGACCATTCTAAAATAAAAAGTCCAAACTCTCCATCAGCCACTCTTAGCTTAATCCATCTCACTCTGAAATCAATGTGGTAATTGTAAGCTGAACCCCTTCAATGGCAGCTATCACACATTGAGTGACGAAAACTGAATATGATGCTAATTGAGATGAAACCTCATGAAAATCCTGCATAACATTAACACCACCTCCTTTGATCCATAAACGATGCGAATACAACCACAAATCCTATTATCTTTTCTTGTTACTGCCCAACTCATCGACTATTTAAGCCCTGTATTTATAACCACACTGATATCCGCAGGAGAACATGCTCCAAAACTACACCTTGCATCATGTATTCCCTATTTACATAATGCCTGCCCATGCTCAATACCTTGTATCCACAAACAGTGAACTGCATCTTCCAATTGCATCTGCCTTCTTGAATCTGATCCACTGAACATCCCAACTTTCCCATCTTTTCTGTCTTGCTTACCTGCAAGCTTAATGTCATCTATGAATCTTCAAAATCTACTCTTTACCATGTTCTACTACATACAACTTCTCAGTTTGACATCCTCCCAGTGAAAAAAAAAAACACTCTGCTTATCCCCAAGCCAATTCCTGACACAGTTTGCCATTTCACCAACGACTCAGCAATCACTAACCACCAACCTAAGCGGTACCTCGTGTTGGTGTAGATCAAAACTATTAAACTACCCTCTACATTATAAACTTATACCGACAAGTGGTCACTGTGATACCATACCTGAGCTGTTTCAAACACCATCTCACGGCCATCCAGGGCTATGCGATATGTGTTGAATTGAGAAGCTCCAAATGACAGGATATGCTCATATGTGAAAGTTTCCAGTGCACGGGCATCTCCTCGTTTGTGCACAGCAACATTTTCAGCACCAACAGCCAGCCATAGCTCCTGAGGGAAACCACCTTCCTTGCACTGTGGATACAGGTGCACACACACTACTAACTCAGCATGTTATCTCACTAATATGAATGAGAGCTGCAGTTTTATGTGACGTCGACATATAATGGTAAATATGGACGCATCAATCAGGCCATTATACTTGGATAATCGATAATACAGAACACTACCCCCCAAAATGTTTCGTTAAACCACGTTAATAATAATGAGAATAAAAAAAAATTGAGGTGGCACATCTCTGCAGTACGACGTCATACACTGCGTCGGTGACTTCAAGGTCGTTGTGATATTTATTTACAAATACCATGGGGTAATATCACAGAGCAACTGACAGCTTTTTGAATCAATTTGATTTGCCTCACTGGTGCGACAATGAATAAGTAAGATTTTTGGGTGTTCGAATATCCCCAAAATATTGGGTGTCCCGCAAGGAAGAACAATGCCAGATGACACAAAGCTCGGGTCTGAAGTTGGGAGGAAGTGATATATTATGGTCAATGCAGCAGCTTGGAAGACTAAAAGAAAATCCAAAGAAAGGTTGCATACTTTACGGCGATGTTTTTCAACGAGAGATCGGTGGATGGAGGTTATGTTTTCACCTCTGTCCATATGTCTGTCTGTTTGTTTGTTTGTTTGTTTGTTTGTTTGTCGATGTGCAGGATATCTCAAAAGGTTGTGGACGGATTCGGACGAAATTTGTTGGACAGGTTCGGTGTGTGACAAGGACGAACTGATTAGATTTTTGTGAAGATCCGGATCCGGATTCTACGACCAGAATTTATTTCGTGATTCTTCACCATTGAGAGATTGGGCCAAAAAGGATATCTAGCACGATATCTCAAAAAGTTGTGGACAGATTCCAACGAGCCTTGGTGGACATGTTGGGTGTGTGACAAGGTACAATTGATTCGATTTTGCTGAAGATCCGAAATCGAATTATTATTATTATTTTTTCAAGTGATTCTTCACCATTGAAGATCGGGCCAAAAACTAAATACAGTTCTGTAGTGGAAAGCATGATATTTCAAAAAGTTGTGGACGAGTTACAACAAAACTTGGTGGATGAGTTGGTGAGGTGACGAGAACAAGCCGAATCGATTTTCGTTAAGGTCCGGATTCAGATCCGGCCTATCAGTGGGATACAAAATGTAAACTGTTCAGTCTGGCGGAGGTATGCGCTCTACCGAATGTTGTTCTAGCTTCTTTTATTTTATTTGAATTTTACACCGGCACAAAAATGAGGGGCCGGCCACGTATGTAATCTTTGCAATTCCCTTTATTAAAAAAATGTTGCGACTTGGGAGTGTGATAAACAGAATATGCACAAACTCATACTAATTAGCCTCATTTGAAGGAAACCTTTTTATGCAAGATCTTTCACAGCTTTTTTTGATCACATGGGAGCACATCTGCAAGCTCTTCGTTTTCATTCAAAGTTAGAAGACTCTGTTGCAGTGGTATTCTTCGCTGTGTTTACACACAAAAAGTACGAAGTTTATTTCAATTAAATATTGACAAATGGAACGTCTTGATAACTTAAAAGGCAGTGAATGGCTATCAAAACTGTCATATCTTACATTTGTTTAAAGAACTAAACAATATCTATTTTATATCAGGGGAAGGTTTAAATGCCAGTACTGTATTTTCTATTATCTTTGTTTACAAACTCAAGGCTCGTGGAAGAGCTAGAACACTGAACGGATCAGGACGCAACAGGAGAAAAGGAACAGTAGAAAAAGGGTGGGAGAGGAGGCACCAACAGCAGAGTTGAAGGGAAAACTGAATATTTCTAAGAAGTTTGGCTCCGAGGTGGAGGGGAGGGTTAATGGGGGTAAGACAAAAAAAAATCTTGGTTTTGCATTGGGGATGATCTGAGAGGGTGGTGAACAGCTGTCTTGAAGACCTGGAGGGAAGAATGAGATTGAAGAGAATGTGGAAGTTGACTCCACAGGCTGGAATAAAGAGGAACGAATGAGTGGTGGTGCACAGTGATCATGGATTTTAGGAGAAGGGGGTTGATGGTCGACTGCATGTACCATGCTGAAACTTGGGGGTGGGGTGATGTGGGGGGATATAGCATGGAAAGAGCAGAGGGTGCAAGACCAGAAAAGAGGCAGTAAAAGACAGAGACCACCGACCTGTCTGCGATGTGAAAGTGATAGGCCCATTGGCTCAGCTTCATCACGGGAGATTCTAATCATCTTGAAGGCCTTGGTTTCCACATTGTCAAGCTGAGCAAGCTGTGAGGCAGAGGCACCAGCACAGAGAGAAGAGCAGTATTCTATCAAGCTGCAGATGAAGGCCTTGTAGGTGGATAGGAGTTCAGATGTGCCAAGGAAGAACTTTGTATGATGGAAGATGCCCAGTCGGTGGCTGGCTTTGGAGGCCAACTTTGAAATGTGGTTTGTCCAAGATAGTGTAGTAGACAGTAGAAAAATCGTGCAAATCATGATACAAGCATCAAATTTGGTATTTCTGTTCTGCAGGGCTTTCTGATCAAATCTGCCCGATTGGCCATTTGAAAATCCAAAAGTAGAAAAAAAAAATTTGAAGTCACAGTTGGCTGAAATTCTTGAAGCGCAAGTGAACATCCCAGACAGAGAACCAAGGGGAGATGCAGTCATCATTGATGGCTCAGCACTTATGCGCTACCTCCATGCACTTCAAAGATATTTGATGACTATGCTAAAGAAGACATCATCCCAAAGGTGGAATCATATGGTGCCAGGTACGAGAGGGTGGACGTAGTGTTTGATGTGTACAAGAAGTGGTCTGAAATCCGAGGCAAGGTCGAAAAGGTGGCAAGGAATCAGAAGAAGAGTGACAGGAACCAGTAAGACCCCAAGTCACTGGAGAAGCTTTCTTCGAGATGACAGCAACAAGACTGAGCTGTTTCACTTCCTTGCGGAAAAGATGTGTGAAGCACAGACGACAAGCACAGTCATTGTCACAAAAGGAGAAGATGCCATGAGTAACACAAGGAAGTCACTGGATGCTGTTTCTCCATGTTGTCATGAAGAAGCTGACACTCGAATATTTGAACACGCCAGGGATGCAACGACGGATGGCAGCAAGTCCATTATCATTAAGGCTAATGACACGGACGTACTAGTCATAGCAATATCTGTACTGCCATCCTTACAGGAACTAGGTCTTGAGAACATGTGGATTGCCTTTGGCCAAGGAGCCAAGACACGATGGATTCCAGTCCATGAGGTAGTTTCTGCAATAGGGCCTGAGAAAGCTAGAGGGATCCCATACTTCCATGCTTTCACTGGATGTGACGTCGTGTCTGGCTTCCGCGGTAAAGGGAAGAAAACTGCATGGCAGACTTGGAACGTCTTTGATGATGTTTCTGAAACATTCACCAATCTCAGCCAGCATCCAACATTGATTCGTGATCTTGACTTACTTGAAGTTTTGTTTTTCTTCAAATTTTTCAAAATTTGGATTTTCAAACGGCCAATCAGGCAGATTTGATTAGAATCCCCTGGAGAACAAATGTGCCAAATTTGATGCTTGTATCATCATTTGCACGATTCCTCTCAAAATTGCTGTTATCTGCCCCACGAAGATAGATCATGGCTGATATGGTGAGACCCAGGAGTTCGAATGACTGAACTTCCTCAAGGGGATTGTTAACAAAGTTGATTGGAGGGTTTGTCAGACGGTCCTTTTGAAGAAAGAGAAAATGAACGTGAGATTTGTCAGGATTGAAAGACATATTCCGAGTGTTTGACTGTCTCGTAATTTTGTCAAGGTCTGAAGAGAGGGAAAGTGTACTGGCATAAAAACTATTCCAGTACTTTGAGCAACTGGAGGCTTTCAGAAAGAATGTAATTAAATGGAGAGAGTGAAAGGAGTAGGGGATTGCCGTCATGTTTTCCATCGCTGGAGGAACCAAGTTAAAAACACATATTTGAACATCATTTCTGAGTCGAAGAACACCATTATTGCACACATTAATGCTATTGAGCAGCAATGTGGGAACTATTTTGCAAACTCTGAACTTTGTGACAAAAAGTGGACTATTTCCCTTCTCTGAAGATGCAAGCAGAGTTCTCGTTTCTCTGAGAAAAAGAAACGAGCTTCTTGAGTTTTCTAAAGACATGGTTGATATGACTCCACACATAGCCTTGTCATATTTTGTATTGGTACAGAGCACAAATGCATCGGTTTTCAAGTCATTCTCCAACATTGCTCCCTCTGTTCTCTCAATCCTCTGACCTTCCCCAGCTTCTCCAGGGTACATGCATTCTTCCAGTAATCTCATCCTGATTCAACTCTTTAAATCCTTCCCTTCAGATCACCGACCTATCATCATTACCATAAACGCGGCTATTCATCTCAACACAAACAAAAACAAAATATCCACCAATTACAGAATTACCAATTACATCACCACCAACATTGACATCCACATCCACATCAAACGGTTCAATTTGATCATCACAACCCCAGCTTCCAAATACATTCCAAAGGACAACATCAAAAAACACAACCCCAATAACATGCCAGAAATTGCACACCTCATCAAAGCTCCCCAATAACATGATGTGACACAATAAACATGCTAGGTATTACCCTAACATCAAATTTGTCGTGGAATCCACACATTACGCAAATAGCTAAGTCTAACTCTAAAAAATGAGGAGTCCTGTTCGATATTGAAGATTCTTGTCATCTGAACAGTTTCTTCAACTATATAGAGGATTGACCTAAACACTTGACTTAACAACTCTCCTAATCCAACCTCAACAATTGACTTATCAACTCTCCTAATCCGACCTCAACACTTGACTTATCAACTCTCCTAATCCGACCTCAACACTTGACTTATCAACTCTCCTAATCCAACCTCAACACTTGACTTATCAACTCTCCTAATCCGACCTCAACACTTGACTTATCAACTCTCCTAATCCGACCTCAACACTTGACTGATCAACTCTCCTAATCCGACCTCAACACTTGACTGATCAACTCTCCTAATCCGACCTCAACACTTGACTTATCAACTCTCCTAATCCGACCTCAACACTTGACTTATCAACTCTCCTAATCCGACCTCAACACTTGACTTATCAACTCTCCTAATCCGACCTCAACACTTGACTTATCAACTCTCCTAATCCGACCTCAACACTTGACCCACTTGAATTATGCTGCAAAGTTGGCTCTCTCTTTTCTATGGATATTACTTCGGTTTCTGCTCCTGAGAACTTGCTGCTTGCGTATCTCCACTATTAGTGAGACCACAAAATCCTCGACAAACCACTACATCACATGATTATTGCGTAGCTATTGGCAACTCAAGGTTGAGCCATTATGATGTTTGTTTCTTCCCTTTCATTGCCAAACTCTGAAACTCATTACCTTCTCATGTCTTTCCTACCAGTTATGATCTTCCATTTTTCAAAAAGAATATTTTTTACTTCCTCAAAAACTCTAAGACTGTTCTCTCTTTCTTCACTGTTCCATATATGCAGTTCTTATAATTAAGGCCTGTCCTTGATGAGGACTCATAGTCCGTGACTGGAGCCTTTAACATGAAAAAAGACAACGAGACAACCTAAAGCACAACACACCAACACCAAAAGCACCAGATACGGTATAAAGGATTCCAACACCAAACGCAGCAATCAACAAAATATTAGTGAAACAAACACAAAACTTGCACTCCTTTCTACACACACCAGACCACTCAACAAAAACCAAGCACTTGTACAAAATCATAAACAGCATCACTAACTCCACCAGCGGCATAACACCCTTACATGCAGCCATAACTACCACCAAAAAACATACCATCAGAGAAACAAGACGCTAACATCCTCATAGTCCATTACGCACACGCAACTCAAATGGGACACAGAAAAGAGGAAATTAATATGGCAAGATGCAAGCTTAATACCAACTCGAAAACACCATCATGCCATTTGACACTCCCACACAAACAGCAGAAATCATGAAAAAAACATCAAAAATGCACATGCGACCGGCCCTGACACCATCTCCACTTTACATTTTAAAAACATTCCTTGGACCACACGGCATTTTCAGCCCTTACAATGATAAGAAACTTCTACTAACAAGCAATAATTCCTCAAACTTGGAAACAGGGCAATATCATTACCCTCCTTAAATCAAACAAAGAATCAACCAAAGCAGCCTCCGACAGACCTGTTACATTCCTTTGCACACCCTCCAAAGTTACAAAACACCTAATACTGACACTCACAAACCCTCACATCCCATTCTCATGCACCCAGCACCGATTCACACCAAATCATTCCACAACCACCCTCTTCACATGAAACACCTTTGTTGGCTTCAACAGTAGAAAACCACCAAAACGCACTGCTCTCACTGCAATAGACATCAGCAAAACATTTGATGGACTCCCAAAACTCTTACTCACAAACAAAACACTCAAAACTAGAACGGGCACTCATAGAGCGCATACCTTCGCCGCCACTACTTTTTTTGTTCTTGGTATGAGTGTGGGGAACTGGTTTCATATGAATGGTCTTATGACACAAACCACATATCTATAATGTCATGACCCCCCCGACTTTCGGGGGCTACTGACTAAGCAACAATCAACTCAGGTCGTTTTGGCGAGTCTTCACTCGCAAGCTCGGTGAATACAACGTTTCAACAAGAGAAGGTAATCTCGTTTGATGCTGGTTTCATGCAAATCGAATAAGAATTGACTGAGTTATGCCGAAAACCGCATATTTTTCAAGGGCGTGACCCCCCCCGACATTTTACCCCAACCGGTGACATGTGTTATGACGTCATTGTGTCACAAGATTGGGCATTAAATTCTGAACATTTTGGTGCTGGGTTCATGTAAAGCGGACAAGAATTGACCGCGTTATGACAAAAACCGCATATTTTTCAAGGTCGTGACCCCCCTGACCTTTGACGCCTAACCGGTAACAAGAGTATGGGCGTCATTGTGTCACATTGCATATCACAAGATGAGGCGTTGAATTCTGAACATTTTGGCGTTAGTTGCATGCAAATTGAATAAAAATTGACCGTGTTATCGTAAAAAGACGATTTTGACCTTTTCGTGACCTTGACCTTGACCTTTGACCCAAACGATCCCAAAATCTAATCGAATGCTTCCTGGCTAATAACCAATCATCCCACCAAATTTCATGCAATTCGGTTTAATACTTTTTGAGTTATACGAATCACAAGATTACAAATAAATAAATAAATAAATACACGCCGACCAAAACATAACCTTTCGCAGAATGCGAAGGTAACAAATGTGCACAACACCACCAAATGCTGGCTTGCCAACTACCGATCATGCAAAAGTTTTTTAAACATGCTTTTTTTTTTTTTTACATGCAGTAATACGTAATTTTTAACGGCAAGTCATCACACGCGATACTTTCCCAATGGAGTCTGTTAAGGTTAAGTCCTCTCCCCAACACTCTTTAATCTTTTCATGCACAACATTCCACAACCATCCGATAATATACAAATACTCTCACATGTGGATGACATAATCATTACCTCAATGCCGAGCAACATCATCACAGCCATAGCACAATTCAACCCTTCCTCAGCACCCCACAAACCTGGCTCACCATCAACAGACTAAAACCAGTCCCCTCAAAATCAACATTAACTCTTAACAAATTATACCAAGGAACATCGCGCTGCACCACACGTCACAATGGACAACTTCCCGATCCCCACCCCCACACACCCAACAAACAAAAATACTCGGCATCACTTTTAACACATCCATGTCAATCTCATATCACATCGCAAACATTAAAAACCATGATCGGTAAATTAACACGAGTACTTTTGATTTCATATTTTTGCTCCACGTCACGCTTAACACACCACCATGACGTGACATACATCAATGACATCGCCTACATTTACAGAGAAGAATTCAATAGAATGTGCCAGGGAAATGCATTTCCTGCGAGGGAGCAATCTCTGGAAGAGGATTCCTGCATTTGTTACTCATATCTGCATCTAAGGGTCCACTTGCCCCACAAAAGGGCCGAGTGAAGAAGTCTGGGCAGGCCAGACATCGTGAGATGAATGCAGTTCTCGTTAATTTGTAAAAGGAATCGTGGAACAACAACAAAGATTTTGGCATTCCTTGACTAAAGTGCTTCCATGGATGGCACGTCTTGGTTGTGAGAAAAGATTGGAGAAAAAAAAAAAGAAAAAAAGAAGACTTTTTGCGTAATAGAAAATATGCAATGAAGATCTACAAATATGACATTTACAGGAGGTATCGGTGCTGTTTATGGCAAAGTTGATGGAGTGCAGTTAATTGAGATCACATTTACTTAACAGGACAACATCAGAGTCAGCGAATAGAGAGTGCATGAAAAACGAGGATTCTGTTTCATTGAAAGGCAAGGCTGAACAATGCGGGTCAAGGCATTTAAGTGGAATCATCAAAGCATCATTAAAACTAGATGGCAATGTTGAGAATACAAAGTATTATTTGTTGACTGAGGAAGATTGACTCAACTAGGAAGATCACCGACCTTGACGTCAAATAGTGTTGAGCCAAAACCTTGCCATTCCCGCATGATGTCCATGTAGTGTATCGTTGCCTGTTCCTGGCTCACACCGCGCATCTGACGCCATTTATCCAGGATGCCTGAGCGCGAGGCCTGTAGTTCTTCTCGTACCCACAGCTCAGTTAGTTCTGCCTGGCCCCTGTTACTGCCACCCACACCTCCGCCACCCGGTGTTGCATCCTGCTCGCCCTCGATGCCAACTGCAGATGACTTGCGGCGCAACGTCTTCCTCAAGGTTCCTTCCAGGAAACCAGTGAGTCGGCGCTCAGATGAAGATGTAGGAAGGCCAGTGGGTGGACCTGCAAAATTGTGTGAAGCATCAAGAACAAAATACATTCTATGTCCTCCGTGCTCAAAGTATATTTGTGTAAAACATTCACCTGCAAACATCATTAAGTTTTGGCATGAGAAGCAATCAATTTGATACTTCATCCCAATCAAGGTTACCTTACCTCCCTGATATAAATGAGAAAGCTTGCCTGATTAAACTAGAATGGCAATAACCAGGATGCAGCAATACGCATGTAGTAAGTATGAAACATGTTAAATGAAGGGCATAAAAATTCGGTCGGATTAATTAAATACACATATCAAAGCTCATTAATTGACAGAGGTTAAAGGTTAACTGGATGACAGAGGTAAACAGGAAATCGTTGGACATAATGGCTTGACCACTGTTCACGTAGCATAATTCGTATTGCAGGTGGTGTGTTCAAAGCACAGAGTGATGCAAACATACCATCTGTCAAATACAGGATTGCATTTATGTGGGGGAAGAGGGAAAGGGGTTGGTGGTAACTATGGCATTTGTCCAGTGTCCAAAACCCCAGAGGACCCACACCAAAAGCCATTAAACTCTTTTATTCATGAAAATAGTATTGTTTACAAATATCATAATTGTTGAATTATGCTTCAACTGTTTTTTTTTTTTTTTCAGGCAGCTATGTACATTGATATACAAGTGAGCCTGTTGGTCTGTTGGACCGAATTTTCAATGGTCTAAACAGCCTTGTTGCATACCCACCTGCTGAACTGCTTGAGCATTAGGTTGCCTTTCACCAAGCCCAGATGTGCGTGGGGATATGTTCGTTATTATTATTGCCATATGATACTACCACTGTATTCTTATTATTGTTGTAAATATTATTAGTGTTAATTAATATATGAATTTTACAATGTTATCATTGTTTTTGTTATATATTTTGTAATTCGAGTGCCATGCCGTGGTGGAAGGACATATTAAAAGCTGCTTTAACATGGCATGTGCTTGAACCATGGGAATTCCAACAGATTTTGTTGTTAATTACCCGAATCAACTCAGGAGGTCATGACAATCATTTTACTGTAAATATGAGGAAGAGGAAAATAGAATGCATGAACAATATTGGAGAGGTGAGGGGGTGGAGGGAGAGGGGAGGCTGGGGACAACGGTGAAATAATATCGAAGGTCCTTTACCACAACTTGGATTGGCTCCTCCACTTGTACATCGTGTCACGGCTGACACACGAGCACGTAAACGCTCAACAGGGTAAACGGCAGCAAGCCCTGGTGGTTCCGGCACCGTGACATGCTTCACATGGTCACCCAGGCTGGACTGCAGACGCAAGGCAGCAAGCTTCTGTAGAGTCTCCTCAGGTGCAGGGAAACGTCCGTGCACCAGGCATTCATGAGCCTGTTCAGGTAAGATATTTACACAATATAAACTTTACCAACAAAAAAGCAACACGCACCGAGTGGACTCAAAATCTGTGATAACTCATTAACTGTGATGCTTGACTGAATTCAGAATGTTTACTTGGCTTTTCCTGACCTGCTCAAACATAAAGGCAAACTCCAAGCTGTTCGAGGGAACGTTCCTGGTATCCAAAAAGCAATGCAGTTTGAAGTAAAGTTTCCAACAGCCGTTGTCCTCTTGCCCCTGCTCGCCCGCTTCGGAGAGTCTGGTCATGGTAAAGGACACAAAGTTCAGTGTTCTCCATGCCTAAAGTTTTGTTGTATTTTGTAGTTAAACACATGGAATAAATGTTCATTGATAATGGCGATGTTATATATTTATATAACACCATTGTCGCTCCGTTTCCATCTCCAATCTCCATCACTCTCCGTGACCTATCTTTGTTCCTTATGCACGGCCACATCTTTTAAGTTCCAAACTCCAAACTCCGGGTACAAATACAACATTGTGTGGGGGGCAATGTAGGCTTTGTGAGCACGGCCTCACGCGGGAGTGTGTGTGTGTGAGTGGGAGGGGAGGGTGTGGGGGGGGCACAAATTTTCGATGTAAATGTGTACCGTGTAGCGCCACCTGGTTGTGGTGGCAGAGGGTATTACAATTTCCATTTTTACCAAGGCAATGCTGAGGTTAAATCACTCTTTGCATGGGGAAATTTGTCTTCTTTCCTTCTCCTTCTCACCCAAAATATTTGGTAAACAAAAACATTTCCATCAGCGAAGCGACGGGTAGGCTCTGCTTGTTTTGAATAAAAACTAACTATTGAGCAAATTTGGATGATAGATGCGACAGGCAAGTAAAGACAACATCACAATGTTTAATCTCAGTTATTTGTGAGGATTGAAGAATGGTATCAATTATAAGTGAAATATTCTTGGGTTCAGAAAATAATAGGACATTTCCTTAATTTATAAAATAGTTAAGGTATTAAATGGGTTTTCAGTTCAATTTCTTCATTGGCTTCAAGACGTCAAAGTGACTATTGCATTTTCTGCACAAGAAAGTCATGAAAAGTACAAAAACATTACGGAAACCAAGTTGAGCTCCTGCCATCTTGCCCAATATCACATCAGCAAATCATGATCTCTGCTAACCTTCCACCCACAATCAACCTCATCTTCAATATAAAGCTATTATATATTTATACTGGAAGGGCACTTGGGAGAGCACATACCTCCGCCAAGTAATGCCTGATCCTTTGGAACATATCAGGCCCAATATGTTTTTGAAATATCATGCTATATAGTACTACATCGTTTTGGCCCAATCTCTCAATGGTGAAGAATCACTTTGAAAATTAAATAATTATTGTATCCAGATCCACATCCAGATCTTCACCAAAAATGAAGCAATTCTTCAAGGAATTCTTCAAAAATTAAGGAAGACAGGGAGGCCACATACCCAATGTGTCCACCAAGTTTCATCCGAATCCGTCCACAACTTTTTAAGATATCATGCTATACATCGTTTTTGGCGCTATCTCTCAATGGTGAAGAATAACTTTAAAGATCCTAGTAGTCGGATCCGGATCCAGATCTTCACCAAAATCTAAGCAGTTCGTCCTTGTCACACACCGAACCTGCCCACCAAAATTCATCCGGATCCGTCCACAAAGTTTTGAGATATCTTACACACACAGACAGACAAACAAACAGATAAACAATAATAAGACGTCATGCAGAGCACGATACTTGCAAAATCCATAAAACAAATTTCACCTCAAAAAATAATTGGTGGTTGAATTCAATGACCAAATATGCAACTCTTCAAACTTTAAGTCAATCAGATTAAAATTGAAAATTGTAGAAATGCGGCATATGTTGACCTTTTGGTCTATGTTGACCTCAAAAATAATTGTTGGTTGAATTTAGTGACCTGGTATACAAATTCTCTTCAAATTTCAAGTCAATGGGATGAAAATTGAGGATTTTAGAAATACCACCTTAGTTGTTGACCTTGGGCCGATGTTGAGCTTTAGGTGTACGATGACTTCAAAAATAATAGGTGGTTGAAATCAGTGACGTGAGTTGAAAATCTTCTTCAAATTTCAAGTCAATCAGATGAAAATTGAGGATTTTAGAAATACAACCTGAGTTGTTGACCTTTGGACCTCAAAAACATGAGGCTTCTTCCTTGTGACAAACTCGACCATGTGGTGAAGTTTTGTGAAGATCGCTATAAAATTGTGACCTTTAGGCAATAAACAAACAGACAGACAGAATAACAAAATCGCCTGACCAACATACTTGGAAAATCTTCGATTTTGCAAGTAACAAACAAACAGAGACGGGTGAAAACATAACCTCCTTCAGCTTCGATAGTGGAGGTAAAAATGAGATCTGGGCTTTGAGGGGCCATTCTATGCTTGAAGGACTCCAGATTCCTCTTTCTTGTGTAAATAAGTTTTAATCATTCCAGATAAGTGTTTTGGATCATTTTATTGCTGTAAGATGAAGTTTGGACCAATAAGTCCTGCCCCACTGGGGATAGGATGATGGATTAAATTTTGGATACGTCTTGCTACAGTAAATGTACCATCAATTTTCAGCAATTTTCCAACACCACATGAGGAGATGCACCCCCATCCCTGAATTGAACCTCTCCCATGCTTAATTCTTGGCTTCAAGCAATGCTCCTTATTAAGTTTCAGTTTTTTGTCATCGTGCTGTTTTAATTAGATCCAAAGAACTGAAACTTTAACTCGTCCATCTAAGCACCTTTGGCCATTGTTCCAAGGTCCAATTTCTGTGTTCTTATCCATATAGTTCATGCTTTTAGTCTTGTTCCCCTTTCTTAACAGGAGTTTTATTCCTGCAACACATCCGTTAAGTCCAGATTTCAAAAGTAACCTTCATACTTGATTGATAGAGACACCTAAACCTTCTGCCAGTTCTACTGTAATTCAACGCTCATCTTCTTTTTACTCCTCCAGGGTATTAGTTTAAAGTATTTCTCATTCTTGCAGACAGCTTTCTTGGTCTTACAGTCCTGGGTTTGTCAATTACAGATGACGTTTCTTTGTACTTGTTAATTGTGCTTCAGACACCACCCCTTGAAAAATCGAGTAATGCAAACTATTTCACTCAATGTTTTTCCTTCTTTGTGCAGGAACGCAATTCTATGGCAATCTTCCACTGAAATTTTAGCCTTTTGGTTTTAGTTTCAAGTTAATCCCGATAGATCTGTATTCTGCAGGATGATAAATTGGGTCTTTAGCATTTATGGATATGTAGAGAGGAAAACTTGATGTTAATAACGAGCAATAGCCTGACAATGAGTCAACAATTAGATTTGATTGGTAAATGTGATGGATTAGCAAAGCCAACACTTCATATTAGCTGCTCATGTATAGTTTCCTTTGAATTGTTGTGATCACAAGTTTTTGAAGATTCTGATCAATGTGAATTAAAGATTGCTAAACGACAAGCTTGGTTTCTTCTCACTCAAATTAAGCTGTACTAATAACTTTCAAGTTGTTATAATAATAGAAAACATGAGTGGAGGCTGTAAGTTGTTGACACTACATATATTGTAATAGTCCTGCAGCATAGTGTGATATTTCAGATCAATTGTTCAAATTTGCATAAAAGCACTAAAATTGGTACACATGTAGAATAATGTATTCCGAACAATTCTAGATTTGGAGCCACCCGAGATTGTGCCTTGGTCAGCTTCGGCGACCATTTTCCAAAATGGCCGCCATTCTACTTTAGCAAAATTGGCGATATGCTCTTATTTTCTTATTGTATTGGTGGTAGATATAAGGAAAGTGTAAAATTCAGTAAATTGACTATGAAAAGGCGTATTCAAATATTATAAGCCAGTATTTTCGGTAAAAAAAAAGTCATTATTTGATTTGTAAATTGCTGCTCTCCTGAAACTTTTTGCTGAAAAGTACCCATTATTGCCTGGAGAACAAGAGTCAAATGATATTCATCACATTCAATGGGTTTGGAAACAACAAAAATTGCATTATAGATTACATACTTTACTCTATTTTGAAAAGGGAACTGATAATCGTGATAATGACAAACTCAGAAAATGTAGTCAAATTATTGCACACTTCACTTTGAAGCGGCTACGGTTTACTGTCTACTACCATTCTACCAGGACACGTGGTACACGCATACATCAGTCTAGTACAATATGAGTTTCTGAGCTCAACTGTACTGGCTCTGGATCAAGAAGTCAACACTTTTACAAGCAATGCGACTTTGCATTTGCACATTCTAAGCTCGGCCGATATCTCAGTCTGTGTCTACTGCGTCTGTCTACTGGCATTCTCCTTCACAAGCACACAGTCCAGTGCATTGCAGATTAGCCTTCTTGCATTTGCAGCGGTTTCTGCAGCCTTTTTTGCAGCCGCACGACACCAGCTCGAAGCAGCTTTTTGAAGCCTCAAGGAGTGTGGTCCAGAGCGGTTTGTAGGACCCATCCTCTGTTTGCCGCCAGCCCCAGCTTGTTGGTGATGGAAGCACGGGTTGAGGGACCAAGACCTGCCCCCAGACATAGCCACCCTGGAAGACTGATCTCTTCACATGCTGTTCCAAAGCATTGTAGGTAGGTGGGATGTGCTGGACGGAGTTCCTCTTGGCGAAGAGTTTCTTTCTGGCCTCGTTGATGTCCGTATATGGACTGGTGCGGTCATAGAGGAGCACCACAAACCTTTCAATGCAGTGCATTGTATCATCCTGGATGTTGACTGGCGTGGTAGTCAGGGTCACAAGAGAATCTGTCAGTTCTGGAAACAATTTCCATGTGGCCCAGGCAGATTTTTTCCCATGCCCCACGAATGCTGATACCGGGTCACATCCGGTCATGGCGTGAAGACAGGGAGGGCACGTGCCTTCTGTGGACCGAGGGAGGCAGCTATTTCATGGGCAGAGATGTAGCGGTAGTTCTTGCCCGTCCCAAAGGCAATCCAGAGTTCATCCACGCGTGGTAGTGCCTGGGCTACCATCACCGCCAAGACGACGACGTCGGTGTCTACGGTTCGAACTTGAATCCGATGGTGGTCATGTTCTGCAGCATGGGCCACATGTAGCATGATGCGAGTGTCCGCCTCTTCTTGACCGCATGGAGCCAGAGAGCTTTCATCTTCCTGCCTTGGAAGGCAGATGACTGCTTCACCATCAGTGACTACCAGCTCCTTTTCCTCGTCATGGAAGGACTGCACCAGCACATCAGACAGGAAGTTGAAGAGCTCCACCTTGTTTGCGTCGACACGTAGGAAACTCTGCCAGTTTCCTGGTATGGCTGCAGTGCTCACCACGCACCGTCGCACCCCTTTTCCTCATTTCTCCCTTGTCACCGTCTTCAAGGAGCCATCTTTGTAGCTATCCCAAACGAGGTCGAGACGAGAAGCACGACGCAGCTGCCCCTCGACGTATGGGATGAAGACTTGGTGGGCATATTCTTCAAATGTCTTGGCAGTGCCAGGCTTCATCATCTGCACGATGACGGCGCCGTCAAGGACAACAGACGTGACAGCAGGTGCATCAGACTGAGCTTCAGCAACGCCTTCAAGGCACACCAGCAAGTCGCTTTTGCTACCCAGGTGTAGCTTACCTGCATCAGATAACGCGGGAGGGCATGCTTGATTTTCATGATGGAAGAACTCGTCCAGGTTCCCATCGCGGTTCTGGCAGCCTATGTAGAGCCTTGCAAATAAGGCCAATAAGGCCACTACTACACCAATATCACCAATTACAACACCACTTCCACCACTATCACCACTACAACAAAATACTTCTGAACCTGTCACTGATGCTGTGTGTGAAAATGGATTTTCCCCAAAAAATGACAATTTTTCCCCAATACAATGGATGGAAATATAATAAATCAACACAAATGACATTTGTATTGTTTTCCTTTGTAATTGCACATCACATGGAGTATTTATCACCTCTGAGAAACCTACAAAGAGAATAACAATGACAGATATCCCATGTTGTTAAAGTGGAATGGCGGCCATTTTGGAAAATGGCTGCCAAAGCTGACCAAGGCAAAATCTCGAGTGGCTCCATATCCAGAATTGTTCAGAATACATTAGTCAACATATGTACCAATTTTGGTGCTTTTATGAAAAGTCGAACAATTGGTTTGCTATGCTGCAGTACTATAACTCCTGAATGTGTGGAAGACTTTTGCACAGCAGCATTTATATAGTGAATATGCATGAACTTGCATATCGCGGGTTGAGAGACATAATGTTGTAACTGCATTTTTGGCGAAATTGAAATGGCTCTCATGTCTTTCAACACCATTTATCTTTCAGTGCAATGTTGTTGTAACTGCAAATATCAACCCAGTCTTCTCATCTGAGTAAGATTAAAATATTGTAAACTACACACATCGCAATTTCATTAGCGATTTGCAGGAAATGGGAAATTTTCAGTTACAACATTATGTCTCTCAACCCACGAGATTATGTAATGTTCCTGTTTTGATAGTTGAGGTGTGCTTGCTTTTATGGCAGGCACTTGCTGTGACGTACGAATGGCCTTCAAGGCCTTCAACACATGTGCTATGTGTATTCAGTGACTCAATTCAGCTCGAAGGGCAATTTTAACCTCTCATTACTCGTGCAAAATCTGTGATTAAAATTGTCTTTTAAATGTAATTTTCAACATTGAGACAAGAGAGTGGCAATTTCAAATAGGTTATCTGTTCCTGAATGCAACTCGGACTCACGGAAATATAGGAATACGAGAAATATCTGTGGAAGAGAGGAGTTGGTTCATAACAATTCCCATTAGCGGAAGCCGTGGTTGTATAAAACACACACACACGCACACACGCACGCACACATTCTCCTTTCACCAACAGATGCAAAAAACTCGTATAATTTTCTTGTGGCCTTGGAACCAAACAGCCCACATAATTCCCACTCCCATCCCCTTGTCCCAAACATGATTAAAAGTAAATTTCATCATTATAAACTTACCCTGTGCATCAACAAGCCCCAGATATGACCTACCCATCAGTGTTAAGAAGCACTTAGGTTTGGGTAGAACGCACCAATCTACGAACCTTCAGCCTTTCATGGGCCACATTGTCTGAAGGTTTTGCAGTACAGACTGCAAGATACCAATTTTTTGGACGAGTTGATCAGAAAGTTCTCCACATCTTTCTTGTGCAGAAGCACACCCCTTTCTCGCAGGTATATTTGCAAGTAATTTCAGCTTCCTTAAACGTTTTTTTCAGTCGTCCCATGCTGTAATATTTATCTGGCAGGCATGAAAGTGCCATATTGGCAGAAGTTTGGCAAGGCAGGAGAACAAAAAGACAAAAAAAACTACACTTGATATTGAGAGGTTTAGAATTTGAGTTTTATGTTTACATATGGATAAACTCAATATTATACTCTGTAAACCATTTTACGAAGCAATGATTGGAGAATACATTGCAAATTGGTGCACATAAAATACAAATCCTTATATTTCCAAACAACCTTTCAAACTTGGACAGCAGATCTGCTACTATCGTGCGGTCTTCTATTGCTCGATTGATCTTCCCTTTGTGCTCGAACAAAGCAAAACGATTGAGGCTTCCTTCCATACCGAGTCCACACATCAACTTATACACGACCTGGTGATGAGAAAAAAAAACAGGGATGTAGAAGGGAATTGTAGGGAAGGCAGAATGTTTGGGACAAAGGGAGGCCATGTATCTTTTTACCACCAAAGTTTATAATATTAAAAGCAAAAACAACTACATTAATCCCTAAACTCCAATGTAAGGCTATATTTTCATCAGCCTATTTTTAATTTCTGGATATTTGATGGTCTACATTTTTATTGCAACGCCACAATTTTCTTCTCATTTGTACATTGCAGTGACTGCATGAAACAGTACACAAGTATATGCAAAACGATCATGCTATATGCATATGAGCGTGAATATACATGCATGATCAGAAAAAATGAAGTTTTTTCAAGTGGAAAAAAATGGGTGAAACATGTCTTTGAAAAATAGTAGTCTATTGTGTATAAGTAACCTGGACTAATTCCATTTTCCTTCCTGAGTTACAACCAGAGAGGAGAAACAATAGGCTGCTTAGTACTCTGAAGTATAACGGTGCGTTACTGTCTGTGTGGTGTCAAATTTATCATTATGGTCAAAAGAGGGAAAGAGGCTTACAATCCAACAAGAAGCATTTGCTCAAATAAAAACCTTCAAAAGTCACTGAATTGGAAAACTGTTTCTGCTGCTGGAGCAAACTACTGTTGGTTTAAAAAGTGAGATTTCAAAGTAATTTTGTTTGATATAAATCTGATGAGCCAGACATGGCTGCTTATAGAAAGTGCCTGCAATTCTGAAAAATTCAAATCAATGGGCTGACAATGAAAAACTTGGGTGAATGAACCTTTTATTAATTTTATTTCATAAATAAGCTCCAACTTCTTGACAGATAATTTCATTATCCTTGATACAAGTTAAAATTTCGACTGAAATTGCTGATAAAATGATGCAATCTTGATTTACAGTGCCTTCAGAAAGTATTGTCAAACCCTACTATTCATGTGGGATACGTTACTGGAAAATGCCATGAGTGTAGAATCCGCGAATGTTGGGGTATTGTTTGGATGGTAAAAGGGGGGATAGGTTACTGGTGGTTCGTGATTCATAAGGGAAAATCAAAAATCCCGTGAAAAACCATGAATACACCCACAAAAAATGCGAAAAAACCATGAATACATCCACAAAAAAACGAGAAAAACCCTGCGAATAAACCCACAAAAAGTAAGAAAATTTATAAAAAAAAAACACGAATATGCCCACAAAAAGGTGAATTTTTTTTTAGAAAATATGCCCACAAAAAAACGTGAAAAAACTGCGAATATGCCCACACAAAATGTGAAAATAATAGCAAATATTCCCATAATACATGAGAAAACTGCAAATATGCTCACAGAGAATGTGGGAAAAAAAACGTGAAAAAACAGCAAATATGCCCACAAAAGACATGAAAAAACCCACGAATATGCCCACAAAAAACGTGAAAATACCATGAATATGCCCACAAAAAATGTGAAAGAACTGCAAATACGTTCACAAAGAATATGAAAAAAAAACTGTGAAGACGCTAATAAAAAACGTGAAAAAAACAGCAAATTAGCCCACAAAAGACGTGAAAAAACCCACGAATACGCCCACAAAAAACGTGATAAAAACAGCAAATATGCCCCCCAAAAACGTGAAAAAAACTGCGAATATGCCCACACAAAATGTGAAAATAATAGCAAATATTCCCATAATACATGAAAAAACTGCAAATACACTCACAGAGAATGTGAGGAAAAAACGTGTAAAAACAGCAAATATGCCCACAAAAGATGTGAAAAAACCCACGAATACGCCCACAAAAAACGTGATAAAAAAAGCAAATATGCCCCCCAAAAACGTGAAAAAAACTGCGAATACGCCCACAAAAGACGTGAAAAACACAAATACGCCTCCAAAAAAAAAACTTGAAAATACCGTGAATAAGCCCACAAAAAACCGTGAAAAAACCGCGAATATGCCCACATGAATGTGAAAAAACCACGAATATGATCACAAAAAAATGTGAAAAAACCAGGAATATGCTCACAACAAAAGAGAAAAAACCACAATTACACCCACAAAAAGTGAAAAAAAAAACCGTGAAAATGCCCATTAAAAAACATGAAAAAAACAGCAAATACACCAACAAAAACGTGAAAAAAGACGTGAATACGCCTACAAAAAACGCGAAAGCTCCCATAAAAAAACGTGAAAAAACTCTGAATATGACTACAAAAAATGTGAAAAAATCCCACAAATACGCCCACAAAAAAAGCGTGAAAAACACTGCCAATACACCCACAAAAATGTGAAAAAAAATACTGTGAATATGCTCACAAAAAGTGGAAAAAAATGAATACGCCCACCAAATGTGAAAAACCATGAATATGCCCACAAAAAAAATGTGAAAAAAACCGTGAAAATGCCCATAAAAAAAACATGAAAAAACAGCAAATACGCCGATAAAAAACATGAAAAAACAGCAAATACACCCACAAAAAACGTGAAAAAAGACGTGAATATGCCTACAAAAACGTAAACAAAACCGTGAATATGCCCACACAAAACGTGAACAAAAACCATGAATATGCCCACAAAAAAACGTGAAAAAACCATGAATACGCCCACAAAAGACGTGAAAAACACAAATACGCCTCCAAAATAACGTGAAAATACCGTGAATATGCCCACAAAAAAACGTGAAAAACCACGAATATGCCCACAAAAATGTGAAAAAACCATGAATATGACCACAAAAAAACGTGAAAAAACCAGTAATATGCTCACACAAAAGTGAAAAAACCACGAATACACCCACAAAAAAGTGAAAAAAAACCTTGAAAATGCCCATAAAAAACATGAAAAAACAGCAAATACACCCACAAAAAACGTGAAAAAAGACGTGAATACGCCTACAAAAAACGCGAAAGCACCCATAAAAAACGTGAAAAAAACTCTGAATATGACTACAAAAAATGTGAAAAAATCCCACAAATACGCCCACAAAAAAACGTGAAAAAACTGCGAATACACCCAAAAAAAATATGAAAAAATCCCGTGAATATGCCCACAAAAAGTGAAAAAAAAATGAATACGCCCACCAAACGTGAAAAAAACCATGAATATGCCCACAAAAAAAACGTGAAAAACATCGAATATGCCCACAAAAAAACATCAAATACACCAACAAAAAAACGCGAAAAAGCTGTAAATATGCCGACAAAAAATGTGAAAACCCCACGAATACGCCCACAAAAAAACGTGAAAAACTGCAAATATGCCCACAAAAATGTGGAAAAATCCTGTGAATATGCTCACAAAAACATGAACAAACACTGTGAATATGCCCACACAAAACGTTAAAAAAAACCACAAATACACCCACAAAAATGTGAAAAAAACTGTGAACATGTCCACAAAAAACGAGAAGAAAACAGCGAATATAACCACAAAAAATGTGAAAAAAAATTGTGAATATGCTTATGAAAAAGGTGAAAAAACCACGAATACAGCCACAAAAAATCGCGAAAAAACGTGAATATGCCCACAAAAAAAACGTGAAAAAACTGCGAATATGCCCACAAAAAAACATGAAGAAAAACGCTATCATGCGCGCATCAAGCGAAAACTCGGAAAAAAAAACATAACAAAACGTGAATACGCAAAGCATAGGGTCACAAATATAGAAGAAGGTCACATTTTATCAACCACAAATATGCAGGGTCCACTAATAACGAGTGCAATTATCAGGGTGTGACAGTATTCACACTGTTGACTTTTTCATATTTTGTTGTATTACAGCCTGAATTTAAAATGGATTCGATATAAAAGAAATTACCACTGATCTACCCAAAATACTCCAGAATTACAAAGTGAAAACATGTTTTTAGAAATTTGTACAAATCAATAAAAAATGAAAGGCTAAAATGACTTTCATCAATACGTATTCAACTCCCTGAGCCAATAATTTGTGGAAGCGCCTTTGACAGCGATTACAGCTTCGAGTCTTCTTGGGTATGTCTGTATCAGCTTTGCACACCTGGATTTGGGGATTTTGTCGCATTCTTCCTTGCAGATTTGCTCAAGCTCTGTCAAGTTGGATGGGGAGTGTCGGTGAACAGCAATCTTCAAGTCTTTCCACAGATCCTCAATGGAAGTCAAGTCTGGGCTTTGGCTGGGCCACTTTCATGTTCTTGTTCTGAAGCCATTCCAGTGTTGCTTTGGCTGTCTGTTTGGGGTCATTGCCCTGTTGGAATGAAATATTCACCACAGTCTCAGGTCTTTTGCACTCTGAAGCAGGTTCTCCTCAAGGATTTTCCTGTATTTGGCTCCATTCATTGTTCCCTCTATCCTTACAAGTCTCCCAGTCCATGCCGCTGAAAAGCAAGCATCACCACAGCATGATGCCACCACCACCATGTTTCATGGTAGGGATGGTGTTAGATGGGTGATGATCTGCGCTCAGTTTACGCCAGACGTAGTGCTTTGCATTCAGACCAAAGAGTTCAATTTTCGTCTCAACAGATCACAGAGTCTTTTGCCTCATGCTCTCAGAGTCTTTTACGTGCCTTTTTGCAAACTCCAGGCATGCTGTCATGTGCCTTCTTCTCAGGAGTGGCTTCCATTTGGTCACTCTCCCATAAAGCCAAGATTAGTGAAGTGCTGCATAGACTATTGTCCTTCCGGCAGGTTCTCCCATCTCAGCAAAGGAACTCTTTTGTTCTGTCAGGGTGGTCATTAGGTCCTTAATGACCTCTCTGACCGAGGTCCTTCTTGCCCAGTTGCTCAGTTTGGTCAGACGGCCAGCTCTCGGAAGAGTCTGGGTCATTCCATATTCTTTCCAATTCCTAACGATGGAGCTCACTGTGCTCTTGAGAACTTTCAACACTCTAGAAATTGTCTTATACCCTTCTCAAGATCTATGCCTCTTCACAATTCTATCTCAAAGTTCTCCGGACAGTGCCTTGGACTTCATGGTGTTTAGAAACCATTGAACAGAGTTTCTGTTCTGACATGCACTGTCAACTGTGGGACCTTATTAGGAAAGGTGTGTTTCTTTCTAAATCATGTCCAATCAATTGAATTAGCCACAGGTGTTGTAGAGACATCTCAAGGATGATCAAAGGAAAATGGATACACCTGTGTTCAATTTGGAGCGTCATAGCAAAGGGGTTGGATACTTATTGATGCAAGACATATCAGCTTTTCATTTTTAATTAATCTATTAAAAAAATTCTCAAAACATGTTTTCACTTTGTCATTATGGGTATTTTGTGTTGATCAGTGACAAAAAATTAGATTTAAACCATTTTAAATTCAGGCTGTGACAACAAAATGTGACAAAAGTCGAGGGGTGTGAATGCACTGTAAATGCAGTGGTCTTGTAGTGGATTGACATCGCTGAAATAAATCAAAGTTTTTATCAACGACCTCTCTGACTGGAAAATCCTCTATCTATTTACTGTTGACTCCACCCTCTGCCATGATATTCCTCATCCTTCAGATAGGCATGAAGCAGCCTCTTCCCTCTCTTCAGACCTTGACAAAATCACAAGCTTGTGAAACACTTGGAATATGCCTTTCAATCCTGACAAATGTCACACTCTCACTATCTCTCTCTCTCTCTCTCTCTCTCTCTCTCTCTCTCTCTCTCTCTCTCTCTCTCTCTCTCTCTCTCTCTCTGAAAGGACCGTCTGGCTAACCCTCCCATCTACTTTCTTAACAAACCTCTTAAAGAAGTTAAATCACTCAACGTTTGAGTCTCACTGTCAGCTCTGATCTTTGTTGGGCAAACAACACTTTCACTTCAACCTCCAAAGCCAGTCACCAACTGGGCATTCTCAAACTTGCAATATCCTTCCTTGGCACAACTTAACTCTTATCCACCTACAAGGCCTTTATCCACAGTTTGATGGAGTACTGCTCTCCCCTCTGTACTGCCTCACACCTTCCTCAGCTTGATGCCATGGAAATCAAGGTCTTCAAGATTATTGGAATCGCCTGCAATGAAGCTGAGTCTATGGGGCTGTCTCTTTCACATCACTGACAGGTCGGTGGCCTGTCTGTATTCTACTACCTCCTTTCTGGTCTTGCACCCGATGCTCTTTCCATGCTTTGTCACACCCCCCCCCCTTCCATACTAGGTTTTTTTGTACATCACTAACCTCCTTCCGGTGAAACTCCCAAAATGCAGAATCACTGCTCACTTATCCGTTCCTCTTTTTTCCTGCCTGGGGAATCAACTTCCACATTCTCTTCAATCTTGTCCTCCCTCCAGGTCTTCGAAGACAGCTGTTCACCACAGTCTCAGATAATGCACCATCCAAAACCATGACCTTTTTTACCCCCATAACCCCCCCCCCCAAAAAAAAAAACCTCTTTCCAAATTTACAGTTTCTCCCTCCTGGGAGTTTGCTTCTGTATCCACCTTGTCCATCCCTTGCATCCTCCCCTACCAGTTATTCTTCCCCACATCCCATATTTGTCCAAGTCTCCCTCTATTCTGTCCCACAGCCCTGCTGTTGGTGTGCTTCCTCCTTTCTTTCTGCTGTTCCTTTTTTTCTGCGACGTCCTGTTTCATTCAATGTTGTAGCTCCTCCACAAGCATCAACCTCATGTTAAAAAGTCTCCCTTAAATATTGCATGCATTCACAATATTCAGTTGAAAAGTTAAGGCTTGTGCTCAGCAATGTAAAAAAAGAACATTAAAAAAAATCTTATCATTGTTAAATAGCATACCTCCTGTGCAGTTGTATGGCTGTCAATTGTAATATGACAGGAACTGTCACCATAGCAGTAGACAGTAGTAGACATTTCTTCTTGCTTAATAATTGCCCTTATTTCTTCCGTGGATGGAACAAACTCTCTGTTCTTCCTTTTCTTCAGCGTTTCCATGATGGATTGAATGTAACGTCCGATCTCTGAATTTGCATGTCGTTCTTTCATCCTAGAAAAGAAATGTGAATTTTTTGAGGTCATTAAATTAACAATCATATGAAAATGCGCAAATATTACTGTACCGACTTTTCTCACAAAAGAGATACGTTGAAAAAAAACCCACAGTGTTTGAAAAAAATCTCCTTTGACATTTGCATACATTTGAGCTCAATCAATCAGGTTAAAAAAGCAATGCACAGAAAATCTATATTTCTTTCTCACAGATCTTTAATAAACTTTGTGATTACAATACGATCTGGTACTGCTGATAGAGCTGAAAAATACACATTTAAATCCTCAGGCAACAGTCTGTCTTCTTCGTTTGTGTCTCATTTCCGCAATCTCCGAGATGACAATCACGATGACTAAATGACCAATAAAGTTCACGTGCTGTTATCAACACTACCACATCTCGTTTATGTTTGTACTGTTTGAGCATGGGCATAAAAAGTGAGGACTCAGAGGGAGGTCATTGAAGAAGCCCCCAATAAGAAAAAACATTGTGCGATATTGATGAGAATTATTGCAAATCATTTTTTAAATCTCAAGATTTTTATGCTGAAAGGTTTCAGAAGTTATTGATAAAAAAAAATCGTAGCTAAAAGGCTTTTATAATGGAATAAAGGCTTCAAACTCATAAAGCCAAGAAATATCACGATATGTGGGAAGGAAAATGCAAATTACTTGTGTTATAACAAAAGACAAAAAATTTTTTTGTAGTTATTACCCCATGCACGTGAAGTGAAAATCGGGGTTAAGCAATTGGTTTATGTCTGTCTGTCTGTCTGTCCATGTCCCCAAACGTCAGTTTACGATCGATGAACAACTTCATTTAAAATGAATGTTATATTTTGAACATGAATCGGAAAACAAACCTGTCGTTTTACAATAATGCGTCTCTGAATTTGTTCCGATCGCACATGCATAGGGAGGATTGAGATAAGATTTTTACTCCGTCTCTGCCTGTCTGCCAGTCAAACAAAATTAAAAATCATTCCAAACAGGAAACTTAGTGTGTCAAGGACATCATTAAAGGACACGTACACAAGCATGAATAACTAATTTAACTTGTTCGATAGATGGTGGTAAAACGGTGGTAAATTCTGGAATTAATTTTTTAATACGACTTTTAAAATCTTTATTTAATTTAAATTGAATTATAAATTTGGACACTGTTAGACACTGTCACCTTCTTGTTGTTTCCAAAACCATTCTGTTTAGCAGTACTTGGACATGTTAAATAAGGTGGTGTATAAGGCTGGGTGTAAGACTGCTTCAACAGCGCTAAACGTCTTGAATTTCCTTTAATGATCTTTAAAATCATGATTTTATTTAAATTGAAGAATATATACCTGAACACTACATGAGTTAACATGTTCCATGAATTCTCTCATTATTACTGTACTTGAGGAAGATAAAAATTTGCATTCAAGAAATACAAACAACCATCTGACAATGTCTACCATTTAAGCAAATTGCTTCGAGGAGACTTCATTTCTCCAAAAATTACACCGTCATAGTTTGAATAGTCTCCAGAACACTACTATCTGCACCAGTGTCTTTGGCATCCTCAAGAGGACCATTCTAAAATGCTCAACGAGTCGTGAGATATAATCAAGGAAAATACTTCTGCAAATAGACCGATTCAATGTATGACGAAACAATGTTGTTTAATCTGCACAAGGATGGATATATCGGAGTTGAGTAAATTAAGGAGTTGCCTCCTTCCAGTCATCAATTCATGACTGCAATAGTACATGTGCCATTTTTGATAAGCTAAGACCTTTTGATGTATAGTTTGCAAGGTGCAGCATGGCAGAAATAGTCAATCAAATTGACAATGCACGAATCATGATCAATAAAACAGAGCAGCACTGCATTGCGGATGCTCAGTTCATTGGTAATAGGTGTGCCTCCAGTTGCTTCACTGAGGGGTTGAATCAAAAGACAGCATGTTGTATTTCACAAACACATTGCATGTCTGTGTGAGTCTCAATGAGGACGGAAAACGAAGTGAAACATGAGAAAACTAGAAGGGTACTCGGTAGAGTGCATACCTCCACCACGCAATGCCTGATCTACGAGAACATATCGGGCCCAATACATTTTTTAAATACGATGATTTATATCGTTTTTGCTCCGATCTCTCAATAGTGAATAATCACTTAGAAATTACATTAATCTCGTATCCAGATCCGGATTCGGATCTTCACCAAAATCGGATCATTCGTCCTTGCCACACACCCAACGTGTCCACCAAGTTTCGTCCGAATCCGTCCACAACTTTTTGAGATATCATGCTATATATCAGTTTAGCACTTTCCCTCAATGGTGAAGAATCTTGAGATATCTTGAGATATTGTGCTATATATCGTTTTTGGCCCATCTCTCAATGGTGAAGAATCACTTTAAAAATTCTGGTCGTCGGATCTGTATCTAGATCTTCACCAAAATCGAGTTCGTCATTATCACACACCTATCCGGTCCACAGAATTTAATCCGAATCCATCCACAACTTTTTGAGATATCCTGCACACAGATAAACAGACAGAGAGAAAGGGGTGAAAATATAATCGCCTTCACCTTTGGTGGCCGAGGTAAAAAGGATGTATTTTTTTTTCATAAAACATAGTTGTTGTTTCTGTCATTGTTTGTGTGCTCCTACCATGCACTTTTATATTGCTTTGTGAAATATTACTAAATATAATTTTGTGTGCTCCTTCTGGGTCCTTCTTCAGGGTTCCTGCTTTGGTAGAATAGTAAATATTTCTGTTTGTAGTGCTGTGTGAAGAAACCATTCGCACTTCTTCAAACCTCAGAAAGAGGTTTTTAAAACAGGCAAGTTTGTGATCAAACAAATGAACTTTTGCTCCAAGCAAATCGATTAGACGCTTTCCAACCACATCAATCAATTAGGACCTAGCCAACGATACCATTTGTTTTATTCTATGACAGCAGAAACTCTTGAGAATAAAGCATTACAGACAGAGAAACTGAGCTCCTATTATATATAGATAAGCACTTTCAGTATCACAGATCATCCAGTACAGCCATTCTCAATTCCAGACATTCTGACGTTATCTTTCCAGAACAAGGTGATAGAGAGAGTAAGGTAGGTTCAGTGCAGTTTCCCTCACTATAATTTACTCCCACTACACTTCGTATAAAGTGCTGCAGTGATTGGTAAGCAGTAACGCTACAGATAAGGACACTGGTCTAAACCTATGTTCAGGTGGTCACTCTTTGGTGCATTAAGGCAAAACTTGTGTCCATCAGCAATTTGAGTGTCTTAATAACCCTGTTCAGAATTGTACTGCTCTTCTCCTAGTTTAGATACAAGTTACACAAGGAAATTATATGCAGGTGGAGGCCATTCGGCCCATCATGCCTGCACCACGTCAACACCACACCAACTTAACAACAGATCAAAACAAGAAAAATGCGAAATGTTGATTTGTGTTTTTTAAAGTGTTTTTTTTGTATTTTTTTTGTATTTTTTTTGTATTCGTATTAGTATTATTATTATTATTATTATTATTATTATTATTATTATTATTATTGTTATAATTTCTTTCCAGGGAAGGGGATGTGGCAAAGACAGTCTTGGGTAAAAAAACACACATCGACCAAACAACACCCCTTGATGAGACCCCCACTGACAACACTCCGTACACATGCACACAATCACCCATCAATGCTCAAACTACCTAACAGTCCTGCCAGCATCTCGATACCCCTCCATCTCCAAGACGTCATCGCCTGCTCAGATGCTGATAAAAAGATGTTGCAGCCTGCGTAGAATACCACAGCTGACAAGAATCACACCAATATGATATATATATATATATATATATATATATATATATATATATATATATATATATATATATATATATATATATATATATATATATATAAATATAAAAGACTCCAAAAAGTGATGTTGAAACGAGGCAGTTTGAAATTTTTAAATGCTACCAGATAGAAAATGTCATAAAAAGCCACAGCAAACACAGCTTCGGTCGGTTTGGAGAGAACGATCTCACTCCAATATTTCATTTCATTCTTTTTTATTGTCCACGTGAAACATGGAAATTTTTCATCCACCAGCAATTCAATTCACAAAGGGTGCATCACATCCTTTTCGCATTAGCATTAAACATGTGAATATAATTTGGCATAAATGACGGTCTAAAACGACAGCACAAGGTAAAGTGGAGTATGAAGGCGAATTCCTGGCTGATTAAAATATAAACCATGAAGTGGTTGCGATGGGTTCCTCATTATCTTGTGAACATTCAACACAGAATGTTTCTCATAAAATGTACAAATTGAGGGAAGGTTTGGCCCTATTACATGCTGGGCAATCTCCATGGGTCTTTCCAATATCTGAACATTCCCTTTTGACAATTTACCAAATGTATCTGTCAAATTGAAAGTAAGAATACTTCGAATCAAGGACTGAAAGGAAAGAACCAAAATGCTATAATGGACACGAAACCCTTTCAATTTCCTTGAAAAAGTAGAATCTTCAGTTTGCTTAACCAGTGAAAACTTGGGAATTCTTGTTCCATTTTAATTTGTTCGTGATCACTGTGCCCAAATACTTAAGCTCAGACAATTGTACTGTACTGTGATCATGAATCATCAAAGGGTCATGGCCACCTGCAAAGTGGAGAAAATAAAAAAGTATTCCTTTGACTTATTGCCATTTAGAACTAAATAATAATGATGATCACACACCAGTGTACAAGCAGCATCTGAACTTCAAACATATTCATGCTTATTGTTCGGTAGGAACCCACTAATTACCATTTCATCTGCATATTTTGATTACACTTGAACTGCAGCAGTCAGTTGCAGACAAAAAATAAATAAAAATAAATGGGAGAGACAACACAACCTTGCGGTGTGCCTAAGCTCAAAACCCTGATGCATGATAACATATTAATGCATTTCTCCCATTGCAGTCTATCTAAGAAAACTGTGAATTAATAATAAATAGCACACCGACATTGGGCACAACCAGATAGCACACCGACGTTGGGCACAACCAGAGAGCACACCGACGTTGGGCACAACCAGATAGCACACTGACATTGGGCACAACCAGATAGCACACCGACGTTGGGCACAACCAGATAGCACACCGACGTTGGGCACAACCAAAGAGCACACCGACGTTGGGCATAACCAGATAGCACACCGACGTTGGGCACAACCAGATAGCACACCGACGTTGGGCATAACCAGATAGCACACCGACGTTGGGCACAACCAGAGAGCACACCGACGTTGGACACAACCAGATAGCACACCGACGTTGGGCACAACCAAAGAGCACACCGACGTTGGGCACAACCAGATAGCACACCGACGTTGGGCACAACCAGATAGCACACCGATGTTGGGCACAACCAGATAGCACACCGACGTTGGGCACAACCAGATAGCACACCGACGTTGGGCACAACCAGATAGCACACCGACGTTGGGCACAACCAAAGAGCACACCGACGTTGGGCACAACCAGATAGCACACCGACGTTGGGCATAACCAGATAGCACACCGACGTTGGGCACAACCAGAGAGCACACCGACGTTGAGCACAACCAGATAGCACACCGACGTTGGGCACAACCAGATAGCACACCGACGTTGGGCACAACCAGATAGCACACCGACGTTGGGCACAACCAGATAGCACACCGACGTTGGGCACAACCAGATAGCACACCGACGTTGGGCACAACCAAAGAGCACACCGACGTTGAGCACAACCAGATAGCACACCGACGTAGGGCACAACCAGATAGCACACCGACGTTGGGCACAACCAGATAGCACACCGACATTGGACACAACCAGATAGCACACCGACATTGGACACAGCCAGATAGCACACCGACATTGGGCACAACCAGATAGCACACCGATGTTGGGCTCATTCCAACGTCAGTCCAACGTTCGCAAAATGGTGTAAAAGCGATATCGATTTGCAAAACGTTGGCGCGAAGGACAAAATTATGTTTGTCCAACATCGGTAGCCAACATTGGCCTAACCCCGGTGTGCTATCTGTGTGGGTTCATCATCAGAGCACTGAGTGAAACTCGCTTAGCTGGAAAAAGCCAACTGAAAAAGACTGGGCATAAATTTGTTGTGATTGGAAGGTTCGATGAAGAGCATCACAAAAAGACTGATTTCTCGGTGAAAGCTGACGTTGTATCAAGGCTTGACAAATAGAAAAAATGAGCATTATTTGAAGGCAATGAGAAGACAAATATCTGACGATTGCTATGCTGCCATCATTTGCAGATAACCTGCAACGACGACAAATTTTGAAGCGATCAAGTTCTATCAAGATCCTCAGCGCAGCAGCAACCAAGCACCAGTGCGTGCTTGAGGGACAGCATTTAACACAATGCTCATAACTATCAATGGATTTCATAACAACATGTTGGTAGGTAGCCCAAATGTTGTAAGAATATACAAGCAGTGTGGATTTTTTTTTTCTTTTAGGGTCTAGGATTTATGTGGAGGAGTTGGATTGCACAAATCACACACATGACCCAACTTCAGACAAACATAGCCAATGAGCTTGGGGGCAGCGATTTCACTTCCGAGAGCACTTTGGGTACCATCGACGCCATATTTTATGATGTCAATCTTCTCTCAATGCTCAGCAGGGAAATTAAGGAATTTCCTCCTCTTCATGAACGCCAACCTATAGAGTTTGTCTACACTCTATCCGTTAAATGCTGAGCACCAAAGCAAAGAAGCAGCATGTACCATTTCAAAAAGTGTTTGCTGTGAGTCAGTCGGTCATCATCACAATCGAACAGCTGGCTTCCCAAACTCAGAGTCCATGATCTCACAATTACGGCACCGAGTTTGGCTGAGCTTACAAGGACTTGGTGACCACAGAGTCACAGATTACTTGTGTGCCTAATATAAATTTGTCTGGAAGGAGGAATCACCGAATAAATATCATATTATCCCACCAAACAAAATTCATAACAGCGGGACAACAATCACGTCAAACTGTGCAATCGAGCTCATCAAAAATTGTAATTACATTATTTATTTTTTCTTGAGAACTGAACTGGAAATCAGTATTTGGTTCAACTGATCTCAAATTTTTGTTTGCTTGATCAAATACAACAGAGATCTTTCTCGGGCAAATGACACTAAAGTATTGAAATGCGACTCGTTTGTTGTGATACAATGCATGAGGAGTGAAGCTATTTCGGTTCAGTTTGCGAAGAAGTTGAAGCAGAAGTTCTCTGGCTTCTTAATACAAAAACAAAAGCCCACGGGAGTCAACCAAACTACAGAAATGGTACGGACATATTAAGACCGAAGGGTTACTGGTTTTCTTATTAAAACCCAATCACAAATCCAAACAAATTCAATGCAGGCATTTTGGATCCACCTGTAATGTTGCTGCGATTGCCTTTCTTTTGCTTGAAGGATATTGTGGAAATTTGAATATCCACAAGTAAACCTTAACTTGTAAGCTGCTATAATCAAACAAAAAATTGGCATTTTAAATCAAAAAGTTTAACTTTCCTTCAGTCGAGTAAATAAAGAGAAGAATGGATTCGGTCATACCTCTTCAGGTGAAAACGTAAATATCGAAGCACGCCCCTTCCTGGCAAAAACGTGCACGACATACAGGCCAGCAGCTGCCAACAGTACATCGCGCTATCTTCTGCTGCCCGAGGGACTCCGTTTGTCTGCTTCACCAGTTGACAATACACCTCATCCTGCAATGGCTGCAGGTCATGACAACTTTGCAGTACATCATGGAAGGTACTGATGTGGTCTGTCGCCGTGTCCAGGGTCTGAAGGATCTCAAAGATGCGAAGTGCCTCGTCCCTTAGTGATGTGTAAGTGCGTACTCTGTGCCCTGTGAGAAACACACATCTCTCATCATTTTCAATGCAGTGAAAATCAGGCCAGGATCATAAAATTACAGAAATAACTCAATAATACTGTAAAGATAGCTTACATGTGAGCCATATCAAATACAGAAATACAGTAAAATCGTGCTTAGTTGGACATCACATAGCTGGAATTTGTAACCATAAAGGGTGCGGAAAAAGTCCGATGGCCAAGCGTGTAAGAATACGCTTGAGCACAAAATCATCCTGTGCTTTACAGGGAAGAATGCACTCGAGTACAGACCAGTATATGGTGTCTGCCGTAGTCCTGTATTCACCACAAAACTGTACCGAGAGTGTACGATGACAGGATAGTGGAGAGGTATGCCCACTTGCCTCTGAGCTGTCTCGCCTGAGTTTAAAGCTTTGCCATGCTATAAATGGTCACCCGAGTGTTCCGCAGACAGCGCGATGCATGAATGTGTGTACCATCTCTCAGATGGATGTGAAACTGGGCATACCATCTGCTGGCAGTAGTTACTGGACATTAAAGATCACACAGTGTTCGTTTTGAAGAGTAGGGGAGCTCTCGCCAGCACGCTGAATGAATTCCAAATTCCTGCTCCACCAATCAGGGGCATGGCATCAGCGGGACAGTCGCTCCCCTAGTAAATGGTACTACACACAGCATGTGCTGCCTCTGGAAGAAGAAGAAGAATTGTACTGTCTTGCCCATCCATCTATTGGAACCATACATACTCTGTGCAGAGCGTTGGTGCTGCCAAAGCAGTCTCCTTGGCTATTGGGCACAACCGTGGACGGGTCGTCACTCCGACACAGTATACCAGCATGCTGGTACTCATTTTGCTGACCTCGGAAGGATGACAGGCAGAGTCAACCCCACCTGGTATTAATTCAATAGTTGAGGGGGATTTGAATTCAAGATCCTAGGATCCCAAGCCCACCACCCCAACAATTAAGCCAACACCAGGCATACTGCATTGCCCATGTTGTGTTAAGTGTGCTTTACCTATGTAAGGAAACATACCAAAGGAAACCAAGAAAGCTGTTGATGGTTCCTCAAAGAAAGGAATTCCAACAGTATCAACGAAACATGATGGATGTGAACAAACAAAATATTTCAACAACTATCAATTGGGCCACGAGAGGTGAAATTTTGAAGAATCTGGAGCAAGGCACGAGACACCAATCCAGCATTCATTTGGCGGACTCTTAAACGTTTTGGTGGACGCAAGGCAGACTCTTAAACTATGACTCGTTTGTTGTGATACAATGCATGAGGAGTGAAGCCATTTCGGTTTAGTGTGTGAAGAAGTTGAAGCAGCAGATCTCTGGCTTCTTAATAATAAACAAGGACAAATGTGTCCAAGAGCAGCATCCTAAAGGCTTTGTCGGCTATAAAAAAACAATTAAAAAAAAACAACAACTTCCGATATTTCGTCACGTGCCTTGATTAAGCCAATAGCGAGACCCGTCATAATGTATTTACGTATTTATGATATATAGTGTATTTACGAAATAAATAATGTACTTACGAAATTACAATACGATAAATGGAATAATCTTTAAATAGTAACGTGAACTTTTCGAAACTTTAAAGGAAATGTCCGAATATATTTAAAAGTTCATGATATACGCTCTCAAAAGGCACCGTCAATGCGAGGATGTGTACATGTGCTTAGTATTTAAGGAGATCCGGATATTGTATATACAAGAGCCGAGTCCGAGAGGTTAAGGTTTTGTCTTCACAAGAAGAACAACAAGAACAAGAAGAACAACAACGCCGAGCTCTCTATGAGCAGCGTTTGCTACGCGAGACGCTGCTAAAAAGTAAGTCTATGCTAGTTAGCCTCAGCATTTGTCGTCCGATAAAGCATAATTTTTCCACATCAAAGTTCTGATTTGAGGTGCATGGGTTTTATGAGACACCCCATATCTGGCATAGGCGATGGGGCGTAGAGGCGTGCGCCTGTAATCCAGCTACTCAGAGGCTTGGGTTGGAGGATCACTTGAGGACGGGGACTCTGCACTGGGCTGTGCTATGAGAGGGTGTAGGCCCCCCAGAATCATGGCGAAACCCAATCCATATCCCTGTGTCATAAGAGGCGACCAGGGTTGCATCAGGAAGGGCATCCGGCGTACAACCTATGCCAAATCAGTATGCGGATCATAACAGATGATCCGCTGTGGCGACCCCTAACGGGAGCAGCCGAAAGACGAACAACAACAACATCCGGCATAGGCGATGCTCATGTAGTCCGGCTGACAAGGTTTCATCGTCCATGAAATGTGCATTGTACCCCTTTAAGGCCCGGTCACACCTTGACGTTTTAGCCAACGTATGCCGATTTTTGAATTTTTTTTCTAAAACGCTGGCACACATTGAATACGTTGAGAGCACGCTGAAAAACACTGCCATACGTCATTGTACGTTGGCTTTAAACGTTGTACTTTTTGGTTGTCCTCAAATTTTTTCATGCTTGAAATTTCACGACGTATGCCGGCGTATGACTCACACGTTCCGCTATGCTGGCCACAAGTTGTATGCACGGTCTGCGATCGTTGACAGACGTCAACACATGCTACTTGTAAGTGCTGCTTACATACATACTTGTAAGTGCTGCAACACATGCTACACGCCGAGGTAATGTTTAGCGTACCCGAAACTTATTTCTAACCTATGATTAACGTGTTGTTGGCACGTTACGTGATCGTTACCACACATCGACAGACGTTACTTTTCAGTTACTCATAGGCTGAAAGACGTCGGTATAATGGATCGTCCTTGCGTCAGCGTCCATGGCCACGGCCAGGACACTTATTTGCAGCATTTTTCAACCTTTTCTTTGGCATGACGAGGATGTTCACACTTCGATGTCTAGCTTGGCTATGATTCCAATTGTCCATCGGCAGCGTCTATTTAAAATAGTCGAGTTTGAGGTTTATAACGTTCAGAAGAAACGCTTCAAATTTCAAAACCCCAGCGTCAAAAAACAAAGGCGAGTGACAGCAATTTCCGGTTCCAGCAATTGACTTCCGGTTCCGGTTTTGAGCGGCAAGAGGTCTCCTTCGGGGCTCCCTGCTGATGTTCTCAAAGTTAAGTTCCGGTTGTTATTTGTCCCGTTTTAACTGTTTAATTTTCTCACCTACATGTTAATGTGTGTTCCTAGTTCGGTTTTGTTTCAAAAATCGTGCTATTTTGTGAGTATTTATGTCGACGTTCTTACTTGGTGTTTGAGGCCTAGTCTTAGGCTTGAGGCCTACCGGTTCCACTCGGTGTTCGATCGTTTTTTTTTTTTGTTGTTATTTGTTTTTTCTCCCCATTACCTTCAATTTCTATCCTCCCCATTACCTTCAATTTTCATCCTCCCCACTTTCCAAACATCCCCCATTCTCCCAACTAATCTCTTTCTTATCTCAAAAAAAAATAAAAAATAAAAAATAAAAATACCCAACAACAACAACAACAACAACACGCTCACCTTCTCCCGATTTTGCTACTTCTTCTTCCTCTTAACTTCCTCCTCGTCTTCCTCGATTTCTTTTTTTTTTTTTTTTACACTTCCATGACCTAATCTGTTGAACTCTCTCATACATTAATATTAACAACAAAAACGATCTCATAATGCTTCATCTTCCTCTCTCACACATGTGGTACTCTTTACTGTTTCACAATGCACTACTCTTCTGCTATTTTAACAGACTGCTCTCATTTCGACCTCTCCTTCATTCCTTGCCTAAAAAATCCAACTATTACAGCGCTTCTTCTCTCCATGCTCTGAATTCGCCTTCATTGCATCCATCAAGAATTGTGTTAAATCGCATCTCTGACCTAAAACTTTTAAAAACCACAGTTTGCCATGGATGCTTGCTTTCCATCAACCATTCGTTTTTTCGAACTTCAGTGCCAACTCACCCGCCTCAGCCCTCACTCTCACTCTCAAAGCAACCATCCCACTCTTCTCCTCCAAGCCTCCCTCTCACCTCTTTCAAAAATTCCCCCTCACCTTTCTCCCACCTTTCATCCCCCTCACTCTTCCTTCTCTAAGTTGCCCCCCCCTCTCATCCAACAACCTGCCTCCCTCCACTGCCCTCTCACCTCCATCTCTTCACTCCACCTCCTCAAATCCTCAACTGCCATCTTCCTTGTCTCTTGTCCCCCCTCTCTCCCAGCACCACAGAGCCTTTTTCTCCTCCTCATTCGGCCCCCTCCCCTCGCTATTCTGCAATACCCCACACTCCTTCAGCAACCCTCCTTACCTCCCCCTCGTCCCTCGTCCTACCCTCCCCCGCCCCTCCACCTCCTGCACCCAAAGCCTCCTCCCCTACCTCTTCATTAAAAGTGTGGACCTCAAATATCCGGGGCCTTCACTCAAACCTTTCAGATCTTTCCCTACAGGTTGCCACTGACAAACCAGACATTATCTGCCTAACAGAAACTTTCCTCTCCCAAGACGTGTCTGACTCCCAAGTATCTCTCCCTGGTTACTCCTTCTTACGGTATGACAGACCTGAGCTTCGTCCTGGTGGAGGTGTTGCTCTCTTCATCAAAGACTCTATTCCTCACTCTCCCTGCACTGCTCTCACTCCCCCACACCCTCAGGAATACCTCTGGCTTCGGCTTCCCCTCCACTCCCACCTCATGTTTATATGTGTACTGTACCGTCCACCGAACAGTGATGACTCCATCTACACCTCACTCTCCGAAAACATGGACCATCTTCTATCTTCTCATCCAAACTCTCTCTTCCTCTTATGTGGCGACTTCAATTGTCATCACGCCAGTTGGCTAGGTGTGGGTACCTCTCTCACCTGCCATGGGACATCAGCAAAAGCTTTCTGTGACTCATTGGGACTGACTCAATCGGTCAACTTCCCGACGCGGATCTCAACCAATGGTACTCCATCTCTTCTGGATCTGATTTTGACAAATTTCCCTGACAATATCTGCTGCTCTTCCTTCGCTCCAATTGGTTCTTCTGACCACGTCCTTGTTAAAGTGGACATCTCTCTGGCTGTTATCAGAGAACCACCTCACCGCCGTCGAGTCTGGCATTTCACCTCAAGCCGACTGGCAGGGTCTCCGAGCAGCCATCAAACTGACAGACTGGTCTCCTATCACTACTTTCTCAAACATCAACTCATCCTGGGAATTCTTTCAAAGAAACTTGCTCTCCCTCATGCACAGATTTATCCCCTCTCGTGTTCAGTTGTCTTACCCCTTCCTCCCGCCCTTGGTTTACTGAAGCTTGTGGCGAGGCAGTTGTCCTGAAACAACTTGCCTTTGCCTCATGGAAAGCAAACCCAACTGAGGGCAATCTCAGTTCTTTCCACAAAGCTCGGAACAAGTGTGTATCTACCCTCAGGAGAGCCAGAAAACAACATCTTTCTCATCTCAAGTCTGAACTCTCAAACCTCTCTCCCTCCTCAAAATCCTGGTGGCGTTTAATCAAATCTGTTTCTGGTGTATGTTCCCCCTCCATCCCCTCCCTTACCTCAAATGGCCGCACTGCTGATTCCACACGTGATAAAGCTGAATGTCTAAACTCGGTGTTTGCAGCTAAATCTTGTGTCCCAAACCCATCACTATCTCTACCCACTTTACCCAGTCGCACCCAACTGTCCCTGGACTCTGTATCCTTTCTCCTGACAAGGTGGAGAGCTTGCTTTCAAACCTCGAGTCAGATTCTGCAACCGGTCCAGACGGCATCAGCCCACGTGTCCTCAAAGCCTGCTCTTCTGCTCTTGCTCACCCTCTCTCTGTTCTATTCACCCTCTCATTTTCCCAAGGTCATCTGCCATCTGCTTGGAAATCTGCTAACATCACTGCCCTGCATAAAAAGGTGCAAAAACAGATCCCTGTAACTACAGACCAATCAGCCTTCTCCCAATCATCAGCAAGGTTATGGAATCCATCATCGCTTCAGACATGAAATCCTTCCTCTTCTCCAATGGCTTGATTTCCAATCATCAATTTGGTTTCAGACCAGGTCACTCTACCCTGGATATGCTGCTACTGCTCTCCCATCAATGGATGGAGGTCCTCAATGCCAGACAGGAAATCCGAGCCGTATCCCTGGACATATCACGTGCTTTTGACACAGTCTGGCACCCTGCCCTACTCACCAAACTCTCTTCCCATGGTATTCAAGGCCATCTCCACTCATGGCTCGCAGACTTCCTCTCCAGTCGCAGTCAACGTGTGGCCCTAAATGGAGTTCTTTCATCCCCTCTTCCTGTGCAGGCTGGAGTTCCTCAAGGTAGCGTTCTGGGCCCTGTTCTTTTTCTGGTTTTCATCAATGATCTCTCAGACTCTCTGGAAAATCCTCTATTTCTCTTTGCCGATGACTCCACCCTCTGCCGTACCATCTGTCATCCCTCAGACCGGCAAGCAGCAGCTTCTTCGCTCACTGCAGATCTGGATAAAATCACAAACTGGTCCAACACGTGGAACATGTCTTTCAATCCACACAAATCTCACACTCTCACTATGTCTCTTCGAAAGGACCGTTTAGAAAACCCCCATCCACTTTCTCAACAATCCTCTGGAAGAAGTCTTTTCTTTTTCAAGCTTCTGGGTCTCACTATCTGCCATGACCTTTCCTGGGAAAGTCACATTTCCAACCTTGCCTCAAAAAGCCAGTCGCCGACTGGGAATCCTCCGTCGTGCAAAGTCCTTCCTCGGCCCTCTTGAGCTCTGACTACTTACAAAGCTTTTGTCCGTAGCCTGATGGAGTACTGCTCTCCCCTCTGGGCTGGTGCTCCTGCCTCCCACCTTTCTCGGCTTCACGCTGTCGAAACCAGGGCTTTTAAGATCATTGGCATCTCCCGCAATGAAGCTGAGTCTTTGGGCCTCTCACTCAATCACCGCAGGTTGGTCGGTGGTCTTTCTGTCTTCTACCGACTCCTCTCCAGCCTTGCCCCCCTGCTCTCTCTGCGATTTGTCCCAACCACATTTCCACAGGGCGCTCAAGGTCCGCCAACAACCCCTTCTGGTAAAACTACCAAAATCACGAATCACTGCTCATCTTCACTCTTTCATTCCTCTTTTTTTCCCGCCTTTGGAATAAACTTCCTCACTCTATTCTTTCCCATTCTTCCCTCCAGGCTTTCAAAACAGCTGTTCACCACCACCTCTTATCTTCCCCCATCCAAATCCTCGATCTTTTCTACCCCCGATAATCCACCCAAGCCCACTTCCTTCAATTCTCCTGCTTTCCTTCCTGAAAGTCCCTGTAATGTCCATCTTCTCTTCGCCATGTTCCCCGTCCCATCCCCATCCCTCTCCCTTCCACAGTTCACCTAATGTGTCTGTTCCCCACTGTTTTGTCCCTTACACTCCCGCCCCTCTTGTCTCATGCCTCCTTGCTGTGAGTTGTGTGTTAGCTCTCATACGAGCCTCGACCAAGGTATACAAAAAAAAAAAAAAAAAAAAAAAAAAAAAATTTAAATCGTTCATTGTAAACAATGAAAATATCTGAGTGGTACCGTTTAAAAGTCGTTGAGTGTAAAAAAAATCCAATTGTTGATCGCAAGCGTCTACTTTCAATAGTGGAGATGCAGCCATTTAAATCGTTGAGTGGCAGCCTATGAATAGCAAACCCCACGTCACCGGCAAAGATAAACTGCCGCACGATATGGATAAGTTAGGCTATCGTTGGGCATAGTTTGTGAACGCCGGCTTCACGATAATTATTCGTTGGTATATCGTATCTATAAGTAATCAAAGCGCTCTATGCACATTATTAGTTCATTGTGCATTTGTCCAACCCGTTATGAATAGACCTAAATCGTAAAAACAAGCTATAGCTCATTTTTGAAAAAGCCCCATAAAAAATTAGCCGCGAAGAACTTCGAACAATGGTGAAAAGATGTCTCCTACCCGTGGACACGCGGACGCAAGGACGATCCATCATAACCCACACCCTCCCCCTCACACTCGCCTACTACTGCCAACATGAACAAACTAATACTAATACTAATACTGATACTGATACTGCTGACATGGACATCGACTCAAAAAGGACTCGAAAACACTGTTGGGTTCCCCTTTTATGAGCAGCATTTTTATATACCAATTCCCAAAATCGCTGGGAACACGTCTTTATATGGCAGTTGTAAGCTAGAAACACGTTCATTTATTTTTTTTTTGTCGACCGGAAGACGTCATTGGAATACGTCTACATACGTCGATGTGTGTTGGGACTACGTAAAGAATTGGTTCAAAGCACGTCAAACATAAGTTAGAAATAAGTTTCGCGTAAAAAAGACATTACCGCGACGTGTTTCGACTTATGAGTAGCTTATAAGTAGCCTTTGTGGACGTGTGTAAGCGTCCACATATCGTGTGTAAAACTTATCCCCATCGCATGCGGAACGTGTGTCATACGCCGAGTACGTCGTAAAATTTTGAACATGTTTAAAATTTCTTGATGTACTCTACTTACCACGACGTATGGTAGCGTTCTTTAGCGTTCTACTCACGTATACCAAACTTACTCATACCGTATTTGACGTGCCCCAACGTTTTAGACACATTTTTCTTAGGTCGGCATACGCTGGCAAGATCGCCAAGGTGTGACCGCGATGTTGACACTTCCATTTCTACGGCAGTTATGATTCGAATCGTTGTGCGTCAGCCTTTTAATAGGCTACGTCACGACATCGTCGGCGATGCGTGCAACGCGCTATGCCTAAGTTAGACTGTCGTTGGGCATCGGTTGTGTAGGCCGACAACAGGTTCAGCATTCGTTGGTATAAGTTATCTATAACACAACGAAACGTTCTGTGTCCGTTACCAATGCGTTATACATAAGACCAAGTCGCTATGAATATGTCCAAATCTTTAAAAAAACACATCAAAAGTTCAATGTAAGCCAGCGTTTTACCTACATTTTAATACGTTGCCATCGCTGGCTAAAACGTCAAGGTGTGACCGGGCCTATACATGAATACTCTCAACTAGAAAAAGAAAGTGGAGATTGATCAAAGCGAGATACACAAGCGAGTACGAACCATGCAAGCCAACATCTCCATAAGGTAGAGGCAGTAACGGTGATCGAAGAGGATGCTGCGTGTATCGAAGGATGGGGTTTCTCCTGTAGATCTGTTCCACCTCTTTGCTGTTACTGTCCAATTCCTGCAGTAAGCATCAAAACAACTGAGCAACATCATCTTACACAGTTATCCCACCAAACAAACCATATTTATTCTTCAGTTAAATATGATTGGTGATGCGTATTTCTGAACAAACTGGCAAAAAGACACCACTGTTAAAAAAAAAAAACTTTCATTGGCAGACACAAAGCAGAACAACGAGATGTTGGCACCTGTTTGGTATCTGTCTCAATCAACACGTTCTTTGATTATTACCTCTGCCACCCAAGGTGGACGGAGGATATATTTTCATCCCCGTTTGTCTGTCTGTCTTTTTTCTGTGACCAGGGTATCTCAAAAAGTTATGGACGGATTTGGACGAAATTTGGTGGACAGGTTTGATGGTGACGAGGATAAATCGATTACATTTTGGTGAAGATCCAGATCCGGATACTCAAATTTCTTACGTGATCCTTTACCATTGAGAGATGGGGGGGGGGGGAACAATATCTAGCATGATATTTCAAAACGTTGTGGATATATTTGGACGAAAATTGGTGTACGAGTTGCGTACGTGACAAGCACAACCGATTCGATTGTGGTTAATGTCCGGATCCAGATCCAGCCCGTCGGTGCGTTCCAAAATGTAAACTGTCCAGCCTGGCAGAGGAATGTGCTCTACCGAGTGCCGTTTTAATTTAGAACATATTCATCATTTATAATCAAGCACATCTATAATTTATTGTGCTAGTGGGATTATAGATTACCCTAGGGTGTTTTGTAATGAATTGAAGGCCAAGCCAGACTTCCTCATTTTCTTGGAACAATTATGTGCTGCAAGGTTTACATCATGAATATTTTGACTTCCTTCAAGGCCTGCGTCTTTTAAGTGCGACCGAGATGCTTCACGAAGCCCATCGAATAATTTTTGAATGATGAATTGTAATAACGACTTGAAATCATTCACAATGCCTTGAATGGAGAAGCAATAGTTTTTGATATCAAATCATACTACTTTTTTTTCAATCATTCTTAGTTCAAGAGTGATTTTCTTTTGAAAATCAAACAATAAAGAATTGTGAAAAAGACTTTTAAACAGACTTCCTCGGTTAAACAAGTATTTTTCAAGGACGTGCACTTAAGGTTTTCTTTAGTAAGAAAAACCCAAAAGTTAGCATTCTTAAATCAACATCACTAATCTTGTTAAACCACAATTATGTATTTCAAGATAAATAGACATTTAGTGGTAAACACTGGAGGTCATATTTTAAGTGTCCGCTGCCGGCTACTTAATCGAGATGTTTTACAAATACTCGAGAAGGCAAAAAGGTGGAATTTTGCTTCCCTTATGTACAAAGCACTGGACCAAGTTCCATTGCTTCACCAAGCTTGCAAGTTAACACATTTATCAATGCTCGGCAAGACGAATAACCATGCATATGTTAAGACTCATTGCAACACAAAACAAAGTGGTGCACATGTCCTTTTGTGACACACAGGTGACTGTGATTGACACAAGTGGGTACACTGCAGAGCAGTGGGTGGTATAATGAGTACAAAGCCTCACAAGAACCCACCGAAACAGAAATATGCACACATCATTACATTATACATCAAGTGAATAAATGTTAACAAGATTAAAAATAAATAAATATATATATATATATATATACATACATACATGAGGTTAACAAGACGTATGGAGCACCCTGAAGAAGGGTAATACAGTTAAGTGATACTGGGCTAACAATGGGAGCAATCTGACTTAATATTTTTGTTGTGATTTTAAAAAGAATAAGCCTGAAGAATAAAACTCGAGTATTCTCTTGAAAACTGGTGGAACAGGTGGTAAGTCCCACAAACTAAGCGTAAACCAAACCAGACCACATGGTAAGGAGATGTAGTCAGCAGGATGGGAGATATTCTCTGCTCGTTCTGATTGAGCTTGTTACTGTCAATTCAGCTTGGTGTTGGCTCAGTGGTTAGGGTGGTGGCTTAGGCTCCGAGGGTCCTGAGTTCAAGCCCCGTTGGCCGCTGAATTAAAATACACCAGGAGGTTGACTCAGCTTGTCATCCTTCCGAGGTCGGCAAAATGAGTACCAGTGTAATGGTAAGGGGGACACTGCATCAGCAGCATAGCCACGTCCCAACCAATGATGCAACCAGCAGCCACAGGCTGTACTCGATAGAGAGAGAGACTGTCAATTTGTCATGATAAATTCAAACATATGCACACAATCAGTCCTCAATTTACACTCATTCTATTTACGGTTTTTTTTTTCCATTTAACACCTTTTTCTCTTTTTTTTTGAATACATTGTCAAGGCTCATATGAGAGCAAACACACAATGCACAGCAAGGGGGGCAAGAGACAAGAGGGGTGGGAGAGGGAAGAACAAAACAGTGGGGAACAGAGACAATAGGAGATATGTGGAAGGGAGACGGAAGGGGCGGGGAACATGGGGGTATACAAGATGGACACTACAGGACTTTCAGGAAGGAAAGAAGGGAATTTGAAGGAGGTGGGTTTGGGGTGGATTAACAGGGGTAAAAACCATCAAGATTTTGGATTGGGAAAGATAAGAGGTGGTGGTGAACGGCTGTTTTGAAGGCCTGGAGGGAAGAATGGGATTGAAGAGAGTGTGGGAGTTTATTCCAAAGGTGGGGAAAAAGAGGAATTAAAGAGTGAAGGTGAGCAGTGATTCGTGATTTTTGTAATTTTACCAGAAGGGGGTTGCTTGTGGCCGTTTAGCGCCCTGCGGAAATATTGGGGGGACATATCGCAGACAGAGCAGAGAGGGGCGAGACCGGAGAGGAGACGGTAGAAGGCAAAAAGACCACCGACCTGCCTGCGGTGATTGAGTGAGAGACCCAAAGACCCAGCCTCACCGCGGGAGATATCAATGATCCTAAATGCGTTGGTTTCCACAGCGTGAAGCCGAGAAAGGTGAGAGGCAGGAGCACCAGCCGAGAGTGAAGAGAAATACTCCATCAGACTGTGGACAAAAGCTTGGAATGTGCTCAGGAGCTCAGTTGGGCCGAGGAAGGACTTTGCATGATGGAGGATTCCCAGTCGGCGACTGGCTTTGAAGGCCAGGTTGTAAATGTGGCTTTCCCAGGAAAGGACATGACAGATAGTTAGACCCAGAAGCTTGAATGAAAGGACTTCTTCCAGCGGATTGTTGAGAAAGTATATGGGGGAGGGGGGGTTCCAAACGCTCCTTTCTGAAAGACATAGTGAGAGTGTGACATGGGTCAGGATTGAAAGACATGTTCCATGTGTTGGCCCAGTTTGTGATTTTACCGAGATCTGCAGAAAGCAAAGACAGAAGCTGATGCTTGCTGGTCGGAGGTATGGCAGATGGTACGGCAGAGGGTGGAGTCATCAGCAAATAGATAAAGAGGATTTTCCAGGGAGTCGGAAAGATCATTTATGAAAACAGATAAAGAACAGGGCCCAGAACGCTACCTTGAGGAACTCCAGCCTAGACAGGAATAGGGGATGAAAGAACTCCATTTAGGGTCACACGTTAGCTGCGACAGGAGAGGAAGTCTGTGAGCCATGAGTGGAGATGGCCTTGGATACCATAGGAAGAGAGTTTGGTGAGTAGGGCAGGGTGCCAGACCGTGTTAAAAGCACGCGATACGTCTCGGGATATGGCTCTGATTTCATATCCGACATTGAGGACCTCCATCCTTGTTGGGAGAGCAGAAGCAGCATATCCAAGGAAGAGTAACCTGGTCTGAAATGAAATTGAAGATCGGAAATCAAGCCATTGGAAAAGAGGAAGGATTTAATGTTTGAGGCGATGATGGATTCCATAACCTTGCTGATGATTGGGAGAAGGCTGATTGGTCTGTAGTTGCAAGGATCTGTTTTTGCACCTTTTTTATCCAGGGCAGTAATGTTTGCTGATTTCCAAGCAGATGGCAGATGACCTTGAGCAAATGAGAGGGCGAATAGAACAGAGAGAGGGTGAGCAAGAGCAGAGCAGCAGGTTTTTAGGACACGTGGGCTGATGCCGTCTGGACCGGTTGCAGAATCTGAGGCGAGGTTTGATAGCAAGCTCTCCACCTTGTCAGGAGAAAAGGACACAGAGTCCAGGGACCTTAGACAAAGTACTCATCAATTTTCTATTTATGCCTCATAGTTTACGACTTTAGGTTATTTTTCTTGGGGGGGGGGAAGGGGGGAGGGGGCGGGGGATATAATTTTCAACCGGCACGCGACGGAAGTGGAGGTACAATGTACACTACACCAGTTCTCTCACCCTCAGTTGTGTGGACATACTGTACTCATGAGAGGTATCATCTGACTTTCATTGATATAATTTTGTGCCAAACTCTCCCAAACCCCTTCATCATGAGTGGTGAACGACCCTCAAGTTCTCCAGCTGACAATCCCACGTAGAAGGCCCATAAAGCTATTAGTTTTGACATTAAAATGGACGTACTGAAGTGATTTGAGCATGGGGAGCATATGGTGGACATTGCCCCCACGCTGAGCTTTCCTCCCTCACTGAGGACAATTATTAGTAATGCCACTGAAACAAGAAAAAGAGTAATCAGAGATTGCAGAGCCTTGCCAGGACTTGTCTTGTGTGGTGTATTTTGTGTGGCGCTTGTGTACTGGTGTGTTACGTAACTAATAAGAGATATCACTAGAACTGCTACTATATAACTGCTGGAAGTGATGACGGGGTACCAAAACTTCCCGCTATGATGCAACCCTGCTTTGATTGGATACCTGTCCCTGACCCATGACGTTTTTCATAACCATTCAATTGAATTAAGAATGGGATTAAAATAAATTCAATTCAAATCAAATGGAAGACCAAATAAGTACAGTCCTGCATTGGAGTAATCAAAAGGAACCGGAACAAGCAAAAAGCAAAGATGAAGTCATCAGGAGGAACCTGCATCCGATAAATTTGAAATTTAAAACATATTCTCCCCATCACTCCTCGATCATAATTTGGAAGTTTCATGTCGATTGATTAAGCGGTTCCAGAGAAAACATTTTAAAAATATTTTTCTTTAATCCAATATGGCTGGCAAACCATATGACCTATCCACGATTCCTTAAAAACACATCACTCATTCATGGCTTGGGATGACATTCATTAAAACATATCTTTGACAAGATGCACACCCATGGCTTGAGGAACATTTGTGTGAAGTTCCCCTCAATCTGTCCAGCCATTCTGGAGAAGATTTTTTTTAATGGGTTTTCGGGTAAATCTAATATGGCTGCCAAACCATGTGACCTATTATGTCATACGTGTGAACTTTTTGTTCCTCATGGATCGGCGGTCATATGTGTAAAGCTTCACCCTGATCTGTTCAGCCACTTCAGAGAAGATTTTTTGAAGGTTTAAAAAAAATAAAAAATATATGGCTGCTAAATCACATGACCGGTGACATCATGAAATCTTTTTCTGTGGACCATTTTGTGCCTAGAAAAATCCTCAAACATTTTCATAGTGATCAATGTAGCATTCCACATATGCACCTATGACGTCATAATGAAGGCACCGATGATGTCATTTAAAAAAACCACACTTATTCTCCACGACGATTACTTGCCGTGTGCCAAGTTTCAATTTTTTCCTTGATGCGGTTTCAGAGATACATAGTGGGGCAGATAACAGCAATTTTTGAGAGGAATCGTGCAAATGATGATACAAGCATCAAATTTGGCACATTTGTTCTCCAGGGGATTCTAATCAAATCTGCCTGATTGGCCGTTTGAAAATCCAAATTTTGAAAAATTTGAAAAAAACAAAAAAAAAATTCAAAAAAGTCAAGATCACGAATCAATGTTGGATGCTGGCTGAGATTGGTGAATATTTCAGAAACATCATCAAAGACGTTCCAAGTCTGCCATGCAGTTTTCTTCCCTTTACCGTGGAAGGCAGACACGACGTCACATCCAGTGAAAGCATGGAAGTATGGGATCCCTCTAGCTTTCTCAGGCCCTATTGCAGAAACTACCTCATGGACTGGAATCCATCGTTCCTTGGCTCCTTGGCCAAAGGCAATCCACATGTTCTCAAGACCTAGTTCCTGTAAGGATGGCAGTACAGATATTGCTATGACTAGTACGTCCGTGTAATTAGCCTTAATGATAATGGACTTGCTACCGTCCGTCGTTGCATCCCTGGCGTGTACAAATATTCGAGTGTCAGCTTCTTCATGACAACATGGAGACACAGCATCTCGTGACTTCCTTGTGTTACTCATGGCATCTTCTCCTTTTGTGACAATGACTGTGCTTGTCGTCTGTGCTTCACACATCTTTTCCGCAAGGAAGTGAAACAGCTCAGTCTTGTTGCTGTCATCTCGAAGAAAGCTTCTCCAGTTACTTGGGGTCTTACTGGTTCGTGTCACTCTTCTTCTGATTCCTTGCCCCCATTTCGACCTTGCCTCGGACTTCAGACTTGACTTCTGGGACACATCAAACACTACGTCCACCCTCTCGTACCTGGCACCATAGGATTCCAACTTTGGGATGATGTCTTCTTTAGCATAGTCATCAAATATCTTTGAAGTGTGTGGAGGTAGGGCATTGATAAGTGCTGATCCATCAATGATGACTGCATCTCCCCTTGGTTCTCTGTCTGGGATGTTCACTTGTACTTCAAGAATTTCAGCCAGCTGTGACTTCAAATTTTTTTAGTTTTTTTTTTTTCTTCAAATTTTTCTAAATATGGATTTTCAAATGGCCAATCGGGCAGATTTGATCAGAAAGCCCTGCAGAACAGAAATGCCAAATTTGATGCTTGTATCATAATTTGCACGATTTTTCTACTATCTACTACACTATAACAGAGGTCCAAAGTTTTTTTCCGTTTTTCCAACATGGCTGCCACACCGCATGACCTACGACGTCATAATTATCATTAAAACATTCTGCATGATTAGTTGCACCTATGATGAAAATTTCGTCTCAATGCGACAAGCGGTTGTGGAGAAAAACACGAAAGTTCTGTGTGGTGAAACAGACAAACGCACCCAAACACAATACCCTCCCCTTCGTCCAGGGTGATAAGTTCAGTCAAGAGTCTCCATCTCAGAAACTCTTCCACCGCTACCCACACCTCCCAGGCCTAGACACTCGCATGCTAGATATTGGTGAGTCCTGTACGCATTTATTGAAACTGTCCATAATTTATTCATTTAAAACATTTATTTACGTCCTTTATCGATTTATTTAGTTATTATGTCTTCAATATTTATTTACAGGAACTGCATTCACACATTTACTGTCTATACTTTGGTTAGAGTTAGGTTCGGACCAGAAATTTGCACCCAGGAACGCATATTCAATATATAACATTGTGCCTTTGGAAAAATCGTTTTCTATTTCGTTTTTTTTTTTGTTTTACATTCACTTTTTTAGGAGCATCTCGAGCGTAAATCGAGTAGACCCTGTAATTGATTCAATTGCATAATTCAAGCCTGTTCAGGCCTATTCAAAACCTGTTTGTACAAAATTGACAAAAATGGCCGTCACATAATTCTTTAAAAACTTCGATCACTTGGACGTGAAAGCATAAACAAATTGTGAGGAAAACACATAAAAGGTATCATTATTATAGAAGTAGCTTCATGGACAGAAGAAATCACTTTGCATAAAAAAAATTTTTTACCAGGTGTGCCCCTGGATCAAGATACCTTTGAAATTTATTTTTGATGAACTCAAGTTAATTCTGCTGAACTGAAAAAAAAAACAACAAGAAAACAAACAAACAAACAAATAGTCTGCAAAAGTGAATGATGAAAATATAAAGAAGTTTACCCTGATATCAGCGATGAGGTTCTGTGTTGGTGTCTCAATGGGTAACTTCGAGTCGATGACCATTTGGATGGTACTTGCCCAACGTGTTACTTCATTCTGCAACTTTGTGTACAGATGGTACGAGTGCTTTCGGCCATGGACGATAAAACCACAGTACCCTAAAGGAAACAGACATCTGGTTCACACATATAACGTGCATGACAACGGGAATGGTATCATAAAAGTGAACAGGCAGGGGAACTTGCCTGTATCACGAAAGTTTTTCTCATCTGGTTGAACCACTGAGCACAGACTGTTGACCACGAGGCTGCCGAGTTTGGAAGCACCTCTCTCAGAGCTCTTGTAATAGTCCAAAGACACATGCGTTAGTACAAACCATCTCTTTTTGAGCCGCAGAACATTCGTTGATTTCATGGTTCCCTTTCCTGAATTCTTCAGTTCCTTACAAAGCCAACCTGCAAACAGAAGTTGTGATGCTATCATTATAAAGTAATGTATAACATGCACAGTTTCCAAAGTTTCAAATTTATAGAGCTACTTGACTTGACTTATCTGCTTGGATTCGATCTAATTTGCAACTTGATACTTCTCAAAGTTAGGCAGGACACAAAAAATGACTTTTGTGAAGCACTGAATCAAGAAAAAAAAAAATTCTGATCCTGATGGAATGCACACAAAGTGTGTTCAAATGTGTTGGCAAAGGGAATTGAAATCAAGCCATTACCTCTTACAACAAACTCCTGCCCTTCAACGCTCACATCACCCTTGTTGAACTGCAGCAGAGAGATCCAGTGCTGCATTTCTTCTGCTGTGTCAGCGGTGCAATGTAGCACACGGTTGGCTGTGATTATCACAAACGAGTTGGGCCTAAAACAAATGCATCGACATGAAAACTATTGGATGTCGTCTTTGCAAAGTCCTGATATAATACTTTGGGAAAATCTGCATCTTATCAAAGGTCATTCAAAGGTGTGATATATATGTCCAAATAATAGCAATGGCATGACAAGCATCATGCGCATGTGCATCACATCACCTTCAATGCCAGATGGCTTCTGTGGGCACACTCTGGTCTGTTATAAACTGAGATTTACAGCTCACAAACAAAGGATAGTGGAGCTGCTACCATGGGACTGCCAACTTCGGGTACCCCTTGTAGGGACAGAGAGAAATGCTATACCTCGCGCTGTCATTCGCCTTCACGTTACCTCCGTGAAGATCAGTATTAGTACCACGTTACGTCCGGTGCTAATTGCTCTGCAGTGCTTGTACCAACCGCAGGGAAACGACAAGGCCCACAACTACTGGTGATTAGTTCACCTGTGCCAAACATCAGTTGCCTTCTCTTCCTTGTGGATTATACTAGTGGACATCGTTTTCTTTGTGGATACAGGGGTAGAGGTGAGCAGAGTGCCGCAATCTGCCGTTGAACAGAAAAACTGACACGGATATTCATTACATGCCATTAATATCAGTGCTATTGCTACTTTTGGAGAAAGTCTCCTCCAGTTTGATTTGGGTTTACGTCGCTCATTGCCATGGATGTTTACTATTGCCGATACCATGCAATGACACAACTCGATCCAAGGTGTGGATTTTTTTCCTTATTTTCAATCTCCTTGTAGATGACAAACATTGCCCTCTATTGGATGCCTCAACACAGCTTCATGTTCTCGATAAAGCATCCACCATTTCTTCGTTGAATATCATGTGTCTTCCATCCGTTCAGAAAGTACTTCATATGACTTAACATCCACAATGCGCCCATCGGCGACAATCCAGCCCATCAATTACCAGATCACGCCTTACATGGAGACCATGGGACCCCCTTGTTACAACGTGGGATCATCAGATCATTGTCTAGCGGTTGGGCTTCACCGCTGCACATGGCACCCAAAAAGACACTTGGGAATTGGTGTCCTTATGGGGATTACTGGTCCTTAAACAATGTGACTGCTCCAGACCATTACCCCATTCCACACATTCAGGATTTTACTGCTACACTCCATGGTGCTACAATCTTCTCCAAAGTCGATCTCGTTCATGCATACCATCAGATTCCAGTTGATCCAGATGACATATCGAAGACAGAAGTCACCAAGGCTTTCAGCCTGTTCAAATTCCTTTGGATGCCATCGAGTTTACGCAATGTCGCACAAATCTTTCAACGTTTTATCGACCAGATGCTCCGGGGATTTCACTTCTGCTCCGTGGATATACAGTTGACGCTATTCAAATCACCAGTACAACCACAGAAAAACATCAGAAACACTGAAGTCTCTTCTTCACCCATTTGTATGACTTCGGCATCATCATCAATCCCACAAAATGCATATTAGGTGTCCTGAAGTTGAATTTCCTTGGCCACTGTGTTAACTGTTCAGGCATCCATCTGCTCAGGGAGAAGGTGCAGATTATTTGGAATTTCTCGTTACTGTCATCTAGTGTTGTAGCTGCATTTCGAATAAATTGATGGTAAAAATTGATGACGCCAAAAAAAACTGTTGCTTTGCACTGAAGTGACAGTAACGGGAAATTCCAAATAACCTGCACCTTATCCTCGAGCGGACGGATGCCTGAGCAGTTAACATGCCTGAGCAGAGCAGTCGAGGGATGCCTGATCGAGGAAATTCAACGCAAACAGACAGTTTTTGAGCCTCGTCAATTTTTACCATCGATTTATTCAAATGTAGCCACAACGCTGCAGCTGCTGAATGAGTAACTCACAACTGGTGAGCACCCTGAAATGTTCCGATGGTCACAGCCAACCTTGTCAGCCTTCCACACCATCAAAGATGCACTGGCCAACGTCTCACTCCTAATTCATCCGAAGCCAGAAGTGCCAACAAGCCTGAAGTGGTGGTCGGTACGGCCCTTCATCAGTTCATCGATGCCGATTGGCGTCCATTGGCCTTCTTCTCGAAAAAACACTGAAACCAACAGAGTGCAAGTACAGCACCTTCAATTGGGAATTACTTGCTGTAGACCACACCATCAAGCACTTCCGCCACTCCTTAGAGGCCAGGCAATTCTCTGTCCTGACTGACCACAAACCTTTAACTTTCGCTCCATCCACCCATTCGGACTCACTCTCATCACCACCGACATCTTGCAATTTACCACCAACATCCGGCCCATGAAAGGAATCGTGAACGTGGCAGCTGACGCTCTCTCATGCATCAGGGGTATTGGCGTTGTCTTCTACCAATACACTCACGGGTCATCTATTTTAATGGATTTGCAGCAGCATAATGGGAGGACACCGAGCTCCATGGTCAAGTCTAACATCACCTTAGTTAACCATTTTGATATATATATATATATATATATATATATATATATATATATATATATATATATATATATATATATATATATACACATACAGTATATATGGCATTTTTACTGTCCATTCGCTGATGGATTTAATCAAAAGACAACATATTGTACTTCACAAACATTCTGCTCTATTCACTCAATCATTTGCCCGAGTTAATCTTCCATCTGCTCGGAAGTCAGCTCACATCACCTTCAATTGGCCAACCTTGCTGCTTTCTATGGTGTGAGCAAAAATCACTTCCGCTCGGCTGCAAAGCGGAGCTCAGTGTTGGATGCAAAGTTTAAAAAAAAAAAAAAAGCTCGGTGTTGGATGCATTGGTTTGAACCTCTGCTTAAAATGAGTGATGAAAATGAAACATTTTGAAAATTTGAATTTTTATCAGTCAGATTTCAACATCACCATAATGCATAATTATCAAGTTGGTTAAATTTTCTTTATAGAAGAAGATGAGTTGTAATGCAGGCTACCACTGGGTGGCGCTATACAAGACAAATTTGCAGAGAACATCGGCATCTTCCCCCCCCCCTCCCCCACCAAGAACCAATTCCATCCTTTGGGACCATACTCTGTGCAGAGCGTTGGTGCTGCTTAATCAGTCTTCTTGGCTATTGGACACACTCCTGGATGGGTCACCACTCCGACACAGGATAGCAGCATGCTGGCACTCATTTTGTCGACCTCAGAAGGATGACAGGCAGAGTCAACCCCACCTGGTATTAATTCTACAGCCAAGGGAGATTTGATTTCAGGATCCTCAGATCCCAAGCCCACCACCCTAACCATTAAGTCAACACCAGGCATACCATGAACCCCTTCCACCAGCTATTTTATCCAGACAGAAACCAAACCATACATACCACACCCTTAGGCAGCATTTAAAATTTGGTTGGATTTGGTTTGCTAGTTTTATTTTCATTTTTGGAGAATATATAAACAAACAAACAATTAATATATAAATATACAAATTCATTTTTGGAGTATTGATTACCTGTCAGGATTATCTGATGCACATACGGAGTCGATCATCCCCACATCAATTGTGCCCTGTGCATGGGAACACACACACACACACACACACACACACACACACACACACACACACACACACACACACACACACACACACACACACACACACACACACACACAAATAACTTTCCCCTTTGTCTGTATGGATCATTGACAGTGTTGCTGAAACTTATTCTATTCATCTGTCTGCAATGCAACAAAACACACCATTGCATTGTTTGGATTTGCCTGCTCGTCGTGCATCTCACGCAGTTCTTGGTCTGAGGCCCCATTGACACGGGACAGCACATTGAACCAATCGCTGCAACATCCCACAATGTCACACGTTATGACAGCCAAATGATGTAACTTTTAGCAATATATCAGGATCTCGTAAAACTACATTGATACCTGGCATCCTCTGGAGATTCTGCGATAAGATGATATGTTCTATCCTGGGTGACAATATCAATTGCATTTTCCTTGTCGGCATTGTCTACAATCTCTCTGCCAGTGTAGAAACAAAACATACAAAGTTATGTTGGAAGATGTTATACAGAATACAAACGACGCATTATCGAAAATAAATAATAATTCTGCAAGAAAGGGAAACTAAACGGACATGTAAAGGAGTAAAGGAGGGGAGGACAACGAGAATAACATTTGACTCACCTTGCCTCACGGATGTTGATGGATCCCTTGAGCTTGTCCTCACCGTCCGTGTCAAAGTACATCAGCTTCTCTCCTCGAAGGACAAACCAACGGCGTTTCCAGTTTCGACGTGATAATGTAGACATACCACCACCTTTTTTATTCAACCAGCCAGCCTTTAATGCCTCCTGCTTGGCACGGAACCAAAGGAAGGTCTCATCCTTCAGCACACACCAGCGTTTCTTCCAGATGTTCATGAGCCCTCCTGGGACAATGATGGCAAATAACATAACGGTCAAATGTTATGCACTATTTTTAGTTTTCTCTCTCTGGATTTAAGAGTTTAGAATATTTTTTTTTTTTTTAAATCCACCACCCCTTCCACCAGATTAAAAAAAATTCAGGCCAAGGAAACAATACCAGATATTTTTCAGATTTTTCAGATTTCAGAATACATACCACCACAGAATAACGTGCAGGTTTAAACAGTGCTGCAGATCACGGGACACAGTCGGGGTCAGGGTCTGGAAACTAATTTTAAAGTGATTCTTAACCATTGAGAGATAGGGCCAAAAAAAAGATATATCGCACGATATCTCAAAAAAATTGGTGACGGATTCGGATGAAACTTGGTGGGCACGTTGGGTGTGTGACGAGGAAGAATCGATTCAACATTGTTGAAGATCCGGATGCAGATCCGACCCAACAGTGGGATACAAAACAAACTGTTCTGAGTGCCATTTAAGTTGTATTTGTGTTGAGTATGGATGACATCCGACCGATGAAGTTGCGCACACTCCAACAGTGGATTCTTTTTGTCACTGTAACTGCTAAATCCTCCTCTGGGAAATAACTGTAAATCTAAGCAACGGGACTGCTCTCTGACTGATTATATCGATGCTAATGCAAAACAAAAGCATGTGTTAGCAATTATCACAATTGGAAAGGAGTATCCCTTCACCGTTGGCACGATAGTGTATTAAATGATAGGCATTTTATAACAATCGGCTTGGGGTTTTTGTTTAATATGTGCAAGACCTTAATGCCACCCGAGTCTGCTGACCTGCTTTTGTCTATCACCCACGACTGGGAGGGGGTATGGATGTAATCTATGCAAATTGAAAGTGGAAATAGATTTTAGTTAATTGTGAATTTTGAAATACAATTGTATTTTCTTGCCAATTTATTAGTGTTCGAGGTAATTGGCATGACATCACAGATCTTCCTGTGTGAATGCGCACTTACATCAAACCCTTTTGAGCAGCAATGCTGTTGAGTCTTTCTTCCGTTGAGATATTTTAACTGCACAAGTTGTAGGAGTCATAGTCGTAGTAGTAGTAGTAGTAGTAGTAGTAGTGGTGGTGGTAGTAATAGTAGTAGTAGTAGTAGTAGTAGTAGTAGTAGTAGTAGTAGTAGTAGTAGTAGTAGTAGTAGTAGTTCTACGACTACTATGACTAACTCGAGGTTTCATACTTTCACTGCTCAGGTGAGTGGATGTTAATAAATTGCTGCTCATCATTCTGCACAAGTACAGTATTGCCCCCCTGGAGAAGATCATCCATTGGACATTCAAATCCTCACTATAATTCACGGACCGGTGTTTGTGTGTTTGTTTGTCGCGCTACTCCTCCTTCAGTTCTGGGCCAATTACATCCAGACTTGCTATATGGGATCAGCATGACCCCAATCAATGTATCAGGGTGTTTTTATCTTTGCCGGTGGTCTTGAGGGGGATGGGGGTGGGGAGCCGAATTCTCTGTGTGAATGTGTATCGTGAAGCACCACCTCCAGGTGGTGGAGGGTATGACAAGTCCCCACCATTTACAGTGCAGTATTCCTGTCCCCACGTTTTCCAGTACAGGGAGGTGTTTTTTTTTTTCATCCACAGTTTCCATGTCGTGCAACCCACTTCTCTTATTGGTGAGTGAGTATCCTGATGCCTTTGGAAAATAATTCATGCTTTGGGCATGACTTCTTGTGATGTTGCAAATGTAACCTCTTTTTGAAAAGGAAAATGTCATGTTTTGGCCTCTAAACTCTTTTGAAAAGGTGTTTTGGGCTCAAAAATTAATTGTAATATTTGAAAAGGAAAAAAAAAACAAAAAAAAAACAACATTTCGACTCCTCAGAATTCCTTCATTTTGAAAAAAAAAAAAAACCAAGAAGCTTTCACACCTTGGAAGAACTCGGTTCATTTGCGTTGATCGTCAGGCTGGACTGTGTGGTACGTGATTTGGAAATGAAGCCAAATTGGCAAATGGGATGAAAATAATTAATCTGACTCCCAAAGGAAATTTCTTCTGCTTCGTTAGGTCGATGCATATTAACATACAAGACAAGGGTGACTGTCTGCTCATCTGTTACACTGATCGGCTGTGTTAGGGGGCTTAGTGCAATGCGATTAGCTTCTAGAAAGGTTGAATAATGTATCGTGGAGGTTTATTAAAAGCTGATATTCGAAATCTGATTTTATATTTGACGATTGAAAATCATGGCCTAAACAATTATGTCGAAATCTGAAGTGAAATAGGAAAATTTTTTAGGAAAGATCGACTTTTTTCTCACCCGACATGACATGATATGATTAAATAATAGGATCCCCAGAACTGAGATAAAATGGCTCCAAAATTTTTTTTTCACTCTTTCAAAGGTACAGTAATTCCTGTATGTCTGATTTTATTTTACACCATCCAGGAACACCAGAGGAGTGGAGTGGAGTGGAGAGTAGAAGAAAATCATGTAATCACAGTTTATTTATTAACATTGTGTTATTAAGATACAACCGAGGATGGCAGGATAACATTGAGGTATGCAAACTCGCCTCTAAGCTGTCTAACCAGGTTTGAATCCCGGCCCAGCTATAAACTGTCATCCTGGGTTTAAATCCAGGCCCAGTAATAAACTATCATCCTGGGTTTAAATCACGATCGAGTAAAAAACTGTAATCCTGGGTTTAAATCCCGGCTCAGTTATAAACTGTCATCCTGGGTTTAAATCCCTGCCCAGTTATAAACTGTCATCCTGGGTTTAAATCACGACCGAGTTATAAACTGTAATCCTGGGTTTAAATTCCGGCCCAGTTATAAACTGTAATCCTGGGTTTAAATCCAGGCCCAGTAATAAACTATCATCCTGGGTTTAAATCACGATCGAGTAAAAAACTGTAATCCTGGGTTTAAATCCCGGCCCAGTTATAAACTGTCATCCTGGGTTTAAATCCCTGCCCAGTTATAAACTGTCATCCTGGGTTTAAATCACGACCGAGTTATAAACTGTAATCCTGGGTTTAAATTCCGGCCCAGTTATAAACTGTCATCCTGGGTTTAAATCCCGGTCCAGTTATAAAAGTTTCATCGGAATTGTGTGTGTCGTTTCTTGAGAAGAAGGCAAATACCTCTTTTAGGGGGGAAACCCTCCCCCCCATAAACCCATTTAGACCCTGATTTTGTTTTTTTAACAGTGTGAACAATGTTTGGTACATCACGGGTGATGAAGGTTGTGGACAAGTTTCATCGAAATTGTGTTTGTCGTTTAGGAGAAGAAAGCAAATACATATTTTGGGGGGCAACCCCCCATTACACCCCCTTTGACCCCAGTTTTTCTGATGTCATGAACAAACTTTGGTACGTCATGGATGATGAAGGTTGTAGTGAAATTTCATCGGAATTGTGTGCGTGTCATTTATGAGAAGAAAGCAAATACCTCTTTAGGGGGGACAATCCCCCCATCAACTTCCTCTGTAGACCCCCTCAGACCCCGATTTTTTATGCCGTGAACAAACTTTAGTCCATCATGGGTGATGAAAGTTGTGGTCAAGTTTAATTAGAATTGCATGTGTATTTTCTGAGAAGAAAGCAAACACTTTCGCTCACTTTCGCAAAAGAAAGCAAGAAGAAAGCAAAACTGCTCTGCATAAAAAAGGTGCAAAAACAGATCCCTGCAACTACAGACCAATCAGCCTTCCCCCAATCATCAGCAAGGTTATGGAATCCATCATCGCTGCAGACATTGAATCCTTCCTCTTCTCCAAGGGCTTGATTTCTGATCATGAATTTGGTTTCAGACCAGGTCACTCTACCCTGGATATGCTGCTTCTGCTCTCCCAACAATGGATGGAGGTCCTCAATGCTGGACATGAAATCAGAGTCATATCCCGCGACATATCACGTGCTTTTGACACAGTCTGGCACCCTGCCCTGCTCAACAAACTCTCTTCCTATGGTATCCAAGACCATCTCCACTCATGGCTCACAGACTTCCTCTCCTGTCGCAGCCAACGTGTGGTCCTAAATGGAGTTCTTTCATCCCCTCTTCCTTTCCAGGCTGGAGTTACTCAAGGTAGCATTCTGGGCCCTGTTCTTTTTCTGGTTTTCATCAGTGATCTCTCCGACTCTCTGGAAAATCCTCTTTACCTCTTTGCTGATGACTCCATCCTCTGCCGTACCATCTGTCATCCCTCAGACCGGCAAGCAGCAGCTTCTTCGCTCACTGCAGATCTGGATAAAATCACAAACTGGTCCAACACGTGGAACATGTCTTTCAATCCGGACAAATCTCACACTCTCACCATGTCTCTCCAAAAGGCCGTTTAGAACCCCCACCCCCCCCCATCCACTTTCTCAACAAACCTCTGGAAGAAGTCCTTTCATTCAAGCTTCTGGGTCTCACTATCTGCCATGATCTTTCCTGGGAAAGCCACATTTCAAACCTGGCCTCCAAAGCCAGTCGCCGACTGGGAATCCTCAATCATACAAAGTAATTCCTCGGCCCACCTGAGCTCCTGACCACTTACAAAGCTTTTGTCCACAGCCTGATGGAGTACTGCTCTCTCCTCTGGCCTCGTGCTCCTGCCTCCCACCTTTTTCGGCTTCACACTGTGGAAACCAAGGCATTTCGGATCACTGGCATCTCCCGCGCTGAGGCTGAGTCTTTGGGCCTCTCACTCTCTCACCGCAGGCAGGTCGGTGGTCTTTCTGTCTTCTCCATCTCCTCTCCAGTCTCGCCCCCCTGCTCTCTCTGCAATTTGTCCCCACCACATTTCCGCAGGGCGCTCAAGGTCCGCCAACTACCCCTTATGGTAAAACTACCAAAATCACGAAGCACTGCTCACCTTCACTCTTTCATTCCTCTTTTTCCCTGCCTTTGGAATAAACTCACTGACTCTATTCAATCCCATTCTTCCCTCCAGGTCTTCATAACAGCTGTTCACCACCACCTCTTATCTGATGTCATGCATCTTATCACCACCACCCCCTTCCAAATCCTTGATCTTTTCTACCCCCGTTAATCCACCCCAAGCCCACCTCCTTCAAATTCCCTGCTTTCCTTCCTTAAAGTCCCTGTAATGTAATCTTGTATACGCCGTGTTCCCTGTCCCATCCCTCTCCATTCCACAAATCTCCTAATGTTTCTGTTCCTCATGTTTTGTCCTTCCCACTCCCACCCCTCTTGTCTCATGCGCCCCTTGCTGTGCGTTGTGTGTTAGCTCTCATACCAGCTTCGACAAGGTATGCATAAAAAAAAAACTATTTTGGGGGGGTCAACCCCCATAGACCCTCTCAGGACCCGATTTTATTTAATGCTATGAACAAACTTTGTACGTACACAGTGTTTAACGTTGTGGTAAAGTTTCATTGAAATCGTATGTGTAGTTTCAGAGAAGAAGTTGCAAGTATTTGTGGACGGACGGACTGACAACACACCATCCTACAAGCTCCCTGGAACTACATTCCACGTGAGCTCAAAAAAAAGAAAATAACATCCTCATAATCTACAAGTACAAACAACATAATTTACCGATTTAATCTGTTTTGATTTTAAACTTTTCAGCTGTTACACGAAATGGCATGTGCAATAAGTGGAAACTGATCGTGCATGAAGAAGCCTTACCCTTGACAAAAAGGAAACTGTTGAAATACGGAATCCCTGCTACAGAGTAGATGCCATCTCTTCGAGAGGTTGTATCATCATCTTCATCAAAACCAGCATCAAAGTCTTCATCGCTTTCTCCAATCTGTTCCAATATATTGATGATTTACTCAAATGTGAAGATTTCACGTTTTGTTCAGTTTAATACAAGTGACCAGAAAATAGTCACCATTTCACACCTGGAACTCGAACATGCGTTAATGTTCGAATTGTTGGCAATTCATCACTTCTTAGAGACTAGCCAAAGGCATATTTTGAGAAAACATTATCACACCGAACTGACCGAAGCAAACTATGTAACATGAGACAATGGAACTGATGACAGGGATGCTTAAAATATGAAAAGGTAATTTGAAGGAATGCTTCACACGTATTCTTCATTGGAAACTTGAAGAACAGCGACGTCATACGTGACTTATCGCCGACTGACGGAGGACTTGACAGGATTGTGCAGAGGTAGCATACTTACCTTTGACGCTGATCTGTAATGTAAACCTGGATTGGTGCTTTTCAATCATGGCACTGCGTGACAAAGTGTGCCGTTTCCTTGGAAGGCCATTAAGCCGAGTGTCCAATCTGCTGTCATCAGTTGCATGTTGTAAAATATCCCACAAAGATTAGGTGAGTTATCACTGGCACCGTCGTCCACTTTCCAAATTTTTGCTCTAATTTACAGGAGGAATTGCATCATTGGCGCAATGGCAGCCCTTTTTAAAAAATGCCAAATTTGTAACCAATTCCCAGTCCAATATGCTTACGACAGTCTTCTCTGTCTCTGTCGTCGTCCACTACCTGATAGCAGCTTATTAGGTCAGTCAGTCGCTTGTGCTTTCTTCGCCTCAGTTCCTTCACTCACCAAACATGGATCCCAAAGAGATACTGCTCATGAAAGATTGCTCAAGCAGTTTTTGTCTTAAAAGCTCACATCCAAAATCAGTCTCTCACTATCAATTCCCCCCACACCACATAATGTACCATTTCAGACATGAAAGTCTCCCACAGGAAAGTGGTCACCCTTGACACCTGCTTTACAAAAGGATCTCATGGGCATTGGATCTTGTATCCTCAATAAATGTGATTAAAGTTGGTTCCTCCTCTATCCCTGCTTTTTCACCAAGAAATTCACCTGCCGCTCCTTGAGCCTTGACGCAGCGTCTGCACAAATGTTGCGGTTTTTGAAATCAGAGCACCTATCCTGAGGATGAAACAGAACTACCCCAGTGGTGCTGAAAAGCAGTAAATGGCTCAAAAAAGGCGAAAAGGGTTGAAAATCATCCGGAATTAACTTTTTTCGTTGCACAAGTAGCAGAACCAGAAAAGGGTCTTCGGTCGAGCACATCTGGGGTGCGTTCGGTTACCAATCGGATTGCTATCACGTACTAACCAAGCTGTTCCTTAGCGATGGTTTTGATGGAAGCCACTTGGCGAGCACTCTACAATAAACTATTAGCTCTTCCACTCACATCGTCAATGTATACAAAAAGTAAAAATAAAAACTTAGTAACTGAACACACTCCTGCAAGTTTCATTACCAAGCAGCTTGAAGAGTGCTCATCAAGTGGCTTAAGCCCTCGTGAAAGCACCCTAACGAAGCGGTTGATAAGGAATGATACCATGCGATAAGGAATGAACCACACGATAGCAAGCTGATTGGTAATGGAACACCTTAACATGTTAAAATAAAATTCCAAGGCAGAAAAAAGTAATAAAACATGGGAATTCCTCAAGATTTCTTTTGCAGTCGAATCGAAAGCAACAATTGGTTAAGCTCGTGTGACAATAACACCGTGTACTCTTTTTATTGGCCCCTTTGGGCCTAAATATTTGTTTGTGCCAAGTGCCCCCCCCCCCAAAATCTCAATCCACCTCTGTCTACATCTTTTTGCATTTTTACCTCTGCCACCGAAGGTGAAGGAGGATACGTTTTCTTTCTTTCTGTTTGTCTGTCTGTGTACAGGATATCTCAAAAAGTTGTGGACGGATACGGATTAAAATTTGTGGACAGGTTCGATGTGAGACAAGGATGAACTGATTCAATTTTGGTGAAGATCCAGATCCAGATCCAGAACCGACTAAAATAATTTTTTAAGTGATTCTTCACCATTGAGAGATAGGGCCAAAAACGATATAGTACTGTATAGCTTGATATTTCAAAAATGTATTTGGCCCGATATGTTTTCCTGGATCAGGCATTACGTAGCAGAGGTATGCGCTCCACCGAATGCCCTTCTCGCATAAAAATGTTTTTATTACAGTACTTATACGTACTTACATATACATACATACATAATGCTCACCGTTGATTGTCCAATAGAACCATTGTAGGAATAGCGCGACTCGTACTCCGATGGAAGCTGCCTCTTATCGTGCCGCTGGCGAATAGAGATTGTGCCTTCAGTATCAATGAAACTTCCAGATTCATCAAACTCGAGGTCAAATTCCTCCAGGATGGGTGCATCATAGATGGGCTCAGAAATTTCTTCCACATCTTCAGTCAACTGCTCTCCAGCCCCTGTTTTCTGTACTTTATTTAATTCTCCATTTGTTTTACCATTCAAAGGATGCTGATCAACATGTGTGCCCTGCTGCAATATTCTGTTTCTTTCTTCTCCTCCAACAAAACCTTCATCTTCATCATCCACTGCTTGTTGCTTTCTGTCCAACATCTTTTCAGCTGCAGTCATCTCCACAGATGGCTTGGTCTGTCCAAGATCATCCACATCTGATTGGGACTGCTGCACGTGGGACTCACATGGCTCACATTCACCAAAGTCAAGAGTTTCGAGGAAATCCTGTGTTGCCTGGTCAGCTTCTTCTTCCAGACGGCGGATAGCGTCCTCTCTCGCTTGCCATGCCTCTCCTGACTGGCCTTCCACACCAAGCTGCTGAGTGATTTGATCCTCAGCCTCTCTTTGCTGCTGAAGCAATTCTATATCTTTCTCTAGTTTCTCAATAAGCATCAGCTGCGTGGCTTCATCTTCTTGCACATCTTCAATATTCCCAGTCTCTTCAGCTTGTCGTCGCCGCTCTTCTTCCTGTTCCTGCAATTAAAAAGGAAATACTCAATTGTGTATGGATAATACCTTTACTACTTTGTTGCACTAAACGTCAATGGTTAAAATTCGAAACTTACTTTTAAAGTTTTCAGCTCAGCTTCAAGCCTCTCGCGTTCCCTGTTGGATAATAAATGATGACACTGGTGAGTGATCCTTCAAAAGTTTCTCAGTACTTAATGATCTCCTCTATTCTCAGTACCCTGTCATTAACAATTCTTGTACTTACAACTCAGATTTGTTTTCAGAATGTGTTGATGCTCTCATGAACTCCACCAAGAACATAATCAAAATAAAGACAAATTACTGCACCGTCGTCCCAAGAAGGAAGCCAGACATAGCAACGCATGCACGCACACACTATGTACTGGTAGATACTTACAAAAGCTATTTTATTTGAAGTTATAACC
>NC_140963.1:67913874-67951374 GCF_056783735.1 Eptatretus burgeri | reverse complement strand
AGCTGATTAATTTTTGTTGGCGATTGGCCTTGACCTTCATGGTTAGCGCCTAAGGAAAACATATTTGACCCCAAGGTCAAATTTTCAAGTTTTAGGAACCATATCGTGTAGTACCTCAAATTGAACACCTCGATGAGTGCTTTCTAGATATGTCAAGCTTGAGACATTATGACGTAATTTGGTGACGTTATGAGGCAAAAGCATATTTTTCATGGTTACTCTGTAGAACGATTCTCATCGGAATCTCTCGTAGGTTGATATTCCTCAAGGAGTCGCTCCTGGTGGATTGCAGCTCTGTTCACCTCAGTGTGACCTTAAAGAAGTCACACGTGGTGACCTTTTGGCAAGATACGGGTCACCCTGCGGGTGACATTGGTTTATTTGTTTGTTTGTTTGTTTGTGAACAGTATTACGGAAAAACTCCTCAATGGATTTCGATGAAACTTTCGGGATTTTTTCTTAACGATCATTAAAATCATTATTTTATTAAAATTGAAATAACATTGAGTTGGGTGTATATATATACATATATATATATATATATATATATATATATATATATATATATATATATATATATATATATATATATATATATATATATATATATATATATATATGTAGACTAGGCATAAGTCGTCACCATCGGGACCGAGAAAAAAAGTGACGACTTAGAAATGGTGATGACTTACGCGTATGCGAACATTCATGATGACTGTGGGGTGAAGGATGAAGTCGTGCGTGGCCTGGATACATGTGTGAGAGCCGGCTATTGTACCAAAAGGAAAACACAATCCTCGGGGCATAGGTGGGGGTTCATTGGTGAGTTGGAAAGTGATCAAGCAAAGATGGAATTCATGAATCAGTTTATCAAAAGTAAAGATAATGAACAACTGTGAGACAACTCATATACCATCGGTGATGGTATGGTGACAAATTACATGACACACAGTCATCGTGGTGATGATTACCACTCAATGCCTATGTGTAAGTGAGTGCGGTAATGTACAAAACAAGCCAATATAAAACCATGATCGGACTTCAACACGAAGCTCGATTGATCCTTTAATCCTTCGCGAAGTAATCCGTTATGTTTGACTGCCTCAAACTCTTGGGCATCTGGTGCATGAGAAAGGACTCAAACCAGTCATTGTATTCCATGATGTTGTCTGGGAAATCCTCCAACAAAAGACAGTATCGGCGAATCCACGCTACCTGATTCGCCGCACCTCTTCACCTTGCCGATTCCCCACCTCACTTTCAATCTGTCTATCCAGTGCATCGGCAAGGTCTCGGCATCATCATGCCTGAGGTCCGCAGTGAATTTACGTGCCTTCAGCAGCAACATTTTACAGTCCAACCGAATATTTGGCTGAGCCGACATTTGCCGAAACCAGATGATGAGCGCGTCATCGACATCTTCAAAGGACACACATTTCACGCATTTCACACTTACCACCGGCCTCGCGATCTTCTCCACTTGTCCAAACATCGTGCTCTTATTCTTCAAGATATCGTTCAATGTCTGCCGTTTGATGTCCAACTTCTCAGCTATGGCTGTTTTCTTCATCAGTGGGTTTGCCTCGCAAAACTGGATAATGTCGTATTTTTCTTGGTAGGTTTTAGTTGTAAGCTTACGCTTAGTCGCCATTGTCCTGCCTGCAGTGCGATCAAGGTGTGTACGCAGTTATAAATAGCCTATCACTGGCGGTGTAAACCAATGAGCGAGCATCACGATTCCATGAAATCGGGCTTCTCACGAGGCAGCAGTTCCGTGTGATAAGTTAGGAGTGGTAATTTACTTGAGTTTCCATTACGCGGGAACGGACAACATCTGACGACTTAAAGATGACGACTTACAGAGGGATGACCCTTTATTCAAAGGGATTTAACATGAGATAAATTCGGGACTTTTTGACGCTGCCGACTTAAGCGAAGTGACGAGTTACATGCTGCCGACTTACACCTAGTCTACTGTATATTATATATATATATATATATATATATATATATATATATATATATATATATATATATATATATATATATATATATATATATATATATATATATATATATATATATATATATACATTTATCTCATGTCAAAAAGTCCCAAATTTATCTCATGTTATCTCATGTTTATCTCATATAAATATTTATACGTATATATATTGGGTAAAGCATTCTCCAGTTTTGAAAATGCCCTTAAAGGAACAAAATATATCAATGAATTAGAATGCAACTTATTCACAATTATAATCCAGGCACAACATCTCTCCAAACCCCCCCCCCCCACCTCCACTCCACCCCTCCTCCCACACCCTCCCCAACTTATCCTTCCTCTGCACATAGTCTACACAATGTAAGCAATGTTCCAAAATACCCTTTCATTGCAACAATGGGCCTATAATAGCATTTGTATCAAAGCAAATATGATAAAGTACAAAACAGTATCATAAAGTTATAAAATTCTCAATACCCAAAGGGAGGTAAACTTGTGTTGTCAAGTGCTCTTGAAAGACATACCTGTCTTCCTCCATTCTGCGTGCTTCTTCCTCTTCCCGCCGTTTCCTCTCCTCCTCCTCACGCCGTCTCGTCTCTGCCTCTTCTCTTTGTCTTCTTTCTTCCTCTTCTTGCCTCTTTCTCTCTTCCTCTTCCCTCCGTTTCTCTTCCAGAAGTTTCTTGTATATTTGACGTGCCACGAGGCCACGCCAATATTTCTGCAGGGTCAGTGCAGCAGTTCGTTGACGTAGGAATATGCGTCTCTTTGCTTGGCCACGAAACCAAGTCTGGATGGCAATAGCACTGGCTCGTAGACACCGAAAATGTTTCCTAAGTGAATAAAATGAGAGTAGACAAAATTGCACAATAAGTTTATCAATAAACCACCAAATATTTCGAAAATAAATCTAAAATGGAAGTAAAATAGTAATTAAATACCATCCGATCTGGAGAACTACGCATTTTGTGATGCAACACCGTGCTTGTGAAGTAGCAATCTGATAGTTTATAGTCAGGCTGAGATTCAAACCTCGACTCGACCGCTCAAAGGTAAGTGTGCTCACAAAGAATAGTCACTTTGATTAAAAAAAAAAGTAATTTGATCACACATTGGTATCATTTGTTGAATTCCACATTGTACTACTGCCCCTTTTTTATTTTTTTTGTTTCCCTCTTATTCCCTCTTTTCTCCAACTGGTCTGCTGGACCTTCAACTCCTGAACACTAACCGTCCATTTCATGCAATGTCAAAATGACCCATTCTCAACCCACATGCTGTCTGACACACTTCCATCCCATGTGAACCATTGGTCCTATCCCAACTACCTCTTTTGCTCCAATGAAGGGTTAACATCTGAAACATCAGCTTGTATTTGCCTCCTACAGCAACTATCATACGTCGATCAATGTTCTATTGATACCAACCATTAATATATTATGAGCATTTTATTATTCTCGTCCACGAACCTTGGTGCCAAAGAGTCCAACAATTATATAAATTGTGAAATAAGGATGTGTACAAAGACCGGGTTGCCACTCCACAGTCTTCAGGGTTCCCGGTCCTCTCTCGGTCCTCTCTCTCCTCTCTGAACCCGTGCAGGACCGAGCACGAACCTCGAGCCCACTGAAATCGGAGGAACCAACTGCAATAGCTATATGCAACTCCTCTCAACCACCTGTGTCATTTTTTTGTACTGCTGTGACGACCTCACTTCTCAACTCCCTACAAATCGGTTTAACTCCTGCTCTTCTCCTATCTGCACAATTCTACTCCCACTCTCACAGTATCTCTTCAACTCAACCACCAACTGTTTCCAACACATCCCTCGAATTGTTTCTTCCCATTCTCCTTTGTAGTTTCCATTTAAACCCACGCACCAATCGGTGTTTTGCCTCGAGAAACAGCGAATTGTACCCCAGAGGATATGCAAATGCATGTTCGAATGTGCCCTCAGCACTCAGGCTAACAGGTTTAGCAGAAATGTTGAGAATAAATTAATAACATAACAAAATCCTACCTGCTGCCTGTCGATGCCCAATGATGCATCTCACAATAAGTATCATATTTTCGATTTTTAATGGAATTATCATAACAAAAGTGATTGACAACATAATTTAACTCTATAGATAACAAAAAAAAATCACGATCTTCACAACACTGCACACACTCCGACCCCCTCCCATATGTTTGGCCATGCTAACAAAGTGTCCATACAACAAATCCTTCCACCGTCCCAGAAATCCTCAACAAATCAAAATCCTTCACAGAAGTCAGAACGATGCAGACAAAAGAAAATACAACTTGGAATAAAACATGGAAATTCCAATGTCATTCTACAAGGTTTGTATCGGCACATTTTCCTTAAAATATTGACATATTTCTTTTGGTCAATTTCAGAAGCATGCATTACAACTCATCGAGCTTGGGTGAACTAATGTTGTCAGGACAATAGCCCAAGAAACGATACCAGTTGTATTGCTATGTCAAACTTTCATATGGATTGTTGAAAATTTACAAGAGCCCATCCCATAATTCACCTTTCCCTTTCAATTAATTCCCCTGTTTCTCTGTCACGATATGGAATCAACTGGTAACAAGGAAAAATCTTTGGGAAGGCAGTGGACTCATCTAAATTGTATTTAGACCACATATGTTACTTGCTGTAACAGCACACCAGATTATTTCCATTCCAAGTTAGCTCGGCAGACCACTCTCTTTCTCTTTCTATATAAAACTAGAGCGAAGTCGATGGCACGCCATCGCAAATCCCCATGCTTCTCACCGAAAACAAAGTTGAAACATGGCAAAAAGTTCCAAAAGGAATGACTAAACATCAAATTTTGAGTTAAAATTTTTTCCCCCATTTTGACCCAGGTCAGGTCAGGTATGTGAGCATACACCAGAGCAGCGCGTCGCTGTGCCCACTTTCCAATGGAACTCCAGGGACCTCTGTCTCGCCATCCCCCAGGGAAATGCCTGGCCCATCCCCATCTTCTTGAGATGCTAATCAACCTGCTGCAACCATGAGGCATATGGTCGGCCCATTGATCTCCTCCACTCAAGAGGTTCCCTGGCTGAGAGAATCTGGTGAGCAGGATTAGCGTCAGGAAAACAAGCCACATGTCCATACAGCCGCAGCTGGTGCTCAGGGACTATGCAGGTAACAAATCTCATTTGAGTCTCTCTCTCAGCAACTGCTCGTTGGACACAAAGTCCGACCAGAGATAGACAAGGATTCTCCAAAGAGACCTGGTACCAAAGGAATCAAGTCTCCATCTCAGACCCTTGGTCAGAGTCCAAGTCTCACATCCATAGAGCAAGACTGGAAGCACCAAGGACCTGAAGACTCGGACTTTCAAACTCCCGCACAGGTACCGGCAGCGCGACACCCCATGATCCAGTGAATCCATGACTCCCAGGCCCGACCCAGATGTCTGTTGACCTCTGGGTCACAGCCAGCAGAGACATGAATATTACTGCCAAGGTAAGTGAATCTCTCCAAGACCTCAACATCCTCACCACAGACACAGACAGGATAGCAGCATCCAAGATGTCATTGAAAGCCTGGATCTTAGTTTTGACACAGGAAACCCAAAATCCCAGTGGCTCCAACTCCTCATTCAGCACCTCGAGGGCCCCCAAAAGGATATCTTGAGTCTCTGCAAAGATGACTGCATCATCTGCGAAATCAAGGTCCGAGATCTTGACATTCCCAAATGATGCACCGCAACTTGATCTCTCCCAGAATTCAGAATCTCCCAGACATCCTCCCCAGAATCCAGTCTATACAAGTGCTGAAAAGTGTGGGGGCTAGCACACACCTCTGACGAACTCCAGTAACAAATGGAAATAAATCAGGGATGGTATCACCACATCTCACAGCACTCTCAGTACCAGAGTATAGATCAGACATCAGATTGATCAGTTTTGGTGGCACCCCACGAAGACCAAGAATCCTCCAGAGGACATCCCGATTCACTGAATCAAACGCTTTACAGAGATCAACATAAGCTGCAAGCAGCCCCTGCCGAAACCCTCGTCCGTGTTCGGTGAGGACCCGAAGAGCAAGGATACGGTCAATCGTTGACCTCTTTGGTGTAAAGTCTGGCTGCTCTGGATGCTGGTGCTCAAGCAGATGGTGGTGAACCCAATCAACAATTTTCCAAGCAAAGATCTTGCCCGGCACTGAGAGCAGTGTTGCCCGGCACAACACCCCTCGGTAGTTGTTGCAGTCTTGACGATCACCTGTCCCTTTCCAGAGAGGGACAACAAGGCCCCTCTTCCAATCAGTTTGGATGATGCCTGTGTTCCAAGCAGAGTGCAGAACTGCATGCAATGACACGAGTTCAGCATTTCCACCAGCCTTGAGAAGTTCAGCATGGATGCCACAGATCCCAGGAGCTGCTTTTGTTTAGTGCATGTAAACATGCAACAGTTCCAGTTGATCACCCCCATTTCAACCGGTTCACGACAGCCTGTGATTCCACAAACGAAGGTGGACCACAGTTGATTGGAGGGTCAGAAATAGGGATAGTTACACCCCTGACATTCAATTCGACAACTGTTGGATCAGCCTGGGACAACCGCTCAAAGTATAGGGCCCAGCGGGACTTCACTTCGGACTCCTCTGTGAAGAGCTACCACCCTATGCTCTAACTGCAGCGCACCGAGGGATGGGCTTGGAGGAATGCAATGCGTGAATTCCCCTGTAAGCGGGACGAGAATCACCTGTCCACAGGTGATGCTCTACCCCCTCACAGATTCCTCGCACATAGGCCTCCTTGTCCACCCTTAGTGCACGTACAGTTTTACACCTCAGCTCCCTGAACAGCTCAGCTCTGCTAACTCAGCCTGGCCCTGCGACTCTGGTCAATGGTATCCAGTGTCCCTTGAGAAACAAAATTATTCTTTGCCCTGCGGTGAGTTCCAAGGCATCCACCGGCAACATCAAGGACGGTGATCTTGAAGGCGCTCCACAACTGTTCAGGATCCCCGAAAGCACCCAGACCCCCCAAATTTCCACTCAGCCTGTTCGCAAACTCCTCAGCTCCCTCTCATCCTTGAGCTTGCCAACATCCAGCCTAGGCTGGGATGGTACTATTCTCCCAGATTTAAGCTGCAACTTCAGCATTGCTACAACAAGCCTGTGGTCGGTATTGAGGAACTGAGCACTCAGGTAGACCCTGCAGTTCTAGATCATCCACCAGCAACCATCAACGAGCACATGGTCAATCTCCTTTGCCGCACCGCCAGCGTTGGAAAACAAAGTCCAGCGATGAGCTTGTGTGCACTGAAACCATGAACCAGCCACCCTAAGTCCATGACTTCTTGTAAAGTCAAGGAACTTAGTGCTATTCAGGTTCATAGTTCCAGACCCAAGCGGACACACGTCTTGTCTCATAACCATCCATATCAGTTCCAGTTGATGCATTGAAATCCCCCAAGACGAGAAGAGTATCTCGCCTGGGACACTGATCAAACACAGAATCGAGCATGGCATAGCATGGCGTCCTTCACGGTGAGATCATTCACTTCAGTCGGAGCATATACAGAGACCACGGAAACACCCAAGGAGTGACGAATCCTTTGTCTCATAATACGCTCGTTGACCGGTGTTACCTCAATTATCATTGGATAATTTTCCTTCGTGGACACAGCTACAGCAACTCCTTGGGAATGATAACCATCAGAGCGACCAGACCAATAGTATGTGTAATCACCCGCCATTATCTCGCCGCAATTCGGTCTCTAAACCTTCGAGAGAGCTGCAATACCGATGTCCAAACACTTGAGCTCAGATGATAAGAGAGACAGGTGATCATCCGCTCTGACGGATAGGACATTCCAGGCACCCACCTGAAGTGACCACCTCAGGTTAACCCAAGGAGACCACCGTCTGGTGGATGACACCTCAGCACCACTCCGACACACACTACCGCAATCTGTCCAGGGAATGTTATCCCGTGGTTTCCCTTCTGTCATCAAAGATTGGGGGTCCCGAAGGCTTTGCCCCAATCCTGTCATCCAGTGAGCTGCTCTGCGAAGGGAAACAGGAGGTACTCCCACGGTGTGGGTTTTCAGATTTTGTTTTTTATGCTTTTGGTACGTTTTGAGGAATGAAGGGTTTTACGGTGGCCAGAGTGCAAATCCTGCCCACCAACCTCCTTATAAGAAGTAACCCAACTGCAGGAGGACGTCTGCAGACACAGCTGGGCACTAGATATGGATCGCCATTGGTTCACAAGGAGCTCCTCCGCCCTTTGACCCCTGTGACCCGAAGTCTCCACCCGTTGGGGCATGAACCTGAGGGTCAAATCCAAGAAATCATTGCATATTTCATGCGTCCCCCGATGTTGATTGCACATACAGTTTCATTAAAAAAAATATAGCTTAAAATGTGTCCGTAATTGCATTTTTGTTATTTCACCGTTTGACCGTGCCCCAAGGGGCAAAGCCAAAATTGATACTGCTCTTGTACCTTCATGCCATGTGGTGATCATAACTACCAAGTTTGGTGAAATTCTGTCCAACCATTTAGGAGGAGGAGATAGCATGACAGACAGACTGACAGAGCTCTATCCCCAAGGCCAAATCACTTATCCCAAGCACTGACTTCATATGATTGTTTTGTGTTGCTACAAGCAAGCTTCACATGCGTTCATGCACTTTCTACCAAGGTCTCCAGTTCACGTACATGCCCCTCCAAAGATCGACCTTCTTCATGGTGATATGGTGGCTTCCGAAGTAAAAATAAAAATCGAGAGTGAGCTCCCTTTTCGCAAACAAACATCGCCAAAGCTGGACTTCCACAACAAAGCTGGACTACCACGAGTGGTCTCATGTTTGGCAGTCCTCTAAGCCATCGTTAATATAATGTAAGATGCTCATCCCAATGTAACTGATTGAGTCCATCGAGTGAGGGACGTTGGTTATCAAACATTGTAGCCAAATCCTTTATTCAGCCAAGGCTTTCCTTCTCCATACTAGGTTATGCAAAACACCGTTGGTCCTCACCTTTGACATCACACCACAATGATCTCAGCCACCGAAGGTGGGACGGAGGTTATGTTTTCACCCCTGTCTGTCTGTCTGTTTATCGGTGCGGAAAATATCTCAAAAAGGGGACGGAGTTGGATGAAATTTGGTGGACAGGTTGGGTGCGTGACAAGGACAAATTGATCAGATTTTGGTGAAGATCCGAATGCGGATCCGGATACGAGTGTTTCTTAATTTTGTTTTTGATGATCCTTCACCATTGAGAGACGTGGGCAAAAACGATATTTCAAAAACTTGTGGGCGAGTTATGACAAAACTAGGTGGATGAGTTGGTTCGATGACGAGAACAAGCCGATTCGATTTTGGTTCAGGTCTGGATGAAGATGTGACTTATCAGTGGGAAACAAAACGTAAACTGTTTCGCCTGGCAGAGGTATGTGCTCTATTGAGTGTCATTAGAGTTCAATAAGTGTGTGTTTGTTTGACTTGTCTACCCTCCTGAGCTGCTGGGCGGAACGAGTTGAAAACTGGTAGTTGCAGTCACAGTGTGCATGAGAATGTTTTGGGTTAAAAAAAAAATTAATAGCCCGTGTGGTCCAGGGTGGGGGAAGGACCCCAATTCTCTCATATATAAATATGTATTGTTCAGCGCTGCTCCTGGTACTATAAATCATTGTAAAATATGACAATTCTGGGGGATTTATCCAGTCTGTAATTCTGGGGAAAATAACCCATCGGTAAGGACGGGCTCTTCACTAATTTTCCACCATTGGTCTACAACTGGCTACCTTCGTAACAATGCTGTGTCGGGGGTTCTGTACATAGAGTCAACATCGGCACTGATCCCTCAGATTCTCACAACTCAACAAGGATGCAACCCACCGACGAACCCTCCTCTACCTTTGGGCTTAAAAACTTCACAAGACCATGGGGTCAACCTGCCGCAGATCCGATTACCCACTGTGCCATTACCAAAATAGCAGAATTTGCAGTTACAGGCACAACCAAACTTCGCAGTTTCACCTCGTTATCCCCTACTCCCACCAATTGCAGCCTCTCTGCTGCAGGTACACTCTCCCAAAGTCAACATGGCAGGCATTTGGCATCAGGAAATCCAAATAAATTAAACCAGTTTGCCAATCTCTGCCACTGAAACCTCTAAATCATATTCTGTCATGCCCAATTCTATCCCAACAATATCATATCACAATATTTGTGTTGCTCCAGTAACAGTTGGAGGCCATGGCCCTAAATGGAGTTCTTTCATCCCCTCTTCCTGTCCAGGCTGGAGTTCCTCAAAGTAGCGTTCTGGGCCCTGTTCTTTTTCTGGTTTTCATCAATGATCTCTCCGACTTTCTGGAAAATCCTCTATTTCTCTTTGCTGATGACTCCACCCTCTGCCGTACCATCGGTCATCCCTCAGACCAGCAAGCAGCAGCTTCTTCGCTCAATGCAGATCTGGGTAAAATCACAAACTGGTCCAACACATGGAACATGTCTTTCAATCTGGACAAATCTCACTATGTCTCTCCGAAAGGACCCTTTAGAAACTCCCCCCCCCACCCACTTTCTCAACAATCCTCTGGAAGAAGTCCTTTCTTTCAAGCTTCTGGGTCTCACTATCTGCCATGACCTTTCCTGGAAAAGCCACATTTCAAACCTCGCCTCCAAAGCCAGTCGCCGACTGGGAATCCTCCGTCGTGCAAAGCCCTTCCTTGGCCCACCTGAGCTCCTGACCACTTACAAAGCTTTCGTCCGCAGCCTGATGGAGTACTGCTCTCCCCTCTGGGCTGGTGTTCCTGCCTCCCACCTTTCTCAGCTTCACGCTGTGGAAACCAAGGCATTTCGGATCATTGGCATCTCCCGCGATGAGGCTGAGTCTTTGGGCTTCTCACTCTCTCACCGCAGGCTGGTCGGTGGTCTTTCTCTCTTCTACCGTCTCCTGTCCCGCCTTGCCCCCCCCTGCTCTCTCTGCGATTTGTCCCCACCAAATTTCCGCTGGACGCTCAAGGTCCGCCAACAACCCCCTTCTGGTAAAACTACCAAAATCACGAATCACTGCTCACCTTCACTCTTTCATTCCTCATTTTCCCCGCCTTTGGAATAAACTCCCTCACTCGATTCAATCCCATTTTTCCCTCCAGGCCTTCAAAACAGCTGTTCACCACCGCCTCTTATCATCCCCCATCTAAATCCTCGATCTTTTCTACCCTCGAAAATCCACCCAAGCCCACTTCCTTCAAATTCCCCGCTTTCCTTCCAGAAAGTCCCTGTAGTGTCCATCTTGTACACGCCGTGTTCCTCACCCCATCCCTCTCCCTTCCACAGATCTCCTAATGTCTCTGTTCCCCACTGTTTTGTCCTTCCCACTCCTGCCCCTCTTGTCTCATGACCCCCTTGCTGTGCATTTGTGTGTTAGCTCTCATACTAGCCTCGACAAGGTATACAATTAAAAAAAAAATGCGGTAATGTCATTCCATCCGCCCATCACATAACTTAGAACCACACAGTTCACAAGGCTGGCCTTCAATTTTGAACTGAATTTACAATTCTCTTCGATTCAAACCCAAACTGATAATTTTACCAGAGATGAGGACATTTCTTCGCATTCCACAGCAGAGGACTGCCTCATACCAGTTTCTTTGGTCACTTGGAGGGCCATCTGAGTATACTTCCTGGGGTGTTGCTTTATCTTGCATGGGTATACCATCTGACCATGTCTTTGGCTCGTGACCCACAATAATCTCTCCATCTGGCATGTAGCCCTTCTTGCAGCAGGATCCCAGAACAGGCAACCTCCGTGATCATCAATTAGGGCCTCCATGGTCAGAACTACCATCCTTATTACCTGGACTAGACCAACCATTGTATCACGTTGTGTTCCTGCTTATCTCCAAAGCATCGTGGTGAGGTTTCCATTTGGTGACTCATACCTTTTAAGATAATGGCTAACATTTTTTTCTTCTTTCTAACCTTCCAGATTAGGAGGTGCTATGCTGCAAATCATGGGCCAAGGTCATCCATTTCATGGATCGGTCTCTGCAGAGTTGGCGTCAACCTCGCCATACACTAATGTTGCAATGGATGCCATACAGCCAACTTTATACTCACTTGTTACATCAAAGAAAAAAAAAATGAACTGTCTACACTTGGAAACTACCCACATATTTTGCATTCAATAACACTTCTTAGTACCTCTTGTTAAAGTTGGGAACATTGTAATGCACAATGTGGTGCAAGGTCTGACCTGCGGAGAAAGGCAAGGACATGCGCACGTATCGTTGTGGCAGCTTTATGCAGCTGAATCACTCTCCTCTTCTCGAGTTCACTCTCCAGAGACTCACGCAAGAATACCTGCCAATAACAAAAGAAACACTCGTGTGAGCATTCTCACTGTATAAGCGACTTCAACTGCCTGCATGAAACTCTTCACCGACCCAAGTGTACGGTTGAATAGAAGAGACCAGTTCAGACTATCCTGCAGCAAAACTGCATCAGCATTTGAACTCAATGTAGACATATTTCATCTTTCAATGCTCTTTCTCATTTCAATGATCCACACTAACCATTGCAGTGAAACCAAACGTTATTGCAATTTTAAAAATTAATTGAAAAAACAAAAACAAAACATAAATATGTACAGTTGTGCACCTTTGTTTTGCCAAGCTTCCACGAGACAGCATCAGCGTTCACCGTGTGCAGGAATGCAGCACACTTCTCATGTGCATCGTCAGAATCTCCACCAATTGCCATCAGAACCTTATACCTGCACAACATATCATATGAAAAGTGTTGTATACATGAACTAATATGTGCATTCTTCCAGTCAACTGATTGGTTCCATCAAAGCAGAGAACATAAAACTCACAACGAAAAATGACTGCAACCATCCATCCGAAGTGTTCTTTCATATAATATACCCAACAAACACCTCCAGTGTGTGTGATCCCTCACTGCATTGACTCATGTCCGAATGTTAAGAATTTAGGAACAGTAATGATAGATTATGAGATTCAGTCCCAAATTAATGGCTCCAAATTCAATTCTTCCCTTCCTCTTCTTGCTGTATTTGAGCTTGTATTCAAGTTGTTCACCCCCTGTGTCTGTCATTCTTCTGTGGTCAGCAAAATGAGCAACAGCTTCCTGATATCAGGGGCACTGCATCAGCGGCACAGCTGAGCTTCCAGTAAATGATGCAACCAGCAGCCACAGACTGCATACAAAACAACAACGACAACAATCCCTTGTGTCCTCCTGTTCCTCCCATTGATGTCTTCCCCATGTCCATTCTGTCCCCAAGTGTCTCCCCACTGTCATCCTACCTTGCTGTTGGTGTATCTTCCCCTTTCCACCATGTTGTTCTTGTTCTATTATGTTCTTTCTGTTCTAACTCTTCAACAAACCTCAACCTTTTATACAGAAAATAATAATATATATATTTGCTTCAAAAGAATCTTTTGTACAGATTTAGTTGTGGTTATTTTTTAAAAGGTTTTTTTTTTCCAATTTTGTAAAAAAAACTACCTTTTTATCAACCACTTACACTCATTTGAAAAAAAAAGAAAAAGAACATGTGCAACATCATGGTTCAAAAAAAAAATGTAAATAATTTGTGAACAACACCCTTCATGGGATATTCCTGAACATAATGCTTGCTCATACATTACTTTGTTGAAAACCCGAAGGAAGATAACAGGTCCCGAGTATACATTGTAGGTATATGTACGAACGTAGCTCAGATTGCAGGTTCAGCCTTCGTGTTAGCTCTTAGATAGTGATACAAAAACAACTTGAACATCTTGGAAACAAATCACAGTGGCTTCAGCACACGACGGTCATCTCTTGAGCTTCTTGGGTAAAGATTCTTTGCACATACCACTCCATTAATTAAAGTTTCATTTCAGAAGTGTGAGAAAGGAAAATCGGATCTCTAGTCAATTAATTATCAAAGTTCTTAAGGGTCAGCAATATATATATATATATATATATATATATATATATATATATATATATATATATATATATATACACACTAGACTAGGCGTAAGTCGGCAACATGTAACTCGTCACTTCGCCTAACTCGGCAGCGTCAAAAAGTCCCGAATTTATCTCATGTTAAATCCCTTTGAATAAAGGGTCATCCTTCTGTAAGTCGTCATCTCTAAGTCGTCACTTCGTCTCAGTCGTCAGATGTTGTCTGTTCCCGCGTAATGGAAACTCAAGTAAATTACCACTCCTAACTCGTCACACGGAACTGCTGCCTCGTGAGAAGCCCGATTTCATGGAATCGTGATGCTCGCTCATTGGTTTACACCGCCAGTGATAGGCTATTTATAACTGCGTACACACGTTGATCGCAATGCAGGCAGGACAATGGCGACTAAGCGTAAGCTTGCAACTAAAATCTCCCAGGAAAAATACGACATTATCCAGTTTTGCAAAGCAAATCCACTGATGAAGAAAACAGCCATAGCTGAGAAGTTGGACATCAAACGGCAGACATTGAACGATATCTTGAAGAATAAGGGCATGATGTTTGGACAAGTGGAGAAGATCATGAGGCCGGTGGTAAGTGTGAAACGCGTGAAATGTGTGTCCTTTGAATATGTCGATGACGCGCTCATCATCTGGTTTCGGCAAATGTCGGCTCAGCCAAATATTCGGTTGGACGGTGAAATGTTGCTGCTGAAGGCACGTAAATTCACTGCGGACCTCGGGCATGATAATGCTGAGACCTTGCCGATGCATTGGATAGACAGATTGAAAGTGAGGTGGGGAATCGGCAAGGTCAAGAAGTGCGGCGAATCAGGCAGCGTGGATTCACCGATACTGTCTTTTGGTGGAGGATTGCCCAGACAACATCATGGAATACAATGACCGGTTTGAGTCCTTTCTCATGCACCAGATGCCCAAGAGTTTGAGGCCGTCAAACATAACGGATTACTTCGCGAAGGAGTAAAGGATCAATCGAGCTTCGTGTTGAAGTCCGATCATGGTTTTATATTGGCTTGATTTGTACATTACCGCACTCACTCACACATAGGCATTGAGTGGTAATCATCACCACAATGCCTGTGTGTGATGTAATTTGTCACCATACCATCACCGATGGTATATGAGTTGTCTTACAGTTGTTCATTATCTTTACTTTTGAGAAACTGATTCATGAATTCCATCTTTGCTTGATCACTTTCCAACTCACCAATGAACCCCCACCTCTGCCCCGAGGATTGTGTTTTCCTTTTCGTACAATAGCCGGCTCTCACACATACGTGTCCAGGCCACGCGCGACTTCATCCTCACCCCACAGTCATCATGAATGTTCGCATATGCGTAAGTCGTCACATTTCTAAGTCGTCACTTTTTTCTCGGCCCCGATGATGACGACTTACACCTAGTCTACTGTATATATATATATATATATATATATATATATATATATATATATATATATATATATATATATATATATATATATATATATTTTTTTTTTTTTCTTTTAACCAACTTCCAAGCTGCTGTCACCTACGGAAGTATATCAAAAATAATAAGTTGCTAAACGGCAAGATTAATCAGAATCATAAAACCATTCGTGACCAGCAACACCCTGTAATGACATTTTCTTCAACATGTTCGTACAAGCTACAGTTTTGTATCACTTCAAAAGAATAAAGCAGATTGTGGCATTCATTATGAAGATTTGTAACGATGTTTCTGAGATGTAATTCGATCATTTCAAAGCATCTCACTGCAGAACTTGTGACCACGAACTTTAGTTAGAACGAGTATTTCGAGACCAGTCGCTTTGCTGACGAGTTCAATCAAAAGGCAGCATGTTGTACTTCACAAACATATTGCACATCTATCTATGAGTCTCAATGAAGATTGAAAATGAAGTGAAAAAAAACACAAAAAAGGATCTGTTAGGACACATTGCAGTTGTTGATATTGATGGTGATATATTGATATTGATATATTGATCTGTTGCAGTTGTTGATATTGATGTTGGTGCTGGTATTGTTGCTGTTATGGTTGTGGTTGTTGTTGGTTGTGTGCTCATGTGTATTATGATGTATTTTCCTTTTGCTTCGGGAAGTATTGCTAGATATAATTTTGTGTGCTCCTTCCCTGTCTGTCACACTTTATTCTTCAGGGTTCTTGCTGTCATAGAATAATCAAAAATACTGCTGGAACAGCAACATTAAGCTCCAAGTTCTGCTAAAAGGTCTTCCTGTGATGAAACACACACACCACGTTTTACAGCTTTGAATTTGTGTTCCAAGTAAATGGATTGTTAGCTTTCCAATGGTATAATCCTGAAAAAGTTTGCTTTCTTAAATGTGCTGGAAATTTTCAATTGATTGTTCCCTGATGATCCTGCTAACATACCTGTTCTTATCAGTTTGATGACGTTTACCAAATCCAGAATGTCTCCAGCGATGACACGGCAACATTTTTACAACTATTGGTCACACACAAACATGCATATCACACCTAACCTCATGTGGTAACTGCCAATGGTTCAAAAATCCAACACTTTGTACTTAAGCCTACTAAAAGAGTTTGAATGGAAGATTTCTGCACATTTTAAATTCACTCTATATTAAAATCTTTACGGAGGTATCAGCACTCAACACCGTAATGGGCTGAGATATTTATTGCACCTCAATCACCAAATGAGAGGAATTTCATGGAGCCAGCAAGGAATTCCGATGCTGTAACATTGAGCCTTCAGCCAGTTTCAACATGTCAATATTTTTTCTCAAGATATTGCCCTTACCAATATTTTTTCTGCCTCCATCCCTTCCCCCTCCCACTGTCATCTCCAGGCTGGTCATTTTTTTATGACAAGATGGGAAATCAAGTAGGTCATCACTCTTTGACGGTTGGATATTCTCGTCATCCCTCCCAACAGAAAATCGTTGCTAATACATGACTAGTAAAGCTGATACATGACACATCAAAAACAACTTAGCTATGAGCACTACCATTCTTTTGAGCATCAGAATACAAGTCTTTCGACAATTTCTGACAGTTGCGTTTGAACAGGAAGTGAAGTATTCAAGAGGTTATGAGTGAGAGATAAATCCACACTACCTGCTAACAAAGTCAGCGAAAGGTCTGCGCACAGGAAATCCAGCCCGTCGGATTCGCACAGTTTCAAGCATGCCAGAGTAACGCAGTTGGTTCAGCACCACAGATGGCTCAAAGTATGATGGAATCTGTACACATGTAGGGAAAAAAACATTGAAAAACATCCCACTCACGCAAAATAGTGCAAGCACGTTCTACTGGACTCGTCTTTGATAAAAGGGACGACGAACGAATCAAAAATGGCCTTTGTACTATAATTAAAGCGTTAACATCAAGTAAAACTTTAGGTGATTAAAGACACTATCACACCCTAATTAACTCATTACTGCTCACTCATCATGTACAAGGGGGAATCAAAAAGTGTTTCTTTTTTTAAAGACTGTCAGTGAACAAAGTTGTTGACTGACAGTGAACAGATACCATTTGATTTTCCACAAACTGCGGACTAATTTGAGCTACGGCTTCAACGACATCAGATGACGTCAGAGAACACCAATGATGCCTCACACAGAACAACCCAAAATAGAGAACAGCCCCCATCTTACACAAAATGCAGATTGTGGTTACGGAATTATGGTGTTTCTTTTGTCCCTACCTCGTTCAAGGTACATATTCAGGCCATAATCACCAAATTCGCGTTTTCAAGCTATTCGTTATAACAGTGACAGTGAATGGATAATACGGTGACATATTTATAACAGCGACAGCAAACAAACAATGCACTTCAACCACATGATCATTTCATAACTGCAAGGCGACACATCATAAAATTAATAATGTGCTACAGATAATCTTGGCAGTCTCCAACCTTGAAATGAAATAATTGCATTCAGTTTCTAGAAAACATCATAAGATATTCATTGCATCTATACTAATAAATATCAATGTGTGCGTCAATGTATGTCAGTGTGCGTCTCCTCCATAACTCCGAAGCCATGAAACTTAGTGGCCTGAAACTTTGTAAGCACACTAAGGGAACTCCAAGGGAGTGCAAGAATGAAAATTTGGTGTTTAGGTTGATTAAAACACCCCTTTTGAAGATAATTAACAGCCTTCTTAAATTAAAACAAAAACAGGCTTTATCCTTCATCAGTCCATGTTCATCTTGCAGTGGTCTTCATCCACCATCTTGTTTAGACCGAATTAAAATGCCTTGCGCTGGACCAGATCGTAACGGTTTCTGTACGACCGAGCTTCATACCGAAGAATCGCTGATCTTCATACCTACCACTCGTTGTATACATTGCTAATCGCTTGCCAAGCCAGCCGTTCCTTATCAACAGTTGTTTATAAGCCATGGTGATACAGTCAACTGTAGTGTCAATGACTTTTTGTCATCTTTGAAGATGAAATAACAAAATGACATTCAAGACAATGCTAAGGTGATAAAGTAAACGAGGTACATATAATATATGTAAACGTGTTCCGAAATTTAAAATGTAACCTCCCCCCCTCCTGCTTCCCCTCAAGTACTCCTACTAAATACAAGTCAAACCCCCCCCCCCCCGGCCCCCGAGGTCACACTTTCAAATGGATCTGCAATAGAACATGGAACATGCCGCGGTGCCTCGGTCACAATGATTGCTCATTTGTGATACTATACTGTATATAGTATCATATGTGTACATAGATGTGTGTGTGTGTGTGCGTGTATGTGTAATTATTCCCCTCACGTCCTCTAATTATTTTTTTTTATTTACTTTTTTTAAATTTAATTATTTACATTTTTTTACATCATTGTTTCACCTTTTTGTGCGATCTGCTTTCATTTAGGATGTCATTTCATTTCATTATAAGCTAGGAGCGATGCCATCTTCAATATAAAAGGAAATGAGGCATTGTTCATTTGTTTGCCATGTTAGTCCTCTAAGATCCCAAGGTTAATCATGCTGAAACTTTATAGGATCACATGTTTTTTTTTAACCACGATACATCTTACTAGGGGTCTTAAACAGTAATTTTCTCACAATTAGAACTTATAAATCTGTCACAAGGAAGGGGTGGGAGTCTGGAGGGAGGTGGTGGGTGGGAGGGAATGGGTTGGATGAGGAGGGGAATGGGTGGGAGGAGGGACCTGGCGTTGCCCAGCAACGCCGGGTACCTTTTCTGGTGTATCAAAATGCATGTTGCAAACCAAAATTGGGTAAGTATCGATTCCAACAAACTTCCATCCTTATCCCTGTCTTGTCACATGGTTTTCCCCATTCCACTACTCATTTTCTCCATTGACTCACCTCCTTTGCCTTCCTGTGTACCATTTTCTGACTCTCCTTTCTCCTCTTTCCTTCTCTTCATGTCACTTCTTTATATTATTTATATCACCTTGAAGTACCACACGCCGAACTTCAGGATCCTTTTGACATGAAGAAGACGGTGTATGTGGTTGGATTATTAAAGATGTTTGTATTCTTTTACAAAGTCATATGTTCGAATAATTCCTTCTTAAAGGACAGCACTGATTTGGCAGTTACTGCACTGTCTGGCAGTTCATTCCACTCATCCACAACTCTTGGCTGTAGGAATATTTCTTAACCTCCAGAGGAGCACATTGCTTTTTTGTAGCCCCCTCGTACCCAAATATTATATTCTGCTCTTTCGAGGAACAATGCTTCGCATATAGCGTCTATCTGGTGGATGATGCAGAAAGTTTGGAGTCGATCTTCACATCGTCTTTTGATTCCAATGATGTCAAGTTCAATCTTCTCAGTCGAGCTTCAAATGGTACTTCTCTGATAATTGGGATGAGCTTGTACTTTTCAGTACTCTTTTAACCTTCTCTAGATTGGGAATCCAAACTTGCATGCAATAGTGAAGGTGTGGATGAACGAGGACTTGTACAGCTGCACAAAAATGTTTTGTTCTGCATGAAAAGTTTCTCGATTATCATACCAAGGACTATGTTTGGCTTTTTTGGCTGCTGAAGCACATTGAGAGGAAGGTTTAAGCGACGCTAATTAATAATCTCAGCATATTTGCCTCTTCTGTCTCCTTGAGTTGAGAATTTCCCATCTTGTCAAAGTAGTGTGGGTTATGGCTTCCTACGTGCATTACTTCACATTTGTTGAATTTAATTCATTGAAATTCCATTGTCCTGCCCAAGTCTGGGGGGGGTTTATGTCTTGTTGTCGGTTTCAAATTCCTTCTTCGCCCATTACCTTGTGTGATACTTTAGTGTCATCTGAAAATTTATTCATCACAGTCTACTCATGCAAACTTTCATGCAAATCGTTAATATAAATCAGATAGCTGGCGGGATGGCCTGGAGGTATGCACACTCACCTCTGGGCTGTCTAACCTGGGTTCGAATGACATCCCAGCTACAAACTATCACCCTGACCTCTCGCAGGCAGGTGAGGCATCAATGTATGTGTCAGCCCTCAGATGGACATTAAACTGGGCGTCTCTTCTGCCAGCATTAGTTGGTGGACATTAAAGATCCCAGAGTGTCCTTCGTGAAGAGTAGGTAAGCTATCGCTGGCACCTTGGCCAAATTCCAAATTGCTGCTCTAAGATACAAGGGACACTGCATCAGTGGCATAGCTGCATTCCCAGCAATAATGCAACCAGTAGCCACAGGTTGCCTAAAAAATGAATGAACGAATATAGATCAAGAAGCACAATGGCCCAATCACTGATCATTGTACAACAGAGCTTATAACATCTGCCCACTTTGATTTGGCACCTTCAGTGATTAATCTTTCTCTGACCTGATATCCATGCCTTGATCCACTGTAGAACTTTGGCATCTCCTCTGACTGTTGCAATTTTGGCAATGAGCCATTTGTGTGGAACTGGGTCAAAATCTTTGGCCAAGTCCATGTGTACATCAAACTGGGATACCTTCATCAATTCGATGAATAAGATTTTCTACATGTTCCAAGAGATTTGTGGTGCATGATTCCCCTTTTGTAGTCATGCTGTGTCTTACAGACAAAATTGAAAATCATCCCAAATAGGAAACCTATTATTTTTAAGGAAACCATAAAGGACACAAACAACAAGCAAGAAGACAAATGTAACGTGTTAAATAAGGTGGTGTAAAAGATGCTACAAGAGCTCTGCGTAGTTGTTGTTGTTGTTTTTTATGTTGTTGTTGTTGGGGGTCGATTTTTGAAATGTGCACCCATTGGTCAGACATGAGCTTGTGTCTGCCAAGGTGATCTTTCATTTGATCTCAAATGGTGTCCAGAGTCAAGCCGATGGGTCTGCAAATCTCCGTTTTTGATCTTGCTCCCTTTTCAAAAATGGGGCGATCATGAGCTCATCGTCGGTCCTCTGGTACAACGCCTTCTTTCACTGATTTCTGGTATATAGCAGTTTGAGGAAAAGTTCTTCAGTCATCTCCGAAATAATTATTGGTGGGATTCCACCAGGGCCTGTTGCAGTACTTTATCTGGGTTAAGTTTAGATAATTTTTTCTTTACAATGTTTTCCATAATATGCAATGTCATTTAAAACTCCATACTTTGGCCCATTGAAGATGACCCTTTAGTTGCAGGACTGTCTCTTCCCTTGGTAAATACTGTTGTGAAAAAGATATTTGGAGCCTTGGTTGACTGTTGACAAAGAGGAATCGTTTCACCACTGTTGTTCTTTAATGGGCCGCTGTTGTTCTTTAATGGGCCGCTGTTCTGTCGTTACAGAAGTGGTTGGAGCACAATCGGACTGCAGTGTTATCCACTGGACGAGGAACATGCCTTCCACCTCTTCAGTGGCTCAGCGTACCCATTCTCTTCGCAGCAGGTGTAGTTTTGTGGTTGCCATTGGTTAATGCTAGCTCATCCACCTTTTGATGGCATTTGCTTCATAAAAGGATTCCACTACCCCTTTTCAGGCTACCAGAGTTGCTATGAACCGGTCCAACTGGATCATGGTTGTTTTTTAGGAGACACCATCTCTTCACTTGGTGGTTGTTAGATCCCAAAGGGAGCTCATCAACCCTTTGTCAGGTGTTATTTTTTTGTCCTGCAGGGTGTTGCAGTCACCCTCCCCACTGGCAAGTCAGTGAGGGGTGTCGGTTTAGTCGTGGACAACCCGACCATGCGGCAGGTAGCATCGGGTTAATTGTTATTAATTGCAATCCGATGATTGACCTGACTGGAAGTTCCATTTTGTTTTCTCCATACTTTATGCTTACATTAAACTGTCTTTAGTATCCTTGTAGTTTGCCATGGAGTTCTCTTTTCCCTACTCATGTTGTTGGGGCCATTTTGTTGAGCCTGGTGTTGGCGCAGTGGTTAGGGCAGCGGCTTGGGATCCAAGAGGTCCTGAGTTCAAGCCCCGTTGGGCCACTGAATTAATACACCAGGGGGTTGACTCAGCCTGTCATCCTTCCGAGGTCAGCGAAATGAGTACCAGTATACTGGGCCGGTGTATACCCCGGTTAAAATAGGTGTACTAGATCCCTGTGTCGTAAGAGGCGACCAGGGTTGCGTCAGGAAGGGCATCCGGTGTAAAACATGTGCCAAATCACTATGCGGATCATACGGATGATCCGCTGTGGCGACCCCGAACGGGAGCAGCCGAAAGAAGAAGAAGAAGAAGAAGAAGAAGATTGTTGGGGCCATTTTGACATGCAACTTATTTTGTTTTGCTCAAAGCTTGATCGACTGATTCATTAAAAATGTTTTCCCAATGAACCTTCTCCTGATTTATCTCTAATTCTCATCAGATCAGCTTTTCTGAAGTTTAACTTTTGATCTTTGACAAAGGACATTATTGGGTAGTTGATTTCCCATTTTAGTGAACAATGATCAATATTTCCAAGGTTGGCTGGAATTTCAGCATTATCAATGATAGTGGGGTCTGATGCAAAGTTTGAGCCTAAAATTATCGTCTTGCAGGTTCTTTCACATGTTGTGTCACCATATTATCAAGTGCGGCATCTATGAAGAGTTCTGATTCCTGTGGGTCTGCCTGTATTGTTTTCCAGTTTACGTCTCGATAGTTCAATTCACCCATTAGCATGACATCATCATGCTCATCACTGACTCGAGCTACCATCTGGCTTCATTTCTCATTTTGTCTATCAGTATTGTTGGGTTGCTGTAGCTAACTCATAGGACATTAAGATCTGCCACAGTATTAAGTATCTTGCACCACAGTGCCTCATCAAACACGTACTTGGTATTAATGTCCTCAATGGGATGTATGGCCAAACATTACGGAATGTTACAGAGAGGTTTGGGGGGAAGGGAGGGGGGAGGAAGATGTTTCAAGTGGTGTTACGTTACGTCCAGTGACTATTTTGTTTCCCTTCATAATGGAGTCACAGTTTCTGCATTCACACCTTACATAATAACGACGTAAAATAAATTGGGGGGAAATTGTAGCGTGTGGTACAGGTTGTAGCCATTTATGTTGCAGGTTGTAGCCACAGTGTGGTCATTCCTGTTTTTCTTCAACCTTTAAAATCTCTATTTTATTTAAATTTAATAACATATGTGAACACTGCAGAACAGTCTTTTTGGCACTTTCAAAACTCTTCTGTGTAGCAGTACTTGGACAAAATACACTATCAAAAAAAACAATAAAATCAAATGTACCTCCTGCAGACCCTGCCCATGTCCTTGCTTCTGAAGACTGCACGGGGTAAGGTGTTCTCTGAACCCTCTAGTTATGTTTGACTATTTAGCCTCCCTCTGCACCTAACGCTCTTTAAAAAAGCACTTTTCCTTGGTTTTGTGTCTGCCTCCTTCAATTATAAAGAGATCTTGTTGTTTTCCACTTTCACTATCTCACCGCTTTTTATGATGATGTTTTTTTTTTTTTACACCTGGCTTTGTACTTTTCTCATTCTTTCTTGTGTCTATATTGAGAGATACCTACCTGCCTCAATGGACTGGTTTTCAGCAAGTAATTGTGCTGTTCCCATGACTGACGAATTTGTCTTTTCCGATGCCACACTCATTTTCAGGGTTCAGAGCTGGATAGCTCCAAAGTGTACCGTCTCTTGGAGTTGGGCTTCATAGACTCTAAGAACCAGTGATAACATGGTAATATTCTTATTATCATCTACCTGTTTGTCTTTCTCCTCGATCGCTGATGACAAATAAAAGTCAAACACTATCAGGTTGAGCTTATTCCTGGTATTCTAGGCCACGAAGGGCTTCTTTCTTGATCATAGGAATTGATGTTAGTGCATCAACAGTGGTAGTACAGTGGGGAGAACAAGTATTTGATACACTGCCGATTTTGCAGGTTTTCCCACTTACAAAGCACGTAGAGGTCTGTAATTTTTATCATAGGTACACTTCAACTGTGAAAGACGGAATCTAAAACAAAAATCCTGAAAATCACATTGTATGATTTTTAAATAATTAATTTGCATTTTATTGCATGAAATAAGTATTTGATACATCAGAAAAACAGAAATTAATATTTGGTACAGAAAACTTTGTTTGCAATTACAGAGATCAGATGTTTCCTGTAGTTCTTCACCAAATTTGCACAGACTGCAGCAGGGATTTTGGCCCACTCCTCCATACAGATCTTCTCCAGATCCTTCAGGTTTCGGGGCTGTCGCTGGGCAACACAGACTTTCAGCTCCCTCCAAAGATTTTCTATTGGGTTCAGGTCTGGAGACTGGCTAGGCCACTCCAGGACCTTGAGATGCTTCTTACGGAGCCACTCCTTAGTTGCCCTGGCTGTGTGTTTCGGGTCGTTGTCATGCTGGAAGACCCAGCCATGCCCCATCTTCAATGCTCTTGTTGAGGGAAGGAGGTTGTTGGCCACGATCTCGCGATACATGGCCCCATCCATCCTCCCCTCAATACGGTGCAGTCGTCCTGTCCCCTTTGCAGAAAAGCATCCCCAAAGAATGATGTTTCCACCTTCATGCTTCATGGTTGGGATGGTGTTCTTGGGGTTGTACTCATCCTTCTTCTTCCTCCAAACACGACGAGTGGAGTTTAAACCAAAAAGCTCTATTTTGGTCTCATCAGACCACATGACCTTCTCCCATTCCTCCTCTGGATCATCCAGATGGTCATTGGCAAACTTCAGACAAGCCTGGACATGCGCTGGCTTGAGCAGAGGGACCTTGCGTGCGCTGCAGGATTTTAATCCATGATGGCGTCGTGTGTTACTTCTGGTTTTCTTTGATACTGTGGTCCCAGCTCTCTTCAGGTCATTGAGCAGGTCCTGCCGTGTAGTTCTGGGCTGATCCCTCACCTTTCTCATGATCATTGAGGATCCACGAGGTGAGATCTTGCATGGAGCCCCAGACCGAGGGAGATTGACTGTTATCTTGAACTTCTTCCATTTTCTAATAATTGCACCAACAGTTGTTGCCTTCTCACCAAGCTGCTTGCCTATTGTCCTGTAGCCCATCCCAGCCTTGTGCAAGTCTACAATTTTGTCCCTGATGTCCTTAGACAGCTCTCTGGTCTTGCCCATTGTGGAGAGGTTGGAGTCTGATTGATTGAGTGTGGACAGCTGTCTTTTATGCAGATAACGAGTTCAAACAGGTGCAGTTAATACAGGTAATGAGTGGAGAATGGGAGGGCTTCTTAAAGACAAAACTAACATGTCTGTGAGAGCTGGAATTCTTACTGGTTGGTAGGTGATCAAATACTTATTTCATGCAATAAAATGCAAATTAATTATTGAAAAAATCATACAATGTGATTTTCAGGATTTTTATTTTAGATTCCGTCTTTCACAGTTGAAGTGTACCTTTGATAAAAATTACAGACCTCTACGTGCTTTGTCAGTGGGAAAACCTGCAAAATCGGCAGTGTATCAAATACTTGTTCTCCCCACTGTATATAGTAGTCGTAGTAGTAGTGGGGGTAGTAGAATTCTATTTCATCTCTTTCTGCATTCTGTGTATCTTTCCATCCACTTTCTTTTGAAAGCTACTTAGAAACTGAAAACATACTTCCTCAATGTCTTTTTCCTCCTTGATACGTCAATTAACTTTGGGGACACAAGTGTTAAAAAACCATGGAAGATCAGGTCTGTCACCAACAGACTTGTATACACTTTCCATAATATCCAGGCAATCTGATATCGCACCTGCGGTCACAGAAGACACAATGTAGGAGTTTATTATTATTTTTAATCTGCGAAGATTGTTTCACAGGTATCGCATAACCATGGATCATTCACACTTCCACTGGATGACACAGATGCTCTGTAAGGCTTTTGGGGCTTTTCTCTCGTTCTTGCACCACTCCCCTGCTTTGCCCTGTCACATTCTGCCCATCATTCATCTTGCTCACATTTGCCATGCTACCTTCATCATTGTCAATGGCCAATTTGATTTTCACTTGTTGTCAAAAGTCATTGGTGTGAACACTAGTCACCCCGCTCCTCCCGATAAATGGCTGATGATACGTTTTTGTTCCTCTCGCAATGACTTGCTTACGCTCTTACACTCTCTTTCTGTCTCACTTTCAGTTTCACAATGCACAATACCAGAAGCCCAAAAGGTCTTTATATGCAATGCCCCACATGCGATGCAGCGTGAAGCCTGGAAGGCCTTGCTATGCGAAGCTCTGAGCACAGTGCCGACCTCATCTTGAGCACCACCTTGACAGGGTACTAGTTCAGTTTGCTCCTGTGCTGGCTGCAAAAATGTGAAATGGCTGATGATGAAAGCCAGTCATGTGCACTGCTGCCTAAAAACGTCCCCCCCCCCCCAACTCCAATTCCAATGTCACCGACATGATCCATATTATCCATTTCGCTCCAATGAAGCGAACAGTAAGAAGATGCTTTTCATCGTGTTCAGGAAAAATTTACAATGCTTTTCCATCTCACATATGCAGGATGTGGAGGACCTATGATATGACTGTCATGTATTGAGATGGAAGTCATGTAGGTAGGTGGAGTAAACGGCATTTATCAAGCAACCTCTCCATTACATTTGACGTATGCAAAGAAGAACAAGAAGTTTAGGTTTGGGGGAGAGTGATAAAAGGACTTACCTTTTCTAAATTTGGCTTGATACAGCGAACAAAGAAGGGATTGGAAAGACTCAAAGTGGCCATAAGTGAATGCAGAGAATCCTACAAAAAAGGAGGACTCATTGTTATACAAAACTCAGAAGAGCAAGTGGAATAATTTCCGTAAAATGGTTGCAGTTGAGAAAAGCAATCCCATCTGTTTCACTTCCTCCAATGCACACAATATAACCCGAAACCCTAAAATGAGTTAACATTTTGGAATGACATGCGGAAATGAAAAGGCCAATTGCATTTTGGAAACAAAAGCAGATTACAAGGGAACTCAGTGACACTGGAAGGCAATAAAAGACCTGCTATAAAATGATTTTGATCGGTTTTTTTTTTTATTATCCCTATTGCATCTACTTTTGGCACGTCTGAATATCACCAGTTCACTGCTGTACAATCTGCACAATAACCCTAAATTATGCTTTATACAAAACATTTTTGGGAACACAGATTTGTTCAACAAATGTGCGCCGAGGACCCTCTTCTTTCACCTTGAATTGTGTGCTGACGGTGGCCTTTCGCTGCTGCTTCCCTCCCGATTTCATGCGCTCGTCTCCGCTCCTGCTGGTCACGTGCTCAAACAAGTCATAGATAAAGTCGATCCTGTGATATCATGAGATGTATGCGTTAAAATGCATCAATTTCCAGCACTGGAGCATATCGGATATATATTTTCCGAGATGTCATGAAACAATAAAATTAGTCTTTTAAACTCAGAAGCTTGACAACTCCCTTCTCCTAACATGATGCCATAAATGTATATTTAAGTTTTCCTTCATGTACACTACATCAACATGAAAAATAAATTTTTGTATCATTCATTTCCAAATAACTCCTTGATTTTTGGGGGTTTTTTTGTGCACTGAGCAACTCCTTGATTAAAAAAAAACAAAGGTCCTTGATTTTCCAAATAACTCTTTCATTCCTCTTTTTTCCCGCCTCCGGAACAAACTCGGCTTCACGCTGTGAAAAGCAAGACATTTCGGATCATTAGCATCTCCTGCGGTGAGGCTGGGTCTTTGGGCCTCTCACTCTCTCACCGCAGGCAGGTCGGCGGTCTGTTTGCCTTCTACCGTCTCCTCTCCGGTCTTGCCCCCCCCCCGCTCTGTCTGCGATGTACTGCTTCCAAAATATGTCCCCCCCATATTTCCTCAAGGTGCTCAAGGTCCTCCAAAAACCCTCTTCTGATGAAACTGCCAAAATCAAGAATCACTGCTCACCTTCACTCTTTCATTCCTCTTTTTCCCACCTTTGGAATAAACTCCCACTCTTCAATCCCACTCTTCCCTCCAGGTCTTCAAAACAGCTGTTCACCACCATCTCATATCTCCACCATCCAAAACCATGGTTTTTTCTACCCCAAATAATCCCCCCAAACCCACCTCCTACAATTTCCTTGTTTTCCTTCCTGAAAGTCCCTGTAGTGCTTATCTTGTTTATCCTGAGCATCCCCCACCCCCCCTCAATCCCTCTCTCTTCCACAAATATCCTGATGTCCCTGTTCTCCACTATTGTTGTTTTTTACCTCGCTCTCGTCCCCTCTTGTCTCCTGCTCCCTTTGTTATATTTCTGTGTGTTAGCTCTAAAACAAGGCTCGTCTAAGTACACAAAACCAAACAAACAAAAAATGACTAAAAAATAAGAATAGTTGTTAATTAGTCATCATGAACCATGCTCTATACAGAGCATCAGCTCTGTTTCTTGGCAAGCATGACAATCCTGGATGAGTTGCCACTCCGATGCAGGATACTCCGCTGAGAGTGCAAGAATTGCAAAATTTGTTCAGTGTGGAAGCAAAAACTGAACAGCACTCCTTCTTCGCAAAGGACAGAGATTTATGTCCACTAATTAATGCCGGCAGGTGGGAGGCCCAGTTTACTGTCCATCCAAGGGACGGCAGACACATTGATACATCATTCCACCTGAGAAACACCAGGGTGGCAGTTTATAGGTGGGCCAATATTCTAATGCAGGCTAGACAGCTAAGAGACAAGTGTGCATACCCCTCGGCTATCCTGGAGGCACTTAAAAATGGTAATATAATTAAGTGTTGTGCCAATATGCCTGGTGTTGGCTTAATGGTTGGGGTAGTGGGCTTGGGATCCTAGGGTCCTGAGTTCAAATCCCGCTCAGCTGTTGAATTAACACCAGGTGGGGTTGACTCTGCCTGTCATCCTTCCGAGGTCGGCAAAATGAGTGCCAGCATGCTGGTATACTGTGTCGGAGTGGCGACCCGTCCAGGATTGTTCCCAATAGCCAAGGAGACTGCTTCGGCAGCACCAACGCTCTGCACAGAGTATGGTCCTAATGGATGGATGGTGTGCCAATATTTTTATTCACTTGTTAATAATCATTTCAATATACTCAAGTCTGTTTTAAAAACACGAATATGATATGATGTAGTGCAGGCTCACCACAGACAGTTTGAAGTCCATCAATGCTCTCCATGAAGCAACATAGCTAGTTGTATTCTTACTCGTATCAGAAAATTGGATGTTAGCCAGATTTATTTTGCAAGGAAAAGGCAATGTGACGACAGCTATATTTGCTCTCACAAGAAAAAAGGCAAGTTTCAGAATCACAGATTATCGGTGTAGCCTTACCCACTTTCTTTGAGAAGACTCAGCAGGTCATCCCGAAACGTGTCACGGTTCTTCTCAAGGAATCCCTCAACACTGTATTGAACCTATGTGTGCAGATGCACCACTTCAAATTATAAACAGGACTTACTTTTCGACATATGACAAGCACAGACTCTGTAGTTCTGACAAATAACATGTCTTTAGCACAATTATAGCTTTTAAACCGAGTGAAGGTTCAAGCAAAATATCAGGTTCAAAATACAATTGTTCAGGAGCAAAGACTGGCAAAATCATCGTGTGTTGTGATGTACACATCATCGTCATCATGTACCATGCTTTATACAGAGTGGCAGTTCTGCCGAAGCAGTTTCTTACCAAGGGTTACAGTCTCGGACGGGTTGCCTCTCTGATGCAGGATACTCGACTGAATGTGCAGGAATTTGGAAATTGGCCAGGGTGCCTGTAATAGCTCGCCTACTCTTTGCTTTGCGAAGAACACCATGTGATCTTTAACGTCCACAAACTAATGCCAGCAGACAGGACGGTATTTAGCGTCCATCTGAAGGATGGACACATATTGATGCCTCGACGACGACAGTTTATGATGGCTGGGTCAAGATTCAAACCCAGGCTAGACAGCTCAGAAGCGAATATATTGTTACGGCTGTGGAAATTCGCAGAACACCATATAGGTCCTTCGTTCAGTTAGATTTCCACACCATTGTTTAATGGGATTTATCCGTGTGGACAGGGCTGTGATCTTTGAGTTAGCCGTTTTTCTTTTACTATCGTTATTTTGGACCAACCACACCACCAACCACCTTTTCCACAAGCACCCAACCACACCACCCTCACGACCACCACACAACGCCAACCATGCCACCATTACAACAACCACGATCACCTCAACCACCAACCACACCACCAACCACCTTTTCCACAAGCGCCCAACCACGCCACCATTACAACAACCATGACCACCTCAACCACCAACCACACCACCAATCACCATCTCCACACCCACGCTACAACCCTCTCCGCATCAAAAACCGTCTCTGCCATGGAGAAAGAAGAAGGCGTTCCGATAACGCACGGAGTTTTCCTCTTGCTTTCCCGCGCTTCGGGACGGGGGAGGGCGAGTGGAAGGAGAATAAAGAAGAGCGACCAAAATGACTGCTATGAAAAACCCCGATCCATGAGGAAAACGCCCCCCTTCTGGAAGTTTCCCGCAGGAGCTGGAAGGCTGGGCGAGAAGCCAAGGGGGATAAAAGCCCGCGCTGGAAGAGCGAAGGAGGGTGTGTAGCTGTCTTGGTCTATGGGTTGGTTGTTGGTCGGGTCGGTGGAGGTCTCGTTCTGGGTGGAGCAGTCAGTCGGTGGAGGTCTCGGAAGTGTGGAGTTGTGGGCAGCCGCATTCGAGCCTGGAGTCTCCGCAGTCAGTGAGGAGCTTGAGAGGGTCCACCGAGGGTCGCCCAACCAAGTCACCACGAGGGTGAAGGTAACCTGCGGCGGCCTCTTGGAGTTCCTTCGGTCAACCAAGCTCTTTAAACATAAAGGCCTTCGGGTCCAGTCTGACTCCCTTGACTGTGAGGGGGTCTTTTCTTTGCGTTTCTTTGTGTGAATGATGTGGCGCCGTGTCCCGTCAAGTAGAAACTGTTAAGTGACTGTATACATTAATAATAGACGGTTGTAGTGCTTTGTCTTGCTCGTGTGTCATCCCACATTCATTGCATTTATTGTTGCTTCACTGTATACGTGCATGTTGGTGTTTTGCATGACTGCATGATTGTTTGTATACGCGCATGTGTGTTGTATAATAAATGTGCTTATTTGAATGTGAACCCGTTCGTCATGTCATTTTTCCCCCATTGAAATGCCATATTGTTTTTCAGAATATTAGTTGGTTTTTGAATACCGATAATAGAATCGGGTCCGGTGAGGTCTGGCGATAATACCCCGCTCGGTTATCCCAGAAACAGAACGAACCGCTTAAGCGGTTCGTGTCCAAGCAGGCCTTCGCTGAGGTACGGTCTCTCGATAATTTACCCGCGCGAATACTTAGATATATGGATATTCGGCGATTGACCCTGTTGCGTGCGGGTAGAGTGTTGATTAGGCCGTGGTGTGCGCTTGGAGCACAACCGTGACTGGTTTCCGGCGTGGTTCCGGAAAGTCGCGACTGAATTGTTCGTTCGGTGGGCGAAGCGGCCGTTATTAGTTTCACGTGGTCACTCGCACGCCAGCGGGCGCAGATTCGTAACAATATATTTGAATAAGATTGGGGCAGTTGGGATTTGACATTTTAAAAGAAGAAGAAGGCGCTTCCCACCAAAAGTTAGTACGAGATCGACTCTGCTTATTTGAGCAAAAAAGGAAGAGCAGAGCCGGTCTCACCATCTTCACAGACGGCTTCCTCAGGCACAATAGACCCCAAGCCTCTGCACGTGGTCGGTTTTTATTTCGATATGACCCCTCATTTCTGGTCACATGCTAGTTCTCGAGGTCAAACGGAGCAGTGCTTTTTTTTATTTTATTACCTTCGCATTCTGCGAAAGGTTATGTTTTGATCGCTGTGTATTTATTTATTTGTGAATATGTGTATTTATTTGTTATTCGCATAACTCAGAAAGTATTAAACCGAATTGCATGAAATTTGGTGGGATGATTCGTGCGTATCCAAGGACGATTTGATTAGATTTTGGGAGCGATCGGGTCAAAGGTCAAGGTCATGAAAAGGTCAAAAACACTCTTTTGAGCATAACTTCCTTCATAATACAGCTATCGACATGCAACCACCGCCATATTGTTCCATGACGAGATACCTTTCGGATATGTAGTGTCGGATTTGACGTAACGTCAACGGACGTGCGTCTAAATGACGTCACAAGATGACGTAAATTTTCAATTTTCGATCTCATCAGTTTTGATCATACCGTTTTGTAGGACTAACCTTAAGGACGTCACACACCAAATTTGACTTTGATCGGACTGACCGTTATGACGTCATTGACGTTTGAACATGACGTTTTTCAATTGTGGCTAAAATGTCCTGATATTTTACATTCAAATATCTATATAATTTATAAAGCAAAGTCTCCCAAATCCAGGCATTAGGATCAGTACCAAAATATCTGTTTATTGATGTACATGTTTTTCCAATTAACTCTGTAGTCAAGGTCAAGGTCACACTGAAGGTCAAAATATACTTGTAGGCATAGCTTCAGATCTAATAGAGCTATTGACATGAAACCAACGTTAAAACGTTCAGTGAACTACGAGCTTTCAGAATGGTAGTCCCCGATTGGACGTGACGTCCCCGGAAGTGCGTCAAAATGACGTCAAAAGATGACGTCATTTTTCAACTTTTTAATTTTTCAGTGTTTATCATTCCATTTTGTTGGACTGCCTTCAAGGAGGTTACACACCAAATTTGACATCAATCGGACTGACGGTTGTGACGTCATGGACATTTTAAAATGACTTTTTTCAAATGTGCCCGGAAAAAAAGTTGCGGCGGCGAAGGTATGCGCTCTACCGAGTGCCCGTTCTAGTTTTTATTTTATTTGGCAAAAGCCAAATCACATCATTGATGGGGTACTCTCTTTTTTATCATTGATGATGCTCATTGATGAGCGTCACACTTGACCAGTTTAAACATTCAAACGATTGGAAAATGGCTTGTCAAAACAGCAAACTAACACCTGAGGATATTGCGAGCTTACTGGAGATGTGTCTGAAAAGCACGGCCATCATCTATGACGGTGCACACTACCGACAAATATTTGGCATAGCTATGAGTTCAACGGTCTCTGTTGTTGCGGCTAATTTGGCGATGGAGGAACTCGAACGAAGGATATTTGCGTCTCATGAGAATTGGCTCCCACGGTACTAGAACAGATATGTAGATGACACCTTCGTCATTGTACATACAGACATGGTAGACCACCGACTGGGACAACTTAGCCGGGTAGTCCCCAGCATTAACTTCACAATCAACAAACAACACTCAATCCCAAACACCACATCCACATGTGCACAACACCCAATGAGAACCCCAACACTCACACAACCAACACCTCATCATGCCCAACCCGGACACGAAACCAGCCATGACCGTGACCCGGAAACACAAACACAACAACAAGCGCACACACATGCTCACCCACACACAACACCAGATCATATGTAAGTACAAACAAAACAAGAGCAGATCACCCCATCAATTATGTGATTCGAAGTTTATTTTGCTTTTGCAAAATACAGTAATATTAAAGTTAAAAAGCATTCCTCCATTTGACCTCTATCACCAGCACATGACTGGAAATGAGTGGTTATATCGAAATAAAAACTGGACACGTGCCAGGGATATATATATATATATATATATATATATATATATATATATATATATATATATATATATATATATATATATATATATATATATATATATATATATATATATATATTATATCAGGTAGCATGATGTGCACAGGAACAGTCAGAAAAAGATATGCTGTCAAGCATATTACTATAATTCACAATCTGTCCGTCTGTCTGTTCCCAGGTACCGCAAAAATGGCTGAATCGATCGCAACCATTTTTTGGGTGCGTAATCCTGGGACCCCTTGGAGTAAAAGAGTAATAAATATAATATCATGACTCCCTTGACAGCTCCCATAGGGAGCAGGTGCTTCTAGTGTTATAAAGTGAAAAAATAATTTTCTTTCTCCAGTTATCATAATGAACATAACATAATATCATGATAATGGAAGACAGTAGTTTTTCTAATTGCTAATATAACGTTGAAATTATGATTACTGCAAGCACTCGCTCCCTACGGGAGCCGTCAAGGGGGTCATGTTATCTTATTTATGCCTATTTTACTCCAAGGGGTCCCAAGATTAAACACCCAAAAAATGGTTGCGATTGGTTGAGCCATTTTTGCGGTACCTGGGAACAGACAGACGGACAGACGGTGAATTATAGTAAGAAGATGCAGCCTGTGGCTGCTGGGTGCATCATTGCTGGCAGCACGGCTGTGCCGCTGCTACAGTGCCCCCTGTTTCCAGTAAGTTGATACTCACTTTGCCGACCTTGGAAGGACAACAGGCTGAGTCCACGCATCTTAGGTAATGGCACGACAGAAGCTTGAACTCAAGACCTAAAATCCTAAAGGCGAACCCAAACGTTCAGCCTACCTTGATGCTAACCTGTCCCCTTGCACAAAATAGATATGATGTGTGTTTTTGCGATTCCAAAATGATAAAGGAGGTAAATTTGCAATTAAAAGTAGGTAAATTTGGTAAATTTACGATTTGAAGCGGAAGAAACAGCCGTTGCTCGAAACTGTAACACCATCTCGACCGCGATTCCAGCATATATACATGGACAATTTGAGGGGTGAATAAAACACCTGTTGCCATTGCCTGTTAGTTTCCACAAGAGCACCTGAAAATAATTATCTATTTAATTATCAACACACATTACTACAAGTCAAATGAACCACTGTATATTTATAGTGGAGAGAATGTATGTATGTATCAACATCAACTACTCCTCAAAGAGGATTTGACCTGGGATACTAAAACTTTCAGGGTCCCCTACCCCATTCACCACCCACCTCCAGCATCACTTCCCCAGCTACCATCTCCCACACAAAACCCCTCACCCCCACAATCCCCCATCAACCTTTACCCCTACAATACAATACCTACAATACCTATTTACCCCACAACTCATCGCACCACTACACCCTCCACTGGGGCGGGACATCAACACCTCACAGACATGATGGTGGGACATGGCACGGACACAAATGGCGTCTGGGGAAAGTATCAAACAGAATTATCCCATAACATACAAGACACCTGGTCAGCCTGCGATGGTGGGACAAAGCATTCATCACCCATTTTATCTGTGGTGTCCAAGTATGCCTGTGCGGTGTCGGCTGTCAGGGGATAATGGGTATTCTTGCTTCAGTAATAAAACATATTTATCAATTAATACAAAATCCCTCCCTTATAAACCGTCAATTGAACAGAAAATCCAAACCTACCAATCTGGAGTAAACATATGACCAGCGTTTTCTTCTTTAGGAACACTTCTGCCTTTTTCCTCTGAATTGCTCACACAAGTAGATATGGCTCTACAATTACCCTGAAAGCGTTTCAATTGTTAATTTTGTCTCCAACCGATCCTTCAAAATCCCACTGATCAGTTTCAACATCCTAAGAGCCATCAGAGTTAATGACGACGATGGAATCAGTATCTGAATCCAAGCTCGACATGCACTGTTTCTCTATGTAAGCTGCCATTTGGATAAATATGACTTCGAGAGATGAAATCACTGGCATAATCGAAAATCGACACTCGAGGGATTTTTTGACACTTTGCGATTGGCAAAAAAAAATTCAAAATTTTTTTTTCCCCTTAAAATTATACTGTGATAAATGATTCTCGATGGTTTTCAGAAAACAAAAATAGTGTTTGGGTTCCCTTAATCTTTAAGTCAATAGCAGGCTTAATGTTGAAATAATATAGCATGAAAGTAAAAAAGATTTCTAATCATTTCAAGGAGATCAAAAAAAAATACATCTCAAGAAAATGACGGTCTTTCTCATACCCAAAGGTGCTGTGTAATTCAGAGAATGAACTTTAGATGACATCATTGTAAATATCAAAAGATAAAATTTGGCACAAAATTAACACCAATTGTTAAAATGAAAATCTGGAACAGAAAAAAAGTTTTCTTCAAATAGTCTGAGCAGCGGGTTGTCTTCAACAACCAATTCTACACGACCTTCCCAAAAAGAACATGAATATGGATGGACATTACCTCTCCTGCATAGTGTTTTATGCCAAAATGATGATCAGTCACTTTGGGCTTGATGTAAAACTGGTTTGTCTGCAAAGAGAAGTCATTTAGCCGGACATTAAAAGTGTACAGCGAATAACTAATCATGCCTTTAAAGGTACAAGGTGAGGTAATGCAAGCATGGCAATGGTAGAACGTACGAGTACTTTTGAAAAATGAGGAAGATGGGAAAATTCAAATCAAGTCAGTACTTTATTTGAAAAAGAATATTAATGTATTAAGAACAAAACCATTTCATGTCTTCTTTACACACAAACACAAGGGTGGGGGGGAATAAGAATCAATGAAGTGGTAGATTAGGCTCATAATGTTGCATTAATAACATCAATGAAAGGATGAAAACTCACTGCATGCTGCATATGCAGCTTCTCGAGGAGGGTCAAGTCTGTTCCTTTGGGAAAACGGCTCTCCTCATTTATTAGAGCCAGCATTCCCAATTTCTGTAAGACAACAGCAAGATTGTAGAGCTACATCTCCACATAAGTGAATGTAGTGGAACTATGATTTGTGAGGCAGCGACACACAAAGGCAAGTTTGAGAGTTGAGTGAAGAAATTTTTTCCCAACAAAACTTGAACCGATTTAATCAGTCATCACGTTTTAATTAATGCATTATTATATCAAATGTCCAAAATTAACAAATTGACAACAGGAGTTGCTGATCATGATGTAAAATATATTGCACTTACTGAAGAATATTAATAACAATTTCATAGTCAACAAAAAAAAGTTTGTAAAATTTCTTGCAGAGCAGTTTGCAAGACCATGTGCATTAAAAGTACCTTTTCGACCAAGTCCAGACACTCAGCATTGTCCATCCAATCAATAGCCTCCCATGATATTCCTTCCCTGATATATAAGAAAACAGTTAAAAAAGGCTTTTTAAAAGCAATAAAATCTCTTAATACTACAGCATGTCATCAAAATGAACAGTTAACCATTGCAACCAATCCCACCCTCAAAACAATTTTTTTTAATTGTAAAAATTAAG
>NC_140963.1:67788874-67906374 GCF_056783735.1 Eptatretus burgeri | reverse complement strand
TAATAATTAATCAGGGATTATGGTGAAGGAATTGTATGTGTAACCACTTTGTAAACATCTACAGGGGGCACCAAGAGACAGTGCAAGATGAGGGGTGGAACTATGAATGCCTCCAAGAGCGGAGCCATGAATGCCACCAAGGAGAAGTGTTGCCCCAGGGAGAAGAGGGAGGAGCTGAGAAGCTTGCATCGAGATTGTGGGAGTTTGGAGGAGTCGAAGGGAGGAGCCGAAAATTGAGTGGGTTCAAGACTGAGGAGAGCCTGGGTGCTGAGAACAGTTTTGAGAGGACCGTTGGTTCTGAGGGGGAAAAAAAAAAAAAAAGAGTGCAGAGAAGAATATTTCTGATGAGAACAGGTCTGAGGGGACAGTCCTACCTGCCTGCCTCTACCCTGTGCCTGCCTTCGCCCTGCCCATCACCTCCTCATCCCTCATTACCTGCTCCACACCCATCCCCCTCCCCCCCCCCCCAACCACTGCTACCACCAGAGCTGAGTCCCTGGTTTTATCCCTTTTCCATCTGTGATTGAGTCTGGAGTGAGGTACCTTAGATGTCTTTACATTTATTTTTACCTCACTGTACATAATTGATTCTTTATTTATTGTATTTCCTTCCTTCCCTCCCAACTTGCCATTGTCTCCTCCGTCACAATTTTGCCATTCCATGGTTCTTTTATTTGTTTGTATAATGGGAAATAAACCCGTGGGTTTTTCCAGAACTTAGGTGCTTGTGTCTCCTAATAAGCATGCGCAAGTCGTCCACCATAATTCGGGAACATCTCCACAGGAGTTGAAACCATTCAGTATATCGCAGGATTTTAACCTCCCACCGCAACAAGGTCAAAGTTAATTCAGCCGTTGATGCGACGATATATATATATATATATATATATATATACATATATATATATATACATACATAGATATATTCATATATGGATATATATATATATATATATATATATATATACATATATATACATATATATATATATATATATATATACCAGCAGGGATACCCGTGCTCCGCACAGGAATCCCGTGGATGATGGCGGGTCTGAAGGAGTATATGTCACAGTTAATTGTAAAATTGTGGAGGCTGCCACCATTATTTTTTTTCATCACCACTATAATATTATATTTTCCCCGCCATGTTTTATATGCAGAAGACTCTAGTTCAAAAATGTTAAGATTTATTGCCGCATCAGATAAAAAACCATAATGCCTCAACAATGTGAGGCTAGTTTCATGTCATCATTTGCGACTTAATTTATACGTCGGGCATAACCCAGCCTGGCCCAGCGTATTTGATTTATTTACGTCTGTTACCTGATAAAAAAAATTATGTTTTATTATGTATACGAAGTTCCAACGTACCTACGCCCACAACCATTCTATAAAATATCGACATAGCCCATAACCATTTAATTATAAAATATTATACACATACGCCATACGCCATCACCATTCTATTTATATCTGTAATATGTATATATATATATACAAACCACCACCACCATTTTTTTTATTTCCCACCACCATTTTTATTTTTCACCAGCAACATGTATTTCCTTCATCGCACATCCTATTCCCGTTTATGAAATAACTGAAGTAGCTCAATAATTTTAGTGGAGTGCTCGAGGATAAACAATATTTGATGTCTTCCCCTCTGGGGCCAATATGTATAAAGCCTCTGATGATCCCACTCTGGAGCATCCCACATATCGCTGACCATGGGAAAAGCAAGGAGTGGATAATTCCAGCCCTGCTACTTTCAATGACTGTCTTATTGATAGACTTGTGCCTTATTGATAGACATCGCAAAGCATGGGCAGACAGGAAATTGTAGTCTCTTGAATTCAATCGTTGAATTTGATGGAATGAGTGGAATTCGCGGAATGAATACATCTTCTCCTTTCGCACATCCTGTCATGATAGTGGCCTCAATTACATGTGGTAGTAGTCTTTTCACAATCAGTTTAGTTCCGTTGTAAAGTTTTGGTGCATCTCGATTACGTAATAACATTATAGGGCATCCAACTTTTAACGACAGATTGTACGGAGGCAATCCTGGTAATTCTAATGAGTTTAGGAATTCTGTGGGATAATGTATGGCTTACTCAGTATCCAGTGTGGTGTCAATAGACTTGTGACTATGTTGTTCGTCTGGAACTACTTGTAATAACTGATGGTTTATGACACTGACTGTTTCATTAAGTGGAGCCAGGATTGTTCTTTCACAGAGCCACTGTATGTTTTTGTAATTAGTCGCGAAATTGGGAGACACATGAGCCTCTAATTCATCCATAGATGAAACTATTGTACCACAGTCATCGGGAATAGATATTACATCATTTGTGTTCGGGATTTCACCATTTCCAAGTTTGAGAAGTAATTGTGTGAAATTGCCAGCATCTAAATCACCATATAATTTGACCCTCTTATTTGTTGTTAGATGGATAGTTTGTACGAATGTCCAGAGGTATGAAGATTTTATACTGGCTTTCATTTCATCAGTTGGAGTGCCACGGGGTACTACAGGTAAAGTTTGTCTGAAATCGCCAGATATAACCAGTGTAACTCCACCTATAGGCAGGTCTACTCCTCTTAAATCTCGCATAGTTCTATCTAATGCTTCGAATGCATCCTTAGGTGACATCGTACCTTCATCCCAAACTATGAGGTCGCAATTCTTCAGCACTTTTGCTGCTTCAGTTTGTTTGCCAATGCCACAAACCGGATATTCCATTGTAGCTAAGTCGAGAGGCAATTTGAAAGCAGAATGCGCTGTGCGGCCACCTGAAAGTAGTGTTGCGGCTATACTGGATGAAGCAACGGCTAATGCGATCTTTTTCTGGCTCCTCATCTTAGCAAGCAAAAGGTTGAGGACAAATGTTTTGCCAGTACCACCCGGGGCATCCATGAAAAATATCCCACCACTTCCCTCTTGAACCGCTTCAGAAATCAGTTGATATGCATTACTCTGATCCTGCACCCGAAGCGGCTCATTGTCAGAAATAAACTTTGCGAGAGTATCTGTGTTGTAGTTTGTTTCACGGAACCATTCTCTACTGATGGTTGCGCTTTCAGACCTATTAGAAGAGGGAAGTCCCCACTTAGTTAAATCTTTCCTGCTCATGTATAATACCAAATCTTCAATGTATATCAGAGCCTCATTGAACATATCTGGTGTGTACTGGATGTCCTCTTGGGGATGTTCTCTTTGGACTCTGTTTTTTACATCCTCAGACAGGGCCTCTTTGTGAATGTCCCAAAGGCTCTTGGGATCTGACATCTCACACGCAGTTATCATGAAAGCAAATAGATACCTCATGGTCGATGGGGATTGAGAAACAGTTGCCTCTTCAAGCGTGGCGTTCCAATGGGCATCGTCTTCTAGGAGTCCGAGGAGATTGCAAGCCTCACGGAATGTGCTGCAAATTTGCCCGTCCACTGTTCTCAGGTCTATGAAACTCACTGGACCTCGTTGCACATGCAGGAGGAGGCGGATGCAGAAACACTCAAAATTATTGGGATGTACTGTGTACACTCGACCCAATGCGTCAGATTTGTAAATACCGGGATATCCTGGAACTTCTGAACCTTGCTTCCTCCTGTTCCAACGTTTCTGACTCGAGTTCCAAGTGAAATACGTTGGCACCTGAGCATACAGTAGAGTTCGAGCAAAGTCATCAATTTCGCATAGTTTGAAAAATGCCAGTAAGTTAGAAATTGGAGGTTCTTCCGTCGTAAGTCGACGACTACCTGTATGTACAATAAGATATGACTTGTGTTAATCATGCATTAAAAAAGGCGTTTGTTGATGTGAATAGGGCCTATGATAACTGTGTCGAATGCATAAGTCATAATTCGGAAATGGGAATTCGGAATTAACTGTAGCACTATTTTTTCATTCCATTGCAAATGGCATTGGCCCCATGTCAATCGGCTGAACTTGAAAAATTCACGTTACGAAAAGTGTGTTAAATGCATGTCATAATTCGGAAACCGGGAAGTCGGAAGTCATTGTCTTCAATCGACTGTAGTATTAATTTCTCATTCTCTAGCAAATTCCGTTGGTCCCATGTCAATCGGCTGAACTTGAAAAATTAACGTTACGCAATCAGGTGATGAAGTCATAAATCGGAAACCGGGAAGTCGGAAGTCATTGTCTTCAATTGACTGTAGCATTATTTTTTTCATTCTATTGCAAATGGCATTGGCCCGATGTCAATTGGCTGAACTTGAAAAATTAACGTTACAAAATCAGGTGATGAAGTCATAATTCGGAAACCAGAAGTCGGAAGTACAATTCTTTTACATCGGGACACTCCCGGGTACATGTTCTGTCAGCATGTGAAGTTTGGTGAGGATCAGTCCAGTACTTTTCACGTGCATAGGTCACAGACAAACACACACACAGACACACACACTTTCAAATATATATATATATATATATATATATATATATATATATATATATATATATATATATATATATATATATATATATATATGTATACCCAGACCCTTCCGAGAGCTAGCCATCTGACCAAACTGAGCGATTGGGCAAGAAGGACCTTAGTCATGGAGGTGACTTTATGGGTGAGTGGCCAGACAGAAGCAATTCCTGAGAAAAAGGCACATGATAGCCCATGTGAAAGACTCTGAGAGCATGAGGTGAAAGATTCTGTCATCGATGAGATAAAAATTGAACTCTTTGGCCTGAATGTAAAGCACTACGTCTGACAGAAACTGAGCACAACTCATAACCCATCTAACACCATCCCTACTGTGAAGTATGGTGGTGGCAGTATGATGCTATGGGGATACTTTTGAGCGGCAGGGATTGGGAGACTTGTAAGGATAGAGGGAACAATGAATGGAGCCAAATACAGAAAAATCCTTGAGGAGAACCTGCTTCAGAGTGCAAAAGACCTTAAACTGTGATGAAGATTTACGTTCTAACAGGACAACGACCCCAAGCACAGCCAAAGCAACACTGGAATGGCTTCAGAACAAGAAAAGGAAAATCCTTAGAGGTCCAGCCAAAGCCCAGACTTGAATTCCATTGAGAATCTGCAGAAAGACTTGAAGATTGCTGTTCAGCGATGCTCCTCATCCAACTTGACAGAGCTTGAGAAAATCTGCAAGGAAGATTACCTGGATAAAATCACAAGCTGCTCCAACACGTGGAACATGTCTTTCAATCCTGACAAATCTCACACTCTCACTATGTCTCTCTGAAAGGACGGTCTGGAAACTCCCCCTCCCCCCATCTACTTTCTCATCAATCTTGAAGAAGTCCTTTCGTTCAAGCTTCTGGGTCTCACTATCTGCAATGATATTTTCTGGGAAAGCCACATTTTTCAACCTGGCCTCCAAAGCCAGTCGCCGACTGGGCATCCAACGTCGTGCAACGTCCTTCCTTGGTACAACTGAGCTCCAAACCATTTACAAAGCTTTCGTCCACAGTCTGATGGAGTACTGCTCTCCGCTCTGGGATGGTGCACCTACCTCACACCTAGCTCAAATTCATGCTGTGGAAACCAAGGCTTTTAGGATCATTGGCATCTCCCATGATGAAGCTGAGTCTTTGGGTCTCTCACTCTCTCACCAGAGGCAGGTCGGTGGTCTTTTTGTCTTTTACAGTCTCCTCTCCAGCCTTACTCCCCTGTTCTGTCTGTGATCTGTCTGTGATCTGTAAAATATTTTCTCAAGGCGCTCAAGGTCCTCCAAAAACCCTCTTTTGATGAAACTGCCAAAATCAAGAATCACTGCTCACCTTCACTCTTTCATGCCTCTTTTTTTTTCCCACATCTGGAACAAACTCCCACACTCTGCAATCCCACTCCTCCTCCAGGTCTTCAAAACAGCTGTTCACCACAATCTCATATCTTCCCCCATTCAAAATCTTGATCTTTACTCCTCACATTAATCTCCACCAAACCCACCTCTTTCAAACTCCCTGTCTTGTTTCCTGAAAGTCCCTGTAGTACCATCTTGTTTACCCTCCCCCCCACCCCCCTGTATCTTGCCCCATCGCTCTCCTTTCCAAAAATATCCTGTTGTCTTTGATCCCCACTATTTTGTGCTTCCCTCTCCTGCCCCTCTCGTTTCCTGCCTTGTAATATGTTTCTGTGTATTAGCTCTTACAGGAGCCTGGACTTTGTATTAAAAAAAAACCAAAAATAGAATGGGAGAAAATCCCCAAATCCAGATTTGTAAAGCTGATACAGACATACCCAGGAAGACTCGAAGCTGTAATCACTACCAATGATGCTTCTACAAAGTATTAACTCAGGGGGTTGAATACTTATTGATGCAACACATTTCAGCTTTTTGTTTTCAGTTGATTTGTAAAAATTTCTAAAAATATGTTTTTTCACTTTGTCATTATGGGGTATTTTGTGGTGATTGGTGACAAAAATTTAAATTTAATCCATTTTAAATTCAGGATGTAACACAACAAAATCTGACAAAAGTCAAGGGGTGTGAAAAAAATATATACGTGTGTGTGTCTGAGTGTGTGTGTGTGTGTGTGTGTGTGTGTGTGTGTGTGTGTGTGTGTGTGTGTGTGTGTGTGTGTGTGTGTGTGTGTGTGTCTTGGCTTAACCATTAAGGTGGTGGGCTAAAGTGTTAAGATCCTGAGTTCAAGCATGAAGGCCATGCAAAAATAACATCAAGTGGGTTAACTAAGCCGGCCATCCTTTTGAAGCAGGCAAAATGAGTTCCAGCTTGCGGAGAGTGTCATTCAAGTATCCTGTGTCAGAGTGGTGTCCTGTCCAGCATTGTAATGCCTCAACATCGAAACTACCTTGGCAGCCTAATATGTCTAATGGTATGAGGAGAATCACCACCACACACTATGTGTGTATGTATGCATCATAAGGCCCGGTCACACCTTGACGTTTTAGCCAACGTATGCCGATTTTTGAATTTTTTTTCTAAAACGCTGGCACACGTTGAATACATTATGGGTAAGTTTTGATAACATTGAGAGCACGCTGAAAAACACTGCCATACGTCGTTGTACGTTGGCTTTAAACGTACTTTTTGGTTGTCCTCAAATTTTTTCATGCTTGAAATTTCACGACGTATGCCGGCGTATGACTCACACGTTCCGCTACGCTGGCCACAAGTTGTATGCACGGTCTGCGATCGTTGACAGACATCAACACATTCTACTTGTAAGGTAATCATAAGTTGAGACACGCCGAGGTAATGTTTAGCGTACCCGAAACTTATTTCTAACCTATGATTAACGTGTTGTTGGCACGTTACGCGATTGTTGCCACACGTTGACAGACGTTACTTTTAAGTTACTCATAGGCTGAAAGACGTCGGTATAATGGATCGTCCTTGTGTCAGCGTCCACGGCCACGGCCAGGACACTTATTTGCAGCATTCTTCAAACTTTTCTTCGGCATGACGAGGATGTTCACACTTCGATGTCTAGCTTGGCTATGATTCCAATTGTCCATCGGCAGCGTCTATTTAAAATAGTCGAGTTTGAGCGTTTTAACACGTTCAGAAGAAACGCTTCAAATTTCCAAACCCCAGCGTCAAAAAACAAAGGCGAGTGACAGCAATTTAAATCGTTCATTGTAAACAATGAAACTAGCTGAGTGGTACCGTTTAAAAGTCGTTGAGTGTAAAAAAATCCAATTGTTGAGCGCAAGCGTCTACTTTCAATAGTGGAGATGCAGCCATTTAAATCGTTGAGTGGCAGCCTATGAATTGCAAACCCTACGTCACCAGCAAAGATAAACTGCCGCACGATATGGATAAGTTAGGATATCGTTGGGCATAGTTTGTGAACGCCGGCTTCACGATAATTATTCGTTGGTATATCGTATCTATAAGTAATCAAAGCGCTCTATGCACATTATTAGTTCATTGTGCATTTGTCCAACCCGTTATGAATAGACCTAAATCGTAAAAACAAGCTATAGCTCATTGTTGAAAAAGCCCCATAAAAAATTAGCCGCGAAGAACTTCGAACAATGGTGAAAAGATGTCTCCTACCCGTGGACACGCGGACGCAAGGACGATCCATCATAACCCACACCCTCCCCCTCACACTCACCTACTACTGCCAACATGAACAAACTACTACTAATACTAATACTGATACTGATTCTGATACTGATACTGCTGACATGGACATCGACTCAAAAAAGGACTCGAAAACACTGTTGGGTTCCCCTTTTATGAGCAGCATTTTTATATACCAATTCCCAAAACCGCCGGGAACACGTCTTTATTTGGCAGTTGTAAGCTAGAAACACGTTAATTTATTTTTTTTTGTCGACCGGAAGACGTCATTGGAATACGTCTACATACGTCGATGTGTGTTGGGACTACGTACAGAATTGGTTCAAAGCACGTCAAACATAAGTTAGAAATAAGTTTCGCGTAAAAAAGACATTACCGCGACGTGTTTCGACTTATGAGTAGCTTATAAGTAGCTTTTGTGGACGTGTGTAAGCGTCCACATATCGTGTGTAAAACTTATCCCCATCGCATGCGGAACGTGTGTCATATGCCGAGTACGTCGTAAAATTTTGAACATGTTTAAAATTTCTTGACGTACTCTACTTACTACGACGTATGATAGCGTACTTTAGCGTTGTACTCACGTATACCAAACTTACTCATACCGTATTTGACGTGCCCCAACGTTTTAGACACATTTTTCTTAGGTCGGCATACGCTGGCAAGATCGCCAAGGTGGGACTGCGATGTTGACACTTCCATTTCTACGGCAGTTATGATTCGAATCGTTGTGCGTCAGCCTTTTAATAGGCTACGTCACGACATCATCGGTGATGCGTGCAACGCGCTATGCCAAAGTTAGACTGTCGTTGGGCATCGGTTGTGTAGGCCGACAACAGGTTCAGCATTCGTTGGTATAAGTTATCTATAACACAACGAAACGTTCTGTGTCCGTTACCAATGCGTTATACATAAGACCAAGTCGCTATGAATACGTCCGAATCTTTAAAAAAAAACATCAAAAGTTCAACGTAAGCCAGCGTTTTACATACATTTTAATACGTTGCCATCGCTGGCTAAAACGTCAAGGTGTGACCGGGCCTATACAAAGAGTATAATTTTATGTTTTATGTGGGGAAGCGTAGAGGGGAATATGTTTGGCAATTATTTACTAAAGAGCAAAAAATTTTCCTGAAACTGTCCTGCTTAACTTAATGATATAAAGCATGTCTCGATGATGATTTAGTTTTCAATAAACTTCATGAAGAACCAATCCTTATAAACTGGATGTTTCCCCAAGAATTACAGGTTTTTTTTTGATATGGCTGTGATTTCATGTCTGGTATTGAGATATGATATTTCATTCAATGTTGGGAGAGCAGAAGCAGCATATCCAGGGTAGAGTGACCTGGTCTGAAACCAAATTGATGATCGGAAATCAAGCCATTGGAGAAGACGAAGGATTTAATGTCTGAAGCGATGATGGATTCCATAACCTTGCTGATGATTGGGAGGAGGCTGATTGTCTGTAGTTGCAGGGATCTGTTTTTGCACATTTTTTATGCAGAGCGGTCATGTTTGCCGATTTCCAAGCAGATGGCAGATGACCTTGGGCAAACAAGAGGGTGAATAGAACAGAGAGAGGGTGAGCAAGAGCAGAGGAGCAGGTTTTTAGGACACGTGGGCTGATGCCGTCTGGACCGGTTGCAGAATCTGAGTCGAGGTTTGACAGCAAGCTCTCCACCTTGTCAGGAGAAAAGGATACAGAGTCCAGGGACAGTTGGGTGTGACTGGGTAAGGTAGGTAGAAAAAGCGATGGGTTTCGGACACAAGATTTAGAAGCAAACACCGAGTTTAGGCATTCGGCCTTTTCACGTGTGGTGTCAGCTGTGTGGCTCTTTGAGGTAAAGGCGCTGTCACACCCTGACGATTTAGCCAGCAATGGCAACGTATTAAAATGTATGTAAAACGTTGGCGTACGCTGAAATTTTGATGCTTTTTTTTAAAGTTTTGGTCATATTCATGACGTGTTGGTCATATGCATAACATATTAGTAACGGGCACAGAATGTTTCGTTGTCTTATAGATAACTTATACCAACGAATGCTGAGCCTGTTGTCTGCGTTCACAACCTATGCCCAACGATAGTTTAACTTAGGCATAGCGCGCTGCACGTATCGCCGACGAACTCGTGGCGTTCTCTGTTAAAAACGTGCAGCACACAGATTTAAATCATAACCGCCTGAGAATTGGAAATGTCAACCACGCAGCCACACCTTGACGATTTAGCCAGCGTATGCCGACCTATGAAAAATGTGTCTAAAACGCTGGCACACGTCGAATACGGTATGGGTAAGTTGTGTATACGTTAAGAGCACGATGAAAAACGATGAAGCATGCTGTCATATTTCATGGTACGTCTCATACGTCGTGAAATTTCAAGCATGCTGAAAATTTTACGACGTACTCGCCATATGGCTCACACGTTCCGCTACGCTGGGAATAAGTTGTAGGCACATTATGCGATCGTCGACACACGTCGACACAAGTTCCTTGTAAGTTACTCATAAGTCGAAACACGTCGAGGTAATGTTTAGCGTACCTGAAACTTATTTTCTCCGTCAAGGCACTTTTTTTTCTCCTTGGCTCCGTGAAGGCACGTGACGAAATATCTGAAGTTGTTGTTTGTGTTTTTTTTATTATTATTTTTTTTTTTAGTCTATCACAAATTTTAAAATATATTCGGACATTTGCTTTTAAGTTTCGACGTCGACGTGACAATATCCTCAAACAGAAAATATTCACAGAGGAGGAACTAAGAATAAGACATGAGCAAACTGAAGAGGCAATCGGACGTGACGTAACGGCACGTGATGAAATATCGCAAGTTATTGTTGTTTTTTTTTTTAAACGCTGACAATACGCCATTATACGGTAGCTGTAAATTAGAAACACGTTCAGTAAGTTCTGTGGTCGTCCGGAAGACGTCAATCAAATATGTCCACATAGATCAATATGCATTGGAGGTACGTTACACATTGGTTCAAAGCACATTACTCATAGGTTAGAAATAAGTTTTGGGTACGCTCAGCATTACCTCGACGTGTTTCGACTTATGAGTAACTTACAAGTAGCGTGCCTCGACGTGTGTCAACGATCGCATAACGTGCCTCGACGTGTGTCAACGATCGTGTAACGTGCCTACAACACATTACTCATAGGTTATAAATAAGTTTCGGGTACACTAATCATTACCTCGACGTGTTTCGACTTATGAGGAACTTACAAGGAACGTGTGTCGATGTGTGTCAACGATCGCATAACGTGCCTACAATTTATGGCCAGCGTAGCGGAACATGTGAGTCATACGCTGGCATACGTCGTAAAATTTCAAGCATGCTAAAATTTGAGGACAACCGCAAAGTACAACGATGAAAGCCAGCGTACTACGACGTATGGCAGTGTTTTTCAGCGTGCTCTTAACGTATACAAACTTACCCATAACGTATTCGACGTGTGCCGGCGTTTTAGCCCAATTTTGCATATGTCAGGCATACGTTGGCTAAATCGTCAAGGTGTGACAGGGCCTTAAGGGAGGGGATGGAGGGGGAACATCCACCAGAAACAGATTTGATTAGACGCCACCAGGATTTTGAGGAGGAAGAGAAGTTTGAGAGTTCAGACTTGAGATTAGAAAGATGTTGTTTTCTGGCTCTCCTGAGGGTAGACACACCCTTCTTCTGAGCTTTATGGAAGGAACTGAGATTACCGTCAGTTGGCTTTGGTTTCCATGAGGCAAAGGTAATTTGTTTCAGGACAACTGCCTCACCGCAAGCTTCAGTGAACCATGCACGGGAGGAAGGGTAAGACAACTGAAGATGAGAGGGGATAAATCTGTGTAAGAGACAGAGAGACAGAGAGACAGAGAGACAGAGAGACAGAGAGACAGAGAGACAGAGAGACAGAGAGACAGAGAGACAGAGAGACAGAGAGACAGAGAGACAGAGAGACAGAGAGACAGAGAGACAGAGAGACAGAGAGACAGAGAGACAGAGAGAGAGAGAGAGAGAGAGAGAGAGAGAGAGAGACAGAGAGACAGAGAGACAGAGAGAGAGAGAGAGAGAGAGAGAGAGAGAGAGAGAGAGAGACAGAGAGACAGAGAGACAGAGAGACAGAGAGACAGAGAGAGAGAGAGAGAGAGAGAGAGAGAGAGAGAGAGAGAGAGAGAGAGAGAGAGAGAGAGAGAGAGAGAGTTTCTTTGAAAGAATTCCCAAGATGCGTTGATGTTGGAGAAAGTAGCGATGGGAGACCAGTCTTGACATTTGATGCCTGCTTGGAGACCCTGCCAGTCGGCTTGAGTGAAATGCCAGTCTCGACGGCACTGAGGTGGTTCTCTAATAACAGCCCGAGAGATGTCCACTTTGACAAGGACGTGGTCAGAAGATCTGATTGGAGCAGAGGAAGAGCAGCAGACATTTTCAGGGAAATTTGTCAAAATCAGATGCAGAAGAGATGGAGTACCATTGGTTGAGATCCGGGTCGGGAAGTTGACCGATTGAGTCAGTCCCAATGAGTCGCAGAAGTCTTTTGCTGAGGTGCCATGACAGGTGAGAGAGGTACCCACACCCAGCCAACTGGCCTGATGACAAATGAAGTCACCACATATGAGAAAGACAGAGTTTGGATGAGAGGATAGATGTTGGTCCATGTTTTCAGATAGTGAGGTGTAAATGGAATCATCACTGTTTGGTGGACGGTACAGCACACATATAAACATAAGGTGGGAGTGGAGGGGATCCGTAGCCAAAGGTATTCCTGGGGTGTAGGATAGTGAGGGCAGTGCATGGAGAGTGAGGAATAGAGTCTTTGATGAAGAGAGCAACTCCTCCACCAGGGCGAGGCTCAGTTCTGTCATACTGGAGGAGGGAGTAACCAGGGAGAGATACTTGGGAGTTAGAGATGTCTTGAGGGAAGAAAGTTTCTTTTTGGCAGATTATGTCTGGTTTGTCAGTGGCAACCTGTCTGGAAAGATCTGTCAGATTTGAGTGAAGGCCCCAGATATTTGAGGTCCACACTGTTATTGAAGAGAGAATGGAGGATGCTTTGGGTGCAGATGAGGGGAAGGGAGGGGGATAGTAGGATGAGGGAGGAAGGGGGGAGGTAATGAGAGTTGTTGAAAGAGTGTGGGGGATTGCTGAAGAGCTCAGGTAGAGGGCCGGATGAGGAGGAGAAAAGGCTCGGTGGTGCTGGATTAAGGTACTGTGGGGAGTAATAATAGAGGGGGCAGAAGGCAGTTGAGGATTTGAGGAGGTAGAGTAATGAGATGGAAGAGAGAGGGCAGGGACAGCAGTTGAATTCAGATGGGTAAGTTCCCCAAAATTGGAATATTTTAGATGATTTCTAACACTCCTTCTTGCTAAAAGTGGTGCTTTGCTATCCAAATTTACATCATGAGAATTGGGGTCCTCCCCTCACACTGTACCCTCAGGATTATGACTTTTTTATCATCTAAAATACAAAAATCACTGTGCGATCTTTCATATCCATCAGAAAATTCTACCTGATGGGAAGTCTGGCCTAATGGCCCTGTGGATGACAGCCCACTCATTGATGCAACACCCTGCCTGGTCAGTACCAGAGTGATAGTTATAGTCGGGACAGATATAGAACCAGACGAGACAGCTCAAAGGTGAGCAAATTACCTCTGAACCATTGTACCAACTCCAAAGTTGATTATTCTGTCTATATGTTCTCATCCAACTTTAGTAATGTGAAACCTTATCCAGGAAATATTACTATTTATGAACAACACATCAACTGAGGAGTAAGCTCTTTAGAGGTAGATTCACAGGTAAAAGTAATGCAACTGTCGGCATCAAATAAATATCGGCAAAATTAAGAAAATTGGTACAAACCTGAAAGTTCTCGAACCCAAAAATGTCAAGAATGCCAATTGATTTGAAGTTTTCTTTGCCTTTGATAGAGCTGTTGATTTTTCCAATGATCCAGGAGAAGCATTGGGCGTAAAGTGCCATTGCCATAGAGTTACGAGAATCCTCTGCCTGCAAAGACAGAACAGGTGAATGGCAAAAAAGCAATCGGACAGAATTACAAATCAATGCAGCGAAGTCTGAGACCACGTAATAGTTACTGGCTCCTTGTTACCTCTGACACAAACGGTGGACGGAGGTTACGTTTTCACCCCCCATCCGTCTGTCAGTTTGTCTGTGAACAGGATATCTCGAAAAGTTTCGGACGGATTCAGACGAAATTTTTTGGGCAGGTTGGGTGTGTGAGAAGGATGAATCAATTAGAATTTAGTGAAGATCCAGATGTGGATCCAGAAACGATAATTTTTTTAATTATTAAGCGATTCTTCACAATTGAGAGATGGGGCCCAAAAACGATATATGGCATCATATCTCAAACAGTCATGACAAAATTAGATGGATGAGTTGCTTAGGTGGCAAGAACAAGCCAATTCAATTTTTCTTCAAGTCTGGATCCAGATGTGACCTATCAAGTGGGATACAAGAAGTCGTAATCAGCCTGGCGGAGGTATGCGCTCTACCGAGTACCATTCTAGTTTTCTGAAAATATTACACATTTTTTTCACCAAATTTTATCTAAAAGTTAGGGTGCGTATTCTACACGGTAACAAATGTAATTGGAATTTTTACAGGCTTTAATTTTATGGTGTATTTTCAAGTCAGTCTTATACTGTAAAATCAAAACGGCCATTTTTACATACACGCAGTGAGGAAATGTTTCAGAACAAACTACACGGTTCATTCATTTTATAAAAACCTGCAGTGAGGAAATGTCACAATGAGTTTTTTGAGAACGTTTCTTTGCCGGCCGCAATTGCAAAGATTGCAAGTGCTAAGACAAACTCTCAATTGGTGATTTAACGGAAAGTAACATTCGTATCATCAAAGGGTTACTTTGACCGCAGCATTGCAAACATCTAGGTGTACAATTATACTTGGTGACAAACAAAATCCAAATACAGTTTTTCATAACAATTATTATATTTGGAAAATTACGATCATAATTAAGCTCAGGTGAATTGCATTCAGGTATCCTGTGTCTCAAATTGTTCATTTTGCCAAAACAGATAGATGAATGCACAAATTCCATAGTAAAGAGTGTATAACCTTTGGTAATGGTTATTTGGTTATGTATGGTTAGCTTTCTTTGGATTGATTTTTGTCTCATGTACCTCAGTCCCAGCTGTACTGAAGGCGGGTAAATAATTTGCTTTTTAGGGAGATTACCACAAGATTTTTGAAGGTTTAAAAAAAAAAAAAACAATGTGGCTGCTGAATCACGTGACCGATTACGTCATCAATTATTTTTTTCTGTGGACCATTTCATCCCTTGATGACTCTCAAACATTTTGATACTGATCAGATGTAGCGTTCTACATATGCAATTATGACATCATAAGGAAAGAACCTATGAAGTCATGAAAAAAAAAAAACAATTCACACATTCTACATGAGGAGTACTTGCTGTGGCCAAGTTTCAATTTTTTCCTTGATGCAGTTTCAGAGATACAGAGGCCCAATTTTTTTCCCATTTTTCCAACATGGCTGCCACACCATATGACGTGTAATGTCATAATTATCATTAAATCATTCGACATGAGAAATCGCACATGTGGTGAAAATTTCGTCTCAATCTGACAACGGTTGCAGAGAAAAACATGAAAGTTCTGTGCAGACAAACAGACAGAAAGACAAAAAAAAAACCAGACCCAAACGCAATATCCTCTCCTTCGGCGAGGGTAACGAATCGATACATCAGGCAGCAACATCAATGGACAAGTCCAGCAGGCACCAACATCAACAATAAATGGACAGGACTGGCTGGCACCAACATCAACCACAATGGACAGGACCGGCGGGCACCAACATCAATAGACAGGATCAGCAGGCACCAACATGTCTTTTGCTGTACAACATCTCCACAACATGTCAACAACCAACCGTAACGGACAGGACCGGCGGGCACCAACATGAACGGACAGGACCGGCAGGCACCAACATCAACGGACAGGACCGGCAGGCACCAACATCAACGGACAGGACCGGCAGGCACCAACATCAACGGACAGGACCGGCAGGCACCAATATCAATAGGCAGGGACAGCAGGCACCAAAATCATCAGACAGGGACAGCAGGCACCAACATCAACAGACAGTGGCAGCAGGCACCAACATCAACGGACAGGGACAGCAGGTACCAACATGAACGGACAGGGACTGTAGGCACTAACATCAACGGACAGCGACAGCAGGCACCAACATCAACGGACAGCAGGCACCAACATGAACGGACATTGACAGCAGGCACCAGTGTCAATGGACAGGAACAGCAGGCACCAATATCAACGGACAGGGGCAGCAGGTACCACCATCAACGGACAGGGACAGCAGGTACCACCATCAACGGACAGGGACAGCAGGCACCAAAATCATCAGACAGGGACAGCAGGCACCAACATCAACAGACAGTGGCAGCAGGCACCAACATGAACGGACAGGGACTGTAGGCACTAACATCAACGGACAGTGACAGCAGGCACCAACATCAACGGACAGCAGGCACCAACATGAACGGACATTGACAGCAGGCACCAGTGTCAATGGACAGGAACAGCAGGCACCAATATCAACGGACAGGGGCAGCAGGTACCACCATCAACGGACAGGGACAGCAGGTACCACCATCAACGGACAGGGACAGCAGGTACCACCATCAACGGACAGGGACAGCAGGTACCACCATCAACGGACAGGGACAGCAGGTACCACCATCAACGGACAGGGACAGCAGGTACCACCATCAACGGACAGGGACAGCAGGTACCACCATCAACGGACAGGGACAGCAGGCACCAACATCAACGGACAGGACCGGCAGCCACCAATATCAACGGACAGGGATAGCAGGCACCAACATCAACAGACAGCAGGCACCAACATTACCAAATAGGCGGACACAAACAAAAATAAGTGTCACAAGAAACTCGTTGAGAAGCAAATGAAGAGAACTCCTTTTCACCTGCTCTGTGGTTAGAGGAGTGCTTATTTCCTCCCCACGCAAAATCATGGATCGCTGAGTAAGAACCTCCGCCAGCTGTGAGGATTCAAGTCCAAGAAGCTCTGAAGTATTGCTCAGGACTGAGGGTGGAAGTTGAATGATAAGTTTTGCTGTATTATTCATGTAAACAAAGAAATATATGTTAAAATCTTATCTTTCTCTTGAACATCGTTCATTGGAATATCACAATGGTATTTCATCATCGAGACATTTTGCTGGACATTATCCTCACAAATGCTCATGTCTTCTTTCATCTGAGGGCAGGTATTCAGAATCTGGCCACAGTCAGTCAGTCATTCATTCGCATGTCCACAGGATGGTGAAGAAGTAGCATACCTACTTTTGAATTGTCAAGCCTGGATTTGATTCCTGACCAGATTATAAATCGTTGGATTGGTGCTTCGCAGACAAAGCATTGAATCACAAGGTGTGCCATCCCTCAGAGGATGCTAAACTGAGTTCCCATCTGTAAGCATTAGTCGATGCACATTAAATATCCCACGGCATCCTGTTCCAAGAGTAGGATGGTTATCGCTGGAACCTTGAACACATTTCAAACTCCTGCCACCGTCAGCTGAATGTCAGGCCTGGCCAGCCGATTTGTGTATCTCTCCTGGGAGCATGGCGATACCAATGATGCTCGTACCCTTTGTAAATTAAGCAGGAAATTGGAAATTGCCCAGGGTTCCAAAATTAACTTGGCCATCTTTTATCAGAAGACTCCATACAATATTTAACATCCACCAACTAATGCTACCAAATGGCTCACAAGCTTAATCACCATTTGAGGGACGGTAAACAGACATTCATTTCACGTATTGCCTTGGAAGCTCCAATCTGACTGTATTATAGTCTGGATGACAGCAAAGCTGATAATAGAAAACTCCCAGGTAAGTGTAACACTGCTGCAGCACTCCTTTCAGACATGGCCTACTCATTTCCAAATGCATCTTTGTGTCTACAAGGGAATATATACACACAAGAGAAGAAAGCTCAACGTCTCCAAAATGGGGCAACAGGAGATTTTACTCAGCAAATATAATGATATGGAGAAATAGATTATACATTTGATTTGAATGAAAGAATATTGTTTTTACTCGGTCACATTTCACATATAGGCAGGGGGACAACCTCCCCTTTTTTTTCAATCTTGTTTAAAACCTGAGGCATTATATAAATCTCGCATGAAAAGATATATTAAGAGATTGGAATGTAAAATGTACTTGTTATTTTTTGTCAAAAGTTGCACATTTTTTTTAGAAATTATCAAAAAATTGAGTAATAAATTAATGACGTAGAACTTGTCAATTTTTTTTCACGAGACACTTAATTGGTCAAAAAAACCCCCCCAAAAAACGATGCATGAAAATCTCTTGCCAATTCATAAAATAGGACTGCCTGTCGTGAAGCTCACCTGGATCAGGAACAACAGTCACTCAAACCCCCCACAGACCTCCTTAAACCCTGAATTTTTTTATGCTGTGAACAAACTTAGGTACATCACGAATGATGAAGGTTGTGGACAAGTTTCATAAAAATCGTGTGTATAGTTTCCGAGAAGTGAGCAAACACCTATTTTGGGGGGTCAAAACCTCGCCCCACCGCCCCCCCCTCCCATAGACCCCTCGAGATGAGTGCAGATTTTTATGCAGATGATAAACTTTGGTGCAGCATGGGTGGTGAAGGTTGTGGTTAAGTTTCATCAAAATTGTGTGTTAGTTTCGGAGAAGAGAGCAAATACCCATTTTTGGGGGGTAAACTCCCTTACTGTATGCGTATGCGTAAACTGCACACGTAAACCCCCTTAATGAGCGCAGATTTTGAAGCAGTCAATATACCTTCATAAGGCATCAGATATGAAGCTTGTGGCTATGCTTAATCAAAATTGTGTGTTTGGTTCAAGCAATAATGACTGAAGTGTTTATGGACTGCCTGACTGTGACTCACCGACTGCCTGGCTCACTGGCCGACTCACTCACCCATGGACACTGCTTGATCGCATAAGTTCACCTAACTAAAGTCCAGGTGAGATAATAAAAATGATACACAACGTGCATCATAAAAGAGAGAGAAAGACAAGTCCATAGACCAAACATGGTATTCGTTGACAATGCCAACAAGAAGGCAAAGACAAAATACATACCTTGCCCCATACACTACAACATGGGAGAAACAAAATAATGAAGAAAAGAAGATAAAGTTCTTAAAACTGATGATGGAAATTGAAAAAAAAAGAAAAAAAAGTTTAAAGTTCAAGTGAAAGTAACACTAATTGTGATTCGAGCTTTATGGGAAGTGACCAAGAAATTTGAAGAGTACATGAAGATGACAGACGAGAGCATCTGGCTGGAAGATAATCAGAAAGCGGCCCTGTTTCGAGTAACCAGGATTCTACAGCAATGTGCTACAACTTCCTAAAGCTTGATGGAGTCAAGCTGTATGCTGCAACAGACCACCCCTTTTGGGGTTTATGAGATAATAATAATAATAATAATAATGAAAATAACAGCAATAAACAATTTGAAATACAGAAGCAGTAATGCACCTTGCTTGCTGGAAATCTGGGCTCCGCCAGCAGTGACAAACACCATGTTACCGAGTTGAAGAATCCCAGCAAGCAGTCGCAGCACTTCCTTCACCTCCTCGCTGCCGATATTCAGAACCTGCATAGCAGCCTGCACAACCATTCATCAACTTATTCACTCACCTGCATTGAGGGGTTGCTTTCCTCAAAACCTTCCACTTACATCATGGTTTATGGCTCTATTGCCCGCCAATGGTTTTACCTCTCAAACCTCTCCCGATGTATTGGCATACAGCCTGGAAATAAGTTCTTATCACTGAGGCTGTTATATAATGCAAAAGGCTGTAACACAATTCCTATGTATGACATCATTTTTACTTTACGTGAAATTCCTTTGACCTCTGTATCATGTTATTGTCATTTCACTATTTTATGATAATGCATCAACATGAAGTGTTATGTTTACGTGATGCTGAAATGCAGAACGGGGAATGACAGCTTTGTAAGTGCACAATGAGAAATGATCTAGTGAAGCAAAACTAAAATAATATTCAGCCTGAGAGTGAGTGTTGGAGTATGATGGTGGCACCAGTGATATTCGTGTATTTGAGAGTGATGATAATGTCACCGTGCAGAAATTGCTATACAAGTCGTCAAATTTGTTTTGTTAACAATGCATTCTTAATATCATTCAGTCAGTCAGTCGGTCAGTCAGTCTTCCCACATTTCTTTGAGTGGACTCACCACAAGTGATGACGTATTTATGACTGAGAATTTACATTGGATAGGTCATCATTCAATAGCAGAGTGCTGCTGAAGCAATTTCTTAATTGTATTACTAATTATGGATTTCAGTCAGGAATGAAAAAAACAATACTCATCCTCCACTTATATCATTTCTCGGCTTTTTCTTCTTGGTGAACTACAGTGGGGAGAACAAGTATTTGATACACTGCCGATTTTGCAGGTTTTCCCACTTACAAAGCACGTAGAGGTCTGTAATTTTTATCATAGGTACACTTCAACTGTGAAAGACGGAATCTAAAATAAAAATCTTGAAAATCACATTGTATGATTGTTAAATAATTAATTTGCAATTTATTGCATGAAATAAGTATTTGATACATCAGACAAACAGAATTTAATATTTGGTACAGAAACCTATGTTTGCAATTACAGAGATCATACCTTTCCTGTAGTTCTTAACCAGGTTTGCACAGACTGCAGCAGGGATTTTGGCCCACTCCTCCATACAGATCTTCTCCAGATCCTTCAGGTTTCGAGGCTGTTGCTGGGTAACACAGACTTTCAGCTCCCTCCAAAGATTTTCTCTTGGGTTCAGCTCTGTAGACTGGCGGGACCACTCCAGGACCTTGAGATGCTTCTTACGGAGCCACTCCTTAGTTGCTCTGGCTGTGTGTTTCGGGTCGTTGTCATGCTGGAAGACCCAGCCACGCCCCATCGAAAATGCTCTTGTTGAGGGAAGGAAGTTGTTGGCCAAGATCTCGTGATACATGGCCCCATCCATCCTCCCCTCAATACGGTGCAGTCGTCCTGTACCCTTTGCCGAAAAGCATCCCCAAATAATGATGTTTCCACCTCCATGCTTCACGGTTGGGATGGAGTTCTTGGGGTTGTACTCATCCTTCTTCTTCCTCCAAACACGGCGAGTGGAGTTTAAACCAAAAAGCTCTATTTTGGTCTCATCAGACCACATGACCTTCTCCCATTCCTCCTCTGGATCATCCAGATCGTCATTGGCAAACTTCAGACAGGCCTGGACATGCGCTGGCTTGAGCAGAGGGACCTTGCGTGCGCTGCAGGATTTTAATCCATGACGGCGTAGTGTGTTACTGATGGTTCATTTTGATAATGTGGTCCCAGCTCTCTTCAGGTCATTGACCAGGTCCTGACGTGTAGTTCTGGGCTGATCCCTCACCTTTCTCATGATCATTGAGGCTCCACGAGGTGAGATCTTGCCTGGAGCCGCAGACCGAGGGAGATTGACTGTTATCTTGAATTTCTTTCATTTTCTAATAATTGCGCCAACAGTTGTTGCCTTCTCACCAAGCTGCTTTTCTTTTGTCCTGTTGCCCATCCCAGCCTTGTGCAAGTCTACAATTTTGTCCCTGATGTCCTTCGACAGCTCTCTGATCTTGCCCATTGTGGAGAGGTTGGAGTCTGATTGATTGAATGTGGACAGCTGTCTTTTATGCAGATAACGAGTTCAAACAGGTGCAGTTTATACAGGTAATGAGTGGAGAATGGGAGGGCTTCTTAAAGACAAAACTAACAGGTCTGTGAGAGCCGGAATTCTTACTGGTTGGTAGGTGATCAAATACTTATTTCATGCAATAAAATGCAAATTAATTATTAAAAAATCATACAATGTGATTTTCAGGATTTTTGTTTTAGATTCCGTCTTTCACAGTTGAAGTGCACCGATGATTAAAAAAAAAAATTACAGACCTCTAAGTGCTTTGCAAGTGGGAAAACCTGCAAAATCGGCAGTGCATCAAATACTTGTTCTCCCCACTGTATCTTCCTTAGGCCTAAGTCACAATTGCTCGACGGTGAGGATACGGCGGCCGTACGCCCTTTGAATTGACAGAAATGTGCGGCGGCCGCAGAGTTTGTGAGGTGGCCTCAGGGTGGCCCTACGCCATTTGGCTATATTTTACAGGCCGTAGGGTCGCCGTGGAATTATAACGCGGAGTTATAACTTTTTCATCTCTACGTTCGCCGTAGCAATTCGACAAGCCGAAACAAAAGAACTGGTAAAAAAAAAAAAAAAAATAATAATAATAATAATAATAAAAAAACCCACTCGTTACCGTCCGTCTGGCCGCACGTTCGCCTTAGGGCCCCCCTGCGGTCCCCCTGCGGTCGCCTTGCGGGCACCTTGCGTCTGCCTTGAAAATTTTATGGCCGCCGCAGGAACGCCCTAAGGTCACCGTGCAACATCAAATCAAAGACCGTACGGCACCCCCACGTTTTCGGTCTCCACAATTTATAAATATGTCGTGCAGCTCCCCGAAAAATAAAAACATATGTGACTGCTACATTGTGTGACCGTGGAAATACTGCGGCCGCTGTATAATTGCTAGTGGCCGTAGATTTTGGAGACCCCGCGGCCGCCGTGGCAAATGTGACTTAGGCCTTAGTCTCTTCAATCTGACTAGTCCCTTCAGGGCTTCAAGACAACTGTTCACCACGACCTCAGGTCATCCCCCATTCACAACCATGATATTTTCTATCCCCATTAATGCCCCCAAGCCCATCTCTTTCGACGTTTCCAGTTTTCCCTTCCACTTCTGTGATTGAGAGTTTGTGGCTGTATCCATCTTGCTCACTCACCGTGTCCTCTCCTGGTTCCCACTATTCCCCACGTCTCATCATTTTCCAAGTCTCCCCCTATTTTGTCCATCATCCCTGCTGTTGGTATGCTCCCACCCGTCTCTTTATAGTGTTCTTTTCATTCCGTTGCGTCTCGGCCAATCCTGTTTTCGAGCTCCTCCATGTGGCTTGGCAATGTATACAAAAAATAATTTCAGCAAGAAAAGTAATATGCTTCCAATATGTACAACAGAGCACACTAAAATTATTAAATGGAAAAACGAAGACTAAAATACTTGTGAGCAGAATTCAGAGAGAAAGTTCATCAAAAACGACCCGGCGGTTTACTTTACCAAGATATTCTCAAACGACTTCTGGTCATCACAAGATGGATCAGCTGTGCAGCCAGACTGGTTGAGGAAATGGTAATTGTCCGGTTGAGAGAGACAAAATGCCTCTGTAACAAGACACAATGGTCAAATACATCAATGAAAGCCAAGTGCAATTGGTAATAAAAAGTAAAGGATTGAGAATTTTCCAATTATTCACTCATCATGTGACATACCATGGGTGATAATTTTAACCAAGAAGTGCACAGATATTACCTTTCTGCTCCTCATTTGCTCCTGCCAAGATGCTGTAGAAAATATGAAAGTTTCTCTCTCCCGGATTCTGTCTCACAACACGATTCTGACCAAGGTGTAATAAGGCAAGTAAAATATACATGTGTGTATAATGTATAAAATATATTAAAAAAAATATATATATATATATATATGTGTGTAACGGCAAGCTGGCAATCATGTTTGCCGACCTCGGAAGGATGACAAGCAGAGTCAACCCCATCTGGTATTAATTCAACAGCCAAGTGGGATTTCAACTAGGGATCCTCGGATCCCAAGCCCACCACCCGAACCATTAAGCCAACACCAGGCATCGGGGCGTGGTTGAGGCCTCACAAATTGGAGGAGACGATAACCGGTGAGAGACACTATATAATAAGGAGTCAGAGACTCCTGTGGGAGGAAGGATTCTGTGAAACAGATGATGTCGGGTTTATTAGCAGCAGCCTTGATTTTGAGAGATCTGTCTGGTTGGAGTGGAGACCTCAGATGTATGAGGTACACACAATTAGAGATAGGGGGAGGAGGCATTTGGAGTATGCAGGATAGGGGGAAGGTTTGTGTGTGGTGGGTGTGAGGGGAGGATTGAGTGTGTGGGGCGTGGGGGAAGGATTATGTGAGTGGAATGTGGGGAAGGATTGAGTGTGTGTGTGGGATGCGGAGGAATGTTTGAGAAGGTGGTGTGAAGTGGAAGCATTTAGGGGATTAGGCGAGGAGGAAAAATTGAGAGAGTGGGGCGAGGAGGGATGCAGAAAGGGTGGACATGAGTCTTTGAGGGGGTGGGGTGGTGGGGGGTGGATGATTATTGTGATTCCAAATTCCCAACAAGCAATGACAAAATGTTTAGTCACCTGTACTGTATGCCTTCCTCATTTATGTACAAACAATGCTATTTTCATCAAATAATGAGCAATCCACAATTATGATAACATTTTCTTCTTTCGCCTTTTCAAGAGGATATCAAGCTTTTAATAAAATTGTAACCACAAATGATTTATGGAACATTTAATGATGCTCAATGACTGAAGTCAATACAGAATGCCTAACAGTATGCCGTCTTATTAAACAAGGCTAAAATTAGCGGACATGAGCAAGAGCTTTGCCTCATTCCACCGCCATGCTTGCTGCTTTAACTCATGAGAACGCATTCCTATTATTCCATATTATACGTAGTGCTCACCTTTTCCAGCAAATCTGATTCAAATTTTTTTTTCAAGGAAAACAAATAAACACAACATTTTCTCTAAACAGATAAAACCATGAAGAATAAAAACTTGATAAAACAAAGCATCAAAACTATTTTGCATCAACAGCCTAATGGAATTTATTTGAGGTAAAAAAGAAGAAGCAATTGCTTTGAGAGGTTTGGTTGTAATGCGATGTGGTTCCTTTTAAGAATTCCGATAATAATCCACAGAATGCTTTATATTCCCTGCACATCCCTACACCATGTCAAATGAACACTGGGTGGATGTATATGTTCAAACGCATCTGAGAGAAGGCAGGATACAGTCAATGATTTTTCCTCCTTGAATGAAGCCTTCCTCAGAGAAGTTCAGCTGAATGAACTTCCCAAAACGACTTGAATTGTTGTTGTAAATCGTCTTGGCATTCCCAAAGGCCTCCATTATTGGACTGTCACACAAGAGGCAGGAATTTTGAGGGAAGGTTGGGGGGGGGTGAGGTGGATTGTATTGCAATAGGAACAAAATCAAAAAGCATATTCACACAAACTGTTGGAAATACTTCCAATAGACTTCATTGTTCTACCAAAAAATATTCTTGCAAAATTAAAATATCTGAGTGTTGATTGTGACGAAAACAAGGAGCTGACACTCTAGGTCCCCCGCCTTTTCGGTGGTATGAGGAATAGATCAGTGTAATATGAAGGCTACATCTTGAACCGTTTTAGAAATATCACGTACACAAAAGTACATGGATGGATGGATGGATGATTAGTCGGTCGGTCGTCAGACAGAGCTCATTTTAATGTCCCCAGTCTCTGACCTTGTCAGAGGGGAGGGGACAACAGTTAAGTTACTGGGAATTATTGATTCCGATTAGCTTGCTCAGGTGAAACAAGCAGCTGCAAAAGCAGAAATTATCAGCAAAAATTGTGTTGTGATGCTCTGAGTAACTTGAGACAACAATTAATTTCATTTCCCATGCAATAAAGGCAAGACAAGTATTGTTGGTGCAGCTCTCAATTTTTGCTGCACCACATCTTTTAACAGTTAAACACATCACATTTTAATTTTTTTTTTGAGAAACATCTTCATGTTGCTTTGAAATGTTGAATTATCAAATCAAAAATTATCATATTTAGCAGCAATGACAGGGAATTTCTGATGAGGCCTGGTGGCAGAAAAGAGCATTCTGCTTTCAGAATTCTCCTTCTGATGTGCAATTATTGCTTTATAAGAAACTAACCAGGTTGATCGTCAATTTGATGATAAACTTTTTTTTTATTGCCAACACAATACGTTATGGTATTTTTTTCAGCTTATTAATATAATGGAAAATTCAGGTTATAAACAAGGGAATCATTCTTTAACTCTTTAGTTGTTTTGAATTTAAAAGATGAAATTTAAAATCTCTTAAATCAGCTAAATCTACCAAACAACAAAATGTATGAGGGATGTAGCTGTCTATGTCATTGTTGCAACAGTAGTGTTGCCTTTATCAAGTACGAGCAGGGGCACCCGGTGTTGCTCCAATCCTGTTGACATTTTGAAGAAATGTAATTTTGTTTAAAAATTTATTGTTGGGGCCAAAAACACTTCTCGAAGGAATGGAGTCGGGGATCATTCAATATTACCTTTCACATAGCTATAAAGGCTGAGGCACTAGAGGGCAATTAATAAAATAAAATAAAAATACAACTTAATTTTTTCCAAAATATTTAAAAAAAAAATTTTTTGCCGAAATACTCCCCGGCACTCACTGATGAACTTCTGAAAGTTCGACGAAGACCCGTTTGGCCATGCCTGAGAAAAATGGTGACACAGACAGACAAACAGGCAGCCAAAGTATATATTCTGTTGGGGAATATTGTATTGATGGGCAAAGGACACAATGAGTCTCAACTCTTATTTTAGGATTAGTCAAGCTGTACAGACACACAGAATCATGGCCTTTATAAGACTATTTAGAAACTTATACTAACTCTTCTTGTGTTTTATGCTACACTGTTATATTTGCATTATTTCACTTGTTTAGCCACGGCCAAGTTGCACAAGATTAAGTAGATAATTTCCATTGCTGCGTCCACAACACAACCATTACCTGAGCACTCAATCTATTTGTGGAGAATGTGCCGCTGCCTGAGCTAGTATCTCAAGAGACCCACCTGCTCTGCATGATGGCTTGCTCCACATGAGTGCTGGTGTGCTCTTGGTGAGAGCCTCCACAGCTTTGGCTCATTGCTGAAAGGAAGTTCAATATGACCTTGGTACTTTCAGTCTTGCCAGCACCACTCTCCCCACTAGGCAGCAGCAGCAAAAAGCAAACAAGTTTCAGGTACCAAGAGCATAGTGGCATCACCAAGTCCCACATTCCTGTTTCCTGTTATAACAGGTCTCTTTGTGCGAGCGTATTGCAAGGATTTATGGAAAAGATAACGTGCTTTGAGCCAGAAATGAGTGCCTGTGAGTTAGATAACATTCATTGTTGTTTTGATCCACTCGAATCAGCAAATTGCTCAATGACTCCAAATTCAAATAATATTATCATAAGTAATTTCCTGGCACATCCAAAAATTCCCTGGTTAAGGCCTAATGGCCTCACAATATAATATAATAAATAAGGAGCTGTTTCAATGTTACAGTGCAAAAATCTATGCGTTTTGTAATGGTGTTTAAACATTTTATTGTAGATTCTTTGGCATTCACAAGATGCAAAGGTTGTAAAATAATGAAGATTAAAATAAATAAATAACAAAACAAAAGTTTATACAAATGGTCACATGCATCGATGTCAGGGATTTTTTTTTTCCTCCCAAAGCTCGCGAGTTATCGGGTGGAGACTGTGGCTGCTGGTTGCATTATTTTCTGGGGGCGCGACTGTGCCGCTGATGCAGTGCCCTCTATTACCAGTACACTGTTACTCATTTCGCCGACTTGGGAATGATGGCATGCTGAGTCAAACACACCAAGTGTTGATTCAATGGCCGACAGGGGCTCAAACTCAATACCCTTGAATCTTATCCTCTAAAGAGTACAATAAAATGGAAACGTCTAAATTCAATCAACCATCAGTTTAACACATTATTAGTGTTGTTATAAATGAAAGGAAATTAATGCACAAATCTTCCAAAACAACCTTAAAGCATGACAGGCTTTTGGAATATTTATCAAAAAGTGAGGAAAGATGGGCCGACACCACCGATGCGGCAATGTTTCAGCCCATATGTTATTGATACAGTAAGGCTTCTTTTATATTTGTTATTGATAAATGCCGAAAGACTCATCTGGCTTGGTCTGAGAGAAAATGGGAAAAAGTAGGGAATCAGCCCCTGGAGATAAACAAGAAAATATCCCTTTGGCCAAAGCTTGAAAAACTCAAGCAATCAGTTTTATTAGCATGTCCTCCGCACAGTGGGAGATGGGGTTTTGCAATCGTGTGTGTGTGTGTGTGTGTGTGTGTGTGTGTGTGTGTGTGTGTGTGTGTGTGTGTGTGTGTGTGTGTGTGTGTGTGTGTGTGTGTGTCGACGTCTGTGTCTGTGTCGACGTCTGTGTCTGTGTGTGTTCAGGCCGTAACTTATTTTTTAGCCATTTGAGCTTTTATCATAACATTTTCACCAAAGCTTTATTACGAGAATATGGAGAAGATAAATTAAGAATTCGATCAAAAGGTCAAAGGCACCGTTTATCATACGGAAGATGAAGTCCGAATTCAAAGCGGACGGGCTTTGAATTTTCAGATACTTTATAGTTCCTTATTTTTCTGGAAGAGAATATGTACAATATTGTTGTATTACATTTGCCAAATGCTAAGTTTACTACTGCAAAGAAAGCAACACCAACTTTCTGCAATGCTATATTTGAAAGTTTGACAATAAAAAAGAAAAGGAACACCAATGAAAATATTTTCAGTTCTCTTCAAATGAAGAGGCATGTACGAGTACTGCATTCAAAGTATGAACAAAACATGATTTATCATGAAAGTGAAAAAATTTCCAGGTCAGATCTTCGCATTATATTCACAAGTCTTTCATTCCGCTGTCCGCCCTTCTTACCATGGTTCATCAGATTTGGTCATTTAAGTGTTAACAATCATTGAAATTATTTTACAGAACAAAAGTACCAGCTACCAGCTAAGTACTGTATCATATAAATTGGTGAAAAATAAAAAATCACTTAATGAGGTCCAGTCTCTGGACATTATCTGGCCTGGGAATTCAAAATACAAAAATTTGCCTTGAGGATAAGATGCTGTTTTAGCATCTCCTGCATAGCGAAGTCATTCCTTGGTGCCTCCTTGCTAATCTTAGTATGCAATGCATTTGTATTGAGAATAATACAGAGTATCTCTCACAGCTTCGCACCCTGCCTACATCCCACCTAACACTTCTTCAAAGGGTTGAGTAATGGTTACAAGGATTACTGAGGCAGCTAAATAAGAGGCCAATGAGCAGGGCTGATTGCTCTATGTCGACTCACACAACCACCACCCCCCCCCCCCAACCTCACACCATTTGCTCCATCTGCCATCCACCTTCACACATCTACCTCACTCTATTTGTTGTCTTCCTATATCTACACTGTTCACTCATCTTTCTTCTTTTTTGTCTTCTTGTCTCCCTTATGTAGAAATAAATAGCTTCCATCTTCCCTCCCGGCTTGCACCCTCCCACCCCCACCCCTTCTTCCACAAAGGCCTTTAAAGTAGTAGCTCACTGCCATCATATGACAGATGCTATCTTTATTTCTGATCTTTTTTCTGTTCTGTTAAGCTCTCACATTGATTTAATGTCAGTTCTCCCCCTTACAAATACCATAATGTACACCCCCATCAACCCTTTGTGACTCAGTTATCCTATCTATAAGTAAATTAAAAACTAGAAAATATAATTTCACATAAATGCATCAATGGATATGCCTCCCTCCATGTTAGATGTCAACCCACTGTTACATTTCATCTGAATTAAAGGTCACATGAAAAATTAAAGGTCACGTGTGTGAAGAGAGACAACATCAGATGCTTCTAACTGGAGCAATGGTGTGCAAAATGATTTAGAAAGGGTACATGACCTTTGCCCTTTGCCCTGTTGAACACAAAATGGAATCAGTTCATCTTTGTATTGCAGTCTATACTTGTGCCAAGTTTGGTTAAAATGTCTTCAGGTCATTCCCAAGTTATCACTGTCACAAAAAACTTCAATTAAAGGTCACGTGACCTCAGACCTTTAATATTTTGAACCAAAAAAATCAAATAAGTTCATCAATGTATTACATCCTATAGTTGTGCCAAGTTTGGCTGAAATCTCTTCAGTGAGTCACATGTTATCATGGTTAAAAAAAACAAACAAATTGATAATGGATGGATGGACCACCCAAACACATAATGCCTCTGGCCTTCAGCTACGGAGGCAAAAAAAACAGTAAAAAAAATTATATTGTTCGTCTCAGAACTCTTCATAAGATGTACAGCACCATGAGAGAGAGCGAGAGAGGTAGAACAAGAGAGCGAATACAGAGAATGAAAAAGAAGACTTAATTTCACTCTTCGGAATATAAAAAATCCCATTTACATGCATAAAAACCCTGACATGGACTCAGGTTTACACATACACATCAGGCACATTAAAATCTCATCAATCATGAAATTTCACATTCAAGTTAAACAAAGCTTATGCAATTTATTTATTATGCAACATTAAAGCTACATTTAGTAAAACAAGCACATCCAAAGAGCTATAAAACAAGACAAAGAGCAATCAGAGATTGCAGACCCTCGCCAGGACTTATTTTGTGTGGTGTTTGTGTACTACTGTGTTACGTAAGTAATAAGAGACATAATTAGAACTGCCACTTTATAACTGCTGGCAGTGATGACCGGTTCAGCCATTTCAGAGAATTAGATTTTTGAAGTATTTTTTTTTTAAAACAATATGGCTGCCGAATCACGTGACCAATGACATCATCAAAAAAAATTTGTGTACCATTTTATCCCGAGACAACCCTCAAAATTTTTCATACTGATCAGATGTCGCATTCTACATATGCAATTATGAAGTCATAACGAAGACACCTATGATGTCATAAAAAAAAATCACTCATTCCCCATGAGGAGTACTTGTTGGGTGCCAACTTTCAATTTTTTCCCTTGGTGCGGTTTCAGAGATACAGAGATCAAAAGTTTTTTCGTTTTTCCAAAATGGCTGCCACACCACGTGACCGATGACATCATAATTATCATTAAAGCATTCTGCATGAGTAGTTACACCTATGGTGAAAATTTCATCAATCCGACAAGCGGTTGCGGAGAAAAACATGAAAGTTCTGTGCGGACAAACAAACAAACAAATGAAAAAATCACTCAGAGTGACAACTTGGCAAAAAACGGAATGACACTCCGTAGAGAACATACCTCCGCCAGGCTGAACAGTTTACATTTTGTATGCCACTGATGGGTTTGATCTGATTCCGGACCTTAACCAAAATCAAATCGGCTTGTTCTTGTCACCGAACCAACTCTTCCACCTCGTTTTGTCACAACTCGTCCACAACTTTTAGAGATAACATGCTATACATCGTTTTTGGTCCCATCTCGCAACGGTGAAGAATCACCTGAAAAATTCTCGAATCCTGATCCGGATTCAGAGCTTCACCAAAATCGAATCAATTAGTCCTTTTCACACACTCAACCTGACCACCAACTTTTATCTGAATCTGTCCCCAACTTTCTGAGATATCATGCAATATCGTTTTTAGCCCCATCTCTCAATGGTGAGGAATTAGTTAAAAAAATTTAATAATTATTGTATCCAGATCTAGATTCGGATCTTCACTAAAATTGAATCAGTTCTTCCTAGTGGCATCCCCAACGTGTCCACCAAGTTTCGTGTGAATTCATCCATAAACTTTTGAGATATTGTGCTATATATCGTTTTTGGCTATATATATATATATATATATATATATATATATATATATATATATATATATATATATATATATATATATATATATTGTGCTACATATCATACCTCGGCCACGTAATGCCTGATCCACGAGAACATACCGGGCCAATACATTTTTCAAATATCATGCTCTGGAGTACTATATCGTTTTTGGCCATCTCTCTCAATGGTGAAGAATCACTTAATAAAAATTCAGATCCAGATCTGGATTCGGATCTTCACCAAAACTTAGTGTTGCCGTCCTTGGCCCGTCACCTACACACACAAAACATTTCAAAACGATTGCTTGAAAACTCTAACCAAAAATCATGTGACAAATAGACAAACAAACAGACAGACAGACAAATGAAACATCACTTATAGAGTGACAACTATAAAAGTTGGACAACAGACCAACAGACTTGGCAAAAAAAAAAACGAATTCAAATTTTTTCACCAAGTAACAAACAGACAGACAAACAAACAAATATACTCCTGCAATAAGACCCGAATGCAATACCTCCTTCAGTGAGAATTACAACTAGAATTCAACACAGACACCACAATGGTTTAGAACCAGCTATGGTTAGATCAAGTGATATTCACATACAGTTTTACAGGACGAGTTTTTTTTTTCCAATGACAATACAGCAGTAATGCGAAGAAAATAAAAAATTAAAACCTATTTACTCGATGTCAAAAGAACTTCAGACCTGCAAATGGAAGAATGGAATGACATGATTGCAAGTGGCTGTCTTGATCTGAATAGTTGTTCTGTCTGTTAGGGGACTTATTGCATGAGAATAAATGCATCACGTTCGATTTCCTCAACCGATGAACGCACCTTTTGGTTTACGCACCTTATAAGCACACACTGCCCGCCACCACGCTTCCATAGGCAACTGTAGCACTCATTGGCAATGGCATAGATGTGAGGAGGCTGCTCCCCCAAGTGCCTTTTCTCGTATTGTTTCATGGCCGCCACATCGTACAGGCCAGCAATTTGCTGATAAGGGTTTACTGCTGCGAGGATGGAGCCAATATATGTCTGTCCATAAATAATGGGAAAAAGTATGTAAACAATGAGACAACATTGGGAATCTTCCCCACACTTGGTGATAATTAACTTACTGTGATGCAGTTTTCTTATGTAAAACAGAATTCCAATTCCCATTAAATTGATACTCTCTCTCTCCTCTCCCAGCTCATCACTAAGATGCCATTATCTCCAAAAAAATTTCACAATTAGGATGCCATTTTCTCCACAAGCTCAAATTTTGGAAGCGTTTCATGTATTTGTTCCTCAAAAATACTGATGTCAGGTTTTAAAATGAGAAAACAATGAGCTCACGTAAATTTGTTGGGATTGGTAACGGAGGTGCAGATTGTGCATGATAGCTCCTTCATGCAATTGTTCCAGGGTAGACATGTCCTCCACACCTGCCACACTGCTAGGTGCCATGCGAGACACCTTATCTTGTGACAGGGAACTTTGTGAAATGTGGAACACCTGTTCAGAGAGAAGACCATGACTCTCAGTACTAAAAGAGCTGCAATTACAATCAACAAAATGGCATTTAAAATGAAGTGCACAAAAAGTGTTCAAAATGTTCTCAGAATAAGATACTCGTCAAAGTGCAATGAGTGCAAATATTCTCAACATACCACATGCCTTGCGACATCATCACGTTAGGGGAATATGTGTATATATATATATATATATATATATATATATATATATATATATATATATATATATATATATATATATATATATATATATATATATATATATATATATATATATATATATATATATATATACTGTATATGAAAAAGTTTGCTCGTGCCAGTACATAATTTACCAATATTGTTATAGATTTCCGCCACGTGCGGACGACCGTTTCAGCCAAATCGCGGTCGCGCGCTCACAGAAGGCCGCAATCCAGTCGTGGCTTTCCGGACCAACCCCGGAATCCAGCCACGTATGCCTTAACGCATCATAAACTAGTCAATTATTCTGTCCATGCGCTACAGGGTCAATCGCCAAATTGTCGATATACCTAACTATTCGCGTGGACAGAAATACCGAGAGTTTATACCTCGACGGGACTTGTACGAAAACGAGCCACTTAAGCATGCTCGTTCCGTGTGCGAAGCCGAGCGGTTTTAATTCGCCAAATCCCATCGGACCAGATTATCACGTTTGTCGGCCTTAATAGCCAGCTAACATCCCAAGCGCAATGTGGCGGTCAATGGCAGAAAGTGACGCATCGAGCAGGTTGACATTCAAACAATGGAGCATTTATTTTCAGTAGGCATGCAGTTAATCACGGGGGGATGGGGACGAGACACGAGCAAAGCCTACAGCTGATGCCTATTCAATCATGTACACAATCATGCACTTAATCAGTTCTACTTCGGAAGACAAGATGCCACAGACTTTCATCCAAAACGAAGGAAAAGAATAGGGCTTGCGAGCCTTTATTTCAAACTCGGAGGCTTGGTTAACCGTGGGGATCCAAGAAGCCGGGCAGGTTACCTGGCCGCCCTTGGTGGCAACTCGATGGTCTTCGGATCGGCGACCCTTGGTGTCTCTGTTCGGCCAGTCACTTGGGCGGCTTGACGAGCAGCTTGAACGGCTGCTTGGTCAGCCTCGGTGGCCCGGCTTCGTCGTGGCCCCTTTCTGGCGAGCCTGGCTGGCGACGCTTCGGAGGAGCGAACGGGTCTCTTCCTCTTTCAGAGTTGATGCTCCTTTAGACCCCGTTCACTCCTCAGCGTCGCCCGACCGTATCAGGGCCGTCTGCCTGGACCGCCACGCACCGCCGCTGCCGCTAGCTCCGACGACTCCAAGCTCCGATGCTGCCGCTCCCACCAGCCCCGACTCCCGACTTCTGATCTCCACCGGTGAACGACCCATGAACAACCACCACCCGTGAACAACCACGACCCGTGAACAACCACCAATAACCACGAACCACACGAATCTGCCCGATTTCCGCCCTTATATCGGCCAGGAGCGAGCCATTCGTTAATCTTTAAACCCGAGGCCAGGCTCCACCCACTATTCGCCTCCGACCTTTCACCCCTGGTGAGCCTCACAGGAAACCGCAAGTTTGACGTTACCCGTGGGTTTCGGGGAAGTCGCTCTGTGATCCAGTTATGCAAATTAGGTTCGTGGCGCACAATGGCGGCTGGAGCAATGGTGGCGTTGGGGAGCGTTGTTTGTCGATGGTGAGGAGTTTTTGTAGGATGTTTCAAAATTAAAGACAGAGAAAGAATAACAGCTACCTCAAAGATTCACAGCCCGGCACACAAACAAGACCCATTATAAATCGGTGGGGGAATCTAACCTGAAACACGTACTTATCAAAATAACTGATCTCTGGGGAACCTGAATGGTGTTCTGTGAATTTCCACCACCGTAACAATATTTTCTGTATTCCAAGTATATATATATATATATACATATATATATATATATACATATATATATATATACATATATATATATATATATATATACATATATATATATATATATATATATATATATATATATACATATATATATATATATACATATATATATATATACATATATATATATATATATATATATATACATATATATATATATATACATATATATATATATATACATATACATATATATATATATATACACATATATATATATATATATATATATATATATATATACATACATATATATATATATATATACACATATATATATATATATATACATATACATATATATATATATATATACACATATATATATATACACATATATATATATATACACATATATATATATATATACACATATATATATATATATACACATATATATATATATATACACATATATATATATATATATACACATATATACATATATATATATACATATATATATATATATATATACATACATATATATATATATATATATATACATATATATATCTTCTTCTTCTTCTTCTTTCGGCTGCTCCCGTTCGGGGTCGCCACAGCGGATCATCCGTATGATCCGCATAGTGATTTGGCACATGTTTTACGCCGGATGCCCTTCCTGACGCAACCCTGGTCGCCTCTTACGACACAGGGATATGGTACACCTATTGTAACCGGGGTATACACCGGCCCAGTACACTGGTACTCATTTCGCCGACCTCGGAAGGATGATAGGCTGAGTGAACCCCCTGGTGTATTAATTCAGTGGCTCAACGGGGATTGAACTCAGGACCTTTTGGATCCCAAGCCGCTGCCCTAACCACTGCGCCAACACCAGGCTCATATATATATATATATATATATATATATATATATATATATATATATATATATATATATATATATATATATATATATATATATATATTGTTACGTCTGAGGGGGGGTATGCATTCAAAGGGTAATTAGGATGTTTAATTAGGTATGCCATGCTGTTCGAGTTTACCAGGATCTCGATGTAATAAGTTGTCCAGTAAATGTCCATTTCTTTAGGGGGGAAATGATAATTGTCACGTAATTAGATAGGGAGACGGGTTAGGGTAAGTGTGTATGCGTAAACCCTTTTAGTATTCCCTGTAGGCTTGCCGTGACGTAACAGAACAGTGCTGCGGATGGCTCCGCCCCGTGATCACGATTGGCGGAAGGCGACGGCAGAGGGCCACGAAAAGGGCTCGATTGGAAGTGACGAGGACTCAAGTATAAAAAGGTTCTGTTCGGGAAAAGAAGGAGAGGAAGAGTCATAAAAAGAAAGCATCTGGTCGAGGCTGTTGGTCTCGGAGCGTGCTCTCTTGTTGCGCTGGTTTGTTCCTCGATTCGTCGTGTCTCGTGGCCTTGCTGTGCCTCGTGCCTCACCTCGGTTGGCTCTGGAGTTCTGCTGGCTCGGAGTACGGGACTGAACGGCGTGGGGACCTGCCTCCCTCTCCTGCTCGCATCTTGGCGCCAGAACTGGCTCCCTGGCGGCTGTGAGCGGTCTTGGGCCTACACTAGGAGGTCGACACCACCAGGAACAGCTCCACGGTGTCTCCTGCCCACTGACGAGCGCAACGCCAGCTCGCCGGCGCCAATCCAGTGACTTGCGTCGACACCACGGGCAAGCCTGACCACCAGCTACGTTGTGTGTGTATGTGTGTGTGTGTGTGTGTGTGTGTGTGTGTGTGTGTGTGTGTGTGTGTGTGTGTGTGTGTGTGTGTGTGTGTGTCTGGCACCTTAGAGGGTTTGAGATTTGTATATCCATTGGAATTGTTTGTGTTTTCCACACGCCTGAACCCACACCACCATCCCATCGAAACGCCCCGGATCCCTCCTCTTGCCGAGTCTTATTATTATTTCTGGTTGGAGAAATAAACATTATTAACTCAGTGAAAAGCGACTCGTGCCACCTTCCTCGTCCCGTTTGCTGTAGAGCGATTAAAACCGCCATCTTTGGGTTATAAAAAATAAACCGCCTCCATAGTTTCGGCTCATTCTACGTTGGCGGGACTGTTCAAGCCCCGTGGACATCACATTGGTGTCAGGGTGTTGGATGTTCGAACCCCTCTAAATTAGATTTGGTATCGGGAGAATATACCAGGATTAAAATCTCGCCACGAATTGGAATATAAAATTACTACAGAAAAGCGCGTGAGCGCGGGAAAATTTTGGCGGGAGTTTTCAAATTAAATTTAATTGGCGGAAACGGGATTTCTGCATCATGGCGGATGTGCAGATGTTAGAGGAAGAAGGCCACGTGTCGGGCAGCGAGTCAGGGGAAGAAGGGAGAGACGGGAGTAGGATCGGAACCTCCCCCATTCCGAGCGTGGACCGTGCTTCATTGCCGTTAATGGAGCCGGCAGCACCGGAAACCGGCGCGATGTCGATCTGGACAATTTTGGAACGTTTAATGAGTGCAATTACAGCACAGGGGGCAAAAATGATGGCACAAATGGCAAATCAATTCGTGACACAGAGGGCAGAAATGACAGATCAATTGGGGGTAATGGGGGAACAGTTGGGTGCACGGATTGATTTAATGAGGGATGAATTGGGGGAAAAGATGGAGAAAATGAAAACTGAGATGCAGGAGTGTGTGGATGTTCAATTGGGGGAAATACAAAGTAAATTCGAGGATAGATTGGAGGAAACAAAGGTAGAAATTACATTGGAGGGGGAAAATATACGGAAAAAATTGGTAGATAAAATTGATGCAACGAACATTCGGGTTGATAAAGTGGATGAAAGCCTGGAACGTCATCGTGCCTGTGTGGATGCTCGTATGCAGCTGCAAGTTGAAGAGTGGGGAGAGCTGAGGAAGCAAGGGATGAATTTGGCGGAGGAGGTAAAAGGATTGGAGGCTCGTTTGGACGAACAAGATAAAATTACGAGCCAAGATGAAGACTTGGATAAAGGCCTGGTAGAGCCGTCTTTTGTAAGTAGAGTGTCCGGGTTGGTTGAGGAGCAGCTACAAACTCGCGACGGAGCCTTGGAGGAAGTTGTGTGGGCCCAGAAGATCCTGCGGGAAGAGGTGAATCGGTCCATTCAACGTTTGGAACAGGAGGAAAAATTGACCCATGAGACCCTCACCACAAAACAGCTTTGGCCACAGTGGGCTCCGAAATTGGATACGCAGCCACAAGGGTGTTTGATCCCTGGGCTGGATTCGGACAAAGGACAAACTGGGAAGCAGGCCACCGGGAAAGTGATCCCCCTGGTAAATTTTGACGGGTCAGGGAGCGTTGAAGCTTTTCTGACGCAATTTGAGTGCATTTCCCGACTAAACGGGTGGAATGAGCGGGAACGTACAGGGAATTTGGTAGCAACGTTGCGGGGACCAGCCGCAGATGTGTTAAACGTGATCGGCGGAGGGGATGTTGACCAGCTCCCACATTTGCGAGGCGTTGAGCCGTCGGTTTGGGTTCGCGGCAAACTGTGATCTGGTGCGGGCCCAGCTCCAGCACCGCAGATTAAAGCCGGGCGAGACAGTGCAGGAGCTGGCACAGGACATTTACCAATCAGGCAGGATCGCGTATCGGGACCTTACAGTGGAGGCGTGGGACAGACTGGCACTCGAGAATTTTTTAGCTGCTCTTCCGGACCCTGAGGTCCGAGCGCTAGTGGAGTTGCAGGATCCAGCCTCCGTGCACCGAGCGGCTGAGTGCGCAGCCAGGCTGGCCTCGTGGAGGCGGCCGGGTCAGGTGCCAGAGAGGCCATCGGTGACGATCCGACAGGTGGAGATTCGGGATCAGGGAGGGGGGCTGGGAGAAATTGGCATTACCCAAATGCTTCAGGAGATGAATCCTCCTGCTGAACCGCCAGGTCTATCCGAGGTGCCCTTACCTAGGTCGAGTCCGGAGATCACTGTCGGGGGTTGGGGAAACTAGATTGGGCTGAGCATATAGGGCCATGCTCTGCTGCTGAGATTGTGGCGAAGTGCCTCCTTTGGTGAAAATAGTGAATTGTGGGAAAATTGGCATGGGTTTGTAAGTTCTGCTGGGTTTTAGAGTTACAATAGGGACAGTGGGTAATTGGTAACAAAGCGGGCACGAGTGGCTGTCCAATGGCTGGTGCGTGGATCGGGTAAGAAGTGCTGTGTGAGTTGCTTCAAGTTAAGAAGTGAAATGTATGGTGCACACATTGATTTTTTATTGGACATGGTGTGGTAACAGGGAAGGTCATGGTCGGTGAAGTGTTAGAAATGCAGGTGTCACATGTAAGGCCGATGGGGTGGGGGGAGTCATGTGGGTTTTGTGGGTGGGGATGATGTGCTTGTCCGCAGGGATTGCTGAGGCTCACGGTGAGCGGGAATTGCGACCCCCTTCAAGGAGATTCACCCCTGGTGGTTGATGGTGACAGTGTCTGGAGGCAACTGGGAGAGGGTCTGGTTGGGCGACCAAGGCAGGTAGGACCTTGGCGACCCAGGAAGGCCAGAAGAGCCAGTGAGACCCCTTCCAGTGTGTTGTACGGGGTTAGAGCTGATGGGATGGGGGTGGGAATCAAAGGGAGCGGGGCGGAGAAACGTCAGGGTTGGACTAAAGCTTACCTGTGGGCATGGTTGCACCTGAGATGCCCCCATCATCTTGTGGTAACCCACCCCACGGCCATGACGGGATTCAGCCTGCATCATTAAAATGGGGACCATGACCGAGAAATGTGATGATGACCATGGTGTGAGTGTTGTGAAGATGTGTGAGTCCCACTCGATCCCACACAACTTAACATGTGCAGCAAGGGCATGATGTCCGCATAATTTTGGGGTCAAGCAAATTTGAAAATTGGCTCCCCAGGTAACACTGGGTCTATTAGCATCCACTGGGGGACGTGGTCACGTCTAAATATCCCGTGAATAGTGTCGTTAAGGCTTAGAGTAGGAATGTAAAGTATAAGTGTTGTGTTTTTGTGGAACCTTTTGTTTCCCTCCCCAGATCCCTGGAAGAGTGTTGGACAAGAGCGATGATCCAGAGGATGGAGTGCAACTTCGCTCAGTGCTCTCATGTGATAAAACAAAAAAAATAAAAAAATGAATGATTGTTTAGGCGAGGATAAGACCATAAGGGGGTAGTACATTAAGCAGGATAGGTAAGTTATCTGCGACTCGCTGCCCATTGCCCCTCCTACTTTATTTCGTTAGGTTAAATAGGTGTGAGTCAGTAAGTGTTAAGGCTGGTACGGTAGCGCCTGTGATATACCTTGCAGGAGCTGCGGTACCAGAGGAGGGGGCAGTGTTACGTCTGAGGGGGGGGGTATGCATTCAAAGGGTAATTAGGATGTTTAATTAGGTATGCCATGCTGTTCAAGTTTACCAGGGTCTCGATGTAATAAGTAGCAATCCAGTGGTGATAAGTTGTCTAGTAAATGCCCATTTCTTTAAGGGGGAAATGATAATTGTCACGTAATTAGATAGGGAGACGGGTTAGGGTAAGTGTGTATGCGTAAACCCTTTTAGTATTCCCTGTAGGCTTGCCGTGACGTAACAGGGCAGTGCTGCGGATGGCTCCGCCCCGTGATCACGATTGGCGGAAGGCGATGGCAGAGGGCCACTAAAAGGGCTCGATTGGAAGTGACGAGGACTCGAGTATAAAAAGGTTCTGTTCGGGAAAAGAAGGAGAGGAAGAGTCATAAAAAGAAAGCGTCTGGTCGAGGCTGTTGGTCTCGGAGCGTGCTCTCTTGTTGCGCTGGTTTGTTCCTCGATTCGTCGTGTCTCGTGGCCTTGCTGTGCCTCGTGCCTCACCTCGGTTGGCTCTGGAGTTCTGCTGGCTTGGAGTACGGGACCGAACGGCGGGCGGACCTGCCTCCCTCTCCTGCTCGCATATTGGTGCCAGAACTGGCTCCCTGGGGGCTGTGAGCGGTCTTGGGCCTACACTAGGAGGTCGACACCACCAGGAACAGCACCACGGTGTCTCCTGCCCACTGACGAGCGCAACGCTAGCTCACCGGCACCAATCCAGTGACTGTTGCGTCGACACCACGGGCAAGCCTGACCACCAGCTACGGTGTGTGTGTGTGTGTGTGTGTGTGTGTGTGTGTGTGTGTGTGTGTGTGTGTGTGTGTGTGTGTGTGTGTGTGTGTGTGTGTACCTGGCGCCTTAGAGGGTTTGAGATTTGTATATCCATTGGAATTGTTTGTGTTTTAACAACACCCGAACCCACACCACCATCCCGTCGAAACGCCCCGGATCCCTCCTCTTGCCGAGTCTTATTATTATTTCTGGTTGGAGAAATAAACATTATTAACTCAGTGAAAAGCGACTCGTGCCACCTTCCTCGTCCCGTTTGCTGTAGAGCGATTAAAACCGCCATCTTTGGGTTATAAAAAAATAAACCGCCTCCATCGTTTTGGCTCATTCTACGTTGGCGGGACTGTTCAAGTCCCGTGGACGTCACTATATATATATATATATATATATATATATATATATATATATATATATATATATATATATATATATATATATATATATATATATATATATATATATATATATATATATGTATATTCCTCTTCTTCTTTAGGCTGCTCCCGTTAGGGGTCGCCACAGCGGATCATCCGTTATGATCTGCATCCTGATTTGGCATAGGTTGTACGCCGGATGCCCTTCCTGACGCAACCATGGTCGCCTCTTACGACACAGGGATAAGGATTGGGTTTTGCCATGATTCCGGGCTGCCCCACACCCTCTCATAACGTGGCCCAGCGCAAAGCAGAGCACCCGTCATCAAGCGATCCTCCAACCCAAGCCTCTGAGTAGCCGGATTACAGGCGCACGCAACTACACCCGTATTCCAAGTATATATACATATATAATTAGCACCCTCTGCTGTAATGGAGAGCATCAGCCGCAGATTATGTCTCGCATAGTAAAACCGCATAATGTGCAAAGAACAAAAGCCTGTCTGCCACTCAGAGAATTGAGCCCACCAATGTAAACGTTAAAAAAAAACCAGAAGGCAAGTGCCATCACATGGAGATATAGGCCAAAATGTGTGGAGTGTAACGAAGCACTCCCACCCGATCACATCTCAAATGTAGGTGAGTCCCGTACATGTGCAGATATATACATATATATATATATACATATATATATATATACATATACATATATATATACATTTCTATATATATATATATATATATATATATATATATATATCTATATATATATATATATATATATATATATTGTTGCGAATTCGCGCCCGCCGGCGAACGAACGGCCACGTGACTCGAATCGCGGCACGTCGCCCACCGGACGGACAATTCTGCCGTGACCCTCCAGGAACTATCGCCCGCAGCCAGTCACGGGTGGGCCTTTCGACCTCACCACAATCGTGCCAATCAGCCACCTGTGTAGGATAGGGTTGTTCGCCAAACTCGACCTACCTAAGTACCCACGCGGATGGTAGACTGGGCGATCGTACCTCGCCGCAGGCCGACTCCGGACACGAACCGCTTAAGCGGACCGTTATGTGCAATCGGGATAACCGAGCGGTGTTATCGTCGGCCTCGACGGTTCCGATTAATTATCGGGCGTTTTAAGCCCACTACGACTGAACCCTTTACGTGAAGCAAGATGGAGATTCAATTAAAGAAAAGACGAAGCGAAACGGGAAAACAGTTCAACATGATGCACATTTATTCCGCGGCACACGGAGAGCACACATATACAGCCAAACAGAATGCACATATATCAAATGCAACAAAAGAAACAATGACGCAGAGATATTACCGAATACGCGTACACACGGCAGCACTTATACGGTTTTACTTCACAGACCGCGCCGACACACATTTACTCAAAAGCAAAGGAAAGAAGCCACCCTCATAGGCAAGGGGGCAGACGGGCCCGTAGGCCAATGTGTGCGCGGGACCTGAAGGAGCGGTCAGGTCCGCGAGACCGGGGGGGTCCTACCCGCATCCTCGTGACTAGCCGCAAATGTGACTGCGCGGCGGTGCCCCGACTTCGTGCTCCTTCGCGGGTTTCGTTGGCACCGCTTGGAGTGGGGTGGGAACGGGGCCCCCTTTTTGCACTATCTCAGCGTGGGGGAAAAGGAGGGAATTGTTGATGCCCTGGGGGAAGGAGAATGGTTGGCTGGCTTGGGTCCCGCGACGAGTGATCCCACCGCGACCTCGTCGCCGACCGCCGTCTTCCCTGCCTCGGACCCGAGCTCCTTGGACTCTTCCCCCAATTCTCCTCAGCCGACTGCAGAAAGCCACCTTGACGCCTTCGCCTCCCGACTCCACTCCGCTCTCCAACCCGACTTGACTGCCTCGCAACAACTCCAACCAAAAACTAACTCTCTGCGCACCAACTCCTCTCATTCGCCTCACGCTCGCCGTTTTATAGGCCGGCAGGAGAAAACAATATGCAAATTTCCGGATCAGGATCTCCTCGAGGGCGGAGCCACGCTCGCCGATTGGACGGAGGGAAAGGGGGCATGAATCTCCCCTGATCCTAGAATTTGCATATCTCGATTCCAGACAGACGCGCCTGGAGGCGGGGCCAAGCCGCCCCGCGCTTCCTAATTGGACGGATCAGAAGTGGGCGTGTAGCAATCCTGATCCGAATTCTCCTCGGAAAGGCCGCTATTTGCACTCGCGGCTCGGCGCGTATCTTGTACGAGCCCAGGACAGCCCGACGCTTGGTGCTCACAGGTGGTGTGGGAATGGCCGTAGAAGGAGGGAGGTGAAGGTGGTGGAGGGTTTCGGCGGTGGCCGATGGCCATGGTGCCGTTTGGAATGGCGGTGATGCGATGTTTGCGGGAGCGAGTTGTGAAGGTGAAGGTCATGGCTGTTGGCGCTGTTGGCGTTGTTGTTGTTGTTGTTGTTGTTGTTGTTGTCTGACGGTTGGAGCGTGGTTGGTTCAAAATAAAGATAGAACAGAAAAAAGGCTATCTCAAAGCGTCGCAGCCCGAATGAATCACATTAATTCCCTCTAAACAACGGGTTTGGGCTAACTACACAGGTACTTAAGAGATTCCTCACCTACGGGACCTGAATGGTGATTTGCGAATTTCCACAGCCGTAACAATATATATATATATATATATATATATATATATATATATATATATATATATATATATATATATATATATATATATATATATATATATATATATATATATATATATATATATATATATATATATATATATATATATATATATATATATATAGCCTGGTGTTGGCGTAGTGGTTAGGGTAGCGGCTTGGGATCCAAAAGGTCCTGAGTTCAAGCCCCGTTGGCCGCTTGAATTAATACACACCAGGAGGTTGACTCAGCCTGTCATCCTTCTGAGGTCGGCGAAGTGAGTACCAGTGTACTTACTGGTCCCGGTGTATGCCCCGGTTAAAATAGGTGTACCATATCCCTGTGTCATAAGAGGCGACCAGGGTTGCGTCAGGAAGGGCATCCGCCATAAAAACTAAGCCAAATCACTATGCGGATCATACGGATGATCCGCTGTGACGACCCCTTACGGGAGCAGCCGAAAGAAGAAGAAGAAGATATATATATATATATATATATATATATATATATATATATATATATATATATATATATATATATATATATATATATATATATATATATATATATATACACAAACATACACATATGTTTTCATTCATTCATTCATATGTTGCATGTATCTGGTCTTAACATAATTGATAAAAAGTATTCCTCTCCTCTTGCAATGCAGGCTCGAGTGCCCCAAGCTGGTGTGTTGAGCCCATTCGTGTTTCCCATATACAAAAACTCCCTCTGATGATCTGGGAAATCCCTTTTTCCACTTTTCAAGCAACTGCATGAAAAATCAGAACGACACAGCCTACAAAGTCTTTGTCCGTCGCTCAATGGAGCATTGCTCTCCTCCTCCTCTCCCCAATGAGGTGGTGATCCGACATCCATTCGGTCTACAGCCTGGTGTTGGCTTAACAGTTAAGATGGTTGGCTTAAGATCATAGTGTCTTGAGTTAAAGCCCCAGTCCATCCATTGAAATAACACCAGGTGGGTTGACTCAGCCTGTCATCCTTCTGAGGTCGCCAAAATGAGTACCAGGTTATTGGTAACAGGGGGCATTGCATCAGCATCCAGCAGCACAACTGCACCCCCAGAAAATGATGCAGCCAAGCAGCCACAAGCTTCATATGAAACAACAACAATGTTCAGTCTCTCCTTGGTTCTGTGGAATCTATAGCTCTCAACATCTTTGTATCTACCATGATGAGGCAAAAGAACAATGCTAGTTTTGCTCTTGTAGTCACAAATAGGTTGGTGGCCCCTTTTTTTTCTTTTTTAACCAACTCGCCTTTCAACTTTCAACTAAGACATGTTGATATCAGTGTTGCTATCAGGACAGCAAGCCACAATAGGGTAAAACGAACCTGGCATGTGACAATTTAAACCTTGGCATTGACATGCACATTCTTTCAGTCCACCCCACCAGCTAAAAATTCCAACATGCAGGCTTGCTGTGCAGATCCACTCTTTTCTTCCACTTTTCTCCTGTTTGTGAAACTGACTTATTCAGGATGTTCAATCCCATTCTTACCTCCAAGGCTTGAAGTTGGTGGTACACCACTTTCTGCTGTCATACACCATCCCCATTAACTCCCATCCCAACCCTCCTCTTGCATGTAACAATAATACTATAGATGCATGTTACATTCACAATATTATTGTAAAGATATTTTATGCATCATAAACAATAATTAATTAAAACGTGTACTGTATAATATGTAAACGAGTTCCCTTCCAAGGAACTCCAATGCAGGAGGAAGCCATAAAGCCCATCAAAGCCTGCATGATGATTGCCAACTTGTTGTTTATCTGTGATGTGTCCTTTTAAATGCACACACCATATTAAAAAAAATCTTTGGTATGACTCGGCCGGGGTTTGAACTATTGACCTCCCAGACTGGGAGCACACTAACCATTGTGCCACTGAGTCCGATTCAGCATCGTTCTTTGTCGATTTCAACTCCAAACTTCTTTGTAAAAGGCTATAGAAAGGCTATTTCTCAAGTGTTTCAATGCTTGGAGTTTTACTGAATTTGAAAAGATTTCAACAGATGGTTAAACATTAAAACTTCCCATCCCTGAAGTGCGAGATTAAAACTCCAAATATATATGCGAAACACGCAAACTTGAAATGAACCCTCCCAATTTTGAAGCAATACTACAATGAGGGTCCTTATATCGACCAGCACGATAGCATAACCTGCTACGTACGCTTCTGTGTATGTCAGAATTTGGTTGGAAGAGATAAACGTTGAAAATATTTGAAGGTGAGCCCATGGCCTTCACGTAAACCCAAATAAACCACTTCATGACGCCTGTGAACTCCACCTGAAGCCAACTGATAACAATCCATTGTTTAATTTGCAATTTCTTTGCAGAAAAAAATTGGTGCAATATTCGGCCTGCTCAAACACAAAATTCAGTACAAAGTGGTCGTGACAGTCTGAGCAGTGCGATTGTTACCAAAAGCGAGTTAACTGATCATCACAACGTCTATTTTGCTCAATCGCACACTGCTTCGCTTCCCATTCCAAACGTATAATAAAAAATAATTGCTTTTAACAATGATTGCTGTATTTGTATGCGGCATTCGTAACTTGTTCTGGAAGGAATCGAATCCTTTCGAAGTTACAACTTTGAAGCAAAAACATTTCCTTATGAAGAATCATGCAAGAAACAGTCATGCTGTGACTGTCGCGCTTTTTCAGAGTGCTCAATAAAGAGAAAGGGTTTGAAGATGGAGAATTATGCACATCGAAATAAATCCAGTAGGAAAGGCAGCCATGGTACAGCCAACTCAGCCATTCAGTGACCTTTATCACAGTGCCCTTGGCATTTCCGGATTCCCGCCTCGACTAACACGCCGACGACATATTCTCCCGAGGAAAAAGAGAATGCTTGGATAAAAAGCAGGCATTGAATGAGGAATTTCAGCTGTCATGAAAGGACGTGGATTATTCTCGCAAGGGGTGCACAAAATCAAAAGGCATTTCAGCAAATGAATCACAAGCAAACAACTACTCGTTTATATTCTCCTGATGTAAAATGCAAATTGAAAAGGTTGCATTCAAACAAATTTTTAGGGAGAAAACAAACTTTTAGCACTTCCATGATTACGATGCCATTTTCGACGAAAGCTCAATGACAGAATCCTGCATATTCCGAACATATACTCGATCATTCCTTCATCGGTGTGGAGGATTACACACTCTGGTTTGCCATGTCACCTTCGGCATTTCTGGATGTAACAGTGCACACGTGTGGTGGACCATATATATTTGTCTAACATCATCCATAAAGATCACATGTTAGACTATCTTCAGTTCCTCATCCCACTGGCCTTCACTATCAGCTGTGGTTCTTCGTGGGGAATCCACATGTCCAGGTTGGCATCCAAACTGGGAATCTTCAGTCGTGCAAAGTCTTTCCTTGGCAAATTTGAACTTTTATAATCTTAAAAGGCTTTCTTCTGCCACTCGATGGAGTATGGCTCTTCCCTTTGGGTTGGCACTCCTACCACGCACTTTACACATCTTGATGCAGTAGAGACCGAGACAGATCAGTGAGTGACCTCTGTCTTCTACTGCCTCCATTCACAGTCCCCCCTCTCCCCTTTCCTTGCTCCATGCCATCCCAGGTTTCTCCAGGATGCATGCAGTCTGACAGTAACCTACTTGGACTGGTGAAGCTCACAAAGTCCAGGGTCACTGTTCACTTCCACTCATTTGTATCTCTTTCCTCCCTGCCTGGGGGATGGCCAGACAGAGGCCCCTGGAGTACCGGCGGAAAGTGGACGCAGCGACGCGCTGCTCTGGCGCATGCTCCCATGCCTGACCTGACCTGACCTCCCATCTGTGCAACCAACTTTCTCAGTCTGTTCAATCTCATTATTCCCTATAGGGCACCTCCCATTCATACTCATCGATTCTCACCTCATGAACACTTCCCATCGCACCCCTTCCTTTCCAGGTTAGTGTTTTCTCCCCTGTTCCTCCACCATCCTTTGAGATTTTTTTGTTCCATTTCAGTTTCATCCCTGGTTTTCCATTCTTCTTTATTCAGCCCCCTTCTTGCTACGTTTGAACCATTTTCCAGCTTCTTCACGCCCCGTGTCCCCCTTCTCCTCCCGTCGCTCTCATTTTTCTCTTCACCTACTCTTCCTTCAAGTGTCTCTCGGTTGTAGTCCAGTACCCTGCTGTTGGAGTGCCCCCCATTTTTACTGTATTCTTTCTGTTCTGTTCATGATGTTCTCTTCAGTTTTCTAGCTCTTCTGTGAGCCTCGATTTTGGACACAAAAACGATCTTGTGTGAGGATGCCACTGGTTTACCCACATACTGGCCATAATGCCCCATCTGTGATCGAGCCTCGATCACCAACACCCTTTACAAAATGGTGTTAGCTCCCCACTTGTTTTATAACCTAAAGACTGTGCGATAAAATTCATCCTCCTATCAACAACATCAAGGATGTGCGGCAGGATAACTTAGCGCACTTAAGCGTACTTGCCTGTGAGCTGTCGAATCTGTGTTCAAATCACGACTCGGCTATAAACTGGTACTAGCTGTCTCACATGCAGGGTGATGCATCAAGGTGTGCACTGTCTAATGGAAGGACATCCAGCCACGGGACCCATGTGGCTGCACTCGTTGGTGGACGTTAAAGATATGGTGTCTTTTGCGGAGAGTCCACCAGGTCTCGCCAGCACCCTGTCTAAATTACAATTTCGAACCAAATTTGCCTTCTGTTCAATGCAATGCCGGGCCACCCAGTTCGTTAAAGACTTGGGCCAAAAAGACTTGGTCATCAATTAATTAAACCACTACCTTCACCCTTTCAGAAGAAGAGAACATATATTGTTGAGGAGACAAGACCAATCTTAGCCTTATCACACCTGAATAACACCAGCTGCTACTTACACTACATACTACTTTTAGGCACATCAACCCCCCCCCCACCCCCCTTAAAAAAAAATAAAAATAAAAACTGTACGAAGACCTACCTGCCAGTTTTGCAACAAACTAGCAAGAGCAGACTTAGTCTCAGCTAAGATAATATTTCATCCTCCACCCAACTGATTCCCTCAGGCCAAACACATGCATGCACGCACGCGCACGCACGCACGCACACACACTTGGCCTTAAATACTTAAAACAATAATAACTCGCTGCTTCTGCTGTAAGGAGGGCTAATCCACCAATGAGATCTTGCAAGATATACTTATCAGAACTTTTCTTCAGTTTGACATTGCTTGGCTGGCAGCATATCATACAGACATTTTGGTACACGTGACCGTTTGTGAAAAAGTGTTTGATCTTCTTCCTATTCTTCTTCGCCCTCTTTTCATTCTGAAAGCATGAAACCAGGGAACAATCCATGAATGTGTATAAAATAGAGTACCCACTTGGCCATAGTCAGATGTCAGCATCAAATTCACTCGATCACATGATGTGATGGTGCACGGTATTAGCTGTTCGTTTTCTTGTAGCCAGACATGGGAACCCTGGAAAAAAAGCAAAAAAAAAAAAAACCAGAAAATAAAGAAAATCATTAAAAGTTTTTCTTGTGAAATCGGTAAAGTAATCATGAACATGATCAATTCAAATTAATCACCAAAGTTCATAAATAATGACAATGATTATAATGGCTGCAAAAGCTATTACGCATTTTCCGGTGTAAAAACCGCGGCCATGTATTAACCCACACCCATGTTTTTCACCCTCAAAATAAATTAATTTATTGATCATATTATTTTCTGATCTCGATCTAAATATGTTTGTACGTTAACTTTGCACGGAACAAAGTGACGGAGGTATCAACATTCTAACTCCCATGTCGCTTAATTTTGTGTCAGTCTTGTTCTCATTTTCAAGAAGTTGAAGAGAAAGAGGGAAGAGGATACCAAGAAGTTTTTATTTTTCTTTCATATTTTTTAATATTATAAAAAGGATTTTTTTTGTTCCTAGAAAAAGGAAGTCAAGGGATTCATATCGGTATCATACATATTTATTGTGGATTTGTGGCCCTGAAAAGGGCCGTTTGGGTTTGATGAAGATTTTCAGCTAAACCTGAGAAAATCCTTATCAATGATTTCCTCACTGAAGACGGCACGTAACTACTTGTCCGAATCAGGGTAGAGATAGTCCCCATCGCTGTCACCGTCATTTGCAGCCTCCTCCTCCTCCCAAATGATGATGTCCTCTGTGCCGTCTATGTTGTTAGAGATGCAGCATTTCAGAAATGCTCGCTTGATGATATCCAACGGTATCTCCTCGCAAACCTTGACGATCAAGCTGCAGATCATCAGAAGGTCGACCTTTCTCATCCTCCAGATGAATGCCGGCAGTCTCCCAGTCAACAAAATGCTCAGCCAACGTAGCAATGGGAGTAATAGTGAAAGTTCAACCAAGATGCATGTGGCCAATGCTCCTTGGAATCCGGGGTCGAAAATCCCAACGGGAAACACGTCATGAAATATTGATTTTCAACTGACGAAAATACCAAGTCCATGAAATACGGAAGTTTGTCTGTGGTGGTTCCACCGAGATGCAGCTAATGTTCCTTAAAACCTGGGATGAATACATAGGCCGACGAAGTAAGAAAGTTTGTCCGGTCGACGCGAGTAATCCGCGGGAAGCAAGTTAGGAACCGCTGAAAGAAACGAGGGAAAACGAAGAGAACCAAAGGAAGCCAAAAGACCCGAGCAGCACTGGTACTTCTTAAAACCTCATCGTCCCACGTGGCTACACAAGACGATACCTAAAAATAAATATTGTTCAGTGCTGCTTCTGTAGCATATGATAAGAAAATAAACTGTCTTTCAGTTGACAAGGCAGATAAACTCTTCTTTCTCAAAACGAATCTGAGCTTTGTGGACTGTAAATACAAAAATTCTTAAACATGGAATTTTCCTTATTTTGAACTGTGCAAGCACAGGTAACAAGGTAATGGTTGGGCTCCCCCTCCTGCTGTTGTGTTCTTGCATATGGTAATTTGGCTGCTGGGGTAGCTATCATTTCTTGGAAGTGTGGCTGTGCCCCTCTACCAGTACATTGGCATTCATTTTGCTGACTTTGGAAGGATGACAAGCTGAGTCAACCTCACCTGGTGTTAATTCAGCAGCCAACAGAGCTTGAACTCAGGACCCTAAGATCCTCAGCCAGCCACCCTAACCACGAAGCCAACATCAAGCTTCCCCTCCCACTAAGCTTGTTAAATCACCTGGTGAGTAGCCCCCATTCGTGTGCTGATACCACCATTTATAACACTGAGTTAACGGCTGATCAATTCACTTTATGAATGAATGATTGTTTGGAACAGATTCCCTTCATAACTTTGGAACTCCCTGAACTGTATTTTGTATAAAAGTTGCTTTTCACATGACCAGACATGTATGAAACAGATTTTTTCTTTTTGTGGATGTTCTGTCCCGATTTTTTTTTTTTCATACCAAATTTTTCAGAACACCAGTATATTCAAATTTCCAATATCGGTCTATCGATATAACTGAAATATTGATATAATCACCGGACGCTCATTCGTAGCATCTTGTGTTCACTTATTCCCATATTTTATTTTTCAATTAACCCAATTTTGACTAAACCCAAAGAAGTCTTCCCATCTTTTTGCCTCTCACACATTGTGCTGCCAAGTTTGCCATCGTTTGGGTGCTCCTTGGGGAATCTCAGGATTACAAACACCGTTTTGGGATCGACAGATGGTCTTAGCAGTCTGTCTGTGTTAATAGACCCCTCTGACACGAGGATATAGTGTGTCTTTTTTTTTTTTTTGTAAGCATCTTTAATGAAACTGTAATCGTGCAATCGTGGTTGAAAACATTTGAAACTTTAAAAACTTTCCCCTTTGAACCAGGAACCGCGGTGAACCGATAACGTTATCCCCCTTGTCTCCATTATACCAATTACAAAACACTCGCGGGTTTTTCCCCGACACTCGCGGACTTTACCCCGACAGGTCAGGTCAGGTATGGGAGCATGTGCCAGAACAGCGCGTCGCTGCATCCACTTTCCGCCGGTACACCAGGGGCCTCCGTCTGGCCATCCCCCAGGCAGATGCCAGGCCCATCCCCATCTCCTTGAGATGATGGTCAACCTGCTGCAACCATGAGGCACGTGGTCGGCCCACTGGCCTCCTCCACTCATGAGACTCCCTCGCTGAGAGAATCTGGTGAGCAGGATCAGCGTCAGGAAAACGAGCCACATGTCCATACAGCGGCAACTGACGCTCACGGACTATGCAGGTAACAAATCTCATCTGAGTCTCTCTCAGCAACCGCTCGTTGGACACAAAATCCGACCAGCGATAGCCAAGGATTCTCCGAAGACACCTGGTACCAAAGGAATTAAGTCTCTGTCTCAGATCCTTGGTCAGAGTCCAAGTCTCGCACCCATAGAGCAAGACTGGAAGTACCAAGGACCTGAAGACTCGGACTTTCGTCCTCCCACACAGGTACCGGCAGCGCCACACCCCATGATCCAGTGAATCCATGACTCCCCAGGCCCGACCCAGATGTCTATTGACCTCTGACTCGCAGCCAGCAGAGACATGAATATCACTGCCAAGGTAAGTGAATCTCTCCATGACCTCAACATCCTCACCACAAACAGACACAGACAGGACAACAGCATCCAAGATGTCACCGAAAGCCTGGATCTTAGTTTTGACCCAAGAAACCCGTAATGCCAGCGGCTCCGACTCCTCATTCAGCACCTCGAGGGCCCCCAAAAGGATGTCTAAAGTCTCCGCAAAGATGACTGCATAGTCTGCAAAATCAAGGTCCGAGATCTTGACATTCCCAAACGATGCACCGCAACTTGATCTCTCCGACATCCTCCCTAAAATCCAGTCCATACAAGTGCTGAAAAGTGTGGGGGCAAGTACACATCCCTGCCAAACTCCAGTAACAACTGGAAATAAGTCAGAGATGGTACCACCGCACTTCACAGCACTCTCAGTACCAGAGTAGAGTTGAGACATCAGATCGATCAGTTTTGGTGGCACCCCACGAAGACCAAGAATCCTCCAGAGGACATCCCGATTCACTGAATCGAACGCTTTACAGAGATCAACATTGGCTGCAAGCAGCTCCTGCCGAAACTCTCGTCTGCGTTCGGTGAGGACACGAAGGGCAAGGATACGGTCAATCGTTGACCTCTTTGGTGTAAATCCTGACTGCTCTGGACGCTGGTGCTCAAGCAGATGGTGGCGAACCATATCAATAATTATCCGAGCAAAGACCTTGCCCGGCACTGAGAGCAGCGTCACCCCTCGGTAGTTGTTGCAGTCTTGGCGATCACTCTTCCCTTTCCAGAGAGGGACAACAAGGCCCCTCTTCCAGTCAGTTGGGATGATGCCTGTGTTCCAGGCAGAGCATAAAACTGCATGCAACGACACGAGTGCAGCATTTCCACTCACTGTGCAGCGCTGAAACCATGAACCAGCCACCCTAAGTCCATGACTTCTTGCAAAGTCAAGGAACTTAGTGCTATTCTGGTTCATAGTTCCTGACCCATGGGGATCAACACACACCACATAACCATCCCTATCAGTTCCAGTCGATGCATTGAAATCCCCCAAGACTAGAAGTGTATCTCGTCTGGGGCACTGATCAACCACAGACTCGAGTGTGGCGTAGAATGCGTCCTTCACGGTGAGATCACTCGCCTCAGTCGGAGCATAAACAGAGACCAGGGAAATGACACCTAAGGAGTGACGAATCCTTAATCTCATAATACGCTCGTTGACCGGTGTTACCTCAATTATCATTGGGGTCAGCTTATTGGACACGGCTACAGCAACTCCTTGGGTATGGTAACCATCAGAGCGACCAGACCAATAGTTACCCCGACACTCGCGGACTTTTACCCGACACTCGCGGACTTTTTCCCCGACACTCACGGACTTTACCCTGACACTCGCGGAATTTTTGTGGGTCAGGAAATCCCCAGAACCTATCCCCCCATTTTCCATTGAAACAATGCCCCCACATTTGCGGTTTCAACATTCGTGGGGTTTTCCCCGAACATATCCCCTGGGGTGAATGTCAGGGTGTTGGTGTACTTTCACCTTTTATGATGTTTGAACACACGATCAACTTCAACGTCTCGTGATTTCCCCCTCCCCTCCACCACAACCCAACCCCTTCCCCCTCTGGACTAACCAATGGAGATTCTAGATCTAGACTCTAAACTAACCCCGCTTTAATCCGATTGATTCAACGATTATTTTCCGAACATTGTCAACACGTTATGAAACTCAAGTTGCATGTAAATTGCAAGCAAGTCGCAAGTCCCCAGATACCAAGTCCCAAGTTCCAGTCTCAAGTAAGATTCATAAAGTCCGAGTGAAGTCACAAGTCATAAAATTTCGCAACTCGAGTGTGACTGGATACCAAGTCACTGACTCGAGTTGCCAACTCTGCAAAAGACCAATAAAAATTACGTCCAACCACTGGCAGCATTGAGCTGCTGATCACATCGGAGATGCTACCAGTGGGTTGACCTACTTCTTTCCTCGATCATAGATTCACAGGTATTTAGCCTAGCAGCTGATTAAATACAGTTATAATTTCGAAAATTTGCTCTTTACACACTTATAATGAAAAACTACACAATTAGGCAGCAAAAGACATGACATTTCCAGGAACATATCTGTGGAGGCAGCTACGTCTTGCCTTTGTGGGTCCTGTTTAAGTGCAAAATCATATGCAATATGCACCATATTTCACACTGTCTTGGATTCATAGAGTCTGAGTGAAGTCACAAGTCATAAAATTTCGCAACTCGAGTGCGACTGGAGACCAAGTGTGACTGCACGGTCCCAGAGATGTAAGTGACTATCGCAAAGGAATTATGTGCAGAAGCCGATGGTCCAAAAGACCTTCTCACTGTGATCCAATCACAAGGATAGCCAAGATATAAGCCCTTGTAATAGTGACCAGAAATTTATATTGTGCAAGCTGAACTGTTTACCATGGGCAGATGCAGAAGAGGGACAGAGCCAGCACATTTCCAAAAATAGGACCACAGGTCCTGAAGCTCACCTGTATCAGGAGCAACAGTCACACAAAAACGCCGCATGCCCCCTTAGACACTGACTATTTATTTTTAATACCGTGAACAAAGTTTAGTAAATCATGGGTGATGAAGGTTGTGGTCAAGTTTCATCGAAATTGTGTGTGTAGTTTTTGAGAAAAGAGCAAATGCCTATTTGGGGGGGGGGGGTCAAACCCACCCCACCCCCCCATAGACCCCTTAATGAGCGCAAATTTTGATGCGGTCAATATACCTTCGTTAGGCATCACATATGAAGCTTGTGGCCAAGTTTCAACAAAATCGTGTATTTGGTTCAAGCGATAATGATTGAAGTGTTTACGGACCCATTCACTCACTCACCTGCAGACAATGCTTGATTGCATAAGCTCACCAGACTAAAGTCCAGGTGAGATAAAAAAAATAAACCAATTTATTTTATAGTTGCACACGTATTTACAATTCTGTTTTACTACCGCCAAGAATAACGAGATTACATGAGCTAACAAAGATTAACAAAGTCCTTCGATCCAATAAATAATGAACATCAAAGTATTTCACTTGTCTCATGCCAACAAATAATTAGCCTGTGAAAACCACCATCTCTCATCTTCCCCCATCCAAAACCATGCTCTTTTCTACCGCTGCTAATCCACCCCAAACCCACTTACTTCAAATTCCCTGCTTTCCATCCTGAAAGTTCCTGTGGTGTCCAACATGTTTACTCTGTGAACCCTGCTCCATCCCTCTCCCTTCCACAGGTCTCATGTCTCTGTTCCCCACTGTTTTACCCTTCCCTCTCCTGCTCCTCTTGCTTCCTGCTCCCCTTGTTGTACGTTCTGTGTGTTCGCTCTCATAAGAGCCTCAACAGTGTATCAAAAAAAATATAAAAAAAAGTATACGAAACTTAATGTTGGGAGATTCATTCACAAATTGACTCTTTTTTTCCCCCCCACTTAGAGCCTAGTGACAGATTGTAGCTTAAATTCAAGTGTAGAAAGACTTAATTTTCTTTATTGTAAAAAAACAGTTCTTTTTCCTCAGTTCAGTGAGCACCCACAGATTGTCTTTGCTGGAGCTTGACACAGTAGAGATACTGCCAGTGGGGGTCCAGTATCACCTGGGTGACCCAAGGCTTGGATGAAAATGGTTTACCTGTTGTCTTGTTTAGCCACACACTGCTCTATGCCACACTGAGATATCGCACCCCCTCCTGCCCAGCAGACTGCTCTATCCTCAGAGGTGCTCCAGCTATGCGTGGCTTTGTCTTCGCCGCTACTGGTGGACTCGCTATACTGCTCATGGAGATGACAATGTACAGGAAAAGTAGCAACTCAGAAATCACCACCTGGCAACAGAGCTGTGATTACCCCTATACTCGGCCTCCAGCACCCTTCAAATCATTACATCACCCCTACCCATGCCCCTCCCACCAACAACCCATTCCATTACTCTGTATTATAAAGACCATCGGCGGATAGGAATTGATGCTCACAAGATGTGCCCTTGGAGAGGAAAATATTTATCCAGCTGGTCATTTTAAATGGTCAATGTTGTCTGAGGTGTCATTGAAAGGACGCCTTTATATACTTTTGGAAAGAGGCATAACCTCTTTACATATATCCCCCCCCCCCAAAAAAAAAAAAATAATAATAATAATAATAATAATAATAATAATATAAAGGTATGAAGTGAAAAATAGATAGTGATGATACGTGTAGTAATTCTCAGTTTTTAAAATCTGAGTTTAGTTTCTCGAAGGAAGATTATACACAAACCAAAACACAATTATTAAACAACGGACAAAATTAAGACACTATATGGGATTTGAACCCAGGGTCACAGCATCATCAGGGCAAGTGCTCTAAGGAGAACAAAACAATGACCAAAGAAAGGTTCTATGTACAACTGAAAAGATCTGTTGATCTTCTTAGTTGTACATAGAACGAGAAAGGCACTCGGTCAAGTGAATAGCTACCCCAAGCTGATTAGTTTACGTTTTGTATCCCACTGATAGGCCGGATCTGGATTCAGACCTGAACCAAAATTTAATTGGCTTGTTCTCATCACCTAACCAACTCACTCACCAAGTTTCATCCGAATCTCTCTATAACTATTTCATATATCGTGCCATAATGTATGTATACCGTTTTATCCCTCATCACTCAATGGTAAAGAATCACTTAAAAAATTCTTGGATCCAGATCTGGATTCGGATCTTTACCAAAATCTAATCAACTCTTTCTTGTTACATACCCAAGCTGCCTGCCAAGTTTGGCCCAAATCCATCGACAACTTTTTGAGATATTCTGCTACATGTCGTATTTGGCTCGATCTCTCGATGGTGAAAAATCACTTTAAAAATTCTCGGATCCAGATCCGGTTTCGGACCTTCACCAAAATCTAATCATTTCGTCCTTGTCACATACCCAAGCTCTCCACCAAATTTGTCCACAACGTTTTAAGATATTCTGCTCACAGACAAACAGACAGATAAACAAGCCAGTAGGCGATGAGGGATTCGCTTGGATAGAAGCGCTGGATACGATGCTTTTCATTCTGACCGATCCACCGACGAAGATTCATTGCCAAGACGTATTGGTTCACATACAATTGTTCCTCTGCCTAGAAAGATTTTTCCTATTGCGTATTTTGCCAACTGGCACTCCTCATAAAAAATGACGGTAAATAGACACCCTATTTTTGAAGGACTACCATTTGAAAAATAATTGGTTTGCTGGTTTGTGCTGTGGAGCCTCACGTTGCAGACAGACAGACACACACACACACACACACACACACACACACACACGGAAAACCCGATAAACTTTTCTCAATGCTCTTGTTTGACCACACCTCCTGAGCCGCACAATATTTTCATTAAGCCATGCCCACTTTCCTATGCCACTCCCACTTTAAATAATAAATAATTGGAAAATATTTAATAATTGGATAACAATTTAATTTAATATTTAACAATTTAATATTTAATAATTGGATAACACTTTAAATAATAAATAAATAATTGAATAATTGGATAAATAATAATAAGTTGGTGTGTGGATCGTGGAATCGTTTTCGGTAAATAAATAAGTAGTTGGAGGTGGTGTGTGGGTGGGGAATCGTTTACGGAAAAATAAATAAATAATTGGATGCGGAGTGTGGGTTGTGGAATAGTTTTCGGTAAATAAATAAATAATTGGAGGTGGTGTGTGGGTCGTGGAATAGTTTTCGGTAAATAAACAAGTAATCAGAGGTGGTGTGTGGGTCGTGGAATCGTTTTCGGTAAATAAATAAATAATTGGAGGTGGTGTGTGGATCGTGGAATCGTTTTCGGTAAATAAATAAATAATTGGAGTTGGTGTGTGGATCATGGAATCGTTTTCAGTAAATAAATAATTGAAGGTGGTGTGTGGGTCATGGAATAGTTTTTGATAAATAAATAATTGAAGGTGGTGTGTGGGTCGTGGAATCCTTTACGGGAAATAAATAAATAATCGGAGGTGGAGTGTGGTTCATGGAATCGTTTTCGGAAAATAAATAAATAATTGGAGGAGGTGTGTGGGTCGTGGAATCGTTTTTGGTAAATAAATAAATAATTGGAGGTGGTGTGTGGGTCGTGGAATCGTTTTCGGTAAATAAATAAATAATTGGAGGTGGTGTGTGGGTCGTGGAATCGTTTTCGGTAAATAAATAAACATATTATTAGAAATTCACAAAAACAGAAATGCCGGTGATTCCATTTATTTTGGATCCTTTTCACTTTGGTCAAAAACGTTTGGATCGAGGAGAGATCGAAGGTGGAACGACGGTGTAGTTCCTTACAAACACTGTATACACACCTTAAATGACAGTAAATAGACACCCGATTTTTGAAGGACTACCATTTGAAAAATAAAACCTCAAGCAAAAATCGGCTCGAGTAAAATTTTCTAAATATCTCGAAGTGTTTAATTCCGAAGTCTCATTTCTCTACATTCAAAACTGAAGGACAAGTATTGAAAATACTGTATGTGGTTTTTCGGCCGCTGCACAGCAATGGGTGGTTGCTAGGCAACGAAATTCAAACGCGCACATTCCCAGTATATATTCCACCTGTTGGCAAAGTTTCATCGAAATCGGTTTGCTGGTTCGTGCTGTGGAGCCTCGCGTTGCGCGCACGCACACACACACACACACACACACACACACACACACACACACACACACACACACACACACACACACACACACACACACACACACACACACACACACACACACACACACACACACGCACGCACACACACACACACAGAAAACCCGACAATAAGGGATATCTCATATATAGCGAATCCAACAGCCAAACTGGGGTGAAAACCGAAAACCGCCACGCAACTTCAGTGGTGGAAGTAATGATCGAGATGACCTTTGGTATTACACTTCACCAAGTGTAAAAATATGTTTGAGTTAGCCGCTGAAAAAAAAAATTGGTGCGTACTGACGTTTTGGGCATAGCCCGACCTCAGAATATGACAGAATATGAAAAGGGAAATGTTTTACCAGTGTATTGAATTTTCCCTTCTTTTTATATTCCGTCTTACTCTGAGAAAGGGCTGTGCCCGAAACATTGGCTCATCTGTCGATTAAATTTTGACGGACAACCCAAAGTGTTTAATCCTCTTGTATTTACACTTATTCAGCCAACGCAGACCACAAGTTCGTTACTCATATTAGCAACTACCTTCTGCATTTTGGTATGGCTGTGCTTGTATAACACCAAATACACACAAGGTTTTGAATGGATATGTATTGCATTCAAAATGTCCTAGGAATTAATATCGACAGCAATAGTACAAGACAAACCAAAAAAAGGTATACACCGATATAAAACACAGTGTGTATTTGTGTGTAACCATTCATAAGGACGATTTGAATAAGGTTTTAAAGGCCAATCTTTTAACATAACATGACTGTGTGTTCACTGTGGTCTATTTGTGTGGATGAAAAAATAAATAAATAAATAAAAACTTTAAAAATATTTTCCAAGAAGGAGTAATTATGTCTCTTCTATTGGAAATGTAGATGGTGACTTGAAACCGGGCCTCAAGGGCAGTGTAAAGAATCGTTTAAAAAATAAACAATATATTTAAGGTGCAGGGAGGTGAAATTCGCTGCACGTGTGTGTAACGTGCGCGGAGTAAAACAAGTGATCATTTACATCTGTACGATGTTTAATAAATAAAGAAGATAAAAGCACACCTGACGCTTGGCCAAGGCTTTAGACTTTGGCATGCTCACGAGGCTGCAAGTCAAAATGAATATATATATATATATATATATATATATATATATATAGTAAGTCGTCGACTTACGACCGACCAGCCGTCAGTCGATTTGGTCATAAGTCGGCCGACCTTTATTTATAGTGTATAGGCCTATGCAAAAATTACCGTATGTATATTATACTGTATAATGATCTAATCATCGGTAAGTCATATTTTATTAATATCTTCTTTGTTCATTATTGTTATAACCATGGTTATAAAAACCATTTCTATTGTTACTGTATAACGTTTTTACGTCCGTCAGGTTTAAGTCAAACACTGCATCAAACAGTCAAACACGATCGCATTCATTTTCTTTCCTCCTTCGTACTGTTTGATCACCTGCATTTTTGTGGCGAGATCAATGGTCTTTCTTTCCTTCTTGGCAGGTTGAGGAGTGGACAAAGATAATTTCCTCTTGGTAGACGTCTTGGGGCTTTGAAGTAAAAAAATTTAAGACAAACGGATACGGATAAACTGCGCGATACCGAGGCCAAGCAAACACGCGAGCACTGGTGGGCGCTGGGGTGGAAACTGTCGTACGCCCAGCTGGGCAACACTTGCGCTGCCAGACAGCGGGCAGTCGTGGCCAGACATACAGTACATATCGCGGTCGCGGGTGTGGTCGTAAAGTCGATCAGTCGTAAGTTGATGACTTACTGTATATATTTATATCTGCATACATATATAGATATATACATTATACACATCTAGAAACATATATACATACATACATGTGTGTACATACATATATATATATATATATATATATATATATATATATATATATATATCTTCTTCTTCCTCTTTTGGCTAGCTCCCGTTAGGGGTCGCCACAGCGGACCAACCGTCTCCATTTCGCTCTATCCTCCACATCTTCCATTGACACTCCAACCACCTGCATGTCCGCCCTCACCGCATCCATGAACCTCTTCTTTGGCCTTCCTCTTCTCCTCCTGCCTGGCGGCTCCATCTTCAACATCCTTCTCCCGATATACTCCGTTTCCCTCCTGTGCACATGTCCAAACCATCTCAATCTCGCCTCTCTCACTTTGTCTCCAAACCGTCCTACCTGCGCTGTCCCTCTAATATACTCATTTCTTATCCTATCCATCCTCGTCACTCCCAACGAGAATCGCAGCATCTTTAACTCTGCCACCTCCAGCTCTGCTTCCTGTCCTTTTGTTAGCGCCACCGCCTCCAAACCATACAACATAGCTGGTCTCACTACCGTCTTGTATACTTTCCCCTTCACTCTTGCAGCTACCCTTCTGTCACAAATCACTCCTGCAACTCTTCTCCACCCACTCCATCCTGCCTGCACTCTCTTTTTCACTTCTCTCCCACACTCTCCGTTACTTTGGACAGTTGATCCCAAGTATTTAAACCAATCCACCTTCCCCACCTCAACTCCTTGCAACTGCACCATACCACCACCCTCCCTCTCATTTACGCACATGTACTCCGTCTTACTCCTACTGACTAACATTCCCCTTCTCTCCAGTGCGTGCCTCCACCTCTCAAGGCTCGCCTCAGCCTGCTCCCTACTCTCCCTACAGATCATGATGTCATCTGCGAACATCATAGTCCATGGAGACTCCAGTCTGATCTCGTCCGTCAACCTGTCCATCACCATTGCAAACAGGAAAGGGCTCAGAGTCGATCCTTGGTGCAATCCCACTTTAACCTTAAACCGGTCCGTCATTCCTACCGCACACCTCACCGCTGTCACACTGTCCTCATACATATCCTGCACGATCCTCACATACTTCTCCAACACTCCCGACTTCCTCATACAATACCACAACTCCTCTCTTGGCACCCTATCATAAGCTTTCTCTAAATCCACAAACAAACAATGTAACTCTTTCTGGCCTTCCCTATACTTCTCCATCAACATTCTCAAAGCAAACATCGCATCAGTGGTGCTCTTTCCTGGAATAAACCCATATTGCTGCTCACAGATCATCACGTCTCCTCTCAACCGAGCTTCCACTACTCTTTCCCACAACTTCATGGTGTGGCTTAACAACTTTATCCCTCTGTAATTTCCACAGCTCTGCACATCACCCTTATTCTTGAAAATCGGAACCAGTACACTTAATCTCCACTCCTCCGGCATCCTCTCACTTTCCAAGACTTTATTAAACAATCTGGTTAACAACCCCACTGCCATCTCTCCTAAGCACTTCCATGCCTCCACTGGTATACCATCTGGGCCAACCGCCTTTCCACTCTTCATCCTCTTCATAGCAGTCCTCACTTCATCCTTACTGATCCACCCCACTTCCAGATTCACTATCTCCACCTCTTCCAACCTTCTCTCTCTCTCATTTTCTTCATTCATCAGCTCCTCAAAGTACTCCATCCACCTTCTCAACACACTCTCCTCGCTCGTCAGCACATTCCCATTTGCGTCCTTTATCACCCGAACCTGCAGCACATCCTTCCCAGCTCGGTCCCTCTGTCTTGCCAATCGGTATAAATCCTTTTCCCCTTCTTTTGTATCCAACTTCTCATACAGCTCGTCATATGCCTTTTCCTTGGCCTTTGCCACCTCTCTTTTTGCTTTTCGACGCCACTCCTTGTACTCCTGCCTACTTTCTTCATCTCTCTGACTATCCCACTTCTTTTTCGCCAACCCCTTCTTCCTTATACTTTCCTGTACTTCCTCATTCCACCACCAAGTCTCCTTATCTTCCTTCCTCTGTCCAGATGTCACACCAAGTACCTTCCTAGCTATCTCCCTCACAACTTCTGCTGTTGTTGCCCAATCATCCCACCCATCTTTACCACCGTCCAACGCCTGTCTCACCTCCTCCCTAAATTTCACGCAACAGTCTTCCTCCTTCAGCTTCCACCATCTGGTCCTTGGTTCAGCCCTCACTCTCTTCCTCAACCTCACCTCTAAAGTCATCCTACAGACCACCAATCAATGTTGTCGAGCTACACTCTCCCCTGCCACAACCTTACAGTCACTAATCTCTTTCAGGTTGCATCTCCTACTTAAGATGTAATCCACCTGTGTGCACTTTCCTCCACTCTTGTATGTCACCTTGTGTTCCTCCTTCTTCTTGAAATACGTGTTTACCACTGCCATTTCCATTATTTTTGCAAACTCTACCACCATTTGCCCTTCCACATTTCTCTTGTTGAGACCGTACCTCCCCATCACCTCCTCATCCTCTTTATTCCCTTCCCCAACATGTCCATTGAAATCTGCTCCAATCACCACTCTTTCATCCTTGGATTCACTCTCCACCACTTCATCTAACTCACTCCAGAAATCTTCTTTATATTCCATCTCACACCCCATATGTGGGGCATATGCACTGATGACATTCATCATCACCCCTTCAATTTCCAACTTCACACTCATCACTCGGTCAGACACCCTCCTCACCTCCAATACCCTCTTGACATAATCTTCCTTCAGGATTATCCCGACACCATTTCTCCTCCCATCCACACCATGGTAGAACAGTTTGAAACCACCTCCAATGCTCCTCGCCTTACTCCCCATCCACTTGGTCTCTTGTACACACAGTATGTCCACCTTTCTTCTCTCCATCATATCAGCCAACTCTCGCCCTTTGCCAGTCATCGTCCCAACATTCAGAGTTCCAACTCTCACCTCCACACTTCTACACTTCCCCCTCTCCCACTGCCACTGCCTACGGACTCGCCTTCCCAGTCTCCTTCTCCTCCTTCGCCCAGCAGTAGCACAATTTCCACTGGTACCCTGCTGACCACCGGTACCGGTGGCGGTCGTTGGTAACCCGGGCCTCGACCGATCCGGTATGGAACTTCGTTTTATTGTCCGCATAATGATTTGGCATAGGTTTTTACGCCGGATGCCCTTCCTGACGCAACCCTGGTCGCCTCTTACGACACACAGGGATATGGTACACCTATTCTAACCGGGGCATACACTGGGCCCAGTACAACTGGTACTCATTTCGCCGACCTCGGAAGGATGGCAGGCTGAGTCAACCCCCTGGTGTTTTCGACTTGGTTTATATATATATATATATATATATATATATATATATATATATATATATATTATATATATATATATATATATATATATATATATATATATATATATATATATATATATATATATATATATATATATTATATATACACATTATATTAATTCAGTGTCCCAACGGGGCTTGAACTCAGGACCTCTTGGGTCCCAAGCCACTGCCCTTACCACTGCGCCAACACCAGGCTATATATATATATATATATATATGAAAAAAAGTTTGAGATTTTTTTTTCTACCCTTATTATCAGTATTTCCATCGATATGTTTGTTGGGTCGTCGATCTCGTCGAAAAAAAATGTTTTTTTTAATTTTGAAATTTGTTCTACCCTTATTATCAGTATTTCCGTCGATATGTTTGTCTGTCTGTCTGTCCCTCTGTTCAGTCCAGTGCTCCGTTAATACAATGGCGATTTCGATGAAACTTGGTTGGTAGGTTCATACCATGACCGAGTTGTGTGCAAATGAGAACCGTTGCTATGGACACCACCATTGCCTAGCAATGGGACTTTGAAATTTTTGAAAAATCATAAAAAATATTTTTTTTTCGAAAATCAAAAATAGGGCCACGAGCGACTGTGGGCAGTACATTCAGCCATATTGTCAAAAAATTCCAGCCGGATCCTATGAAAACTGTCGGAGAAGATAGACTTTGAATGAACCCTGGTCGAAAACAATAAAAAAAACGAAGTTTGTTATATCTCAGAGACTATGAGTCAGATATACATGAAACTGGTATGGTAGATTCATGGTAGGTCCTAGTTATGTGTGAGAAAGAACCGTTGCTATGGACCCCTCCGTTGCCTAGCAACGGCCGAAAAACCTCTAAATGTGGGGGTATTTTAACAAAAAAACAATCTGCAGCATTAACCCTTGAAGTGAGAATCATGAATTTTCTTGTGCTAAATCCTCAGGTCATTCCCCATCGAACGGGCCCATTGCGTCAGGTTATATTGGGTCGGCGACTTCCGATGTCCACCTACCGGCTTGTTTGTCTGTCTGTCTGTCCCTCTGCTCGGTCCAGTGCTCCAATAATACAATGGCGATTTCGATGAAACTTGGTTGGTAGGTTCATACCATGACCTAGTTGTGTGCAAATGAGAACTGTTGCTATGGACACCACCGTTGCCTAGCAACCAGACTTTGAAATTTTTGAAAAATCATAAAAAAATTATTTTTTCGAAAAATCAAAAATCGGGCCACGAGCGACTGTGGGCAGTACAATCAGCCATATTGTCAAAAATTTCCAGCCAGATCCTATGAAAACTGTCGGAGAAGATAGACTTTGAATGAACCATGGTCGAAAACAATAAAAAACGAAGTTCGTTATATCTCAGAGACTATGAGTCAGATATACATGAAACTGGTATGGTAGGTTCATGGTATGTCCTAGTTATGTGTGAGAAAGAACCGTTGCTATGGACCCCTCCGTTGCCTAGCAACGGCCGAAAAACCTCTAAATGTGGGGGTATTTTAATGAAAAAACAATCTGCAGCATTAACTCTTGAAGCTAGAATCATGAATTTTCTTGTGCTTAATCCTCAGGCCATACCCCATCGAATGGGCCAATCGTGTCAGGTTATATTGGGTAGTCGACTACCCATGTTCGGCTACCAGCTTGTGTATATATATATATATATATATATATATATATATATATATATATATATATATATATATATATATTAAACCTTTCCCATCAATGGGGACGGATACTTTTCCCCGTCACATACAATTGTTGTGGGGCCAGAATGAATGATTGTGATGATTTTAATACTTCCAATGAGAATGCTAAAAGTAATGGAACAAGAGGACAATGTGGCTGATCAATGAAAACAATCACATTTCACAGAAACACCAACAAACTCTCCCAATAGCAATGCATTTGATCATTTGGTGTGAGCTCAGAAATGGATTTGCAAATGCTGGGATATAAATACGGAGTTTCGAGGTTCCAAGTACAACGACCTTAAACAAGAGTTACATCATAAAGAATCAAGAAAGCATAATCGCAAACGGCAAACACGAGCAGCCTTGGTCAAGCTTTCTGGGTGTGCCACAGAGCCAGCACCCACAAGGCCTCGCTGCTGTCATGTGCAGATAAGAGTGTGAAGAAAGAAAACAGCTACTTCATCGGCACTTGTGTTTAAAACCCAAAAAATGCAATAAACATATGAAGAAAGGGAAAGACATTCTTGTCACAGACAAACACAATTCTAACTGTTTATCTTTCATCGAAGAACTTGGAGAGAGAGAGAGTAAAGCATAGAAAATAATACAATCTTGCACACCAGCAATTTCCAGTTCGGTTGATGAATTGAGATTGCCATGCCCCATTTGCTTCAAATATCACAAGACTACACATTTCTTAGTGCAGGTTACCCCCCACCCCCCCCCCCAACTCCCCAGCAAAAAAACACACACACAGTTAAGAATCAACCACCAACCCAGCCATGCCACAAAGGCTATGCATTTCACTCGAAACAAGTGCTGACCACTTCCTTCTTCATGTGGTAAATTTTGAATTTGCAATCAATGTTCACTATGCAAGAAGCAATTGTTGAAAACAGATTAAGAGAGAGAGAGAGAGAGAGAGAGAGAGAGAGAGGGAGAGAGAGAGAGAGAGATAAAGCGAGAGAGAGAGAGAGAGAGAGAGAGAGAGAGAGAGAGAGAGGGAGAGAGAGAGAGAGAGAGAGAGATAGATAGATAGATAGATAGAGAGAGAGAGAGAGAGAGAGAGAGAGAGAGAGAGAGAGAGAGAGAGAGAGAGAGAGAGAGAGAGAGAGAGAGAGAGAGAGAGAGACAGAGACTTTTGACTTTTATATTCTTTTATTACAAAAAAAAGTATAAAGGGTAAAAATTCAATACAACAAAGCAAAGGATTTTTACAAGAGTGGAAAAAAGAAGAGAAGAAACCAATTCAATTTTCAAGTAATCGATAAAGCATTGATAACAGTTTATACACAAGGAACACCCCCAAAAAATACATTAGAGAGAGGAAAAGATGATAAGAAGAGAGAAGCAACACAGGCTCCACACGTACCACCAGAGACTGAGCAACAGCCCCTTGCGTTTGCACGTGCGTGCCAAGCGAGAGAGAGAGAGAGAGAGAGAGAGAGAGAGAGAGAGAGAGAGAGAGAGAGAGAGAGAGAGAGAGAGAGGTCCAGAGAGAGGTCCAGAGAGAGGTCCAGAGAGAGGTCCAGAGAGAGAGAGAGAGAGAGACACAGAGAGAGAGACAGAGACAGAGACACTTTTGGCCTCTTGATTGTTTGGGATCATGATGTAACAAGAGAAGTTATACCAGTACAAGCAAATGCCTGAGCATTGCCCAACAAAGAAACAAGGTAAATTAAAACTTCAATGTAAGTACACCATCAACAAGTTCACATAAGGATGTGTTCACACACCACTGTTGTGAGAACAGTGTACAATCACTGGAATGAATTTCAAGGTGCACGCGTGCTGTGACCAAGGTTTTAAAGAGGTAAACAACATCGGAAACAGAATCACAAACATCTTGAAGTTTGCGTTTCCTTGACATGTATATAGCAAGCTTCGCTTCAGAGGACAAATAATTTGCTAACAGGCACTCGTATTTACGCTGATGGAAGATGCTAAAACCGTAAACAAAACCACAACAAGTAAAAGTTAGGCCGAGTCCCCGGATAGCACGTGATAAGACTGTAAAAAGGGGTGCCAACCTTGAGCAATCAATAAAAATGTGAAAAATAGTTTCTGTGGCACCACAGAAGGGACACAATTCTGTGTTATCGGGACATATACGATGAGATAAAACATTGGATGGTAAAATGTAATGTGCCAGTCGCCACTGCAAATCTCCGGAGCGCTTGGCAGTGGGTGCCTTGTACATAACATGCCAGTTGATCGAAGTAGAATGAGTGGTCTGAAGCATTCTCCCCCAATGTGCTTGTGGTTCCGCAGGTCCATCGGGAACAAGGGTTTTAACACACAAAGCGTAAACAGATTTTTCCATCAATTTAAAGGAGGTGAAACCTTGAAAATGAAGCAAAAGCTCTGGAAAGGGATGTTGGGATAAAGAAAGGTTAGCTTCCACCTGTGGAATCCATTTCAGATTGGTTTGCTTGAAAAAGCGCAGAATCACAGAAAAGATTCTCCCAATAATTTGAATGGACCTCACTCCAGTGGCCACAGCGATGTCAGCAGCTGGCTTCCACTTATAAGGAGAAGGAGTTCTGAGATCTTTTACCTTCGTACATCCAGCATCAATAAACTTCTGCACAAGAATACAATTGCTGCAGACCCCTTCAAAAATGGGGTTTAAAAAGATAGGCTCATTTAAGAACATTTCCAGGGAGTAGTTATTGTTATTTCGGCGAACAGTGACTGCCTGCCATGCCTTGAGCATGCTTCTATAAAACAGGGGGACTGATGCTATATCAACTTTCTTGGTGTCAATAAGGAACAGTTGCTGATCGTAGCCGAGTTTCCCCGCCTGCCGAAGCAGGCAGTGAGCCAAGGCCTTCCACGAGACGTCCGTGTACAGCAATCTGCGAAGCGAAAGGAGGCGAAAAGCCATCACCTTGCTGGTAATAGCAATCAGCCCCTGTCCTCCTTCAGCAACAGGCAGGTTTAACACACCAGGTTGGAGCCAATGCTTTCCTCCCCAAAAGAAGTCAATAAGAATTGATTGTAATTTTTTAAGAAACAAATCTGGGGGCTGCAGTGCTATAAAAACGTGCCAAAGCATTGATGCTGCAAGGTTGTTGATAACAAGGGTTCGGCCCCGATAGGAGAGTTGACAAAGTAAGCCCTTCCACTTTCGTAAACGTCTCTCAGTTTTAATTACTAGAGATTCCCAGTTTTTTAAAATGAAGTTCTCAGTTCCAAGAAAGACGCCTAGGTAAAGAATTCCATCCCTTTCCCATTTAAGTTTCTCGGGAAGAGTCGGAGGAATGGCGCCATTTTGTGGACCAAGATGGAGAGCTCTGCTTTTTCCCCAGTTCACTTTTGTGGAACTTGCCAAACCAAATTCATGAATGCAACGGACCAAGGCTGAGACGTCCTCATTCGAGCGAACGATTGCACAAAGATCATCTGCATAAGCAATCACTTTAAACGGGTTCGCCATTGGTTGAGGAAGGAAACCAAGAAGACGTGCACGCAACCGAACGAGTAAAGGCTCGATCGCAAGAGAGTACAGGAGGCCAGAAAGAGGGCACCCTTGACGAATGCCTCTATTAACCGGGAAAGGGGGACATAAAATGTTGTTAACCTTTAAGAGACTAAAAGTGTTGTTATACAGTAACTGCACATGAGAGATAAAATTTTCCCCAAAACCAAACCCCCGTAAAGCAGAGAAAAGATAAAAATGATCAATGGTATCAAAGGCCTTTTCTTGATCTAAGAACACCAACCCGACATTCCTTTGCTCAAGAGAACAGATGTCAATTATATCACGCACAAGAAGATACTGTCATGAATTGTCCTCTTCGGGACACAGTAAGACTGATCTGGGTGTACGATCTCCTCGATTATGGCTTTAAGGCGGTTGGCAAGGGCCTTGGAAAATATTTTGTAGTCTGCACAGAGTAATGAGATGGGACGCCAGTTGTGTGGTTGCTGAAGGTCTCCTTTTTTGGGGATAAGGGCGAGGACAGCCCTCCGGCAGCTTAATGGCAGTGAGCCTGATCGTCGACCGTCGATTATAACCTCAAGTAGTTCTGGTCCGAGGAGGTCCCAAAAGGTTTTATAAAATTCCGCAGGAATTCCATCCAGGCCGGAGGCCTTACCCGAGGGTAGAGTTTGAAGAGCAGCTTGGAGTTCCTCCAAAGTTACTTCCTTGTCCATTTGTAGAACTGCAGGTTTTGACAAGGTAGGTAAGGAAGAAGTCAGCACTGTTACCATTTTGTTGTCGATTTTCGGAGCATGATAAAATTCAGTAAAGTAGTGTCTGAATGAGGCTCTGACATCTTTTTGATTGTGTGTTATTCTTCCTTCCTTTGTCCTTACTGAAGTTATCTGCTGATTTCTCTTTGTTTGATCTTCCAGTCCAAAAAAGAACTTAGAGGAGGTGTCCAGGTAACACAAATTCTCCAGTCGGAGACGAATCAGCGCTCCTCTGCCTTGCTTTGCACAAAGTCCAGCAAGAAGAGCTTTTTTCTTCGCCAGCAAGAGGTTGGTTCTTTCATGATTTGAAACCAAGAGGTTGGTCTGCAAATAAAATATTTCTTTGGCAAGCAAGGATTGAAGGGCAGAGTCATATTTGGTGTGGTAGGCTCCATATTGTTGGCAAAAGGATCTTATTTGCACTTTGACGTTGTCCCACCATTTTCCAAGGCAGGGGAAGGAAGTTTTACGTTGGAGCAAGGCTCTCCAGAACACACCAAAGGCATCGGCAAACAGTTGGTCATCCAAGAGGCTTGCGTTGAAGGTCCAGTAGGCAGCACCACGATTCCGAACTGGTTGGTGAATACGAAGTGCGACCATGTGATGGTCTGAGAAGCCGCTCGGAATAATGTCCATATTGCTCACAACATTTAAAAAGGTACTGTTGATGTAGAAACGGTCCAATCTTGCAAGTGATAGGTGGCCTTTTGAACACCGACTCCACGTGTATTGGCGGAGAGAAAGATTGCGGATTCTCCACACATCAACCAGGGAAAACTTGGACAAGGCTCTCAACAAAGGCGCTGCACTTGCTGGGTGCGGCTCCTCTCCATTACGATCAATGGTGGGGTCCATCGTGCAGTTAAAATCTCCACCCAAGCAGACAAGTCCATCAAAATCAATGTGTACAAGAGACGTTTCTAAGTGTGTGTAAAAGGCGAGTCTCTCTGTGCTATCGCTAGGTGCGTAGACATTCAGTACGGTGTGTTTAAAGCCATTATGCGTGAAGGTGAGTGAAATCAAATACCCTTTGATAATCTCATTAAAAACAACACTGGGACTACAAAAGGAAGGTTGTATATAAACAGCCACCCCAGCCCTTGGGTGTTCCAGACTACTAAAAAACCATTTTCCCCTCATTGTCCTTTGCCATTCACTTGCACAAGAGGAGCTGCATCTAGTTTCTTGCAAAAGCAAAACATCAATGTGATTGGTCTCAACAAACTGTTTAACTTCTGCTTTACGGATGGAGGAGCGTCCCCCATTAATATTTAAACTCGCTATAGAGAAGGCCATAGGCTAACATAGAGTTAGGGTGTGTCAAAAACTTAGTCTCTCTGTGTCTGCAGCTCATTCTTTGCTTTGAGGATGCATTTCCGGAGTCGATACACTTGTGATTCCGTCACACCAAGCTGTCCGGCTTTGAGGAGCAAAAGCTTCGCAGAGATTATAAAGCTGGACAAGTCAGGGAAAAAGTTTTTAATTTTAACACGTTTCTTGCGAAAGGTGTCATGAAGAAACTTTATGATATCGGCAGGTGGAACACTGGTAACACTCTCCGAATCTTGGGAAACTGGATCATTCCATGCTTCAGCACCGCCACAAGAAGCAAGTGATGAGTCCCCGTCCGAATCATAATCCGAGTATCGACCGGTGTCCATTACATTATCGTTATGCTCCAAAGATGGAGCTGATGGTTTAATAAGGGAAGCCTCACATTCCGCTTCCAAAGGGGGAGAAGGAGTCGGAGGAGTCGGGGAAGGAAGAGTGGAGGGAGGAGGAGTGGGGGGAGGTGGAGTAGGGGGAGGTGGAGTGGGGGAGGTGGAGTAGGGGGAGGTGGAGTGGGAGGAGGAGGAGGGGTGGGAAGAGGAAGAAGATTAGAAGTGGGAGGGGGAGGAGGAGGAGGAGTGGGAGGGTGAAGAGGACAGGGAGGAGGAAGAATACTAATGGAAGGAACGTTATATTCCGCTTGAGATGAACCTGGTGTTTCACTAGTTGAAGCTTTACACCCTGATTCAACCAGGTTTGGAGTTATTGGTGACTTAGAAACGGTACACATTTCACTGTTGGTCTTTACAGGGAGGGGGGTTACAGTGGATTCGGTGTTAATATCCAAGGTGCCTGTGACTATGGGAGTGGTCACGTGTGCTCCCTGCTGCACAAAACCAATCTCCTGCTCATGTTCACCAACCCCACCAACAAAAAAAGTCATCATCCTCTGGAGCAATTACATCAAATCGATTTTTCGTTTTAAAAAGAGCATCTATTGTTGCTTCCAAACACGAGTCATTATTCTCGGCAGCCGGCGCCATCTTTTTTGCACAGCTCGCCGTCACATCTTGACTATTGTTATCATTTAGATGCTTTAATTTATGTTTCCTTTTTGAAGGAACAACGGTGAAGCTTTCGTCATCTGCCAGGGGAGGATTTACCTCCACTTTCGACGGCCCAGGCAGATTGTTCGAGTTTGAAGCGTCACCAACGTTCCCGACTCTAGATATACCACTATTCGTCTCAATGGGTTCGACCACACTAGATATTCCACTTAATATATTCTTGGGGCAATCACTTTTTAAATGTCCCGATTCACCACAGATAAAACAAGTTGTGGTCTCCGTCGCAATATAAATCTGGTAATTGCGGTTTTTATTTTTTAAAGTCATAACTGCATTGAGCGATTGAGCGTTGTTTTTTAGAATGATAAAGCAATGACGTCGGAATGACATGATGTGGCGAACCGAAGCGTCAGAGCGGAGACGAAGTGGAATCATGGAGATTCGTGATACAACTGTGCCAAAAACGCTTAATGCAGCGACAATCTCCTCACTCGAGAAGAAGGGTGGGATGTTAGACAGTGTTAATTTTACCGCCATCGTATCGAGATAACTTACGTTAACGAAGACGTCCGGCGGTACGGATAGACCGGTTTCGACCGCCTGAGCCACGTGTCGCTCCTCCGACAAGAAAACCACGACACATCGGCTCATTTTCGAAGCAGCGAGAACATTCTCGATTCCTACGAGCTCTCCCATAGCCATCACCACGTTCTCAACACTAACTCCATCAGGTGGAGTAATTGTCACTCCATTTTTCCGAGTGAGTGACTCGTACACACTATTGTGCAAACGTCCGTTTGCCATAGCTTAAAGCAAAAGAAGAGAAGTTTAAGTTTAACAAAGGAAAACCGTCACAAGCAACCAGCAAGTGGGGTCAAATGAAGTATAAAGGAAAGGAAGAGTATAAGGAAGAAGCTAAACCACCGATAAACGGCAGGCCTATGAAAACAAGGCAGATGAAAAAGTAGGCCCAGAAACCCGAAGGTTTCAAGGAAAACCCACAAAGCACCTACCGTGCGCTCTCTCTCTCTCTCTCTCTCTCTCTCTCTCTCTCTCTCTCTCTCTCCCTCTCTCCCTCTCTCTCTCTCTCTCTCTCTCTCTCTCTCTCTCTCTCTCTCTCTCTCTCTCTCTCTCTCTCTTTCTCTCTTTCTCTCTCTCTCTCTTCTCTCTTTCTCTCTTTCTCTCTCTCTTTCTCTCTTTCTCTCTCTCTCTCTTCCTCTCTCTTCTCTCTTCTCTCTTCTCTCTTCTCTCTTCTCTCTTCTCTCTTCTCTCTTCTCTCTTCTCTCTCTCTCTCTCTCTCTCTCTCTCTCTCTCTCTCTCTCTCTCTCTCTCTCTCTCTCTCTCTCTCTCTCTCTCTCTCTCTCTCTCTCTCTCTCTCTCTCTCTCTCTCTCTCTCTCTCTCTCTCTCTCTCTCTCTCTCTCTCTCTCTCTCTCTCTCTCTCTCTCTCTCTCTCTCTCTCTCTCTCGTCTCAGCAGGAAGGGAAACAGGAACAACACGAACACAGCACAGTACTCACAGCTGCACACACAGAACCGCCATGACGCCACGCCCATGCACGACTCACCAACGACCAGCAGGGGGTGAGAGAGAGAGAGAGAGAGAGAGAGAGAGAGAGAGAGAGAGAGAGAGAGAGAGAGAGAGAGAGAGAGAGAGAGAGAGAGAGAGAGAGAGAGAGAGAGAGAGAGAGAGAGAGAGAGAGAGAGAGAGAGAGAGAGAGAGAGAGAGAGAGAGAGAGAGAGAGAGAGAGAGAGAGAGAGAGAGAGAGAGAGAGAGAGAGAGAGAGAGAGAGAGAGAGAGAGAGAGAGAGAGAGAGAGAGAGAGAGAGAGAGAGAGACAGAGACAGAGACAGAGACAGAGACAGAGACAGAGACAGAGACAGAAAGAGAGATATCTTGACAACATTCATCACAAACTAATATCGAAAGGAACAGTGTGCACTGTGCAGTCTCGGACAACTGCTTCAAAGTTGATGCTTTTTAAATGAATTGATAAATAAAGATTAAAACACAAAGCAACTGTTGCAAATTCCACGCAATCTGAAGGTGAGTTAGAAGTTTGTTCCGCAAGGCAAATGCTGGGGATACACAACTTTCTGAACCACAGCATTATGCAACATTCAACAGCAGTGCAGAATTGAGAATGCATGGGAATGTGCACTTGGAAATGCAACGATTACATGATCAGACCGAACAGAATCAGGGGTAACATGAAGCCACAGGGTTGCAAGACGAGACAAAAGTGTAATATTGTGTGTTCTAACCGGTGTTTGGAAGAAAAATTAAACGATCCTCTTGCTTGCCGACAAGTTACAGGTTTATGAGCACTATAATAGAGTAAAGGAAGCATTAAACAAATAACAGGGAAGACTGGAAAAATGGTGTCCACAAATTTAGAATTTTGACCTTTCGGGTATTTATTTCAATCCACTTTCATGATATTATATTTTGGGTGAGAACAAATCACGAGTACAGTGTCACTATTAATGTCAACCGTCTACCCTGGGGTAGGCTGAAGTTATAAAAGCTCTCAAGATGTGCAGATTACCCTATTCCATCATGTTTATTCTTCTGCATATTTTGCAAAATTTACATTAAAAAAAAAGTATGTGTTAACATGTATATCTACAATGACCATAGCTCCTGTGAATTCAAATACTCACGAGTTATGTGGCAATTGATTCACTCATGCACTTCAAATTTGGGCGATAAGATTGCTCAGTAATTCTGGGGGAATAATTCCCAGTGTATGTGGTCCACCATGAAGACCCTTCCACTTAACATCAAAGGCCAGCCTGAGCACATTCTCTCCTCTTCACTCCTGAGCATCTACCCCAACCAACAGCACAGATGTCCGTCCACCCACCCCTCCGAGTGCCTTACTCCTGATATCCTCAATCTTTCTGTCCCTGTCTCAAGGCCCAAGCCTCTAAATGTGAAATCAAATGCTTTAGGCATAATCAATTTGTCATTGATCATGCTGTTCCAAAAGCCTTTATGATGCAGGAAATTACAGAAACGTCAAAGCAGGATGAAGAAATGACTCAGGTTCACCATTGCATTTCCATTGGACGATGGCCCAAGACAGCAGTTCTTCATCCAAACTAAAGTAAAAAAGGACGACTGTTCTTCTCCATTTGGTTGAACAGAAATTTGTGTGCAAAGTCTTCAAGGCTAAAGATTTAGTCAGCAGCGTCCCTCCACATTCAAATGTGGATGGGTGGACAGTTATGGTGATGCTGCCAGTAACCCTCAATGCTAACAGCTTAAGCACCGACGACAAGGGCCTGCCACCACCAATACCTAATAAACTATCACAAGCTTCTGAGTATAAATATGGTGAAGTCAGATCTAAATGATTTATTACAGCCCAATATGTTAGGTATAACGTTTTAAAGTGTTGATCCCGTTAGCACTTTAGTTGGTAATATAATAATACCGTCTTTATTAATAAAAAAAATATATGCGTTTTGAAGATGCACAACAAAACTTTTGGTGCCAACTGTGAGATGTGAATAGTGCAATCCAAGGACATGGTTTTTCAGCACTATGGTGGTATTGGTTGTGATCCTCAAATGCGATTTCTCTTTCTTGTTATATTAATATAGGATGAATTTTTAATTTGGTTCATCGAGTTCAAGAAATCTTATATACCGTCATGTCCAGGGGGTTTAATCCCTACCTAGAAGGATGGCCAAACTTCTTCCTCGGAGGCCTACAGACGAGACTCTCGGAGATTAATGCGCACGCGCCCGTGAAAACAGTTTAGCGCTGCAACAGAACGGCACAAATACACGGACACAAGCAAATTGAATTAACTAAATAATAATTGAATAACAATGATCAAATATGTACAATGACTATAATTCAAATTATAATAATGAAAGAAAAACGTGAGATAAACAAAATCTAAATCTAATTGAGGTTCCTCCATACAAACTTAAATACACACGATGGGGCAGATAAAATAAAGAAAAATAATCCCTCCGTTATTTCGGCACTTAGTTTGGTCCAGATGGTCCTTATGGACCTTTGAATCGAGACGCTTCATAGACACACCCCAAAAAAAGGTGCCAAGCCACCCTCTCGCAGCAGGAAAAACGTATGTCAGGCGATTAGTGAGCGGTAATAAACACCAAGGCTCAGAGACTCGGTGCTGCTTCTCTTCATGAGCAAATATGCTGACTGTTCCTCTCTTGCACCCGGTCTGTTCACAATGATGGCCCACACGACGAGACGATTTCTTAGTCCCCATGATCAGGTCACGAGGCACACTCTCCTTCCCCCCTCAGAAACGTACACATTTCACGGCTCAGCCGAACCGTCGATGGCCAAGGTGCACGCGAGCCAATTCACACAGCATAAACACGAGAATTATGCAGCCCTCGTCGTGCCGAGAGCAAAATTGAGATCCTCCATGTCCTCTGACTAATGTCCTCTCCCAACCACGTGTATCCCTTGGTTATTACTCCGCAACCACCCCTTAGTCTGGGGGCGTGGCTTGCTCGCCCAAACCTAGGAAGGCGGGGATTCTGCCCACTTGTCATTGTTTCAGGAACGTGTTCCCCACCTTTATTGCCAATCTTGGAATACAAAAACATGGGTAAAAGTGACACGGGGGCATTTACTTACTTGGGGAATTATCCCTCATCCCTATCTAATTAACATGGCACCACCTCCCCCCCCCCCACACGATATGGTGACAAGTGACACTTAAGCTCACAGTCTCCCTACTTAATTACATCGAGATGTCTCCTACACGTGTACGGGCCAAGTAACTCTTTACGATCCTATCTCTCCTATTAAATTCCTTCATCTACCCCACAAACATAACAATATATTGTGAACCATGGTGTCTGTCCAAGTGTTTATCTCCCGTTTATGGTGGCCGCTTCCTGCACGGCGTTTGAAAAGCTGCTCATGCAGACAAAGCTCAACCTTCACTTTTAAAATTACAGAACAGGCATGAATAATGGTGATTACAAATTTTATTTCGCAAAGAGGATATTGATCAACTTAAACTTTTCCCATCATTGGGGACGAGTACTTCTGCTTACAATACATCAAATGGGTACATGATGTACTGATTGGTATAGCTAGCTCAATCAGCTGCAGGAAAGATATCTCGATCAGCTGTGAAGGAAGTCTTTCTAAAGTCCCAAAAGGAGATAGCTCAATCAGCTGTAGGAAAAGGTTCTTTCAGAAAGAGTTAAGGTGGGAAGCTGGAAGTGGGAGGGGAATCAAGGTAGGAGGTACCAAATATTGAGGGCATATTGGCACGTCATATCTTTTTGTATAATTAAACCCATCTGGCTTGTACATTTGACTTGTCTTGGGGACAGAACATTACAGTGATTGAACAGCTCTTCCTTGCATTTATTTGCTCACCCTCTCCCCTACCCTTCCCACGAACTCCCCTTTCCTCTCAATGTGTGTCATTTTTATAAGTGCTAAAAAGTTAATTGCTTTTCCTGGTCATCAATTTCTCTTATTTGGATCCTCATATTTGGATTGCCAATTGCGACGTTGCAAGTATATCAAGTCATGTTCCTCAACACATTGACTGCTGACTTGCCAGGAGTCAAACGCCTTGGATCATGGAGAACAAGCTTATGTCCGTTATAACCATTTATTTTCACGTTGTAGCCATCTCTTCTTCCGTCTTAGTTGAGATGAAGTGAGCTTTGTGCCGATATTATACCAGCACACTTTAGTGATTTTGAATATCGTACAAAATGGTACAACACATTTTATCATGATTATTACAACGGTTTACGTTCACCGAACTGCCAGCAGATCATTTGTTGTGTTATCTGGCACGCCAGCATATTCATTTTACAATACAATAGCGTAATCTTATCTTCGAGAATACTCGTAGTGGCAGGATCTGGTATACCCAGCACTACGACTATATACCTCGTCGGTAGTTAATGTGTTAAACACTGCTGGCCCATTTCCCAAAGAACAAATGTGAGTGATTGCACATTATAATGAGCCTCTATAAAATTATAAAATTCTGAGAGTTAGTTTAAAGGATGAAAACAATGGCTGAATGGGTATCAATGACAGCAGATTTCAATCATGACAAAGGCCGCTAATGTCTTCAATGTGTGATCAAAATGATTTTTTTTTTCCACTTCATAATATGCTTTGACAAAGACTATTACTAACCACAAAATAGCAAGAACACTTACCAAAACAAACCCAATATACACATATACTTTCATCCCCAACAGCATTCACATATAAACAATTTAAACAAAAAGCACTTGACATTATATATATATATATATATTCTCTCTGAATACTGTATTTAAAATGCTCAGCAAAAGGAATTTTGCATCGTCAGAATGAGCTACATGCTGTATTATTTATGGGATGGAAAACTACAAATAGAATGTTGAGCTCTGATAAAAGAAATCAATACACTGTGTTCTGTTAACTCAACGCCACAGATATACAAACGAAAAATGTGAAAGGAAAAGAGGAGATGTGGTATCCTTTCTGATTTTTCAAACAATCATCCCATTACCATATAATTTAATGAAAATTACAATCGCCGAATCTGGAAAAAAAACCCCCTCACCCTTCTTCAGCACTTTCCCCCCTATTATATCCATTGCACAAAAAGCCTTTGTATAACAAAAAAAAAAAAAAAAATAAATCGAAGTCGTTAAAGTTAAATGACTGTATAATGATCCATCTTCTGCTTCTTCCTCCACAGTGTACTGAATGTGGTCGAGACAACCACTAAAAGCATTGCCATGTGCTCCGTTAGAATGCCAGCTGCCCCCTTTGCTTTGTAAAACAAATATGAGGGGTAGAGAAGAGCATTTTGTTTTACATTAAAAAGAACAACATATGTGCTCAACAGATGCATCGCACCACCACTCACAGACACAGAGGTTATTGGATTGCCTAAAGTGGCAAATCTTGTCACAAAAGCTACAGCCTTGATTTATGAATACAAGGTCATAAACTTTGTCCCCATTATTGCGGCTGCTTCCTTCCTGACAAACCATGACCCTGTGCAGCGCAGTGATAGAGCATTTTATTTTTATCTGCAATACAAAATGAAAAAAAAAAAAGAGGAAGAAGAAGTACAGCTTGCACCGTGAGAACAGAGAAAATTTAGTCTCATGGTATTCAACTTCTCATTATTAACTCCGTCACCGAAGGTAATAACACTGGTCAACAATTTTTTACTTTCTGAATGTTGTCTAGATTTCTACAAGTGAATTAGGGTATTCTGGCACTGCTGAATCAGGAAATGGCATCCGTTTCTCTCCATCAGGTCAGGTTTTTGTGCTAAGTTGATTTGAAAAAAATCAGATCTTGTGACAAAATCAATTACATTTTTGTGGCATTATCAGCTGATTTTTGTCAACACATATCATCCTAAACATGTTTTTAAGAAAAAAAAATGTTTTGCCAACAACATTTATTGATTACATGATAGAAACATCGATTACTGTCATCTGAATGGTGGGCATTGATAAAGGTAAGTACAAGTAAATTGCATGTTGCGTCACCACTGTTCAAACTTCAGGGCTTGAACTTCCGTTTCTTCGAACTCCTGGAATGTTCAGCGGCAGGGAGGTCTCTCTTCAGATTCCAACAGTAGTCAGCCATCATGACTGCGTCCCAGCGACCCTGATACCTGGTCTCCATCTCCTTCATGTCCTGATGGAATCTCTCCCCCTGCTCATCACTCATTGAACCCAGGTTCTCAGGAAACCGGTTCATATGTGAAAATAGGTAGTGCATCTTGATGCTCATGTTGCAGCCCAGGTTTCTGAAAGCAGTCAGCATGTTGTTGACAAGTTCTGCGTAGTTTCTGGCCTTATTGTTGCCAAGAAAGTTCTTCACTACCAAAACAAATGTCTTCCACGCTTCCAGTTCCACTTCGTTCATTGAGTTTTTGAACTCTGGATCTCTGATGAGCTGACGCATCTGAGAACCATCAAAGATGCCAGCTTTCAACTTCTCCATGGTCAATCCTGGAAAAGCCTGGCAAAAGTAAGTGAAGCAGTCACCATCTTTGTCCAGAGTCTTGGTGAACTGCTTGATTAAGCCGAGCTTGATGTGCAGCGGTGGGAAGAGTATTCTGTCTCTGTCCACCAGAGGGTCGTTGATGACGTTCCTTTCTTTGCATGGCACCAATTCCTCCCGCACAGGCCAGTCCTTCTTCGTGTAATGCTGAGCACGGTCCCTACTATCCCACATGCACAGAAAACATGGGTACTTGGTGAAGCCAGACTGTAGTCCCAACAAAAAGTTCACCATCTTCAGGTCAACACAAATAAACCACTCATGCTGATCATAACCAATTTTCTCCAGCACGTACTTCACCGCTTCATACTTCTCCTTCAGTGTAGTCGAGTGAGCGATGGGTACAGAGGCAAACTGGTTGCCGTTGTGTCGCAGAACACATTTCAGTGATCGCTTGCTGCTGTCAATGAACAGTCTCCAATCTTTGGGTTCGTACTGTGGCACTCCAAGCTTGAGCAGAAGCGCATGTCATAAATTGGCGCATGTAGGTATTGTACATTCTTCAGAGTTTGTTATTTCAAGAAATACAACTTTTTTGTATCACATTATTACAAAATCTTCCCCATTAACTTTAGTTTTGATCCACGAACTTTATGCTTTGCCTCACCAATTTTTGGAAGATTTTGAGGTTTTATGACTTCAAACTGATCCCTTTTCGACATAATCACCCAGAACTATCGTACCTGAATACTTCTTGTCATTAAAATAATTATTTCCAATCAAAACAATTATTTGACATGACATTTTACCCCCACCAACTTCTTCTAAAATGCTCCACACATGCGTACATGTGAACAAAAATGTAAAAAAACGACATGTGGCCATATCTCAAAAACTTGACCTGATTGAACAAAACTAATGTGAGTTTTGAATTCAGCGCATCAGATTCGTCAGAAATCAGCTTAAAAAATGCAGACAACAAATTTGTTGTTGACCAGTGTATAACGATTGTCTGTGAACAGGATATCTCCAAAAGTTGTGGATGGATTCGGCCAAAACTTGGTGGACAGGTTGGGTGCGTGACAAGGATGAATTCATTAGATTTTGGTAAATCCGATATTCGAGAATTTTTTAAAGTAATTCTTCACCAATGAGAGATTGGGCTAAAAACGATATATAGCACAATATCTCAAAAAAGTTGTGGACGGATTTGGATGAAACTTGGTGGACATGATGGGTGTGTGACAAGAATCAGTTGATTTGATTTTGAGAAATATCCGGATAGAGATCCGGCCCATCAGTGGGATACAAAACGTAAACAGTTCAGCTTGGTGGCCGTACGCGCTCTACCGAATGCTGTTCTAGTCTTCATTTTACAATATCTCTCTTCTCACATTACTCGTATGAAGTAACCAGAGTAGCAACAGTCGATGATCCAGCATTTTTAAGGTATGTTTCTCGACACTGAAACTCTATGCTTCCCGACATTTGTTCCTTGAAGTCTTTCTTCCTTTAATCCTAAACTAAAGATTGACCTGACAAAAGGCATTCCCCATGTAGGTTTGGGCAGAAATTTGGAATTTATTCTTGGTGGCAGCGAGAACTCGCTAACTCTTCGCGAAGGACACCGTGGAATCTTTACATCCATCAACTAATGCCAAGTCTCCCTGTAAAATCCTCATCAGACGAGATTCCCGTTTAACGTCCATCTGAGGAATGGCACACGCATCGATGCCTCACTCCGGCTGCAAAACACCAGATTGACAATTTATAGTTGGGTCGGAATTCCAACCAAGGCTGGAAGGCTCAAAGGTGAGTGTGCATACCTTCCGACTATCATGCCAGTCAATAAAGCATTTTGTTTTATCTTTAAAAAAAACAAAAACATTTGTTTTACATGTTCCTAACCCTAGACTCTGACAATGTAACTAGACCGGAAGACATCAACTCAAGTATCCGAGAAAAAAAAACATGTTCTACTGCTCTTCCACATCCTCTCTCTGCCATTTTCACCCCGTCAGTTGTGCTCGGTCATCTTCCATAAGATTGGAAATCAGCAAACATCACTGCACGACATAAAAAAAGTGCAAAAACTGATCCACTTAACTACAGACCAATAAGCTCCTTTTCAATCATCGCAGTTGATATGAAATCATTCCTGCTCTCCAACAACCTCATCTCAGATCATCAACTTTATTTCAGGTCACTCCACCTTGGACATGCTGCTTCTACTCACCAAACAATGGATGGAGGCCCTCAACGTCGGACGTAAGATCAGGGTCATCTCTCTGGACATATCTCATGCTTTTGATAGTCTGACATCCTGCCTTATTCTCCAAACTCTCTGCCTTTGGCATCCAAAGCCAACTCCACATATGGCTCACTGACTTCCTCTACTCTCTTCGTCAATATGTGGCTTTCAATGGAATCTTTTCATCTCGTCTCCCTGTCAAGGCCAGAGTGCCCCAAGGCAGTGTTCAGGTCCCAGTTCTATTCCTGATCTTGATCAATTATCTCTCTGACTCTCTGGAAAATTCTTTTTCGATTTGCTGATGACTCCACCCTCTGCTGTGACATCCCTCATCCTTCAGATAGGCAGGCTGCAGCCTCTTCTCTCTCTCCAGACCTTGAAAAAAAAAAAAATCACAGGTTGGTCAAACACTTGGAATATGTCTTTCAATCCTGACTAATCTCACATTCTCACGATCTCTCTCTGAAAGGAGTGTCTGGCAAACTCCCCTATCTACTTTATTAACAATCCTCTTGAGGAAGTTCATTCATTCAAACTCCTGGGTCTCAATATCAGCCAGGATCTTTCTTGGGCAAAAACATTTTAAAGTTAGCCTCCAAAGCCAGCCACTGGGCATTTTCCATCATACAAAGTCCTTCCTTGGCACACCTGAACTCCGATCCACCTACAAGAGCTTCATCCACAGGTTGATGGAGTACTGCTCTCCCCTCTGAGCTGGATCCCCTGCCTCACATCTTGCTTAGCCAAGGCTTTCAAGATCATTGGAACATTCTGCTTTTTACTGCTCTCTCCATGATTTGTCCCTCCAACCCCCACCCCCCCTTTTTCCCAGATTTCTGCAGGGTCACACGGTCCACCATCAACTCCCTTCTGGTGAAACTACCAAAATCCAACATCACTACTCATCTCTACTCACTTGTTCCTCATTTTTCTCACCTGTGTCATCGACTCTCACATCCTCTTCAATCTCATTCTTTCCTCCAGGTCTTCAAGACAGCTTCTCACCACCATCTCAGATCGCCCCCAATCCAAAACCATGATTTTTTCTACCCTCGTTAAACCCCCCCCCCCCATATGCATCCTACTTATAATTATCCAGTTTTCCTTCCTTGGAGTTTCCATGCGTGTCCATCTTTCCACCCCATGCATCCTATTTTTGTTTTGCGTCCTATTTTTGTTCATGACATCCTGATCCGTTCAGTGTACTAGCTCGTCCACGAGGCCAGATAATGTATACGAAAGAAAAAAAAACTCATCATTTTATTATTTATGTAAAGAAACGATTTCGAACAAGCGCTGACTATTGTTGTGAGTGACAGACAAAACATTCATTATTCTGTGATGGATATACATGCTGGCAATAATTTATTGTCCACAAATTTGTCAGCCAAAGGGATGAGCAACCCATATTCTTTAAAGCCCTTAGTTATGCTCAACTAAAGGCCCGGTCACACCTTGACGTTTTAGCCAACGTATGCCGATTTTTGAATTTTTTTTCTAAAACGCTGGCACACGTTGAATACGTTATGGGTAAGTTTTGATAACATTGAGAGCACGCTGAAAAACACTGCCATACGTCGTTGTACGTTGGCTTTAAACGTTGTAATTTTCGGTTGTCCTCAAATTTTTTCATGCTTGAAATTTCACGACGTATGCCAGCGTATGACTCACACGTTCCGCTACGCTGGCCACAAGTTGTATGCACGGTCTGCGATCGTTGACAGACGTCAACACATGCTACTTGTAAGTTAATCATAAGTTGAGACACGCCGAGGTAATGCTTAGCGTACCCGAAACTTATTTCCTACCTATGATTAACGTGTTGTTGGCACGTTACGCGATCGTTGCCACACGTCGACAGACGTTACTTTTAAGTTACTCATAGGCTGAAAGACGTCGGTATAATGGATCGTCCTTGCGTCAGCGTCCACGGCCACGGCCAGGACACTTATTTGCAGCATTCTTCAAACTTTTCTTCGGCATGACGAGGATGTTCACACTTTGATGTCTAGCTTGGCTATGATTCCAATTGTCCATCGGCAGCGTCTATTTAAAATAGTCGAGTTTGAACGTTTTAACACGTTCAGAAGAAACGCTTCAAATTGCAAAACCTCAGCGTCAAAAAACAAAGGCGAGTGACAGCAATTTAAATCGTTCATTGTAAACAATGAAACTAGCTGAGTGGTACCGTTTAAAAGTCGTTGAGTGTAAAAAAAATCCAATTGTTGAGCGCAAGCGTCTACTTTCAATAGTGGAGATGCAGCCATTTAAATCATTGAGTGGCAGCTTATGAACCTACCCGTGGACACGCGGATGCAAGGAGGATCCATCATAACCCATACCCTCCCCATCACACTCACCTACTACTGCCAACATGAACAAACTACTACTAATACTAATACTAATACTGATACTGATACTGATACTGATACTGATACTGCTGACATGGACATCGACTCAAAAACACTGTTGGGTTCCCCTTTTATGAGCAGCATTTTTATATACCAATTTCCAAAACCGCTGGGAACACGTCTTTATATGGCAGTTGTAAGCTAGAAACACGTTCATTTATTTTTTTTGTCGACCGGAAGACGTCATTGGAATACGTCTACATACGTCGATGTGTGTTGGGACTACGTAAAGAATTGGTTTAAAGCACGTCAAACATAAGTTAGAAATAAGTTTCGCGTAAAAAAGACATTACCGCGACGTGTTTCGACTTATGAGTAGCTTTTAAGTAGCCTTTGTGGACGTGTGTAAGCGTCCACATATCGTGTGTAAAACTTATCCTCATCGCATGCGAACGTGTGTCATACGCCGAGTACGTCGTAAAATTTTGAACATGTTCAAAATTTCTTGACGTACTCTACTTACTACGACTTATGATAGCGTATTTAGCGTTCTACTCGCACATACCAAACTTACCCATACCGTATTCGACGTGCCCCAACGTTTTAGACACACTTTTTGCTACATTGGCATACGCTGGCAAGATCGCCAAGGTGTGACCGCAATTTTGACCCTTCCATTTCTACGGCAGTTATGATTCAAATCGTTGTGCGTCAGCCTTTTAATAGGCTACGTCACGACATCGTCGGCGATGCGTGCAACGCGCTATGCCAAAGTTAGACTGTCGTTGGGCATCGGTTGTGTAGGCCGACAACAGGTTCAGCATTCGTTGGTATAAGTTATCTATAACACAACTAAACGTTCTGTGTAGTTACCAATGCGTTATACATAAGACCAAGTCGCTATGAATACGTCCGAATCTTTAAAAAAAAACTTCAAAAGTTCAACGTAAGCCAGCGTTTTACATAAATTTTAACACGTTGCCATCGCTGGCTAAAACGTCAAGGTGTGAACGGGCCTTTAGCAATATATTCAATAATTTCAAGTAAAAGCATTAAATATAAACTACTGTCTAAAATTCCCCCCCCTCCCCGGCCGAGGGGCCTCGCCTCCGAGCCTATAACCTTCCCCGGGCCCATCCCGACATTTTTTGTTTCAGAGTTTTCCCCCTATCTTTCACCGTTCAGGAGATTAGCACATGCAGACAAACAAACAAACAAAAACTTCAAATTATATATATATTTATCGAGCCTAGGGAAAAATAATCAATCACGTTTGAGTGGTTTATTGAAGAAAATGAGTTTTGAGACCTCAACTTGCATTAGAGTTTCATTTTCCTATTTACATCAACGTCTGCTTCTTTCTTTACCAGTGGAAACAAATTCTCACCCCCCCCCCTTTACTTACTCATACATTGCAAACTATCACATTGCATGATCGATTGTATTTTGAGATGAAAAAAAGAATAATTGTAGAGTGTATACATTCCTTCTCCACAAGCTACAGATAAGAAAACACTTCAACTGCTGAGAGTGGAAAAAAAGTAATCAATGTCATTAGGGGCATTATATTTGTAAAACAAGGAAGGACTTTGTATGATGGATGGGTGGTTGTTGGGGTCAGCTGACATAAAAATTTAAAAAAAGAATCAAGGAAATAAGTTGGAAAGGAGAGATAAAGAGGGTAAGGAAGTGTGGGAGGAGTGGAAATAAAAGGGAAACTTAAGGTTGGGAGGAGATAAGTGTGAGGAAGGGGCAAAACACGCTCATTTGAAATTACTGTAGGCTGTCAGAGCAGGTTTGAACCCCTTATACCGAGACCATTTGCCTTAAGTCAGCCAATTGGATTGTAAGCCTTGTGTTGACTTAGAGGTTGGGGTGGCTGACTTTTGATCTTTGGGTCCTGAGTTTGAGCCCTGTTGGCCACTGAATTAACACCAGGTGGGGTTGACAGCCTGTCATCCTTCTGAGGTTGGCAAAATGAGTACCAGCTGACTTGGAAGAATGAGCCATTCGAGTATCCTGTGTATAGGGACATGGCATCAGTAACATAGTTGTGCCCCAACAAAATGACAGCTACCTGGCAGCCAAGCTTCCATATGCAAGCAAAAGAAGAAGCCAATAAGATTGATAACAATTTTTTTGTTGTTGTTGGTGTGGCATATGTATTCCAGGAAAAAAAGCCCATCAAGAATGATGGGTTGGGATTATTTTATTTGAAATATTCAAGGAGTTTGGAAGATATGATGTTTCGTATCAAGAAGAAGCAATATTTTAAAACACGACATGTATAAATGAAATGATAACCTATTTTCTTTATCTTCTGGGATGTTTCGTTTTGATGGTACATCCTCGTGAACATGCCAAAGTCTGAATCCTCGGCCTATCATCAGGTGTGCTTTTATCTTCTTCACTTGTTAGATATCCTACGGACAAAAATGAGCACCCATTTTACTCAGCGAGCATCACACATCACGTGCAGCCAATTTCACCTCCCTACGCCTTATATGCATGTTTTTTTTTAACGCATCTGTACACCGCTCTTGAAACCCAGTTGCAAGTCACCATCTACATTTCCAATGGAAGAGACGTAATTACTCTTTCATGGAAAATGTTTTTTAAGGTTTTTTTTTTTTTAATCCTGAAAAATAGACCACAGTGGACACAGTCGTGTTAAAAGATTGGCCTTTAAAACCATACTTAAATCATCCTTATGGAGGGGGACAAACAAATACACAAACACACATTTCATTTTATACACGTAGATAATGTGACATGCCAAACCTATCTTCATAAATACTGTACTTGCTCATGAATATAATTTTTCAAACAAAAGTCACCTTTTACTCAAGTAATGTGCAGCCTAATTGATAAATCGTCAAAGCTCATGGAAGAACTGTTCGTGATAGAATAATGAAAAACAATTGAAATTATTTATTTTACTCCTTCGAATCATCAGCACTTCGTGGAAGGAAGGGATGGGGGTGGGGAAGTGTATCGCTTGAGTTTGTGGTTCCATAATTGAGAACTACATATGCAAATTAAAATTCAAACAGGTAAAAGGAGGTACTTTTGTGAACAATGATTAGGTGCACAGAGTAGGGTTTAACGGCAAGAAGGTCGTCAGAGTTTGAGGAATTAGGGAAGTGGAGATGTTGAGTGACGTGTGATGACAACTTGCATAAGAGTCATACGAAGTTTTGTCACGTCACCTGTAGCTTTGGTAATGAAAGGTCTCGGAGAGATTGGCAACATTACATGTACAGTATACAATCTCAGCTATATTTCCTGATATATATATTTGGAAGTGAAAATGAAAGGCGAGGTGAGACTGCAAGCTTTTCACACCTTGTTTTTGTTTCTATGAATTTAAAACGATCGCATCTAGTGTGAGGACGTCGCAGAAAATGAAAACATCTGAACCGGTCATGGTGAGGCAGAAACAAAATGCATATGAAATACACAAATATATTTTAACCTTTCTTCTGAACACTTGTTTAATCTGTTTGGCCCTTGCATCCACTGTGGAGGTTAAAACAGCCACCGCATTGACCACAGTTTGTAAGGAAGACATGTGCTGGGATGAAAAATTTGTCTGATCGCTGGATGAAATGCCCTTGAGAGAATGAAGATTATATACAAATAAAATAACTCGCAGATTTGCCCGGCATTGCGTGAATTAGTAGAAGTGACGAAGTAACATTTTGTAGCCAATCACAAAGATTTATTCATTGATTGGCTGATTGGAGCTCTGCTTCAATTTGCACGTTCGTCCGACCCTGAATACGTCTGAATACAAATGGCTTCGCATTTTGAATGTGGACACGCTTTCCATTTTGCTTCCTCTTGGTGTTCACAATTCAGCATCCAAAAAGGCTGTGATGAATATCCCGTTAACAGTGTCCCCCTCCTCGCACCTTACACCACCTAATTTTATTTCTCCCCAAAGCAGATGCGGTCAGGCTTTGCGGTGACGGGATGGGTGGGCGCTTTCTAGATTTATACTAGAAAACCAAAAACATTAAAAAAAAAATACATGGAGGGATAAAATCTCAAAAAAACAACAACCAAACAAGGTAGGAATGACACCACAATACGATACCACATTATGAGGCCACGATACGACACCACAATCATTGTGTGGATTATCATCACGACATCTTTTGATGCTTTACTTTGTTGTGGGATTGTAGGATTGTGATGGATGAAGAAGAAAAATGAAGAAAAAGAAAAAGAAAAACAATGAAGATTGACACCACATTACGATACCACAATATGACGCCACATTACAATATCAAACGATATCGTGTTGCTAAACCAGAAGAGGATTGTGGCATCGTCATGTGGTGTCAATCTTCATTGTTTTAATCCCTCTCCATCCATCACAATCCCACAACAAAAGTAAAATGTCAAAAGATATCGTGATGGTAATCCAAAAGAGGATTGTGGTGTCGCATTGTAGCATTGTAATGGGGTGTCATTCTTCATTGTTATTCTGCTTCTTCCTCCACCACAATCCTACAACAAAAGTAAAATGTCAAATGATCTTGTGATGGTAATCTGTAAGAGGATTGTTGTGTTGTATTGTGGAACCATAATGGGGTATTGCAATGTGGTGTCCCACCTTGTTTTTTTTTTTTTTTTGAGACTTTATCCCTCTATGTTTTTAAATTTTTATACAACTTTTTTTTCTAGTTTCTGTTGTTTTTTTTATCTTGCCAAAACGAAGTTTTTGCAAGATATGTTAGTCAGCTTGTATGTTTTTTTTTTGTTTGTTTGTCTGTAATCACGTATAAAAAAATTCTGCAGAGCACAGTTATCATTGGAAATTTTTGTAACTTCGCATATCAGAGGCCTATAGAGGTCCCTTTCAGTGCACAAAATTTTGAAGGTCAAGGTCAAAGGTCAAGGTCATTGTCGCAAATCAGGAGGGTCAACGAAACCCTTATTTTTTTGAGTAATTTTGATTGGATTGTCTTCAAACTTCATGGGAATATAGTTCATGGTCTGGAGCTCAGCTGATTAATTTTTGGTGGCGATTGGCCTTGACCTTCATGGTTAGCGCCTCAGGTCAAACATATTTGACCCCAAGGTCAAATTTTCAAGTTTTAGGAACCATATCATGTAGTACCTCAAATTGAACACCTCAATGAGTTCTTTCTAGATATGTCAAGCTTGAGACATTATGATGTCATTTGGTGACGTTATGAGGCAAACGCATATTTTTCATGGTGACTCTGCAGAACGATTCTCATCGGAATCTCTCGTAGGCAGATATTCCTCAAGGAGTCGCTCCTGGTGGATAACAGCTCTGTTCACCTCAGTGTGACCTTAAAGAAGTCTCACGTGGTCACCTTTTGGCAAGATACGGGATAATATACTGACATCAGTGTGTGTGTGTGTGTGTGTGTGTGTGTGTGTGTGTGTGTGTGTGTGTGTGTGTGTGTGTGTGTGTGTGTGTGTGTGTGTGTGTGTGTGTGTGTGTGTGTGTGTGTGTGTGTGTGTGTGTGTGTGTGTGTATATATATATATGTATATATATATATATATATATATATATATATATATATATATATATATATATATATATATATATATACATATATATATATGTTGTTCATCTTTCGGCTGCTCCCATTGGGGGTCGCCACAGCAGATCATCCGTTATGATCCGCATACTGATTTGGCACAGGTTTTACACCGGATGCCCTTCCTGACGCAACCCTGGTCGCCTCTTATGACAGGGGATAAGGATTTGGTTTCGCTATGATTCCAGGCTGCCCTACACCCTCTCATAGCGCGGCCCAGCGCAGAGCTCCCGTCCTCCAGCGATCCTCCAACCCAAGCCTCCGAGTAGCCGGATTACAGGCGCACACCACTACGCTCGGTTGTGTGTGTATATATATATATATATATATATATATATATATATATATATATCTTCTTCTTTCGGCTGCTCCCGTTCGGGGTCGCCACAGCGGATCATCCGTATGATCCGCATAGTGATTTGGCACATGTTTTACGCCGGATGCCCTTCCTGACGCAACCCTGGTCGCCTCTTACAACACAGGGATATGGTACACCTATTTTAACCGGGGTATACACCGGCCCAGTATACTGGTGCTCATTTCGCCGACCTCGGAAGGATGACAGGCTGAGTCAACCCCCTGGTGTATTAATTCAGTGGCCCAACGGGGCTTGAACTCAGGACCTTTTGGATCCCAAGCCGCTGCCCTAACCACTGCGCCAACACCAGGCTCTATATATATATATATATATATATATATATATATATATATATATATATATATATATATATATATATATATATATATATATATATATATATATATAATACTGGAGTGAACTTGCAGCACACACTATTGAGGCCAAGCAGCCACCATGTTGGAATACCCTTCCCTTGCTAGAACATGAGAGGTACAGGAACAGCTGAGTGTGATAAGCGCTGGACTTCATCATGTTCCATTGACAGAATGTTTCACATTTGGTTCCACATTTCCACTTTTGTTTGTTTTCCTTCGGAACCTTGTACTAGAGCTATGATGGTGACGGACAAAACTGAGAATCTGATTTTACCAAGTCAGAAGAGTCAAGTTGAGTTGGTTTCAGTGCGGATTAATTGAATTTCAGATCCTCAATAAAATGGAATGAAAATGGGTGGGTGGGGAAGGTTTGTTTTAAAAATAACACTTCCTCACAGAGTCCATGACGATGTTCCTTACAAAGTCCACAACTATGCACCTTACCAAGGGCGTAGCCAGAGGTCCAAAAGTGATGAGGCGAAAAGAGGTGAACTGTCCTATTTAGGTATTGTGATAGGAGTGGAAATAAGAGTATTCAGAGCACTGCCCGGTAGCTTTGATAGTTTACTCCCCAGGAGGCTCAGATGGCCAGAGGGCCAGATCATATTTCAGGTTCAGATCATATTTATTCAGGTTCAGTTCAGATATTCAGATCATGAAATATGATGGCCAGATCATATTTCAGGAAATGAGCGACGAGGCAACTGCCTCGTCTGCCTCAGCCTAGCTACACTCTAGCTTACAGACAGAGTCCACAACTATGCACCTTACAGAGTCCACAACTATGTTCCTTACAGACAAAGCCTTGAAACAAAACAACAAAACAGATACACACAAACACACAGGGGCTCAATATCACTGTGAATCCTTTGCTGGTGATTATAATATTATATGTAAACATGATAAATTAAACACATAAACCGAATCAGCGACTCTGATAAGGCAAATACTGTCGAGTTGAAACTTAACTGCCGAGAGCCATAATAATACCATTGTTAAACATTTCAAAATCCAATTTAATTTGGAATAATAAATGTCAGTGTTTGTGTGTGTGCGTGCATGCGTGCCTTTCATAACTCCAAAACCATGAAACCAAGCAGCCTGAAACTTTGCTTGCAAACAAAGGGAACTCCAAGGAAGTGCAAGAGTGAAAATTAGGTGTTTGGGTTAATTAAAACACCCTTTTGAAGATAATTAATGGACTTTTTAACTATATCCTTCATCAGGCGAACCTCGGCCACCTCACTATATGTAGGGTCTTAAGGCGCATCCTGGGTTACCTTGTTGGGGTCTGAAACCACCCATGTTTTTTGGCTTCCTCAACCATGACTTGACTTGGAACAGGCAGTTATGATTTTTTTAACAATAAAGTTTTTTGTTTTTTTCCACTTTCCTCACTCATATTATCGATTCCATGTTCATCATACCCAAGAATGACTGGATACATTGCAATGCTTATAAACGCCTGGAGACGACAGCGTTTATGGCATTATTTCATTTATGCACACACGATAACCTCGTGAATCTCTTAAACTAGGCCGAATAACAAAATTTAAGCTCCAGAATTGAACTTCGCAGCAGTTCCAACGATAAAAAAAGTGTTCATTTGTCCATTGCTTTGGTGTTTCCGGGTGCATGGGTTTAATGGACGGCAATTAGTAATCGCTTGCCAAGTCAAGCGTTCCATTGGAGTGCTGGCTTGAGTGCTAAAGCCACTTGCTGAGCGCCCTATAGTCGAGACTGGTACAGTTTGTGTCCCGATCGGGATGTACAGTCAACAGTTAAGACAAGGTGGAGGTAGGTATACAGATCACACGAACGTGGTACATGTGGGGAGATTTGGAACTGTACGGACTCTCCTTGCCTTTCCTGTTACTTGTGTGGGCATGGCTTTCCTGGTGGCAATGCTTCATCGCATATCTTATGGAGGTTATTTCAGATTTTCCTTTGTCCTCGTGCCCGTTTCTCAAGAATTTGGTTATCAAATTTGCTTTACAGAGGTTATTTGGTTTTTCTTTGTGAGTTTCAAAGCAAAATATATTTGATAGCACCTGATTTCTGAGCCATTTGCTGTATTAATAAGTTTTCTAAATTACCGAGCCAAATGTTTTTCCACCTGTCACACGCATCTGTTTATAAAGAATGATGTTTGTGAACATATCCCTGAAAGGTCTATATAAATGTAACGTTGTTTATCGGTGAAAGCTGCTCAAGGTTTTTGGGTTGTACACAGTATGCTCTGGAGTCGGTAATCACACAAACTCCAACCTTCCGATTCCCGAAAAATTACCGATATCACCCAAACACTGATATGTGTGTAAGAGAGAGAAAGATAGATAGAGATAGAGATAGAGATATAGATATAGATATAGATATAGATATAGATATAGATATAGATATAGATATAGATATAGAGATAGAGATAGAGATAGAGATAGATAGATAGAGATAGAGATAGATAGAGATAGATAGAGATAGAGATAGATAGAGATAGATAGAGATAGATAGAGATAGATATAGATATAGATATAGAGATAGAGATAGAGATAGAGATAGAGATAGAGATAGAGATAGAGATAGAGAAAGAGAGAGATTTTTGCCTTTATATATTGGTCCATATGTGACAGGAATAAAGATTGTCAATGACACTGTATCTATAATGTTTGTCGGAGAGATGTAACATTTCGGATGATGCTCAGATATACCTCACAGTCACTGCATTCAAAATGGCTACATGTATTATTTTAGAATTGACAAACGTAATCTTCTTCTTCTTCTTTCGGCTGCTCCCGTTAGGGGTCGCCACAGCGGATCATCCGTATGATCCGCATAGTGATTTGGCACATGTTTTACGCCGGATGCCCTTCCTGACGCAACCCTGGTCACCTCTTACGACACAGGGATATGGTACACCTATTTTAACCGGGGTATACACCGGCCCAGTATACTGGTACTCATTTCGCCGACCTCGGAAGGATGACAGGCTGAGTCAACCCCCTGGTGTATTAATTCAGTGGCCCAACGGGGCTTGAACTCAGGACCTTTTGGATCCCAAGCTGCTGCCCTAACCACTGCGCCAACACCAGGCTAATTGACAAACGTAATATGACACTGAATTGACAATCTAGTGAAACCAAATGGAGAGAAAGTATGAAGAGGACCCCGTTTCATGCAAAGGTTTACCGTTTACTCAACAACTTGTCTTGCAATGAGGAACTATTGCATTGACAAATTAGGGAACTTGTGCCGATACTTTTTACAAACTACACCACATTCTTTCCTAGAAAATTTCCGACACGTGTCTACCGGAACACGCCTCAGGTGAATGCATGAGATGGTATGGAAACACTATTCTTCCTTTCACAAATGCTTACAAAATGACTCATCTGATTGTATAATTGCCAAGCACTGACATGCAAAGGAAGAAAATTAACCATTTTGGGGCTTACTTATTGACATTGAGGAGTTAAACTCTGTCCCATGACGATACAGCTTGTCAAATTGCACAACTTGGTCAAAAACACATTTTGGAGACCATGGACACAACTGCTCAAAAGTTTTAGAACACCCCTATTTTTCCAGTTTTTACTGAAATTTAAGCAGTTTAATGTAACAATGTACTCTGAAATTAAAGCAAAGAACAAATAAACAATTGCAGACAAAAAATAAATCATGGAATCGTTTTGTTGAACAAAATTTAATCTAAATTTTTGACTCATCAAAGTAGTCACCTTTTGCAGATATAACAGCCGAACATACTCGTGGCATTCTTTCCACAATGGAAATCAAATATTGTTCGGAAAGTTCTTCCCAACACTGTTGCAGAAGTTCCCACGAATGTGTTGCACTTGTAGGTTGCTTCGCTTTCACCCTTCTGTCCAGTTCATCCCAAACCAGCTCGATGGAGTTTAAGTCTGGAGACTGTGCTGGCCATTCCATGATTTGAAGTCGACAGTCTTGTTCTTTTCTTCCAAGGTGGTTCTGACATGGCCTGGAGGTACGTTTTGGGTCGTTATCTTGCTGTAGGATGAACTCCTGACCAACTTGGCGTATACCAGAGGATATTGCATGGCGCTGAAAAATGCTGTGGTAGCCCTTTTGGTTCAGGGTGCCACTCACTCTGTGCAAGTCGCCGACTCTGGATCCAGCAAAAGAGCTTCAGATCATCACGCTTCCTCCTCCATGTTTGACAGTTGGTGTCACACACTGAGGAACCGTCCTTTCGCCTACTCGACGGCGTACAAAAGCCCGACGTGATGCACCAGATTCAAATTTTGATTCATCGGTCCACAAGACCTTCTTCCAGTTTTCAGTAGTCTACTGGCGGTGCTTCATGGCCCAGGCGGTGCTTCAAGCCTCTTTTTCTTATTTTGCCATCTTAGCAATGGCTTTCTTACTGCCATTCGACCTGTAAAACCTGCAGCTCGAAGTCTTCACTTCACAGTTGAAACTGAGACCTCCTTACTTCGACCAGTGATAAGCTGTGCTTGAAGCCGCTGTCCTGAGAGCCGCCCATCACGCAAGCTGTTGACTCTCAGAAACTTGTCTTCTGATTGTGTTGTGACTTTGGATCTGCCAGACCTCTTCCTGTGATAGTTTCCTCCAGTTTACAAGTGCCTTTTGATGGTAGAGGAAACTGTACTCACGGACACCTTGGCTTCTTTGCAATTTCTCTGAAGGAAAGACCTACACTTTTAAGGGTTATAATGGTCTGTCTGTCTTCCTTTGTTAATTGTTTTTTTTTTTCTTGCCATTATGATAGCAATATACTACTTCCTGCAGTGCAATATTGTCCAAATAATGCTTCAGAGGGTGTAGCAACACAGTCTGTTCCAACACTGCTTTTTTACAGACAGGGGGTTTGTAACTAATCAGCAAAAGTTGGGACACCTGTAGGAAGTGCTTGCATCAACTTTCAAAGCTTAATTTACTTCCATTGCTGCAGAACAGCTGCAGTTGCTAACCCATTACTTGTTCCCTGAAAAGGTCCTTTTTTAACTTCTCTGAAAGTTACATTATTTTTTCAGTTTTTGGTGACCTAAACTTTTTTTTTGACCTTTGGCAGTTTACCGCTTATCTTTGTACCATTTCAGGTTATTCACGGGACTTGAACTGATTAAATTTCAGTAAGAACTGGAAAAATGTGGGTTTTCCAAAACTTCTGACCAATAGTGTACATATTATGTATGCAAAATTGTCAGAATTAAAAGAATCCCTCTCCATATGATTGGTGTACATTAATCTTCACTTTGATTCCTCTACTTCTATAATGCCACCCCCCCCCCAAAACCCTCCATCATTCAGTTGTAAAGTCTGTGTGTGTGTCTCTGCGTGTGTCTCTGCGTGTGTCTCTGCGTGTGTCTCTGCGTGTGTCTCTGTCTGTCTGTCTGTCTGTCTGTCTGTCTGTCTCTCTCCAGCTCTTTGTGGGATTATTCACCCAAGGTTAATGCTAAAGGCCCTCTGGTTTCTAATTATGCAATTCTCACACATTACACTTCATTCATTCTAACTTTTTAACAAATACCTTTCAGTTTTTGTTTGCAGCACAACTCTTATGGAGAGTGTTTGGGCTGGCAGGATGGCCTAGAGGTATGCACACTTCCCTCTTGGCCATCTCGCCTGGGTTTGAATCTCAGCCAAGCTATAAACTGTCATCCTGGTGTTTCACAGGCAGGGTAATTCATCAATTTGTGTGCTGTCCCTCAGAAGGATGTTAAAACTGGGCATATCATTTGCACACATCCACCTCAGAAGTACGTTTGTACACATCAACTCAGTATCATTTGTACACATCCACCTCAGAAGTACACCGCTCCCTTTCAATTCCATCTCCATGTGCTGCACAGCAGCATCGCCGTGCATCAAAGACGACCCGGCAATGTCACGTGCTGGAAGATATGTTATTTATTATTTGGCATGGGGAAAGTGTACTTTGGATGTCGTTCTACTTGTTTATATTATTATTATTAATATCATTTTGTAATAATGTTCATATTGTTATGGTTGTGGAAATTCGCAAACCACCATTCAGGTCCCGTAGGTGAGACATCTCCGTAAGTACATGTGTAGTTAGCCCAAACCCGTTGTATAGAGGGAATTTATGTGATCCATCCGGGCTGTGACGCTTTGAGTTAGCCATTTTTTCTGTTCTATCTTTTATTTCAAACAAACAGCATCTCAACAACCACGCCATCCCCACCACAGCACCAACCACACTACAACCATGCCACCACCACCATCAACGCTACCACATCTTCGCCACTCGCCATTCAGTAGGCCCTGTGCGGTTACGATCTCCGGGAACAAACAAAAACCAACAACTATGCTCGGGGGTTTTCCCGCCTGTTTTTCCCGTCGAGGTTCTCCGCGCTCGGTGTGGAGGAAGGGCGATGCAGGGGTCAAAGGTGAGAAAGGGTAGGGGCCTCTTTTGGGGGGAATAATTCCCTGGCTCTGAGCCAAGACTGGCTCCCCCGGCCCCCACACGGCACGGGGTGGAGGGAAAGCGAGAGGTCACGCCCCCATTCGAGAGGCTTCTCCAAGAAGCTCAAAGGGAGGCGGGGCCGAAAACGGGGCGGAGCCCCGTGCTACAAAAGGCGGACAGGACGGACCTTGAGGGTTGTTGGGTTGGTTGGTCAAGAGTTGGTTGTTGGGTTGGTTGGGTTGGTTGGTCAAGAGTTGGTTAGTCGAGGGTTGGTCTTCATGGTCGTCTTCTGGCTCGAGTCGCGAGCTTGTGGTTCCTGCCTTGCTTCTTTGACCCGTGCGCGAGCACGGAAAACAGCGCCGAACAAACCCCGTCCGGTTCCCCGAAACCCCGTCCGTACAATCGAGCGGACCACACGAGCGACACGCGGCACGAGCTCGCGGAGCACGCCGGAGGGCTCCGAGTTGCGGTCGCCGAAGGAGGACTCGACGCGATCAGGGAAGTCGCACTTCCATTTTCTTTTGGGGTTTGGTGTAAACGTGTGTGTGTGTGGCGCCAGTCTGGTGAAGTAAAACTGTTTAAGTGTTGCCGTGTGTCGGTCTTAGTTGGTAGTATCTCTGCGTCATTGTTTCTTTTGTTGCATTTGCTATATGTGTGCTCTCTGTGTGCCGCGGAATAAATGTGCATTATGTTGAACTGTTTTCCCGTTTCGCTTCGTCTTTTCTTTAATTGAATCTCCATCTTGCTTCACGTAACGGGTTCGTCGTGGGCTTAATACGCCCGATAATTAATCGGAACCGTCGAGGCCGACGATAACACCGCTCGGTTATCCCGATAGTACGGAACGGATCGCTTAAGCGGCCCGTGTCCGGAGTCGACCTGCGGCGAGGTGCGATCGCCCGGTCTACCATCCGCGTGGGTACTTAGGTAGGTCGAGTTTGGCGAACAACCGTATCCCACGCGGGTGGCCGATTGGCACGATCGTGGTGAGGCCGAAAGGCCCACCCGTGACTAGCTCCAGGCATTAGTCCGAGAGGATCACGACAGAATTGTCCGTCCGGTGGGCGACGTGCCGCGATTCGAGTCACGTGGCCGTTCGCAACAATATTATTATGTAAGATCAGGTCATTGAAAGGATCAGACTGTGCATGACATTATAATACGTTAGATCAGCTCTAGCCCTTGATGAACATCAAAAGACTCACCATTCTAAATGCCCCATCTAAAATGTACTTCCGTGAGGGTGTTGTGGACAATGTCACAGGTCACACTTGTTAAAGACCTTTATTAGCGAAAGGCCGAGTCAGCGGCTGACCGAGTTGCCTCGCAATTCAAGTCAGCTCGGGTCCGATAGTCTGTAGGAGATGCAATAAGCATAGAAAGCCTCAAGAACATTGGGTTTCCTCCCTTTCAGTTTAGTGTTAAACAGCAGTAGCGACTGTTTTAAAAAGCAATCATACATGTTTGTGGTTTATAATATTTTTACTTCTGGTTGGGGTGCTTGACAAAGCGCCACGATAAGCTATTTATCCACGTCAACACAGCATTTGTCCAAGGAGGAAAAATCCCCTTGGGGAGTGAGGATAGCAGCCTTGGAAAATGCCACGATAAGCTATTTATACACCTTAACACGGATTTCGCCCAAGACGAAAAACTCACTTGGGAAGGGAGGCAAATTAAGTCGCTACAACTTCCGTCATGTGACCCTTAATCTCCGTGGCAAGTTTGGTTGAGATTGTATAAGTAACGACCGAATGTATTACAGTCAAACAGACAGACAGACACAAAATTGCGTATTTTAGTACGATGAAAAGCATCTTAGTATAATTCACCGTCTGTCTCTGTCTGTCTGTCTGTTCCCAGGTACTGCAAAAACGGCTGAACCGATCGCAAACATTTTTTGGGTGTGTAATCCTGGGACCCCTTTGGATAAAATAAGCATAAATATAATAACATGACCCCCTTGACGGCTCCCGTAGGGAGCGGGTGCTTCTCGTGGGGACAATGAAAACAAGACAGAACATTTAACAATGCAGAGCCTTGCCTAGGGATAGAGATTTTACAGTGTATCTGAGAAAGAGCGATCTACGCTCGCATATTGAAGTAGATATGCGTGCAGACTCAAACCCACTCACTGACACATGCACTGATTACAAGATTGCAATCACCTCTCCGATCCTTTTTAGTGTGCATGAGGCCAATTAAAATTGCCCTGCTCTCCTGAACATTCCTCATGCATCTTTATGTTGGTTAGAGCGGAGTTCTGGGTCAGGTCATGCACCGTTTGCCACAAGACAATTCCATGCATGAATATCATGGTTGAATGCTGTTGTAAGTTGAAATGCTAGAAAGCCAAATGCCAACATTAAAATTGACTTGCAGATATCTGTCTACGACGGGTATGGGGGACAGGATGGATCACAATACTCGGTTACAGTAGTTTCTTTGGACGTTTTGTGCCGCATTCAACAGCTCAGATCATATTGGTGGTGTATCTGGGTGTCCATGGTAGCGTTTGAGACCGGTCGCTTTAGATTGTTGGCCTTGACATATAGTGCCGGATGAGTAACACAAACGATTTGACATATTCATCGTTTCTATATGACCTCCATCAAAAGATTAACAACATGGCAGGATAAAAGTCATAAATGCTGAGTTGAACAAACGTCCTGAACTCATGGGCTTAGTAAAGTAAAACACGTCGTCAAGGACCCAGCCGTCGGTTTGCCACCGAACACTGCTGATTGTGACGTCATCGATTCCCTCTGAAAATTCTATCTGTATTCAATTTTTTGAATCCGCTATCACCTGCATAAATACATGGAACACATAATGTGAAGATTTCGGAAGTATGAACAGAATACGTTCGGAGAAAAGTGTGTTCGAAGTTCCAGGCTTACGCCCATTATATTATGATTTACAGTGACTGATAATTAAATATATAAATAAACATGCAACAAATGGTCTTACTGGCATTGCTGTTCCTTGGTTAAAAAAAAAACAAATCATAAAAAATAATCAACCCTACGCCTCCCACCTTACCTGATGGAGATCTTTGGCATGTTCGCCATGGTGCCAAATCATCCATTCTCTTCACTACATGTTGCTGGATGATCTACATCTCAGCAAGGCAGTCATTCCTGTACTAATGGAGCTTTTTATTGGATCCAACAGTGATGGGATGGTAAGGGGGGTGATAGGACGAGAGGGCAGATAGCAATAACAACGGTCATTCATCAATCCCCTTCTGGTGAAACTCTGAAAATCCAGAATCACTGCTGACTGCTGCTCATTTGTTTCTCTTTATCCCACCCCCCCTTGCCCTCCACCTCCCTCCCCCCCCCCACATGTGGAATCAACTTCCACATTCTCTTCAATCTCATTCTTCCATCCAGGTTTTTCAAGACAGCTCTTCACCACAATCTCAGATCATCCCCCCATCCAAAACCATGATCTTTTCTATCCCCATTAACCCCCTCACATGCACCTACAAGCCTACGCAATACCATCTCCCAAGGTACCGGTTTCGTCTAAATTTCCTCTAAATTTCCAGATTCTCCTTCCTCAGAGTTTGCTTCTGTATCCATATTGTCCACCTGATGTGTCCTCCCCTACCCCTCATTTCTCCCCACACCCATTTGTCTTAATCTCCCTCTATTTTGTCCTTCAACTCCACTGTTGATGTTTCCTCCTCTCTTTCTGCTGTATATTTTGTTCTGTTGCATCCCAATCCGTTCAGTGTTCGAGCTCTTCCATGAGCTTTGACTCTGCAAACAAAAATAAATAAATAAAAACTCTCAAGCACTGTGAACATATTTTTCTTCCAAATCAATTTTTTTCTCTCCTAAATATCATTCTGCATGTAAAACACTTCATTTTGATCATTTATATTTTGTCGGCGAACAATTTTGATTCTATTGTTCACATTTGCTGCATGCTATGAATGTCACCACGTCTTTACGTGCTTCTCTGTTATTCTTCCGAGTATTGCTCTTCCAAGAACCTCGAGTTTGTAAATAATCGTTTTTAAAAAAACAGAATGCAAGTCCTCATGGAGGACCCAGCCCACAACCACAATTGGATGTGTCAGTTTTACATTTAAATAACTAACTAATCAAATAAGTAAATAAATAAATAAAGCTCATGGAAACGTAAAAAGGCATATAAATAAATAAATAAATAATTCAGTGGTATGTTGGTAGCGGTGATGGTAAAGTGTGGAAAATCAATAATGAAATACCTCAAAGCTGTGTTTCATTAAAGAGGATAAAGTGGATAATAAATAAATAAATATTTGAAGGTGGCTTGCAGGTCGCAGTGATGGGAAAGTGCATGTAAATAAATAAACTAGAGAGTTCGAAGAACACCTTACCCTACACAGTCTTGAGGACAAAAAAGGACATGGGAAGGGTCTTTTTAAACTCTTGCTTTGCACTTCCAAGCCTGATGTATATTGCCTTTGTTCGTGAACTTTCAATAATAGGCATGATGACAACCATACGAAGCCGAGGGGTCAAGCGGAACAGCCCAGAGCTCAACCTCCTAAAAAAAACTCTTATCAGAGAAACTGACAATGTTGGAACGATTTTTCAGAAAAAGATGCACTTCAACAAACAGATCCTTTGAACGAAGTTAGCTCTGTCATTGCATCATTAGGCGCAGCCATTTCTGTCAGAATTCCACTGTTACTCCATCCTCAAAGCACGCAGCAAATTTATATGGTTGAGATGGCATACAACTTGGCCCTAGTACTGCTAAATTGAAGGTTTTTGGAAGGGCAAACAAGGCAATTTATATATACATATCTATATATATATATATATATATATATATATATATATATATATATATATATATATATATATATATATATATATATATATATATATATATATATATATATATATATATATATATATATATATATATATATATATATATATATATATATATATATATATATATATATATATATATATATATATATAAAGCCTGGTGTTGGCTTAGTGGTTAGGGTGGCGGCTTGGGATCCCAGGGTCCTGAGTTCAAGCCCCGTTGGCTGCTGAATTAACACCAGGGGGTTGACTCAGCCTGTCATCCTTCCGAGGTCGGCGAAATGAGTGCCAGTGTACTGGTCCCGGTGTATGCCCCGGTTAGAATAGGTGTACCATATCCCTGTGTGTCGTAAGAGGCGACCAGGGTTGGCGTCAGGAAGGGCATCCGGCCATAAAACATTGCCTCAAGAAAAAGCCAAACCCCTGCACAGCAGGGAAAAATGGCTGTAAAAACGATCATTTTATATATATATATATATATATATATATATATATATATATATATATATATATATATATATATATATACATATATATACATATATATATATATATATACATATATACATATACATATATATATATATATATATATACATATATACATACATATTTCAATTGAAATAAAATAGAAGTTTTAAAGGCTGTAGAAAAAAAACAAACCACAAAAAACTGAATCGGAAGTTTACCGCTGATGATGCACCTTCTTTAACACGTTAAATTAGTGATTCGTGCTTCTTCTTTGTGTCCTTTGTGATGTCCTCAAGAACAGCAAGTTTCTTGTTCAGAATGATTTTCAATTTTAACTGCCAGACAGACAGACTGACTGAAGCAATCGCTTTACTGTGACTGCGCACGTGTGCTCGGGACGAAACCGTACAATTTGCCAAAGTCAGAGCTAAAGGAGCTACTGCTAAACTGCAGGTTCGTGTTCCGATTTATGTTTCAATTCACGTAATGAAAATAAAAGTCAATTGGAATTTAGTAGTTCCTCGGTCAACCACTGACTTCAGACAGAGTGAATCAATTGCTTAATCCCGCTTTGCGCTACGTGTGCGTGGTGCAAATTCAAAGTGGAATTTGGGTTGTGGAATGGTAAATGGCATCTAAATAAATAAAGAAATAATTTTAAAATACAAGAAAGCAAACATGACATATGAACCAAAGCTTTTCATGCTGTACTTCTCAAGGTTGAATCACAGCAAGAGAACCAGGAAGTGCGAGAGCATGCATATATAAGCTTGTCTTTGTAAGTTCGACACCGATTTGTTCCTCAGTCATGACGTCAACCGTAATCTGAGCCCCCATTGGTTATTCCAAAATAATTTGAGGTGCTTCATGCCCAATATAATTGTATCCAAAATCTGAAAGAAATCCATCCAATCATTTTCAAATTGAGGCTCTGGATGGACACATGGACGGACAGACAGACTGACAATACCCAAAAACAAGCTCCAGTTGGGCTGATGCCCTATAGATTGGGAGTGAAAGAGAAAAATAAAAGAATAAGAATCTACATTTTAGACTATGGAGGAATGGCTCTTGGGCCACAGCATGATTTGGTTTCTTTTTATGGCAGTAGTGAGCTATTTTGAACTTAACAATCAATATTGCCATCAAGTTTTATCTTTTTTGCATTTGTAATTCAAACACACACACACACACACACACACACACACACACACACACACACACACACACACACACACACACACACACACACACACACACACACACACACACACACGTTTACAACTAAAAACAGCCTCAAATTATCCAAGAATGTCTGTTTATTTTCCTTCTTGGCTCAGCGATGGGTGGTAGTGACAAAAGTTCATGCTGGCAAGATAGCCTTGAGGTATGCACACTCACCTTCAAGTTCTCTCGCCTAGGTTTGAATTCCGACCCAGCCATAAACTAACATCCTGGTGTTTCACAGGCAGGGTGCTTCATCAACGTGTGTGCCGTCCCTTGGATGGACGTTAAACTGGGTGTCCCATCTACCAGCATCGGTCGGTGGACGTTAAAGATCCCCCCCCCACCCCCGTGTCCTTCACGAAGAGTTGGCGAGCTATTGCCGGCACCATAAACAAACTTACAAATTCCTGCCGTGACTTCCTGTATCAGAGTAGCGAACTGACCAGGATTGTAGCTTCGTTACTGTTTCAACAGCATCAATGGTCTGCATAGGGCATGGTAAACAATGGCAACGACAAAAGCTATCTTGTGAATTCAACAATTTATCCAAATTAGAGCTAAGAAAAACATCGACACACAGGACCATTTATAAAAACGATACAGAACTAAAGCACAATCAATAGGATGAAAGCTGGACAAAAATTCGTCAAAACATTTTAAGCCAGGTAGAGAAAGGGATGATATAAAAATCGATCTACTTGAACGCTGCTCTATCATTTATCGAAAATCAATATTTCACATTCCGATTTACACACAGGTTTTAAGGGGTAAATATAGGGCATTCAACAGCAAAGAAACCTCTGACATACAAACACACGTCGATGTAGCTTCCTTCCTCGTGAGTCGCACTCAGGCATGCCTTGTCATGACTCAAGTCCACCACTGGAAATGAACAACATGCAAATCCTTCAATCCTTGCAAGTTTGAACAATGAACACTCGCTCTGCAAGCTGTCTGTGGTCGGGACACTAAGAAGCGACACATTTTGCGTAATGTGTGAATATAACCCATTGATCGGAAATGATACATTCATTTGAACTTGAGAAACAAACATCATGAGCACCTCTGTGAGCTGCTGTAGTTCCACGAATAGTGTACAAATTTCAAACAAGGACGCTTTCAATATCCAGTGTCGTAAAGATTTGCAGCAACAATCCTGTATCTTCTGTTTCGCGAGTGCGTATTGGGCCAGGGTACAGTAATTAATTCCACGTGCTCGTTTGTCCATCATTATGAGGCACAGCAATGGTGATGAAGCGAGTCACAACTCGCCGACTCTTCATCGAAGGACACAATGGCATCACAAAGCAGTCCGTATGACGATAACCAATGCTGGCTGATGGGTCCATGGTTCAATAAGTATCCCATCCGACGGACGGCACGCTCTTTGGATGGAACGCCCTACCTGTGAAACACTACAATGACATTTTGTAGTGGAGTCGGGAATCTCACCCAGACTAGACAGCTCAAAGGGAAGTGTGTCATTTATGAGCCATTCTTTCCAGCCCAAGCAACACGAAGTGCCTACAATAACGTGTAAAATATTAATTAATAAAATATCCTTGTGCACGTTACGATGTTTATTTATAAAAATTAAAAAAAAAAAACCGAAGTGCACTCACAATACCATGTCTAGTTGAAAGTAGAAAAATTCTTTCTCAAGTGAGATCACAAGTCTAACTTGAGACATTATTTTTCAGTCTTCTATGTCTTCCACGAGCCTTGACCCGATACATAAGATCAGGTGATCAACCAAAGCGAAGACGTCAGGATGAAAGAGCGACTTAAATCATGAAATTAATTAAATATTTAGAATGACACTATCCCCAACAAGGTCATTCATACCCATGTTCTCTTTAGCCTCACCTTACACCATTTTATTTACGTATCGAAAAAAGCATGCATTGCAGGTTCTGTCACTATGACCACACAATGCGAGACGTACCACTCCTACTATCGATGAGCTAATCACTTCAACCAGGAATGGGCCAGAGCCATTCTTTAAAAATAATTTAATTAAAGCATCACATTTCATAAAGGACAAGGAAAATCAGCAGGATGTGGCGTAACGATGACTCAAGTGAGCTGAAGACCCTGCAAGCAGCTTTCCATATCCTGATTATGCAGGTGAGGAATAAGATTCTTTTGTCAGCTTTAGGAAAGTCGGCCTTCGATCGGTGTGCAATTACACCTTCTCGAAGAACCGTGCACAAGGGATTTCTCCAATGAGTAGAAGGAAAAAATGTTACGAAATATAACGCGGGATGCCAACAACAAACAACGACAAATGCACCTTAAATACAAGAATCACAAGTTCAATGAAAAGATCAAAGTGCATTCTAAAAACCAAATTTCATTGCAGCACACGTGGGATAAAATCTTAATTGTTGATTCATTATTTAGAATCAAATGTTACAGTCCATCCACTCTGACGCAAGAACCATCGATGGAATGATTTTGTTACCACCGGGTTCGTTGGAAAAAAAACAAAAAAAAAAAACACATGGAGGAACAGAATATCCCCAAAGATTCCATAAATGAGGACATGTCGAAAAAGAGCTTCTCCTCTTCTCTATCTGTTGCTTCGCACAAGGTGGACTTGGGCTGAATGCACATTTACTGACAGCAAAATAAATACTGCAGAATCGATAGAATACAAAGTGTTTACCATGACAATTTACAGGATAAGTAAAGAGGGTTACAGTGCTTTGTGGTAAGGTACTTCATGGTATGGCAACTCCAATATCACAGCACTGAGAATACCGTTACGACTTGGTCTTATGCTGAAGGACAGACAACAGATCAGGACGTAGCAGAACAAAAGCAACTGTAGAAAGAGAGGGGGAGCACAATGACAGCATGGGTTGAGGGACAAAATGGAGGGAGACTTGGAGAAATAAGGGATGTGGGGGAGAACGAGGGTGAGGAGAGGACACACAGGATGGACAAGATGAATACAGAAGCAAACTCCAACTGTATTCTGATCAGCTTCCTTCTCGGTTGATCAGAGGGGGCTTGCTGTAAATGGATAAGATTTATGACATTGTTGGCGAACGGCCCACTGTAGTCCGAGTAACAAGCAACCTCAGCCCTGTCAAAAATACAGTGGATCAGTGCTCCACATCCTGCAAAATGGTTGGCTCTCAGCAAGAGAGGAAGAAGCTGGAGGTCAAATTGGAAGTATAATGCATCGTTTCCTAAAGCATCGCTTTGTGAGAAAGGGTTTGGGGTGTACACGAACAAGATGCACAAGAAAACATGTTCAGTCAGAACAAATATAATTGGATAGACGGGGCTAGCAGGATGGCCTAGAGGTTCGCACGCTCGCCTCGAAGCTGTGTAACCTGGGTTTGAATCTTGGTGCAGCTATATACCGTCAACCCGGTGTTTCACAAGCAGGGTAATTCGTGTGTGTGTGTGTTGTCCCTTGGATAGACACTAAACTGGCCGTACCGTCTGCTGGCATCAGTGGGTGGACAAGCCTGGTGTTGGTTTAGTGGTTAGGTTGGTGGTTTGGGATCCTAGGGTCCTGAGTTCAAGCCCCATTGGCCGCTGAATTAAAATACACCAGGAGGTTGACTCAGCCTGTCATCCTTCCGAGGTCGGCAAAACGAGTACCAGTGTACTGGTAAGGGGGACACTGCATCAGCGGCATAGCCGCATCCCAACCAATGATGCAACCAGCAGCCACAGGCTGCGAGAGAGAGAGAGAGAGAGAGAGAGAGAGAGAGAGAGAGAGAGAGAGAGAGAGAGAGAGAGAGAGAGAGAGAGAGAGAGAGAGAGAGAGAGAGAGAGAGAGGACATTAAAGGCCCCACAGTGCCCTTTTCAAACAGAAGGTGAGCAACACAGACAAATACCAAATTCCTGCCCTAACTACTGCAAGGAAGGCAATGGCAAACCACCCAGTATAACCCTTGCTCAAGAAGCTGCTTTGGCGGCACAGACGCTCAACAAAAGGTATGGCACATCAGAGAGAGAAAGAGAGAAAGAGAGAAAGAGAAGTGAATAGATAAGAGTGGGAATAATGGTGGTTTGGTTGAGTGGTTCTTGCTGGATAGATTTGGAGCGAAGCATCAATGTGAAGTTTATCTAACATCCGTTTTGTTCAAATTTGTTCTCTCGAGCGTCCCTCTTAATGAAAATGCAACTACTCCAGAGACACATAATGAGCCAAAGGGTTTATCAGCAAATGGATGTTATTGTGCGACACTTCACACTGTAATAAAGCCAAAATGGCAACAGAATGCGTACGGCACTTAAATATTGCATGAATCAAGGTGCATCAGGAACAAGTTGGCTCCTTCCTTTCCACTATCAAAACCATTCGTCCTATTCAGTTTGAAGAGCGTGCATAATGTTTGGCAGAGAAAAGCTGTTGAAGGGTTGTACCATGTTCTGCTGTTAGCAACGTGGGTTTATGAGAAACTGCTGGCATGTAGCAGATTGCGGCACGTAAAATTTATGAAGCGTAATATTCACTTCCTGAAATCCACGATATCGATATCCAGACTAGATAACTCAACAGCCGTAACCGCAATCTCTCGTCTGCCCCCGTCCCCCTTGCAATCCGCCATAACAAGGCCTGGTGCCACGTCCTAAACATAATATTGTCTCAGGTGGTGAGATGCCTTGGGGAAAGTTGATTTTTCCACCTGTTAGCTTTTAACCAAACATAACATCAGTTATAACTTGTGTGAGATGCGTTGTATACACATTGTCAATGAAGTCTTTGCATGTACAGTGTGGTCCATATGTATTGTTACCCACTGTACGTTTGACAAATCGAAAGAAGCTGTTTATCACGTCTTCTCTTGTGTTACTCATGTGAAGTTGGAAATAATTTTGCATCACACATGTCGACGGATGTCCTCTGTCGTGGTGATGATGGCTGTCATGCAGATCAAGTGGACAATTTGAAACTTTTATGTTCATATATTTGTTGGCTCTCTTTTTAGTTTTCTTTTTGAGGTTGGTTTGTGTTGTAAATAAAACTACCACCACTACTATTACTATAATGGATACAATTAATCCCACCTTAATGTCGGGACAGCCTCAAGGGAAATTTAGGCCCGTCTTGCACGAACTGGCTGACCTGACTCAACGTTAAAATGGAACAGATTTGGGCACGATTTAGAAAATTGTTCAGGGTGCTTGGGATGTACACAAATGCAAACATATGAAGATGAAGATGATGATGATGATGATGATGATGATGATGATGATGATGTTTTTAACAGCCATAATTATTCCCACCCCATGGAGTTGGTCGGGGAAAGTTTTTGGCCCAAGTCTTTCACGAACTGGATGGCTCAGCCTGACGCTCGATTGAGTAGATGAGCAGAAATATGGGATTTGTTTTGGGTACCGGTGATAGCTCGTCAATCATCACAAAGGATACCATGGGATCCAACGTCCATCGACTAAGGCTAACAGATGGAACATCCAGTTTAACGTCCATCCGAGTGACGGCACGCACATTTATGTCCCGCCCTGCCTGAAAAACACCAGCATGACAGTTTATAGCTGAGTCGGGATTTGAACCCAGGCTAGATAGTTGAGGTGAGTGTGCACACCTACTTCCTCCTTCGTATGCAGCAAAAGGCTGCAGGTAACATCATTGGCTGAGGGCACAGCTCTGCCACTGATGCAAAGCCCCTATTACCAGTACACTGATACTCATTTCGCTGACTTCAGAAGGACGGCAGGCCGAGTCAACCCCACCTGGTGTTAATTCAGCAGCCAACAGGGGCTTTAACTCAGGACCCTAAGATCCCAAACCAGCCACCCTAACTGCTAACCCAACAACACGCTTCACACCTACCTCTAAACCCCCCTTCCATCTTATATAGGCCGACACACAAATATGGAAAAGGTGATATTACACACATATTATTGTTGTGCTTCTGCCTTCTCAGGATTAAATAATAATGCATCGATAGTATAACGATAGTTATTTCAAAGTATCTATTTAAATGAAAGTATTTTCATACATGTAGATAAATACATGTTGCATATGTATTAGATAGATGGTCTTGTGCTTCTTTTCACTATGTAACCTCTTCGTTTCTTTCTTTCACTCCTTCCTGAACCGGTTCAAACTGGCTAATTACCTTACAGCATTTCATCCTCTCTTTCTCATTTCTTTATTCTTGAACCGGTTGAAACCAGATGAGACACATCTTGTCACCTTTTCCCCCCCACTGTCTGTCTCTGTCTCTGTCTCCACTGGTTGAAACCAACCAATCACCACCGTGCCACGACAGGAGAGAGATGTGGATCAGGAATGGTACACGACCAATAAAAATAGGATCAATCTGGTGGGAGAGGTCAGCGAGGTTCACCGTGTGGCCAATCGCGTCAAGTGAGAGAACACATGCACCTTAGAGCATCCCCCAATGAAATTGGAGGTTGTATGTAAATTTGCAGACAGAGGGGGAAAAAAGGCCGGCAAGCACAAACTTTAAGGAGTCGCACTTTGTCGTCAGGGGGGAGAGTCGGTCAGAGTCATTTGGTCGCTCTCGCCCGGATCGTCACTGGCTGCTCGCTCGCTGTCTGTCTGTCTATGTCTGTCTGGAGGAGCCGTCTCCCCCTGCTGCAATGAACCTGCCCTGCCATGTCTGCCATCATCTTCCTGTGATTTGCGACAAGCCACACTTAGCGAGACCGGAGACCGGTGTGTGTGTGCACCGGAGAGGAGAGCGAAAGGCAGCTCAATGCTTCGTAAGCCGCGGGATGTCACTAATATCCAAGGGGCCGCGCTGACTTCCCAGAGCCGTCACCGGGGTTCAAAGGGGTCCGACCCACTTACCCCATTGACTTGAATATGTGTTTTGTCGATTTAATACATGTATGACACCAAACGTCTCCTGACTCATCCTTCTCACATCGTGATGGTGGAACATGGCAGCTGAGTTGATGTGACTGATGTCAAGTTTGGCCTGCGCACAAGATCGGTCACGTGACTTGGTTCCACTCACCAAATTGATAAGATCCGTCACATGACAGCCTGCATGATACTTGCTCGTACCGGGAACTTCATCTGTATGGTAACACGGCTCTGTACGAGGGTGCCGGCAAGTAGTTTCAGAGACGAATGAATATCATGGTGGTCACTTAGCGACTGGCCGAATCCGTCTGTTGTTACCGGACACAGCAACCATTGCAATATCAATGAAAATAAAATTTCAATTGAGGATAAAAAAAAAAAAAACAGGTACGTGGACAACCCGATATTGTGGGCCGGCTTCTTGCTTTAATACAATTCCTGATTATGGAACCTTTTTTTCAGGTATAAACAAGACTCAATTTTCAAAGGCAAAAGGTATTTAAACAAACTTTAAAAATCATGTCTTCCGTTTCTAAAGCTTTAATCTCTATTTGAAGCATTTCCTTGGAAGGTTGTTTTTTTTTTAGTTCTCGGTTTTTGAAGGTTTGTGTTTTTTCGTTGTTGGTTGGTTCGTTCTTTTCTGTTTCAACCCTTCCTTTCCCATTCCTCTTCCTGCTGTGTTTCAGCTTGTGTGGAGCTTTTTCACCCTGCAGGTCCTTCTCTCCTCCCCCCCCCCCCATTGATCTCAATCTCACTTCTAATCTGCAGTTGGTGTTTCCAAGTTTCCAATCTGTTCCATTCCAGTCTGCTCTAGCTCTTCCATGAGCCTCGACCGCGTAGATGAAAAAACAGATAATCCTCACCGAGCCAGTATTTCAGCAACCAAGTGTACCTGTGTGTCCTTTCTCAGCTCCCTTTGCCATTAGTGATGACTTTGTTAAAAGGTTTAAATCAAATTTTATGGAATGTTATTTAAGACCGAGATTTATGGTCACAAATAAATGAAAGTAGAGTCGTCAATCCAGATTTCACCCTTATTATGAGTTCAGCTCGGTCTTCGAAGAGCTGAATGTCACACGGACGTCATCCGAGTTTGGAGGTGATTTATTGGCATAATTTGTGCCATGACGTCAGCGTCATGTTGCATTTGGAGTCAGAGTTGCTCCTTTTGTCTAATTTATCCTTCCTGACTGCAACCTCACCTCCTAACTACCGGTGATCAGCAGGACACAGACAATGCTTTAGTGTTGCAGAAAACGCTTGTTGCTAACAGGTCATGCAGCATTTGCTTTTATGGGACTCGACCTGTGCCTTGCTGCCTCATCAAATGAGGGGATTTGACACGCGCACACACGCTGAATAAAGTACTTGTGCTTCATGTGTTTGTTAATATAAAATTATGAAAATGTATGTTTGTTTACTTCGGTCAAGTGATATGGCCACCAGCTGAGAGACAACCAAAGTGAACTTCTGCGTACTGGATATTGATGGTTTATTCCTAAGGAAACCCATAAAGAATGGTCCTGATATTGGAAGAAAGAGTGTTTTGATGAAGCATGCTTTTTACTCTGATATACAGGATTTGTTTCCAGAGAAATTTGGTGAAGAATGATTGCCTCATCCAAATTGTGTAAAAGAATCGATGGAAAAGTTTCAGGAAACTGGTCGCGTTGCAGAGAAGTCTCAAAGTGGTTGGCCGAAGATTGTGTCAGATGTGGTTCTGCAGGACATTGGCAACTGTTTGGAAAGAAGCGCAAGAAAATCGTGCAGACGCTTGTTGCAACAAGTAGGCGTCTCAATACAACTTAGACATGCAAAGCTGTACGGAATAAAATGAATTTTGTTCCCCATAAATTATATATGTTATTGTTGAACTTGCACTCAGAACACAGAAAAACAGGTGAACTTTTTTTTTTTGTATGCACCGTCGTGGGTCGTATGAGAGCTAACACACAGGACGAACAACAAGGGGAGCAGGAAACAAGAGGGGTGGGAGAGGGAAGGAAAAAAAAAAAACAGTGGGGAACAGAGACATGAGGAGATCTGTGGAAGGGAGAGGGATGGGGCGGGGTACACTGGGCAAACAACATGGACACGACAGGGACTTTCAGGAAGGAAAGCAGGGAATTTGAAGGAGGTGGGTTTGAGGTGGTTTAGCGAGGGTAGAAAAGATCATGGTTTTGGATGGGCGATGATAAGAGATGGTGGTGAACAGCTGTTTTGAAGACCTGGAGGGAAGAGTGGAATTGAAGAGAGTGAGGGAGTTTGTTTCAAAATTGGAGAAAAAGAGGGGTGAAAGAGTGAAGGCGAGTAGTGATTCTTGATTTTGGTGGTTTTACGAGAAGGGGGTTGTTGGCGGACCTTGAGTGCCCTGCGGAAAAATGGGGGGGGGTGGGGGGATATCTCAGACAGAGGGGGGCGCGAGGCCGGAGCAGAGATGGTAGAAGACAGAAAGACCACCGACCTGTCTGCGGTGAGAGAGTGAGACCCAAAGACTCAACCTCATCACGGGAGATTCCAATGATCCTAAATGCCTTGGTTTCCACAGCGTGAAGCCTGGTCTGAAACCAAATTGATCATCGGAAATCAAGCCATTGGAGAAGAGGAAGGATTTAATGTCTGAAGCAATGATGGATTCCATAACCTTGCTGATGATTGGGAGAAGGCTGATTGGTCTGTAGTTGCAGGGATCTGTTTTTTGCACCTTTTTTATGCAAGGGCAGTGATGTTTGCAGATTTCCAAGCAGATGGCAGATGACCTTGGGCAAATGAGAGGGTGAATAGAACAGAGAGAGGGTGAGCAAGAGCAGAGCAGCAGGTTTTTAGGACACGTGGGCTGATGCCGTCTGGACCGGTTGCAGAATCTGAGTCGAGGTTTGACAGCAAGCTCTCCACCTTGTTAGGAGAAAAGGACACACAGAGTCCAGGGACAGTTGGACTAGGTAAGGTGAGTACAGAAAGCGATGGATTTAGAACACAAGATTTTGAAGCAAATACGGAGTTTAGACATTCAGCCTTTTCCTGTGCAGTATCACCATTTGAGGTAAGGGAGGGGATGGAGGGGGAACATACATCAGAAAGACTTAACTAGATGCCATCATGATTTGGAGGAGGGAGACAGGTTTGAGAGTTCAGACTTGAGGTGATAAAGATGTTGTTTTCTGGCTCTCCTGAGGGTAGAAACACACTTGTTCCAAGCTTTGTGGAAGGAACTGACATTACCCTCAATTGGGTTTGGTTTCCATGAGGTGAAGGAAAGTTGTTTTAGGACAACTGCCTCGCCATAAGCTTCAGTGAACCATGGGCGGGAGGAAGGGAAGGACATCTGAAGTCGAGATGGGATAAATCTGGACATGAGAGCAATTTTCTTTGAAAGAATTCCCAGGATGAGTTCATGTTGGAGGAAGTCGAGATGGGAGACCAGTCGAGAAGTTTGATGGCTGCTTGGAGACCCTGCCAGTTGGCTTGAGTGAAATGCCAGACTCGATGGGGCTGAGGTGATTCTCCAACAACAGCCAGAGAGATGTCTCTTTTGACAAACATGTGGTCAGAAGAACCAATTGGAGCGAAGGAAGAACAGCAGATATTTTCAGGGAAATTGGTCAAAATCAGATCCATAACGGATTGAGTACCTTTGGTTGAGATCCGGGTCGTGAAGTTGACAAATTGTTTCAGTCCCAATGAGTCACAGAAGCCTTTTGCTGAAGTGCCATGGCAGGTGAGAGAGGTACCTACACCCAGCCAACTGGCATTTTGACAGTTGAAGTCACCATGTATGAGGAAGACAGAGTTTGAATGAGAAGATAGAAGTAGGTCCATGTTTTCGGATAGTGAGGTGTAGATCGAGTCATCACTGTTCGGTAGACGGTACAGTACACATATAAACATGAGGTGGGAGTGGAGGGAAGCTGCAGCCAGAGGTATTCCTGGGGGTGTGGGGGAGTGAGAGCAGTGCATGGAGAGTGAGCAAGGGCGTCTTTGAGGAAGAGAGCAAATCCTCCACCAGGACGAGGCTCAGGTCTGTCATACCGGAGGAGGTAGTAACCAGGGAGAGTTACAAAGCAGCTCTTCTGTCAATAGCTCCAAAGTTTCAAAGCTGTCGGTAGCTCCAAAGTTTCATAGCAGAAAAAAGGATCATGTTTTAGACTGCACCTTCTGCATGGATGAAGCAGGGTTCCACATGCCTGGGTTTATAACTAGCCAGAACACTCGGATTTTGGCGACAGAGAATCCGCATACAATCTTCGAAAAAACATTGCACGATCAAGAAATTGGTGTATGGCGTGTTCTTTTGTTATTAGACAAATATTTTTTGAGGTTCCCACATATTCTGAACAGCACATTAACGATATTCTCCAGCATTTTTAAAATGGACTCACTGAAGAGGATAAACGAGATTCGTTTCTTTTTGATTCTGATCTTAGCGCTGTTCTTATTTCTTTACCAACATGTACATTTATCCCCGAATCCATTTGAGTCTTTTCCAACTTTTCGATTTGAATCCAAATTTGAATCCAACTTTTCTTTTCTCTTTCTTCTTTCCTTTCTCTTTCCAGTTTGCTTGCTTCGCTTCGCTACATTCTCTCTCAATGCACTTTGTTTCTCTCTCTTCACCTCACCAGCACCACCCCCCAACACACACACACACACACACACACACACACACACACACACACACACACACACACACACACACACACACACACACACACTCTCAATGCACTTTGTTTCTCTCTCTTCACCTCACCAGCACCACCCCCCCAACACACACACACACACACACACACACACACACACACACACACACACACACACACACACACACACACACACACACACACACACACACACACACACACACACACACACACACACACACATTCGCATCAGCCCGGGAGCAATTCACCTCACCTCGCCTTTCTGTCTGTCAGCTGTTTCCCGTTAAAGCGGCACAATCCATCGTGTTCAGCCATTCACCATTGGGCGAACAAGGAGTTCGAGAGTGCAAACGGAGTGGAGAGAGGAATTTAGGAGGGAATGGGAGGGGAGCGATACACTGACCATCAGGCCAGATCATTGGGTGGCAGCAACTCAGCTGGGTTGTTGCAAGGTGTGTCAGGGCACACAAAAGGCGCCCACCAATTCTTCTTGCCCCTCTTCGATCCCCCACTTATTCTAGATGAATGATTGGCATCATATAAATGTACAGGTGATAGGTGATTCATTTAGATGCAAGGGCGCGATGCCGTGTTTGGGGTAAGTTGGGGAAATGTATACGTGGCTGGAACATACATACATACAGTACCTGCCGTATCACAATTGCTTGTTTTCCCACCATTTCTTGCCTGAATTGTAATTGCTTGTTCAACCGCCATTTTCTGCCTTGCTTGCTTTAATTAAACCCATGGGTAGAAACTGTCTTGACTTATCCTGTTCAGGGTTTGGTCGTGATATCGTGCTCCTGGATGTAATTAGTCCAAGTGTTTCATTGGTATCTGACAGAAAATTGGGTAAGACAATAACATTAGTTCGCTCTGCCAATTAACGTCCATTGTGCAGTCATCGGCACGGTTCCCCATCCACTGCAGTCATCTCACAGGTACAGTAAACCGATACTGGGCACGAGGATCCAGCGAGAAGTGAATGTTGCGGACGGCGTCCGTGGTCTTTTTTGAGATGCTTTGGCCTTCGGAGTTATCAGAGATTTCGTCCGTTCATATATATATATATATATATATATATATATATATATATATATATATATATATATATATATATATATATATATATATATATATATATATATATGTCAGTCTGATCACTCACTCACTGACTGGTATTAATGTTCGGTACGTTTCGGATGACGTAGAAAGCTAAAATTTTCAATGCCAATGGACATCGAAGCCGATACACCAGGAAAAAAAAAATCACAGAACTGTCAGAAGA
>NC_140963.1:67751374-67783874 GCF_056783735.1 Eptatretus burgeri | reverse complement strand
CACCTCCACACCATGTGCTCCATACCACCTCCCTCCACACCCACCTCCCTCCACACCATGTGCTCCATGCCACCTCCCAACCCCTCAATTAATCTCCAATCACCTGAGTTATTACCCTCTACCCACGGAGCAAGAGGCAGGGTTACGTCGTACGTGTCTGCATTTTGTTAAGAACGTCCATCAAAAACCGTTCTACGGAGGGAATTTAAACTTTACCACATGGTACATGACCATGTGATAGAGCGGTCACTTTTGAGGTCAACTGAGGTCAAAGGTCAACATCGGCCAGTTTTCTAAAATCCTCAGTTTTCATCCAATTGACTAGAAATTTAAAGAGGATTTGCTGCATATCAAGTCATTGAATTCAACCACCAACTATTTTTGAGGTCAACATAGGCCAAAAGGTAAACATACACCAAAATTTCTAAAATTGGCAATTTTCATCTGATTGACTTGGAATTTGAACAGGATTTTCAGATCAGCTCACTGAGTTCAACTACCAATTGGAGGTCAACATAGGCCAAAAGGTCAACATAGGCAAATATTTCTAAAATTAGCAATTTTAATCTGATTGGCATGGAATTTGAACAGGATTTTCAGATCAGCTCACTGAGTTCAACGACCAATTGGAAGTCAACATCGGCCAAATTTCTGAAATCCTCAATTTTCATCCGATTGACATGAAATTTGAACAGGATTTTCATATCCTCAATGAATTCAACTACCAATTATTTTTGAGGTCAACATAAGCCAAAAGGTCAACGTAGGCTGTTGGGATAGGTCTCTACCAACTTTGCACATCTTGATCGGGTAATATTTGCTCATTCTTCTTTACAAAATTGTTCAAGCTCAGTCAAGTTGCATGGGGAGCATTGATGGACAGCAATCTTCAAGTCATGCCGCAGAGTTTCGATTGGATATAGGTCGGGGCTCTGACTGGGACACTCAAGGACATTTATGTTTTTGTTCCTTAGCCACTCCAGTGTAGCTTTGGCTGTGTGCTTTGGGTTGTTGTCATGCTGAAAGGTGAAGTTCCATCCCAATTTCAGCTTTCCAGCAGAGGGCAGCAGGTTTTCCTCTCGGATTTTTCTCCTTCCATTTTCCCTTCAATCCTGACAAGTGCTGCCAGTCTCTGCTGATGAGAAACATCCCCATAACATTATGCTGCCACCACCATGCTTCATAGTAGGGATGGTGTTCTTTGGGTGATGTGCTGTGTTGGGTTTGTGCAAATGTAACATTTTGAATTTCGGCCAAAAAGTTCCATCTTGGTTTCGTCAGACCGCAAAACGTTTTACCGCACACCATCAGAATCTCTGGAGTGGTTTTCTGCATACCTCAAACAGGACTCAAGATGTGTACTTTTGAGTAATGGCTTCCCTATTGTCACCCTACTGTACAAGCAGGACTTGTGAAGTGCTTGGGATATTGTTGTCACATGGTCATAGTGACCAGTCTTTGCCATAAAGACTTGTAACTCGTTCATAGTTGCCATTGGCCTCTTGGCGGCCTCTCTGATCAGTCTCCTCCTTGCTTGGTCGTCCAATTTGGAGGGACGGCCTGATCTAATGGGTTGTGATGGTACCATACACCTTCCACTTCTTAATGATTGTCTTGACTGTGCTCCAAGGGATATTCAAGACCTTTGAAATATTTTTTATACCCATCCCCTGATCTGTGCCTTTCCACAACTTTATCCCAGAGGTCTTTTGAAAGCTCCGTGGGTCTCATGGTTGAGTATTTGCTGTGAAATGCACTACCCAGCAGAGGAAACCTACAGAAACAGCTGATTTTACTCTGAAATAATCAGAATCATGACAATTTAACACAGGTGGAGGCCAATTAACTTGGTGTGTGATTTTGAAGGTGATTGGTTACACCTGAGCTAATTTACAATTGCTATTAAAAGTAAGATTCTAGTTTTGTATGTTTTAATTAATTTTCTGAAATTTGTAGGATTTGTAAAATTTTACATGTAAAATTTTACATGTAAAATGTAAAAAAAAAATTGTAAAATTCGTTTTTCACGTGGAAGTTGTGGGTTACGATGTGCAAATAAAGGTGGAAAAAGTCTGATTTAATGTGTGTGCCATCCTTCAGATGGATGTTAAATTGGGTGTCCTGTCTACCTGCATTTGTTGGTGGATGTTAAAGATCCTATTCGTAGGGTCAATCTGCTGACTTCCCCTAAAAAAATTGCAAGAAAACGTTTTATGGTGTTTTTCAGTAGTGTTTTCCCCAGAGAACAACATATCAAAAGCTGGCCAAAACTGGACCATCAGAAAGGGTGTAAATATGACGTCAAAAAAGATGGCCGCCATTAGAGCAAAATACCTAATATCTATGCATACCTTTGAAACAAACAGTTCTCAACCACTTTAAAAGTGACAATTAACGATAAAACTTATTACCTTATAAGTACCAAAACAGGTGAGGTTGCTGGGAGTGTACCAAAGTCGCATCATGATGTCATTAATTGTGTCATGACATCATTAATTGTGTCATGACGTCATTCATGACGTATGCAATGTATGAATGTATTCGCTACATCTGATATGTGTGAAATTTTTTTGAGGGTCATCTCAGGATAAAATAGTCCACAGAAAAAAAATATATAATTGATGCCATCATCGGTCATGTGATTCAGCAGCCATATTGTTTAAAAAAAACAAAAAAAAAAACAAAAAAATCTTCTTCTCTGAAGTGGCTGAACCGATTGAGGTGAAACTTTACACGTATGATCACCTATCCATGAGGAACAAAAGGTTCACATATGATGATGTCATAGTTGACAAGCTTTGGCAGCCATATTGGATTTACCCTAAAACCTATAACAACCTTCTTCAGAATGGCTGGACAGATCAATGGGAAGCTTCACACAAATGTTCTCCAAGCCACGGGTGTACAAATTTGTTTAGGAATAAATGACAGGGAACATGGTTTGTCAGCCATATTGGATTGAAGGTCAATATTATATGTTTTCGCTGGAACCGCTTAATCAATCGACATGAAACTTCACAATTATGATCTCGAAGTGATGGGGAATACAGCCAGAATGATTTGATTTTTTTTTATACTATTTTTAAATAAGGCTCACTTGGCTGTTCGTGGATGGGTTTGAGGGTAGAGGAGTAGCAGCTAAAATGCGAATCCTATACATGTTCCTCCTGATGACTTCATCTTTGCTATTTTCTTGTTTGGGTTCCTTCTGATTACTCCAATGCAGGACTGTTCCTATTTGGTCTTCCATTTGATTTGAATTGAATTTATTTTAATCCCATTCGAAATTCAATTGAACAATGAATAACAATGAAAAACGTCATGGGTCAGGGTTCGGTGTCCAATCAAAGCTGGGTTTCAGCAAAGCGGGACATCTTGGTACCCGGTCATCAATGCCAGCAGTTAGAAAGTGGCAGTTCTAATTATTTATGTCTCATTAATTGCAAAACACACCTGTACACAAACATCACACAAAACAAATCTTGGGTCTGCAATCTCTGATTGCTCTTTTTCTTGTTATTATTTTAACTGTTATGCAAATGTCTTGTTTTATTAACATGAGTGTAGGAATGTAAATGACAATGGAATTCCACATACACTGTATGTATGTATAGAGAGATCATCCTGGGAAACAACAAACATGAGAAATAACCTTTTGTACATTGATTTAGTGTTCAAGGGGGGAGATTTATATAAACCACATGGAGTATAAAGATATTTCGTGGACAACAGCGTACTTTAATATCAATTACATGGACATTATTAAATAGTAAGCAAACACCACCCGTCGCTTCACTGATGAGAATACGAAAGGGAAGGGTGGGGGGGGGGGGAGGAAAACATGGGGAAAGAGAGAGAGAGAGAAGTGGGGGAGCAAGGAGCGGTGGGGGAAGGGAAGACAGCATGAGGTGAGAGGAAGGGAAGGCAGATGTGTGGTGGAGTGTCAACTATGATTCATACTGTCTCATCAAAATGATTCTGCATAGAATAACAGTGAAGATGGAAACAAAATAATGTCTGAAAGCAATTTTCTACTGGTCGTACTATAAATACCGGATGGAGCCAAACACTGCCCGGACACGTCCGGAGATAAACAACACCCGGACACAAACTCCTTCCAGACATAAACACCGCCTGGATACATCTGGAGACAAATACCAAGCAGCACACGTCCAGATGGAGGTGGGGTAGAGAGAGGTGGGGGGGGGAGAGAGAGGGAGAGAGAAAGAGAAAGAGAAAGAGAAAGAGAAAGAGAAAGAAGAAAATGTTATGCTTTATGAACACACACGCACACACACACACACACACACACACACACACACACACACACACACACACACACACACATACACACACACACACACATACACATTGGGCCATCTTAAGGCATGGGCACACTGGGCAGTTGCCCAGGGCCCCACGGGTCTAGGGGACCCATGCTGCCATGTTGTTCATGAGCGATCTCTTGGCAGAGTGGATAATTACTCGACCTCTCGCTGGAAAGGCCTGGGATTCAAATTCCTTTTCAAATCATATTTATAATATAAATAATTTGTGCATAACTATCTGACAAATGTTATTTCTTATAATGTTGTTAATCTGCAATAATATTGTATTGTTTAGGCAATAATATTGTATTGTTATAATATTGTTAATCTGACTTGCAGCTGTGGATTTTAATTGCCTAATTGGTGCGAGGTTGTGTGTTGGTGTTTGCTTGTGTTTTAAGTGTTCATGTGTTTGCATTTTTATTCCCATGGGAGGGTGGATAGGGGCCCCAGTGCATTGCTTAGCCCAGGGCCTACAATTCTGTTAAGACGGCCCTGCGCACACGCACGCGCGCACACACACACACACACACACACACACACACACACACACACACACACACACACACACACACACACACACACACCTATTTTTTTTCTCGCAACTTTTAGTTTCTTGGCATCAGCTGATTGGAGTCAAATACATTGGAGTGTGATTATCAAATACAGTACGGACTGTATACAACCCAAAAAGCTTGTGTAGTTTTCCCCTTGTTTTGAGGGAATTTCGATATTAAATGGTTTTAAAAACACAATGTTGCATAAAAGACATTTCAAGGAGATATGCATTAACATTATTTATAAAAAGCTGCCAATCATAACGTGAGGGGTACAAAAACAATTAGCTCTGTAATTTGGAGAACATGTTAATACAGCAAACAGCTCAGAAATCGGGTGTTATCAGCTTTGAAACTCACAAAGAGAAACTCCATAACCTTTCTAAAGTAAACCCAGTTCATTCATGTAAAGATAACCAACTGCATTGGAAACAGCCACGAGTACAAAGGAAAATGTGATCGTTTGTACGCTGCTGAAGTTATAAGTTAAAACCTACTATACCTGTAACCTCCTTCACCTTCGATCGCAGAGGTAATAATAAAGAAAAATTTGAAAATATTAGCATTATTTTCCATCCCACTGCAAATAATGTCCAGAACACAGACATTATGCATGGTGTTGGCTTAATGGTTGGGGTGGCGGGCTTGGGATCCTCGGCTCACGATTTCAAATCCCGCTTGGCCTTTGAATTAATACCAGGTGGGATTGACTCAGCCTGTCATCCTTCTGAGGTCAGCAAAATAAGTACCAGCTTACTGGGATGATTGAGCCATTCGAGTATCCTGCTTCGGAGTGGTGACCCATCCAGGATTGCGCCCAATGGTCCAGGAGACTGCTTTTGGAGCACCAACGCTCTGCACAGAGTATGGTCCCAATAGATGAATGGACACAAAGACATTAACTATATCCTCCTCAGAAACAATGCCCTCCACAAGGCCTTCTCCTTCGACAAAGTTCTTGTCAGGAGTCCAAGGAACATAGCAATTTCACTCCAGAAAATGGCAATGAAGAGAGCGGGGTCCCACTCGTCCTTCCCAAACACCGCATGACATCTACACTTCCACAGGGCCATTTTCGTCACACTAAGAATCTTCCAAAAGACGACCTTCTCATCTGGAAGAAAGGAGGAACTGAACCACAAACTCCAAGTTATAATATTACAGGTCAGAGGAATACTAGGTTTCATACGAACAAGCCATCTTGCATGGATAATATCCCATGCCCTCTGAGCCAATATGCACGACCATATATAGTGAGTAACAGATTCTGGGACCTTACATCCCCTATATGGACAAATCAATGTGTTGCCAAGGCCACGTTTTACACATGTAAATCGTGAAGGAAGCAGTTAATTAACATGCAGTCATGCCAAGTCACTGTGACTTCCTGGCATGGTAGGCAGTGAAATGGATGACCAAATTGCTGAACATCTCTCACTTGTCATATTTCTAATTTTGCGAACTGCCTGACTACTCAGAGCTCAAGACTTAAGTGATGAATAACTTGCATCACTCGCGTTTTTCAAGTCAATACGTGTAACAAGAAGCTTCAACAGGCCATAAGGAGAAGGTGGAAACCAATTGTAAGGGCGTGACTGCCTGAACTCAAACAATTCCCAACCCCGCATAATTGGGCCTATGTTAAACCGAACCGACAGGCCCAACTCCCGTGGCCCATCCCCCATCAATTTCAGATGACGTGCAAGCGAGGCTACTTGAAGCAGCAAGGGAAGATCCAGCCAAGCCCTGCCTCCCATCACTTCGATTACTTTTACACAGCTGTTCCCATTTGAGTTTAAAAATCCACTTTGCACTAAAGAAGTTATAAATTAAGCCCTTCAATCTGCAGACAACCAAAAGTAGAGGAGGTAGCACCTCCGCAAGTGTCCTCGACACAGGAAAAATCTGCCCGTTCACTACAAGGGACTTCTCTCTCTCCACAAAACCTTCTGCTCCTTCCATCCATGAAGACAACTTTTGACGTGAGACAACTTTTCATACCAATTATTCACAGCACACATGGCCTAATTTAAAACACTCCTCAAACCTTCTACCTGATTGTCACAACCTCCAAATGTCAGATGTAGCATAGGCACATCAAAGCCCTTTCCCAGAAGCAAAATACTGCTTTTGTCAAAATATGGAAACCAGATGCCTTGGAGAACACCTTACAGCAATGAGCTGTGCTCCATAATGAGCAGTCAACTCCAGCAGAAATAACAAGATCGTCCCCATATGCCAAGCATGACATGCTATGATCCGCCATTCCCGGAATCCTGAAACCTTTCACTTTATCTTCAGGTGCATAGACCAGATAGTGTATGTTGTTATGTAGCAATTCATACAATGGTCAACTTTTCATATAGAATCTGGAAACTTGTGGTTTTTTCACTTCCTAAGATCACATAGGACAACAAATCAGCTGTTTCCAATTTTTCCAAACATTGCTAAGGCCAAAAAAAAAAAAATGTTGCATTGGCGTAACGGGTCACTGAAAAATAGGGTAGGTCGGTCGGGATCTTTTTTTTTTTTTTTTTTCCTAATAAATCCCTCCCAAAATCTCCCCCGGCTCGAGTACCACCCTTTTTGTCGGCGGGTTCTGTCCGAAACACTTCCGGGTTTTTGCGATCGTGATCGCAATCAACAAGATACTTGAAAACGATAGCAAAACAACAAAAATAGCAATAAAATAGGGTCGGCAAAATTTTTCGATAGCAAAAAAACAAAAAAAAAACGTAGGGTCGGCGGAATTTTTAGGGTCGGGCGGGTTACGCCAATGCAACATTTTTTTTTTTTGGCCTAATGACAAAAATCCAAGTTGGCGGCCAGCGAGTGACGAAAAATCGATAAAAATTTTGATGACAAATTTCGTTTCGTATTTTCAGACACAGTGTATGCAGTAGAAGATCTATAATAGACATCATAATCATAATCCCCAACACTCATCAATATGACCACTCTGATATCCTTGCCTGATCCTATCTTCACATAAAAATTATCAATTATGTGTTTTTTCTCTATTTGCAGATAAGTCATGGCACAGAGCGAAGAACCCCCGGAGAAAAGGGCGCGCACAGAAATAAACTATAAACTATGCATAAAGTGTCAGAGCTCCAAACAAGAGCAATTGAAAGAACCACCACAATCTGAGGAACATTCAAAGTACGACAAATTCTTGACAGCGGTTCGTTTGAGAGCGAGTTTTGGGAACAGTGAGTTCATTACACTCAGTGAAAAAATTGGGGACTTGACAGCAGGTGATCTAAGTGACAAGCATGTTGTGTGGCACAGAACATGCTACGCGGCAAGCACCAATAAAGAACATATAAAACGTGATGAAAAGCGATATAAACGAGCCTGTGCAACATCCGATGTTAGTCTTCTTCAACAAACCATAGGGAGACCAGCTACCTCATCGCACCATGGAGAACCTGAAGAACTGTCAGTAACAGGAAGGCACACTCGTTCAAAATCCATGAACTACGATAAAAGTAAGTGCTTTTTCTGCCAAGGCAAAGTTCAAGATGTTTTGCACGAATGCCGGTCAGGAAATATTGGAACTCTGAGACATGATATAGTGCAACACTCCAACAACCCAGAGTGGAAAGTGAACTATGCTAATGTCATATCTGACAATGATGCATTGTCACAGGACATTGTGTATCACAAGCAGTGTATAACTGAACAGTGGTAACTTCTGAAGCGTGAGCTTGAGTGTGCTGGAGACGGTCTACCCTCCTCAAATACCCCTACCGGTGGCAATACCGATGATAGTGAAACAACTGTTCACTATATAGCAGCCGAAATCAAGTTATTTGCTGAAATACAGGAGCGTATCGAACAAGGTGAAATCATACCCATCGATGAAGCAGTAAAGGACTATGTATCGAAGATAAAACAACACAATATTGAATGTTGGTCAAGATTTTGAAATGCCCAAACAGCACGGAGATGGTTGCAACAGAAAATCGAGAAGAATGTCAAACTCGTTCAGTTCACACTATTGCCAAATAAGCCTACGCTGATACATTCCAAAGCCAAACAAAACACAGCAGTCGGAGAAGCAGTACACAGACCTGACCCACATCATAACATGAAGGAGATCTTCGAAGCTTCCATGGTGCTACGTAAATCGATTGAGCAGGTCAAAAAGGACCCATGGGTTTTCAATGGAATGCTGGAAAACTCAGCAGAAGATGTAGTTCCACATGAACTACATAGCATGATTCTGTGGATCTTGAAGGGCATGTACATTGCACACAGTAAAAACTGAAGCCCGAACACATTATTTGAATCAGTCAGCAACGGTCATCTCTCAGCAAATACTGCAAGCACATAAATCAAATCGTCAAAGGTGTGGAGAAGCTACTTCCGACTCAAGGATGCATCACTGAGCATATATTGCGCGCACACCTACAAGCCAACATATGGTTGCAAGACTTAGTAGCTGTACCAATTGCACTGGATCCTGTTACTCTGGGATGGCGACAACTGGAGGATGGCCACTATGTCCCAGTTGTCTCAAAAGTTCCAGCAGCACCGGAGGCTGTGGTGGAACTTGTGAAGTGTTCCTGTGTCACCAGTAAGTGCAGTGGACGGTGCTCTTGTAAGGCACATAATCTAGCCTGTACAGAGCTCTGCAAGTGTGAAGGAACTGAGGAGACATGCAATAATGTCACAATTGATGAGAATTCAAATGATGACGAGAAAAATGAGGACTTGGATGACTAAATAATTATATATGCCGAAGTATCTTTGTGTTTTGTATTTGAACATCCATTCAAATTGTATGTTCTCAGTACTACAGAACGTCCTTTTTGTGCATATTTGGCTGTCATCTTTTGGGGGCTTTGTAAATAATGCCTAATTGGGTTAAATTTAGCTGAACAGATATTTTTTATCATATCTGAATGTGCTATAATGGGCAAAATATGGCGATTTCTCAAATTTTGGATTTTGGTGACTGCTTATGAATAAAAAAAAATTGGAAACAGCTGTTTTTGTGTTCGCTGTAAACATAGGAAGTGAAAAATTACAAGTTTCCAGATTCTATATGAAAAGTTGACCAAATTACAAATGACATACACTAAGAGGAGTGGTTGGCAGAACAAAGAGCATGGGAGACAAAGGACACCCTTGTCTAACCCCTCTTTGGATATTAACTTCAGCTTCCAACCTATTATTCGATATGACCCCGGACACAGCATGTTCGTGAAGCTTCTCAAGAGCTCCAATTACAGCCAGACCAAACGACAATGCCCACAACACCTCACATAGGTACTCCAGTGAGACGCTGTCGAAAGCCTTCACTAAATCCAGACTCAAGAGTGCAAGATCCGCCTTTCTACTATTTGCCAATGACAGGGCATCTGTGACACAAATCAAGACATCCGATGCTCCCCTCCCCCTTGATGCCACACCTCTGATGCCCATGCAATACACTGTTGGCTTCCTCCTGCTTTAATGACCCTAACAGCTTAAATAACTTAGCCGCCATGATCTTGTTATCCAAATTCAAAAGAGATATGTCGGTCTCCAATATTTGATGTCCTTCAAATCCCCTTCCTTTGGGAACATCGGCAACAATGATTCAGACCACGACGGTGGCACCTTTCAAAAGGTCCAGATAGCATTACAGACTTTCAAAAAGGGGTCCTTAATGTCTGGTGAAAACACCTGATAAAATTCATTTGGAATGCCATCCTTCCCTGGTGCTTTATCTTCCTTTAAGAGTTTAAGGCCTTAATAGCCTGTTCTGACTCCTCAGGTGTAAATACATAATTTTTCTTCTCACCGTTCACACGAGCAGTCCAACGTGACAGTAGATCTTCCCTGTCCACTGCAGACACCTCCTGCTTCTTATACAAAGATGAGAACAAATCCCCAATCTGACTACTAGGGGGTCAGACTAAAGGCAGCCAACACTGTCACGCATGTATGATGGCTGTACACGATGTTTTGCCAACTTACGGTGTCGATGCAAATTTCTCCAAAATTAACATAATGAGTTGAAGTGTGATGATAAAAGTAAAATGGAGCCAATTAAGCTTGATTGATAATTAACTTGAAAAGTAAAGTTTTTAGCACAGAGCACAATGTATTGTTATAACCCTTTAATGGAAAATGTATTCAAATACAACATGATTATTACATTTATGTTCTCAAACACACACACACACACATATATATATATATATATATATATATATATATATATATATATATATATATATATATATATCAGAAAATAGCACTAATCACTTTACTGATGGGAATACTAAAGGGGGGGAGAGAGAAAAAAGAGAGGGGAAGAGGGAGAGAGGGGTGGGGGAGAGAGAGCCAGAAGAGAGGCGAGAGATCGGGGAGAGAGGAGTGAGAGGAGGGAGGGGGTGGAAGGAGGGATGGGGGAGTGAGGAGAGATGGAGAAGCGAGGGGGGGGGAGGTGGGGAAAGGGAAGACAGTGCTAGGTGAGAGGAAGGGAAGGCAGATGTGCAATGGAATGTCCACCCGGAGGTGTATGGAGATGAACCCCACCCGGGCATGTCCAGAGACAAACACCGCCCAGTCGCATCTGGAGCCAAGCTGGCCAGAGACAAACACCGCTTGGACACGTCCGGAGACGAATTCCCGTCCAGACATAGTTACCTGCTGCAGCTGATATTTGGGCATCACAGTGATCAAATGATTTGTCGATAAATGTGAATGTTGAAGTGTATGAATTTGTCTCGATGAATGTCGAAGTGATGGGTATATAATGAAAACACATCACACAAACAAGTTAAACAAAGCGATGTTGTCTGAAAATGGAATTGCACAACGCTTTCAGCCAGCGAGGCACCACTCGAGGGACCGCACGTCACTGCGGGTACAACACAATCAGTCGATGTGAGATGTGAACGTTTTTTCCTTTTATATGTACTGATATCGAGGGCATTTGATAGTATGAGTGAGGAAAGTGAAAAAACAACTTTATTGTTGAGAAATCGTTGCGGCCTGTTCCAAGTCAGGCTATGGTTGAGCAGGCCAAAAAACATGGCTGCTTCAGACCCCAGAGAGGTTACCATGGATACACTTTAGGATACGCGTAGGCTTTCTGCATATACATGGCAAGTTTCACGAAGATCCGATGAAAACTCTGGGTTGTGAAACAAAAAATGTCAAAAAATAGGAATGACGTCATAAAAATTGATATGACGTCATAGTGATGTATCATATGTGCGGTAATTCATCTTTGCTAATGCCCTGTTCGATTCCCGCAAACAGAATTCAAAAAGTTTGTCTAGTTTCGGAGATAATTTTTTAGGTGATTTCCATTCGCGGAGATATTTTGACGTCATAACTTTTTCCTAGGAGGAATTTTCAAAATAGTCTGCACAGTAGGGTGTTCCAAAAAAATGAAAGTTTGATTTTTGCTGCTCCCTGATTTTGCCTTTGTTCCAATACCCCATAAGAACTTATAGGTCAAAAATGAACAAAATTCCATGATATTTAGGGGTTCCTCAAGTTGGCACAATTATGTCCATTATGGAAAGGGCATTTTGCACTGCAATGTCAAAAAGCTCATCTAGGTCTCCTTGGAAAAACTATTCTTTCATCCTATATGACTGCTGTGGTTTTTGAAAATATCAAACAACCATATTAATTGTGAAGTGTACTGCGTTGTGCATATTCGACGGCAAGTTGTCAGTTACAGTTTGGCAAATTTCAACAATATTGTGCCAACTTGAGGAACCCCTAAACATCCTCCAATCTGCTTCATATTTGGTGTGTATGTTTCTACTGTCAAACGGAACAAAGGCACACCCAGGGAGCATGAATATTCATACTTTTATTTTTGTTACCCCCTATTATGAAGCACCCTACTGCACAGGGTATTTTATATATATATATATATATATATATATATATATATATATATATATATATATATATACATATATATATATATATATACATATATATATACATATATATATACATATATATATACATATATATATACATATACATATACATATATATATACATATACATATATATATATATATACACATATACATATATATACATATATATATATATATATACATATATATATATATATATATATATATATATATTTATATACATATATATATATATATATATATATATATATATATACATACATATATATATATATATATATATATATATATATATATATATATATATATATATATATATATATATATATATGCCAAGTTTCAGGAAGTTTCGATGAAAACTGTAGGCTGTGAAACAAAAAAGTCCGCAAGAAGAAGATGAAGAACAACAACGTGAGTAAGACTTAGAGATCCTCCACGAGGATCTAAAAACACCGGTCCATGAATTATAGTGAGGATACAGGAGATTTGAATTTGATTTGCGACTACCATGAGCCATTAATTCAGCCGACAATGCCAAACAAGCCAACTCAACCTGCATTTTGTACACCATGCCACATGCACCACAAAGATATATTTTCATCGGTTTCAGCGAAGGTTGCATGCAACATCTCGTCACAACATTTCCAGAAAGGACCTCGGTCACCACACACTGATCCCATCCTCGAAACGGTGACCCAGGGTCTCGGGTTTAATGGGTTCTGGTTAACGGGAAATTTCTGTAGGTCATCTGATGGGTGTACCATCTGTTCATTGGTCATTTGTCACCAACAAGTTCAGCATCAAAACAGGATCACTATACACAGTCTGGCGTTTCATTTAACTGCTGTGTGAAGTAGAAGATGCATCAACATATGGACATGTAATTAATGTATGGTGGAAAAGTTTGCTCTCGGTGTAGAACCTTGAAAAGGACATTGACGAAAGAAAGGACAGGTGCGCTTTTCGAATGACCGGTTCTACCCAAAGTTTGTAGAAACAACCATTGCCCACAATATAATTGTCTATTCATCACAGAGGCGATTGTTCTTTGTTATTAATCTCAGTTACATATATTTCCAAACAGGTGTTGACGCAATAACAGGTGAGAGCACTGTACCTACTCATTTTGCCATGAAAGTCTTTTGGAAACCGATGACACAGAGTCTCAAGGTATGTATTTAAGGAAGCCAAATGACAAGCAAGCACTACTCTGAACATCATTTCAATACTACCTGACCTCCAGCTCTTATTTTTACCCTGATCACATCACACCATACCTTAGCCTCTGCTTGTGCTTAGTTTGTTGACATGTAGTAGAGTTCACGATCAGGCAATCTAAGGAAACTTTGTCCTGAAATGACAAAGGTTCCAATATATCCCCAGTGCAGGCTCGTTGCTTGGAGGTGTAAATGTCGTCCAAACGACAATCCGTCCCATTTGTCGTCCAAGTTTTTTCACATCCTGCCCCATTTCTTTTGAAAGAATATCCATTCCCTTTCCTTCATTGACTTTATCAGGTAATTTAAGGTCAGATATGAGCAATGTTGATTACACACACACACACACACACACACACACACACACACACACACACACACACACACACACACACAAACGTGGTTGTTTGATGACATAGTATCACCACAGGGAATTACCCCCAAAAGTAACTTCGATATGCGAAGGGTTCGACTGAATTGACACCTGTCAGCCAAATGCACCTCAGCGCCATCCTTTTTAACCTTTCAACCATTTTTATTCTTCAGCCTTCTTGAGGATGTGCAATCATCCTCCTTCCTCAGGGCTTCAAGTGGTGCACAAAGCAGATGTCACGGGATAAGTGCATGAACTGTTATAAAATGTGTATTTGGTATAATATATGAGGGTTAGTAGGAAAGTAATGCCTTTTATTTTTAGCTCACCTGGAACATAGTTCAGGTGAGCTAATGGGATGGCACATCTTCTGTCCATCAGTCCAACTGTAAACACTTGCAACTTTTTCTCAGAAGCTACTGATGGAATTGTGACCAAAGATGGCTAAAATGACCTTTGGTGTGATAGAATCGTTTGTTTTAGGCATACTCACCCTCCACATACAAATAGGTCATCACAAGATTTAAAGGTCCCAAAAGTACTTGAATTTCAATCTAGCTTGGCTGCCATTTTGGATTATAGGAAAGCACTCAATTGAACACTCAATCAACCTTTTTCTCTGAAACCGCTTAACCAATCGAATAACAATGACGTCATTGGTCATGTGGTCTGGCAGGCATGTTGGATCAAAGGAAAACCTTAAAAATTCATCTTCTCTGAAACAGCTTAACCGATAAATGTGAATCTCAAAATATACAATTGACCACCTTTGGGAACGTTTCATTAAAATAAGCTGTTCCAAAACACAATCGGGCCGCCAGTGACGTCATAACACAGAAAGTGGGCAATATCTCGAATAAATATGAATTATAGACACCATGAAGTTGCACCTTATCAAATAAGGCTAATTTTTACACAATAGGAAGTGACATCATCACACTGGAAATGGACAATATCTGGAAAACTGAGACCCGTAGACAGAAGGGAGTCACACTACTCTGAACACCATTTCAATACTACCTGACCTCCAGCTCTTATTTTTACCCTGATCCATCCATCACTCCACTTTTTCACAATCAGCCAGGTGAGCTACGGCACCAATGGGGCTCTATTTTTCAGTTTGTAACCAAAGCATCATAGGAAAGCAACGGGAGATCACAATGAAAGGTTTGCATTTCACAGCCATTTTAAATTGAGCAGCACTGTGACTGGTCATGTGACAACATCACACCACATTTTTAAAAATGGCTGCCCCGCTAGATGTGCGTACAAAGCAGAGAACAGTTGTTGAATTTCTTACCGTGGAAGAGGTTCCTCCAGTGGACATTGATAGGCATTTAAAAAATGAGTTCGGTGACTCAACCATTGATGTGGGCTCCGTTAGACATTGGGCAAAGCATCTCAAGAGCTGGGAAACTGATATCGACGACAAGCCTCAAAGTGGTCGACCTGCATAGGCTATGAGTATATGGGTTGATCGGTATCAATGAGACGGAGCAAGGTTGGGGACCCTCGAGAGGGAAAATGTGTGATAGCAGTGTGTAGTTCTTGGCCTTCTCTGTTTTATCAATCAATCTACAACCCTACCCCGAAGATTGACGGTTGCAGATTTTTCATCCAAAATGTAGAGGGTCATTGCCAGTTTATTGTCATTGTGTCATTGTGTAAAGTCATTGTGTAATTTTCATTGTCATTGTGTAAAGAATGTATACAAGTATTTTCCCCAAGGATTTGGAACTTGTTGGCAAGGATATTAAATTCCTCATGTAATCATATAAAAGTTATGCACTAGTGATAAATGTAATGGTCACAATTAACTTTCAAATGTGATAGAAATAAGTATATATATACATACATATATATATATATATATATATATATATATATATATATATATATATATATATATATACATACATATACACACACATACATACATACATACATACATACATACATACATACATACATACATACATACATACATACATACATACATACATACATACACCGGGCGTAGTGGCGTGCGCCTGTAATCCGGCTACTCAGAGGCTTGGGTTGGAGAATCGCTTGAGGACGGGAGCCCTGTGCTGGGCTGCGCTCTGAGAGGGTGTAGGGCAGCCCGGAATCATGGCGAAACCCAATCCTTATGCCTGTGTTGTAAGAGGCGACCAGGGTTGCGTCAGGAACGGCATCCGGCGTAAAACCTGTGCCAAATCAGTATGCGGATCATAACGGATGATCCGCTGTGGCGACCCCAAACGGGAGCAGCCGAAAGACGAACAACATATATATATATATATATATATATATATATATATATATATATAGAGGATAAAAAAGATAAATGACACAGGATATAAATAATTAATCAATGATACACATTACTTTTGGTTTTGGTAAATATGGGCAGCTAAAGAGGAAGGGGGAATAAATTAAATCAAATGGTCAGTTGAGAGATTAAAAACGAGATTTCAGGCCAGTTGCAAGGGTGCTGAGAGCAATGTCAGGTCAGGTTCAATCTGTGACCTGCTACAGGTACCATGTAAACCTGTACCAACCTGTTCCATGGTCGGGTTGTCGGCGACTAAACCGTCTCCCCCACCAGGTTTTCTGGTGAGGGGGGTGTTTGGATATGGACACCCAGCAGGATTAAAAACAAAACCTGTCAACGGGCGGAGGAGCTCCTTGTAAGCCAATGGCCATCCATATCTAGTGCCCAACTGTGTCTGCGGACGTCCTCCTGCAGTTGGGTTACTTCTTATTAGGAGGTTGGTGGCAGGATTTGCACTCCGGCCACCGTAAAACCCTTCATTCCGCAAAACGTAAAAACGCAAAAACAATCTGAAAACCCACTCTGTGGGAGTACCTCCTGCACAGCTTCCCTTCGCAGGGCAGCTCACCGGATGACGGGATTGGGGCAAAGCCTTCGGGACCCCCAATCTTTGATGATAGGAGGGAAACCACGGGGTAACCTCCCTGGGTCAGATTGCGGGAGAGTGTGTCGGAGTGGTACTGAGGTGTTGTGCACCAGACGGCGGTCTCCTTGGGTTAACCTGAGGCGGTCCCTTCGGGTGGGTGCCTGGAATGTCCTATCCCTAAGAGAGGATGATCACCTGTCTCTGTTATCATCTGAGCTCAAGCGTTTGGACATCGGGATTGCAGCTCTCTCTGAGGTTCGGAGACCGGATTGCGGCGAGATCATGGTGGGTGGTTACACCTACTATTGGTCTGGTCGCTCTGATGGTTACCATACCCAAGGAGTTGCTATAGCTGTGTCCAATAAGCTGACCCCAATGATAATTGAGGTAACACCGGTCAAAGAGCGAATTATGAGATTAAGGATTCGTCACTCCTTAGGTGTCATTTCCCTGGTCTCTGTTTATGCTCCGACTGAGGTGAGTGATCTCACCGTGAAGGATGCATTCTACGCCACACTCGAGTCTGTAGTTGATCAGTGCCCCAGACGAGATACACTTCTAGTCTTGGGGGATTTCAATGCATCGACTGGAACTGATAGGGACGGTTATGAGGTGTGTGTTGGTCCCCATGGGTCAGGAACTATGAACCAGAATAGAACGAAGTTCCTTGACTTTGCAAGAAGTCATGGACTTAGGGTGGCTGGTTCATGGTTTCAGCACCCACAAGCTCATCGCTGGACTTGGTATTCCAACGCTGGCGGTGTGGCAAAGGAGATTGACCATGTCCTCATTGACGGTCGTTGGAGGATGATCCAGAACTGCAGGGTCTACCGGAGTGCTCAGTTCCTCAATACTGACCACAGGCTTGTTGTAGCAACTCTAAAGCTGCACCTTAAATCCTGGAGAATGGTACCATCCCAGCCTAGGCTGGATGTTGCCAAGCTCAGGGATGAGAGAGTAGCTGAGGAGTTTGCGAACAGGCTGAGTGGACACTTGGGGGTCTGGGTGCTTAGGGGGGTCCTGAAGAGTTGTGGAGCGCCTTCAAGACCACCGTCCTTGATGTTGCCGGTGGATGCCTTGGAGCTCACCGCAGGGCAAAGAAGAATTTTGTCTCTCAAGGGACACTGGATACCATTGACCAGAGTCCCAGGGCCAGGCTGAATGGCAGAGCTGAGCTGTTCAGGGAGCTGAGGAGTAAAACTGTACGTGCACTGAGGGTGGACAAGGAGGCCTATGTGCGAGGAATCTGTGAGGGGTAGAGCATCACCTGTGGACAGGTGATTCTCGTCCTGCTTACAGGGGAATTAGCGCATTACGTTCATCCAAGCCCATCCCTCGGAGCACTGCAGTTCGAGCAGAGAGTGGTAGGTTCTTGACAGAGGAGTCTGAAGTGAAGGCCCGCTGGGCCGGTTACTTTGAGCGGTTGTACCAGGCTGATCCCCCAGCTGTCGAGTTGGACGTCAAGGGTGTTACAATCCCTGTTGCTGACCCTCGAATCAACTGTGGTCAACCTTCGCTTGTGGAAACACGGGCTGCGGTGAACCAGTTGAAACGGGGCAAAGCTCCAGGGATCTGTGGCATCCATGCCGAACTTCTCAAGGCTGGTGGAAATGCTGCACTCGTGTCGTTGCATGCAGTTTTGTGCTCTGCTGGGAACACAGGCATCATCCCAACTGACTGGAAGAGGGGCCTTGTTGTCCCTCTCTGGAAAGGGAAGGGTGATCGCCAAGACTGCAACAACTACCGAGGGGTGACGCTGCTCTCAGTGCCTGGCAAGGTCTTTGCGCGGATAATTCTTGATAGGGTTCGCCACCATCTGCTTGAGCACCAGCATCCAGAGCAGTCAGGCTTTACACCAAAGAGGTCAACGATTGACCGTATCCTTGCACTTCGTGTCCTCACCGAACGCAGACGAGAGTTTCGGCAGGGGCTGCTTGCAGCCTATGTTGATCTCTGTAAAGCGTTTGATTCAGTGAATCGGGATGTCCTCTGGAGGATTCTTAGTCTTCGTGGGGTGCCACCAAAACTGATAGATCTGATGTCTGAACTCTACTCTGGTACTGAGAGTGCTGTGAAGTGTGGTGGTACCATCTCTGACTTATTTCCAGTTGTTACTGGAGTTCGTCAGGGATGTGTACTTGCCCCCATACTTTTCAGCACTTGTATGGACTGGATTTTAGGGAGGATGTCGGAGAGATCAAGTTGCGGTGCATCGTTTGGCAATGTCAAGATCTCGGACCTTGATTTTGCAGATGATGCAGTCATCTTTGCGGAGACTTTAGACATCCTCTTGGGGGCCCTTGAGGTGCTGAATGAGGAGTCGGAGCCATTGGGATTACGGGTTTCTTGGGTCAAAACTAAGATCCAGGCTTTTGGTGACATCTTGGATGCTGCTGTCCTGTCTGTGTCTCTTTGTGGTGAGGATGTCGAGGTAGTGGAGAGATTCACTTACCTTGGCAGTGATATTCATGTCTCTGCTGGCTGCGAGTCAGAGGTCAATAGACGTCTGGGTCGGGCCTGGGGAGTCATGGATTCACTGGATCATGGGGTGTGGCGCTGCCGGTACCTGTGCGGGAGGACGAAAGTCCGAGTCTTCAGGTCCTTGGTACTTACAGTCTTGCTCTATGGGTGCGAGACTTGGACTCTGACCAAGGATCTGAGACGGAGACTTAATTCCTTTGGTAACAGGTCTCTTCGGAGAATCCTTGGCTATCGCAGGTCGGATTTTGTGTCCAACGAGCGGTTGCTGAGAGAGACTCGGATGAGATTTGTTACCTGCATAGTCCGTGAGCGTCAGTTGCGGCTGTATGGACATGTGGCTCGTTTTCCTGACGCTGATCCTGCTCACCAGATTCTCTCAGCGAGGGAGTCTCATGAGTGGAGGAGGCTCGTGGGCCGACCACGTGCCTCATGGTTGCAGCAGGTTGACCATCATCTCAAGGAGATGGGGATGGGCCTGGCATCTGCCTGGGGGATGGCCAGACGGAGGCCCCTGGAGTACCGGCGGAAAGTGGACGCAGCGACGCGCTGTTCTGGCACATGCTCCCATACCTGACCTGAGAGCAAGACGATGTGAGAAGCGATTGTATGCCAGAGAAGCGATGACCGGTTTCAACCACAACAACTTGCAGTGTCGGAGTTGTCAATGATGAAGATTGCTGCAGTGGAAGCATCATTCAAGCATCAACAATCTGCAGAGCAGCACACTGAGCTCAGAAAGAAGAGCACTGTTGGAGTTACATGTACAGAAACTGCCACAATGGTGGTATGGTGTTAAAAAAAGGTCAAAGTATGCAGGTTGGTGCAACGGGTCGCAAATCAATGCAGGACCAAGCATGCACCATGATATCTGTGGATGCCAGTTGAACCAAATTCATAAGCTGGATTGGATGTGACTCTTCTGCTCTCAAACTGCTTTTTTGCCTCAGTTGTACAAGCTAACCTCCACCACTGCTCAACCCTCCCCAAATATCTTCCAGCTGGCCACTTTTCCCATAACTCTCCGACTACAAATGCTCACCATCTAGGGTGACTCCCTTTAAATTGTTTCTACTCATGCTCCATCCATTGCCCTCATTAAACTCGCTGAGTAACCAGATGGGCTACATCAAGCAATAGCAAGTTTGAATCAGCCATATACAGTAGGGAAGAATAGAAAAGTATATTGTTGTCGTCATCAGGCTCGTCCCAGTTTCCTGGTCCGAATCCCGGCGAACTGATTCTGGAGCTCCGAGCAAGTTCCTGGGCCTGTTTGCCATGTTACCATGCTGAAGTGGAATGCCTTTGCCAGTTGGGACTTGTGCTGATTGGTGCCATGTGTTCGATTACCCAAAGTCACAACCCAAGCATGGTTTCTCGGACACGGGCATGTTTCATCCTGGCAGCTAATCGTCCAAACCCAAAATGTCCTTTAGCGGACGTTTAGAACTCATATAACTCGCGATCAGAGCAAATCCAAGACTCAGAGACCAAGTGGATTTGCAATGTCTATCAACAACAAGGGTGGTAATACAAAAAGAAGTAAAACAATTTCTTTTTATAATGAAACCCCGTACTTACAAACGATTGGAAAGTCCTTATCTATGTAATCTGAAGGGCCTCAGGCCCAGCATGTGACTGTGGTCACCAAGATCAGACTATTTGTCACATTGTGAACGAATGTCACCTATGGAAATTTGATGGAGGATTTTGGGCAATCAACCTAACACCAAACAGGAGGGTGCTTCATAATAGGGGGTAAAAAAATAAAAGTATGAATATTCATGCTCCCTAGGTGTGCCTTTGTTCCATTTGACAGTAGAAACATACACACCAAATATGAAGTAGATTGGAGAATGTTTAGGGGTTCCTCAAGTTGGCACAATATTGTTGAAATTTGCCAAACTGTAACTGACAACTTGCCGTCGAATATGCACAACGCAGTACACTTCACAATTAATATGGTTGTTTGATATTTTCAAAAACCACAGCAGTCATATAGGATGAAAGAATAGTTTTTCCAAGGAGACCTCGATAAGCTTTTTGACATTGCAGTGCAAAATGCCCTCTCCATAATGGACATAATTATGCCAACTTGAGGAACCCCTAAATATCATGGAATTTTGTTCATTTTTCACCTATAAGTTCTTATGGGGTATTGGAACAAAGGCCAAATCAGGGAGCAGCAAAAATCAAACTTTCATTTTTTTGGAACACTCTACCAAACAGTGCTGTGACTGTCCAAGTTAGACTTCGATCTGTGAGTTGAAATTTGTCATATTCAAGAATAGAACATAATAGGGCCTCGATCACACCGCAGAACAAAATGTGCAATTTTATTTTACACCACATTTCCCATTTTTGTACGATCTTCTTTCATGATACGACCTGTCAATTTGACGTAGATAGAAACATATAAAGAATTAAACGTTTCGTTTTTAAACGTTTCTTCAACTAATTTCATCGGTGTGCTTGTTTGAGTGCTGAATCCACTTGGAGAGCGCCCTTCAAGCTTCAATGGTGATACCGCAGCGTGACTCTCCATGGGGACATCTCCGAAGTTCAGAGAGGAAAATAAATTTTATGATTACAATGTGTAAAAAATGTTTTCAGTCGTTACAAAGCAATGAATCGCCACATCACAGCATGATAGCCAGATGTCCGCAAGCCCGCTCAAAGCTGTCGAGGCTGGGTTCAAATCCCGACCCAGCTATAAACTGTCAGTCTGGTGTTTCACAGGCAAGGGTTATTCATCAATGTGTGTGTCATCTCTACGATAGACGTGAGACTGGATGTCACATATGCCGGAATCCCACCCCCTCCTCTCCCACCCCTTTCCTTCTGTCCCCCTCTCACCACTCCTCTCCCTGTTTAGGCGTGTTTTATCACTCTTCCCTTCCCGTCACGCTGCCTTCCCTTCCCCTCACGCTGCCTTCCCTTCGCCTCATGCTGCCTTCCCTTCCCCTCACACTGCCTTCCCTTCCCCTCACGCTGCCTTCCTTTCACACCACATTCCCTTCCCCTCATGCTGCTTTCCTTCCCCTCCCCTTATGCTTAACTCCTCCCAAACCCCCTCCCCTCTCTATCCCTATGGACATCTCCCAGCGGTCTCTGCATGCTGTATTAATGTGCTGTTTTAACGTACCCCGTTTCATTCAATCCTGTACTACCCCCTCCCCGCACAAGTCCCACTACCAAACGCAAGACAAGAACCCTTTTCCACTTTTCCACCTGAAATCCCCCTACCAAATGCAAGACCAGAATCCCTCTCCTCACACTTACCTTTTCCCAAATCTCCTCCCCTCCCCACTTCCCCCATCCTCCTCTCTCCCACTCCCCCTCTCAGAGTATACAGCAACGTTTGTTGAGGAATCGCTCTCCCCACCTCCTTCATTGCTCCCCATTTCCTCCCCCTCCCTCTCTCATTCCATTCCCTCTCCTTTCACCTTCCACCCCCTCCTCTCTCCTTCCACCCCTCCTCTCTCCTTCCACCCCCATCCTCTCTCCTTCCATCCCCTCCTCTCTCCTTCCATCCCCCTCCTCTCTCTCCTCCCTCACCCCTCCTCTCTCTCTCCTCCCTCACCCCTCCTCTCTCTCTCCTCCCTCACTCCTCCTCTCTTTCCTCCCTCACCCCTCCTCTCTTTCCTCCCTCACCCCTCCTCTCTGCTTCCTCACCCCTCCTCTCTTTCCTCTCCCCTCCTCTCTCCTTCTCACCCCCTCCTCTCTTTCCTCTCCCCCTCCTCTCTCCTTCCTCACCCCCTCCTCTCTCCCTCCCCCTTTCTCTCCACACTCTTAATATTAAAGTCAGCAAAGCGACGGGTTGGATTTTCTAGTATTTATATTATGCATGTAAGTGCATGAAATGCCAGGTTATAATATGTTTGTTTATTTATTTATGTACCAGAGTGTGAATATGATTTATTCACAAATTAACGAATTTTGTTTTTTTACATGAATTACTAATGTGAATCTTTGTTAATGTGATGATTGTTGTCAGCAAGAACATAATTTGCTTGTTGATGCTTTTGTTAATGTGAATCTTTGTTTGTTTGTTTATTAATGTGATGATTGTTGTCAGCAAGAACATCATTTGCTTGTTAATGCCATTGTTAATGTGAATCTTTGTTTGTTAATGTGATGATTGTTGTCGGCAAGAACATAATTTGCTTGTTAATGTGAATCTTTTGTTTGTTTGTTTGTTATTGTGATGATTGTTGTCGGCAAGAACATAATTTGCTTGTTAATGTGAATCTTTGTTTGTTTGTTTGTTAATGTGATGATTGTTGTTGGCAAGAATATAATTTGCTTGTTAATGTGAATCTTTGTTTGTTTGTTAATGTGATGATTGTTGTTGGCAAGAATATAATTTGCTTGTTAATGTGAATCTTTGTTTGTTTGTTAATGTGATGATTGTTGTCGGCAAGAACATAATTTGCTTGTTAATGTGAATCTTTGTTTGTTTGTTTGTTTGTTAATGTGATGATTGTTGTTGGCAAGAATATAATTTGCTTGTTAATGTGAATCTTTGTTTGTTAATGTGATGATTGTTGTTGGCAAGAATATAATTTGCTTGTTAATGTGAATCTTTGTTTGTTTGTTAATGTGATGATTGTTGTCGGCAAGAACATAATTTGCTTGTTAATGTGAATCTTTGTTTGTTTGTTTGTTAATGTGATGATTGTTGTCGGAAAGAACATAATTTGCTTGTTAATGTGAATCTCTGTTTGTTTGTTTGTTTGTTATTGTGATGATTGTTGTTGGTAAGAACATAATTTGCTTGTTAATGTGAATCTTTGTTTGTTTGTTAATGTGATGATTGTTGTTGGCAAGAACATAATTTGCTTGTTAATGTGAATCTTTGTTTGTTTGTTTGTTAATGTGATGATTGTTGTTGGCAAGAATATAATTTGCTTGTTAATGTGAATCTTTGTTTGTTTGTTAATGTGATGATTGTTGTCGGCAAGAACATAATTTGCTTGTTAATGTGAATCTTTGTTTGTTTGTTTGTTAATGTGATGATTGTTGTCGGAAAGAACATAATTTGCTTGTTAATGTGAATCTCTGTTTGTTTGTTTGTTTGTTATTGTGATGATTGTTGTTGGTAAGAACATAATTTGCTTGTTAATGTGAATCTTTGTTTGTTTGTTTGTTAATGTGATGATTGTTGTCGGAAAGAATATAATTTGCTTGTTAATGTGAATCTTTGTTTGTTTGTTTGTTAATGTGATGATTGTTGTCGGCAAGAACATAATTTGCTTGTTAATACCTTTGTTAATGTGAATCTTTGTTTTGTTTTTGCAAAATAACTTGTATATAAATAGCACCGTAGCACAAGTGCCTCATTCAATTACTCCCCAAGCTAATTTTACCTCCACCACCCGAACCTCACTACCATATCGGTAAAACTGCTCCCTGTGCTCGAGACGTTGCTTTTAGCTGCATTATGGGGAAAATGATCTGTATAATTGTGCAACCTCCAAATCCAGAGTGCCTTGCGTGACATGTGAGATTCATTATAAATTAATGAGAGCCAGTGCTCTTAGGCAAAAGGCAGGGCAGTGGGTCCATCCTGAGGATGATCCTCCTTCCAGGAGGAATGATTCTTGTGAAAATCATGTGCTTTGGGCGTCCTTCAAAATGACTCTTTAGGGCACAGGAAGCACTTTTTCCAAACCACACTCTCTCAATCAGCTTAACCACAGCTTAAAATCAGAAATTTTCTTACGTATTTGGTGATCTGTATAACTTTATCATCTGATTATTTGAAAACTCCGTGATTGTTACCTGCAGAGTAAAAGAAAGATGGTGAGAGGCGTTTTGCAGTTTTTTTTAACAATGAGAGGGGAAAGGGATATATAAGACGAAGTGCAGTAGGAGGAAGAGGAAGAGGAAGAGGGGTGGGGAGGAGAATTAAAATTCAATTACATTCACACATGTAGGATGTACAGAGTGAACCCCTGAACACTCCTGCAATTGAGGACATCAAAGGCATGTTACAGGTGTTTTAAGTGGTCAACATATTGTGATGGTGCAAATTACTAAGGTGAAAAAGTCAAATGAAACAAGCTCAAATGAGCTAAGATTCTCGTCCTCTTAATGATGACGTCATAAAAACGAATGTGACGTCATCATGATGTGTCAAGTTTGCGACAAATTATCTGTGCTAATGCCCTGTTCGATTCCTGCAAACAAAATTCAAAAAGCTTGCCTAGTTTCGGAGATAATTTTTTAGGTGATTTTCATTAGTGGAGATATTTTGACATCATAACTTTTTTTCTTGGAGGAATTTTCAAAATCGGAGATGGTTACTATCTGCGCAGAGTACTTTTACATATATATGCCAAGTTTCAGGAAGTTTTGATGAAAACTATAGGCTGTGAAACAAAAAAGTCCACAAGAAGAAGATGAAGAACAACGTGAGTAAGACTTAGAGATCCTCCACGAGGATCTAAAAACCATATTTCCGATTAATAAATCTGTCAATGATTGGAAATTTAACATCATTGGAATTTAAAGTTTTCTTAATTACCTCCGCCACCGAAAGTAAAGGAGGTGATGTTTTTACCCCTTTCTGTCTTTATTTGTTTGTGTGTGTTCAGGATATCTCAAAAAGTTATGGATAGATCTGGATGAATTTTGTGGACAGGTTTGGTGTGTGATAAGGACAAACTGATTAGATTTTGGTGAAGATCCGGATCCGACTAGTAGAATTTTTAAAGTGATTCTTCACCATTGAGAGATAGGGCCAAAAACTATGTAGTACTGTATAGCATGATATTTCAAAAATGTATTGGGCCCGATATGTTCTCATGGATCAGGCATTACGTGGCAGAGGTATGCGCTCTACCGAGTGCCCTTCTAGTTATGGAATAAAATCGCATGCCCCTCAGGATCAGCACCCAAATGAGACTTGCACCAATGCACCTGCTCTGAGTGTCAGCACATTAATGGTCTTCATGTGCTCCCCCAGTGTCAGACCTTGAATGTGCCTCGCACATCCCAAGGATCAGCGCCTCAATGGTGGTGGCATTCCCCTAGAGGGTGGCACCTGAATGACCCTCACACACCCCCTGGAGTCAGCGCTTGCCTGGACCTACCACGTACCCCAGTTTCAGCACCCGAATGTGCCTCACACGACCCCCCAGGATCAGCACCCAAATGGGCCTCGCATGCCAAGGGGGTTGATGCCTGCCTGGACCCAATGCCCCCCACACTCCCCCTGGGGTCAGCCCACAAATGGGACATGCACATCCCCCCAGTGTCAGCACTTGAATGGACTTCATGCACCACCTGGGTTCTTCACCGACCTGGACCTCGCACAGCACCCCTGGGTTCAGCGCCTGAATGGTCCTCGCACTCCGCATAGGGGCAGCACCCAAAAAGGCATTTGCTCAACTATGCCGGCTGTCTGCATGCCACAGATTTGTTTGAAAGAACTGTTCGGGGCTAAACAACCATCTTTGCAGTCGTGTCCCTTCTTTCACACAATTGGTGATGAGGATGACTGAAATTTCTCTCCCACCACCTAATCCCTTCCTCGCTCTGTCAGGTGAGCCTCCTGTGCCATCAATCCTCTTGAAGAAGTTCTGTCATTCAAACATTTGGGTCTCACTGTCTGCCATGATCTTTCCTGGGAAAGTCACATTTCCAAGCTGGCTTCCAAAGCCAGTCGCCGACTGTGCATCCTCCCTCATGCAAAGTCCTTCCTAGGCACACCTGAGCTCCGAACCACATACAAATCTTTCATCCATGGCCAGATGGAGTATTGCTCTCCTCTCTGGGCTGGTGCTCCTGCCTCATACCTACCTTGGCTTCACGCTGTGGAAACCAAGGCTTTTAGAATCATTGGTATCTTCCATGATGAAGCTGTCTTTGGGTCTCTCACTCTTCTCACCACAGGCAGGTGACACCTCTCTGGCCTAACTCCCCCCCCCACCCCCTTTTCTCTGTCTCCCCAATATTTCCACAGTGCGCTCAAGGTCCACCAGCAACCCCCTTCTGGTGAAACTTCCAAAATCAAGAATCACGGCTCACCTTCACTCTTTCATTCCTCTTTTCCCACCTCTGAAACAAACTTTCACACTCTCTTCAATCCCACTCTTCCCTCCAGGTGTTCAAAACAGCTATTCACCACCATCTCTTGTCTTTCCCCATCCAAAACCATGGTCTTTTCTAACCCCATTAATCGATCCCAAACCCACCTGCTTCAAATTCCCTGTTTTCCTTCCTGAAAATCCCTGTAGTATCCATCTTGTTTCCCACATGTGCCACACCCCTTCCCTCTCCCTTCCACAAGTCTCCTCATGTCTCTGTTGCATACTGTCGTGTTTCCCTCTCCTGTCCTCTTGTCTCCTTCTCCCATTGTTCTACGTTCTGTGTGTTTGCTCTTATACGAGCATTGACAGAGCATACAAAAACAAAACAAAACAGAGTTTTCTTCGTTCCTGGGGTTCCATGGGGTTTACCAAATCTGCACAGCATTCTACCATCCCCAAGATCAAGATAACGCGGTGTAGAGTGTTTCACTCAAACGTGACGAATGACAGCCGAGCACACCTTGGGCAGGGCTGCACATTTCAAACGGCTTTACTCCAGATACTGCTACCCCACAGGGCGACACAACACTCAACCACCAAGGTCTCACGGGCATCGATGATGGTCGGCCGTAAGCTGCAGCTGCCCCTGGATAGGCTCCATCACTCAGCAGCTCAAGTTCCTGCTGGCAACAATCAAGGTGCAGTAAACAAGCACATCGACAGATGAAGCAGTGCTTTGACAGGGCACACGGGGTTAAGACACTCACTGTCCAGGTCTCAGATTGGATCAGAACCTGTTACCCTCATCGTGAAAACAAACAGCACTCCTTCTGGTCCTCAGCCCTTCAGGTCAGCAATCAGCTGGGCCCAGATACATTCCAGCTAAATGATGGCTCCCTTTGGCATGCTAGCCGGCTATGGAAGGTGCTGCCTCCCTCGGTTTCCAGTGTTGATGTGCCTGCTCGCCTTGCTATAACCTGCAGCATTGCTGGATGCGCCCGTGCCCTGTCAGGTGTGTTTGTCACCTTTTGGCGGCTGCACCACTGGACATGCCTGCTTCCCCGTTGCCTGGGCTCTACCAGATGGTCCTCAACCTCAGCCTCTGTGGGTGCAGGCCCGTCCAGGTTATCTATTGGACTAAGTATCCTGCTTCCATACCTGAACTTTCCAAAGGAGGACTGTGAATTGGTATGTTACATCAGTGCTGCAAGTTAATGTTTGCTTTTCGAAGACTGCACTGGTTGGATGTGGACAAAATAACTGTCGAAATCTGGAGTGAAATCTGAAAATGTTAAGAAATTAATGATGTTTTCATTTTTATGGGTATGTCCCATTACCAATCAGCTGGCTCTCACTTGCCAAACCAACCATTCGTTATCAACCTTTTCGTTGGAGTGCTTGCTTAAATGATTTAGCCATTTGGGGAGCACGCAAATCTTTCTTCGATCTCTCCAAGTTTCCAAGGCGATACCACTGCTCGGTTCTCTCCGAAGTTAGGAAAGTCTCCCACCCCTCTCTCTTCATCTCTCTCCCAACACTCTCTCTCCCTTCTCCCCTCTCCCTTCCCCCTCTCCCTCCCCCTCTCCCTCCACCCCTCTCTCTCCCAACCTCTCCCTCCACCCGTCTCTCTCCCAACCTCTCCCTCCACCCCTCTCCCTCCCAACCTCTCCCTCCACCCCTCTCTCTCCCAACCTCTCCCTCCACCCCTCTCCCATCCAATCCCTTTTCCCCTATGCTTCTCTCTCCCATTCCTCTGCCTCCCTCTCCCACTCCTCTGCCTCCCTCTCCCACTCCTCTGCCTCCCTCTCCCACTCCTCTGCCTCCCTCTCCCACTCCTCTGCCTCTCTCTTTGACCCCTCTCTCTATCTTCCCCCTCCCCCCCTTCATATTACCATCAGTGATGCAACGGATTGTATTTGCTCGAATGTATATGTATGCCTGATGTTGGCTTAATGGTGAGGGTGGCAGGCTTTGGATCCAAGGGTCCCGAGTTCAAATCCCGCTCAGCTGTTGAATTAATACCAGGTGGGTTTAACTCGGCCTGTCATCCTTCCGAGGTCGGCAAAATGAGTGTCAGCATGCTGGTATACTGTATCGGAGTGGCGACCTATCCAGGATTATGCCCAATAGTCAAGGAGGCTGCTTAGGCAGCACCAATGCTCTGCACAGAGTATGGTCCCAATCTCCTCCTCTCTCTCTCCTACAATACGTGTATAAATCACAATCGTGCATGTGTATGTGTAAATCACGATTCCTGCATGTGTTTTGTGTGTGTGTGTGTGTGTGTGTGTGTGTGTGTGTGTGTGTGTGTGTGTGTGTGTGTGTGTGTGTGTGTGTGTACGGGGGGGGGGGGTGAGGGTGTGGGAGTTCTGGCATAATTATTAGATGGCAACATTGGCTTCTGAACAGGTATACCTGTTTAGCATTTCCATCTGAGCACTTCACCGTTGATCCTGTAACCCCAGTTTCATTAACCAATTTGTACTGTCATTCATTTACTAATATCCTTATGTTTGTTTGTTTTATTTAATTGAAAGACTATGCTCATAGTGGAGTGGATTGAGCTAATGATTTAAGGAAGGAAAATGTGAGAAATATGAGGGGGGGGGGGTTACCGAGGTAAGTGTTCAGGCTTGTATGTGCAACCTCAGCAAAAAAAAAGGAAAAAAGAAAATAAAAACACAAAGAAGCCACTCAGAACGGAAATAATGCAAATGTAAATTGTTGTTGAATAACATGCTGGAATTTTAATGCCACATATTCAGGTTTTATTCCCGACCACAACAATTTAATATTATTTTTATAAAGACGAGGTGGGGAAGGAACTTACTGAGTGATCTTTGCATCATTTACAGCGTTAAAAGGAAAGGGGGGAGGGAGAAGATGAAGTGGGGAAACAAGAATAATTCAACAAAATGGGAACAAAGACAAAGGAGAAGCTTGTAAAATCCTAAGAGACAACACACAAGTCAACGGAGTAAATTTATTGGATTCAAACCTGAGATCCCAGCATGAAGAGTTTTTAACTTGCGTGGGAATGTAAAACAAGACTCGGTTTTTCACTATAAACGAGTATGCATCCTCACATTATTAATCTCCATTTAACTTACACATGATCAAATCTCCAGGAAGAGAAACTAAACAAGGTACCAGCACACATACTTGAAAGATACTCTTGGAGTTGGATCATGCAGACAAGACATCAAATAAACATCCTCACCTGATGGAAGCTGTGGTCAAAGATGTAGATCAATACTTTTCATCAAATTTCACTGTACATGGGGGTGGGGGTAGAGGAGGAGGGTAATAAATCCAGGACCATACAGATTTGAGGAGAACAAGCTGTAAACTAGGCTATCTTTCTATCCTAAAAACACCTTGCCTTCCATGGAGGTCTCTCCTCCAAGCCATGGGAATGACTCCTATATGGTTTGGGATATTTAAGATCAGTTCTTGGCAATAAAGATAAAATTTTGGGCAGTAGGCTTTGTGCCTATCAAAGCTGATCCAAAATAAATGAGAATTAAATAACCCTTCTCCACCCCTCCTCCATAACCCTCAATCATCCACTACTGAACCACCACCCAACGTCCGGGGGAGGGAGGGGGGATTGCGTCAACTACATTGCTATCCATCATTGAATTTTTAAAGTTCTGAACTTGAAATAGTTTGAACAGATCAAAAGTTTGAAATTCTCAAACAGAAAATAGCTTTGTTCTCCCTTCCATAAACAAAATTAACATAAATTAAGTGAGAAAAATGTGAGGAACAAATTGGAAACTAAGCGAAGTTTATTGCGTATTGCCTGAAACATCAGACTACAGTTACAACTTTTGATGTGAATGTTAGAGATATTAACATTTAATCTTGATGGAAATAATTCCGGGAACATCTACCGGTGAGTGCCGTTTAAGCCTCACCACCGAAATCGCCCTGGCTAGGTTGAGAGAAAACTCAAAACGACCGACGTCACCTCAAGACCTGCCATACAAGATTGGTTACTTGTGTTGCATGTTTTGCCAGTGGATGAGCTCAGCATAGAGGCCTTGTTTCTTCAACAACTCAGCATGAGTTCCGACCTGGTAGGAAGACAAACAAACACGAGTCGAGTATTCACATGAAATGGATGAAGTGGATGAAGTCGGTAGAAGGTAATTCAATAAATAAGTAGGTTTTTGCCATGGCATCATCTTATATACTCTGTACTCTTATTTCATCAACTCTCTCCTTCCCTCTCCCTTCCTCTCTCCCTCCCTGATTTTCAAATGAAGTGAAAAAGACAGATGAGTTGTACGTTTATTACATATGCAAATGTATTGCGCGCGCGCACGCACGCACGCACGCACGCACGCACGCACGCACGCACGCACGCACGCACGCACGCACGCACACACACACACACACACACACACACACACACCTCATGAATTTTTCCATTGACAAGCACGTAGATAATGTCAGCGTTAACGATGGTGCTGAGACGATGAGCAATAAGCAAGACAGTACGGCCACGTGCTGCCTGATCCAGAGCAGTCTGCACTGCCTTCTCAGCCTGTGCATCCAGTGCACTTGTTGCCTCATCCATGATGAGAATGGTGGGATCCTTAAGCAGTGCCCGAGCAATGGCTAGACGCTGTTTCTGTCCACCAGAAAGGGCTATTCCTCGCTCACCTGCACAAAAAG
>NC_140963.1:67741374-67746374 GCF_056783735.1 Eptatretus burgeri | reverse complement strand
TGTTGAACTGTTCTCCCGCTTCGCTTCGTCTTTTCCTCCATTGAATCCCCATCTTGCTTCACGTAAAGGGTTGGTAGTGGGCTGAATACGCCCGATAATTAATCGAACCGTCGAGGTCGACGATAACACCGCTCGGTTATTCTGATAGTACGGAACGGGTCGCTTAAGTGGCCCGTGTCCGAGAATCGACCTGCGGCGAGGTGCGATCGCCCGGTCTACCCTCCGCGTGGGTACTTAGGTAGTTCGAATTTGGCGAGCAACCCTATCCCACGCGGGGGCTGATTGGCTCGATCGCGGTGAGACCGAAAGGTCCACCCGTGACTGGTTCCCGGCGTTAGTCCGAGAGGGTCACGACTGGATTGTCCGTCCGGTGGGCGACGTGCCGCGATTCGAGTTACGTGGCCGTCGCACGCCGGCGGGCGCGGAATCCGCAACACTGGTGTCAGGTCGTGCGATACAAATTCATCGCCCTCCTCGCGGCACTGGTATCGGAGAACAGGAAAACGGGCTCTCCTGTCTCCGGCTAAATTCACGGGAATCGGTCCAGGGGTGAGAGAAGCGACCCCCGATTCCCTCCAAATTACGAGCGAGCAAATTAACCCTTCACGAGAAGCAAGATGGCGTCTCAAGGCGAGCGGGAGCCGGGGGTATTAGAAATGTATATGTGTAATAATGTAGAGTCCATGGTCCAGGATGGAATCCCCGAGCAGGAAATGTTGATTGTTCAGGAACACGGACTCGCTCAACTGAACCCAGAGCCTGAGGTGGGTGCGGCAGCGGCCGCGGTGTATGACACCTCCCCCTCTCCACCAAAACCCTTCCCCGACCCCTGCCGAAACGGCTCACCCAAGCGCACCCGACATGACCCAGCTATACACCATGCTGGCAAAAATGTATGCGGAAACGACAGCGAAGATGATTGCGAACATGAACAAGCAAATGGACGAAGTAAAAACGAATATGAAAAACGAAATAAAAAGCATGAACGAAAAGATCGATGCGAGTACACAGCAAATGAAGGAAAGAACGAAAAAGCTGCGGGGTGAGACGCAGAACATGGGCCGAAGCCTGCAGGTGGGCATGAAGGCCGTGACCGGGGAGATAAAAATGGGGACTCCACGTGTGGGAGCAAACGAGCTGGGTGGGGGTGCAACGGCTGACAGGCCCGCGGTGGAGGCGGGTGAAAAAATAATTCGTGGAACGTGTTGGGCGAGGGTCGTGACGATGACCGAAAGGGAAAAATTAAATGGGGAGACCAAAACGTGTGAGACGAGACACGAGGTGACGACAACAGAAATAATAGTTGAGACAAGGGAGGTAAAGGGTGAAGAGTTGGCAGAGACACGGGAGATGGGAACGATAGAGGGAAGACTACACGATGAAGACGGGGTAAGTGACGCACACACACACACGGAGGTAGTGGAGGATAATGGGGGTGAGCTGGCGGACTGGGCAGGGACCCAGTGCGAGCACCTGGATGGCCTCCTCCAGGAACGAGGGGAGGGAGTATGCCCCCTTGAGGCGAGTCACGACCAGGTGAGTTCGGTCGTGCTTTGCGAGGTTGAGGGGACGAGTGCTGTGGATGGGTGCACGGAGAGCTTGGGGGGTATAGAGGCCCCGGAGACCCTTGTGGGGACTCGAATCCCCAGTGTGGTTGTCCCTGTGTGTGTGGTGCAAGGCGTGAGTGCGTCCCCGTGTGTGGAAGCGACCCCGTGTGTGAGTGGTGTGGTGGCGATGGTGCCGGAGTGCGTGCTTCCCAGCACGCCGTGTGTGGATGAGGCACCGCGGGTTAGTGCCCCCGCGTGTGTGGATGAGGCACCGTGTGTGAGTGTTGCCATGTGTGTGAAGGAGGCACCGCGGGTGAGTGCCCTCGCGTGTGTGGATGAGGCACGGAGTGTGGATGAGGCACCGCGGGTGAGTGCCCCCGCGTGTGTGAGTGAGGGGCCGTGTGTGGATGAGGCACCGCGGTTGAGTTCCCCTGCGTGTGTGGATGAGGCACGGAGTGCGAGTGAGGCACCGCGGGTGAGTGCCCCCGCACGCGTGAGTGAACGGCCGTGTGCAAGGTCGCTGTGTGCAAGGGAGACCGTGTGTGTGAGAGAGCGGTATGAGAGGGAGATGTCGGTTGGCATGCGGGAGCACGCAGCCGCGTCTCCCGGTGTGAGTTTAATGGAGTGGACTGTGTGCGTCGTAACACGCAGGTGTGCGTGGGTTGAATGGAGACGAAGACGGCGACATGTGAGTAAAGAAAGCCGAGTAGCGGCTGTAGTTGTTTCGGGGACCGTGCCGGGTTCACCCAGCAGTGAGCACGCGGTTCGTGCTGTGCAACGCACGAGACCACCACGTGCTCGCTTGCGAGAGTGAAGTCCCGGTCCGGGAACGCACGCGGTGGATTTGCCGATCCCGCGGACGGACAAAGTTAGGCAGGTAAATGGATTTGGACCGGACGGGTTCTCCACGCGATCGTGTGTGTAAAGCTCCAACGGGCAAAGCACATGTGTTCGCGTGGGGAACCCCTCGAGACGTGTGGCTTGTGTTTTTTTTTTATGCGCACGGTGACGTCATGGCTGCACGTGGGGTTGGAATTCGGCAGGAGGGGTATCTCTGCCGGATGGTCCCGTCCAAGGAGGGACGAGGAACACGTGCAGCTGCATGACGTCACGGGCAGGTGCAAAGTGCGCGAGCTCTGAGTTGCCGCGCAGGTGCTGCGCATGGAAAAAAAAAAAAAAAGCAAGCCTCACTTTCGGGTGTACAGGATTCCTGGGCAAGGGGTGAAAGACCCCCTTACCTGGGCACAGGATGGAAACTAGTTAGGGGGAAGGGTTAGCTTAGCTAGACCGACTCCATGGGGCAGGGGTAAGTCCTCATGGAGTCCGTGGAATGGATTAGTTAGAGGGATTGTAGTCAGATTTAGGTTGGGAAATAAAATGATTTATTTGGAGACAGTGACAGACAGTGAGTGTGTAGAGTTGACGTAGCTTAGCTACGTAGTGTTAAAAGGAACGTGCTGTAGTTTAAGGGACGACGTGGGAGCACGAGTTAGTTAGGGGATGTAGATAGAAGGATGGCAGAGTTCAGCGGTGAGTGGGTTGAAGAGTTGTGGGTTGTGAGGTGAGTACGCGTACATGTTGAGTGAGTGAGGCCAGCGGGTCTGTGTGTGTGGAGCGATTGGGGAATGCATGGTGCGATGAGTGATTGGGGGGAGGAGTGACTCCCGCCCAAGGGACCCCGGGGTCAGTGTAGAGTGAGTTAGCTGGGTTAGTCAAATTGAAAAATGGAGGTCGTTTTGCTGTTGGTGGGAAAGTAGGCTCGAGACCCATTTGGAGGGGTGCAGGAGCCCTGTTGACGGGCTTGGGAGCGTGGCTGCGAAAGGTGAGTATCGCTGAGTGGGTACCCCGGGCACCAGGCTAGTCGGCCGCGGTAGGCCATGGGCCCATGGGGGGCCGGGATAGAGTAGTGGGCACGGGTGCGCCTGCTTGGTGCGGGGGCCCGGGGCGCCATTAGCCGCGTGGGCAGTGTTGTGGGCACGGGTGACCCTCGGAAAGGGGCCCGGGAGGCCGGCCTGCCACGTGTGCGTTTCAGGGGAGGTGCCATGGGGGGCACTCCCCGGTGTTAGGGAGCTGGTAGGCTCGGAGGCAGTGTAGTGCCCGGGGTGCCATAGCGGGAGAATCGGCAGAGGGTCGTGCCTGCCAAAGGGAGCCACGTGTCCCAGCCAGGAGACCGTGTGAGGGCACGGAGCGAAAATTGGGGGGCGAGGCCCGAAATTGTGAGGACACCAACACAGGCGACGGGAATCTGGGTTGTTAGAACCAATAGTTTAAGCGAGAGGCGCTTGTTGAAAGCCCCGGGGTAGTTTAACAGTTAAATGGTTAGGGTAGATTAGGAGATGTACCCCTCCGCACCATCCATCCCCTCGCTGTCGTTGTGGGCCGCTGGACCCACTTGGTGTATAGATCGCCGAACTCTGGGGAGGCCATTCTGAGGCTTCGTTGGGCCTCGACACAGGACGTTAGCTCTCCCTTATTCCCCTCCGGGAAGGGAACGTAGGGGTTGGGAGTAGGCTCGGTGACAGGATAGGTTAGCCGAACAAAGACGATAAAGGGGGTTAGGGGACGATTTATAGAGGGGAAGTAAAAATGGAAACAACGGAAAAATAAGTTGGGGCTAAATTGGGGTTTGACAAATTAAGGGAGTGGGTATGGACAGTGACAGGCAAAGGCGATAGGTGGGAGGGAGACAGGTAGGTAGGTCCGAGCCCGCCCTCCAAGTGGCCAGCACCACCGCACTCCCTCCACCAACTTCCACTGACAGCAAGGCAGAGGCCGGCCAACTTCATCGGCAGCTGTGTGCTGCAAGGCCTGTGCCGGCCAGTTCATCTGCTGGCTGTTTTTCTTCGAGGCCTGTGCCGGCCTGGTTCTGCGGGCTGTGTTTGCCTGCAGCGGCCTTCTTCTGCGGGCTGTGTTTGCCTGCTGCCTTTGCCATGCCATGCCCACTGCCCAGGTTCACCAGCCCCGTTCAATTATTGCTTTGCCCCCCCCCTGTTCATTTCCATGTGCGCCAGGATCCGCAAGGCAACAGTTTGCAAGCTGCGAGAACTGCCCTGTTGGCAGCTACAACACGGAGACTGCGTTTGTGCAGCCCATGCACCGTTGTGGTTCACTGCATTCAGTTCAAACCGTTCATGCATCCATTCGTTGTGCTCATTGCGTGTGCCACTTGAGCTGGCACGGAGACTGCGTTGTGCAGCCCAAGCACCGTTGTGGTTCACTGAGTTCAGTTCAAAAGGGAAGGCCTTGGACTGCGTGTGAGCAGCCAGCCACGTTCCCTGTCACCTGCATTGTTTGAGCCAGAGACTGCATGCGGGCAGCCTGGCTCCCTGCTAACTGCTTTCTTTTTGCAGAGTTCAATGATCCTGGGCCATGGTTTAGTGTAAAATTTGTAAGGTAAGGTAAGATGTACTGTACATATGAGTGCGCCCCCGGCATGTTTGTCTTAGCGCCGGC
>NC_140963.1:67733874-67736374 GCF_056783735.1 Eptatretus burgeri | reverse complement strand
ACTATTGGTCTGGTCGCTCTGATGGTTACCATACCCAAGGAGTTGCTGTAGCTGTGTCCAATAAGCTGACCCCAATGATAATTGAGGTAACACCGGTCAACGAGCGTATTATGAGATTAAGGATTCGTCACTCCTTAGGTGTCATTTCCCTGGTCTCTGTTTATGCTCCGACTGAGGCGAGTGATCTCACCGTGAAGGATGCATTCTACGCCACACTCGAGTCTGTGGTTGATCAGTGCCCCAGACGAGATACACTTCTGGTCTTGGGGGATTTCAATGCATCGACTGGAACTGATAGGGCGGTTACGAGGTGTGTGTTGGTCCCCATGGGTCAGGAACTATGAACCAGAATGGCACTAAGTTCCTTGACTTTGCAAGAAGTCATGGACTTAGGGTGGCTGGTTCATGGTTTCAGCGCCCACAAGCTCATCGCTGGACTTGGTATTCCAACGCTGGCGGTGTGGCAAAGGAGATTGACCATGTCCTCATTGACGGTCGTTGGAGGATGATCCAGAACTGCAGGGTCTACCGGAGTGCTCAGTTCCTCAATACTGACCACAGGCTTGTTGTAGCAACTCTAAAGCTGCACCTTAAATCCTGGAGAATGGTACCATCCCAGCCGAGGCTGGATGTTGTCAAGCTCAGGGATGAGAGAGTAGCTGAGGAGTTTGCGAACAGGCTGAGTGGACACTTGGGGGGTCTGGGTGCTTTGGGGGGTCCTGAAGAGTTGTGGAGCGCCTTCAAGACCACCGTCCTTGATGTTGCCGGTGGATGCCTTGGAGAACACCGCAGGGCAAAGAAGAATTTTGTCTCTCAAGGGACACTGGATACCATTGACCAGAGTCGCAGGGCCAGGCTGAATGGCAGAGCTGAGCTGTTCAGGGAGCTGAGGCATAAAACTGTACGTGCACTGAGGGTGGACAAGGAGGCCGATGTGCGAGGAATCTGTGAGGGGGTAGAGCATCACCTGTGGACAGGTGATTCTCGTCCCGCTTACAGGGGAATTCGCGCATTACGTTCATCCAAGCCCATCCCTCGGAGCACTGCAGTTCGAGCAGAGAGTGGTAGGCTCTTGACAGAGGAGTCTGAAGTGAAGGCCCGCTGGGCCGGTTACTTTGAGCGGTTGTACCAGGCTGATCCCCCAACTGTCGAGTTGGACGTCAAGGGTATTACAATCCCTGTTGCTGACCCTCGAATCAACTGTGGTCCACCTACGCTTGTGGAAACACGGGCTGCGGTGAACCAGGTGAAACGGGGCAAAGCTCCAGGGATCTGTGGCATCCATGCCGAACTTCTCAAGGCTGGTGGAAATGCTGCACTCGTGTCGTTGCATGCAGTTTTGTGCTCTGCCTGGAACACAGGCATCATCCCAACTGACTGGAAGAGGGGCCTTGTTGTCCCTCTCTGGAAAGGGAAGGGTGATCGCCAAGACTGCAACAACTACCGAGGGGTGACGCTGCTCTCAGTGCCGGGCAAGGTCTTTGCTCGGATAATTCTCGATAGGGTTCGCCACCATCTGCTTGAGCACCAGCGTCCAGAGCAGTCAGGCTTTACACCAAAGAGGTCAACGATTGACCATATCCTTGCACTTCGTGTCCTCACCGAACACAGACGAGAGTTTCGGCAGGTGCTGCTTGCAGCCTATGTTGATCTCTGTAAAGCGTTCGATTCAGTGAATCGGGATGTCCTCTGGAGGATTCTTGGTCTTCGTGGGGTGCCACCAAAACTGATCGATCTGATGTCTGAACTCTACTCTGGTACTGAGAGTGCTGTGAAGTGTGGTGGTACCATGTCTGACTTATTTCCAGTTGTTACTGGAGTTCGTCAGGGATGTGTACTTGCCCCCACACTTTTCAGCACTTGTATGGACTGGATTCTAGGGAGGAAGTCGGAGAGATCAAGTTGCGGTGCGTCATTTGGGAATGTCAAGATCTCGGACCTTGACTTTGCAGATGATGCAGTCATCTTTGCGGAGACTTTAGACATCCTCTTGGGGGCCCTCGAGGTGCTGAATGAGGAGTCGGAGCCTTTGGGATTACAGATTTCTTGGGTCAAAACTAAGATCCAGGCTTTCGGTGACATCTTGGATGCTGCTGTCCTGTCTGTGTCTGTTTGTGGTGAGGATGTTGAGGTCGTGGAGAGATTCACTTACGTTCGCAGTGATATTCATGTCTCTGCTGGCTGCGAGTCAGAGGTCAATAGACGTCTGGGTCGGGCCTGGGGAGTCATGGATTCACTGGATCATGGGGTGTGGCGCTGCCGGTACCTGTGCGGGAGGACGAAAGTCCGAGTCTTCAGGTCCTTGGTACTTCCAGTCTTGCTCTATGGGTGCGAGACTTGGACTCTGACCAAGGATCTGAGAGGGAGACTTAATTCCTTTGGTACCAGGTCTCTTCGGAGAATCCTTGGCTATCGCTGGTCGGATTTTGTGTCCAACGAGCGGTTGCTGAGAGAGACTCGGATGAGATTTGTTACCTGCATAGTCCGTGAGCGTCAGTTG
>NC_140963.1:67696374-67726374 GCF_056783735.1 Eptatretus burgeri | reverse complement strand
CTTGCATTGAAGTCCCTCATAAGGAACTGGTTTCACTATAAGGAGAAAAATAAGAATGAGGAAAAGAAGAACAAGGTGGAGAAAACAAAAAGGAGGAGAAAATATACCATCAGAGATGGGGAATCCCCCGCCATTGAAAAATAATTGAAATCAGATAAGCGTTTTTCCATTTATTACAAAAAAACATTTTTTTCAAGATGGCCGCCACAGTCGACCATCTTGGATCCGGCCACGCCCAAAATCAATAGGGTTCTTCCTTTTCAGGTGGTACATGTGTGACCCAATTTTCAAATTGATATGGCGAACAGTTTATGAGTTATCGTACTCACAGCTATAAATGTTGACGCCCAGCCAGCCGGACGGACGACCCGGGTGACAACAATATCCCCCTTCCCGCCACGCGGCGGGGGATAAAAAGGCAATATAAATTTATATTCACATCAATGTGACATACTTATGCGAGTGGGTTTGGACTTAAATTTCCTTATGGATACAACTCAAATGTAAATCAGATTTTATTGGTGTAGTTTAGTTTAGTTTAAAAAGTGTATGGACAACAATGCTATTATACTATTGCAGTAGCCATGCGGTTCATTTGTGTCCTGGTGCGAGTCCCGGCGGACCGCATCAACAACGGTCACAACAGACAACTGGTTCAATTGCCCTGAGCCGGATCCTGATTGTTAATTTTATTCAGCTCCAGTACCTGATGGAGCTTGATGGTTCAAAACCGGCTGAGCAGAGCCAGTGAGGCACACGGCATGGTCTTTTTATGGGGCGATCACCTATAACCAATTAGTGCTGAAGTAGACGTTGCCTAATTGCTTGAAAGATGACAAGTTCAAATTCACCCTGAGACGAGGTATATTTAATATCCTCGGCACACAGGAGAGGGGAATACAAGAAGAAGCAATAACAATCAATAACAAGAAGCGAATACTTTGATATCATCTGGCTGGGGACAGTAAAAGTCTAGGTTAAGAATGATGAAACAATTTTGCAGTTATAAAATTTAAATGTCGACACAGTGAATTAGCATGCCATACAAGGCCATAAGTGGGAAGAGTTGTGACGTTGGACAAATTTCTATTTATAGCCCTCAGATCAAAGGGACGTACAAGGCCATAAGTGTGACAGAAGACGTGACAGAAGACACAGGACAGAATAGCCAATTATATAACAGCACGATGTCACCGCGCTATAACTAGAAGGGCACTCGGTAGAGTGCATACCGCCGCCCTGGAATGCCTGATCCACAAGAACATATTGGGCCCAGAAACCCAATATATTTTTGAGATATCGTGCTATGTATCGTTTTTGAGCCCAATCTCTCAATCGTGAAGAATCACTTTAAAAATTCGAGTAGTCAGATGCGGACTCGGATCTTCCCCAAAATCGAAACAATTCGCCGTGGTCACACACCCAACCTGTCCAGCAAGTTTCATCCGAATCCGTCCTCAACTTTTTGAGATATTGTGGTTTATATTAGTTTTGCCCCATCTCTTAATGGTGAAGAATCACTTAAAAAATTATAGTAGTTGGATCTGGATCCGGATCTTCACCAAAATCTAATCAGTTTGTCCTTGTTACACACCAAACCTGTCCACAAAATGTCATCCGAATTCATCAACAACATTTTGAGATACCCTGTACACAAACAGACAAACAGACAGAAAGGGGTGAAAACCTTCGGTGGCGGAGGTAAAAATAGGAGCAACATGTCTCGCCGCTCACCTGGTAGAATAATGATACTGAGGAGGAATTCAACATGGGACGGAATCAGCAAAATGTGCAGACGAACCAATGGTATGGCCCGATTTTTAAATTTATTTATTTATATTATTATTTATTTTTTAATGTCGTGAACAAACTTTGGTACATCACAGGTGATGAAGGTTGTGGTCAAAATTGATCGGAATTGTGTGTGCAGTTTCTGAGAAGAAAGCAAATACATATTTTGGAGGGCAAACCCCCCCGCCACCGGTAAAACCCCTCCGTAGACCCCCTCAGACTCCGATTTTTACCCTGCGCTCTCGTAGTGAAAAGCGGGGTTAAGCAATCTGTCACATCCGTGTGCCATACGTTCATGCGTACGTGTCTGCATTTTAAAAAAGCATTTTCTCAGCAACCAGCAACCTATCTTGTGAGGTAACTCTCCATAGATCCCCTTTGGGCCCGATTTTTTAATGCCGTGAAATAACTTTGGTACATACGTGGTGATGAATGTTGTGGTCAAGTTTCATGAAAATCATCTGTGTGGTTTTGGAGAAGTTGCAAGTGTTTATGGACGGATGGAAAGACTGCCGGATGATGCACCATCCCATAAGCTCCCCAGAACTACATTCCATGTGAGCTAATAATTAATCAATAATAAACCCATTACCATCAACCAAATACTTGCGCCCACAAAACCAACGATGAATGGAAGATGCCTTAATTATCCTAATCCTTATAGGCCTTCAATCATCCCACACAAGATAGACAACAGCAAGGGATCGACAAGACAGAAATACTGGGCTATGCCTGGCAGGACACCGCAGGACCTTGAGGAGGTATGAGCAGGAACAGTCCCTGGCCTTGATGCAGTTCCAGTCCGGCCTGAGAGGAGAGAGATGGGCAGGGCATGGCGGAGCACAGTGCTTGGAGGGACGTCGTCTACAAGGGAAAGCTCCCACGCAGGTCCTCGCAGCAAGGTCCCAGGCTAGTGTCTCTTCCCCCCCCCCCGTACTGGGCCTCCTTTTTATATGGTTTCCCCCCACCTGCTGCTGGAGTGATGCACTTAACCCCTCCCCTCTCTGTCACTATTAGCCTGTGGCCCAGTCTGTGGGTGGGCAACCTCTTCCCCGCTCACACCAAATGAGGCTGCTGGTGATCGGCGTGGCCGTCTTTTGTTTCCTGCCCAAATTTGTGACGAAAGGCATGTCAGCACACTTAATGGAACATACGACAGATTACAGAGGGTAGTACTGTTACGAATCTGGAACCCATCGCACACAACAGCCAGAGTCCTTATAGATCAGTTATATCAGTAAGTATGTGTTTCTAGGTAGGGTCCCGTCCTAGGTTTAATGGGTGATTAATTGTATGTGCGCTGTGAATTATTTTATAGTTAGGATTTTTACATCACCAACAACAACAACAACAACAACCCTCTGCTCGAGGCATTGTCCACGCTCTTCGCGCGCTCGCCGGCATGTGGGCATGTGCTGAATTCCATGACCCAGGCGGTGTGGATTTCGCACCAAATATGGTCATGAAGCGTTTTGATCTGGCTTGGACCAAATATGGGCACAGAGCGTTTCGCTCTGGCTGTGCACCAAATAAGGGTATACGTCATTTTCCGCCCAATGGGTGATGAGCAGACCAGAGCCGGGGCGGTCCTTTGCAATAAGGCAGAGCCGCGACACGCCATCCGCCCAATGAGAGCAGGCGACGGGGGAGCAGACCCACCCAGAGAAAGTGACGGAATTGATTGAAGATCGTGTCCTGTCTGCTCGAGCGTCCCGCTTCTGTCAGGGTCTGCGGCTGACTGCATTGCATGCATCCGAGGCATCTCATCTGGCGCATTACTACAAGCGGTCGACCACCTCATCATGGGAGATCACCTCGTCTCTCCTCCTCTGGGTTCGGCTGCCTTGGTCCGTTCTTTGGCGACTGATGCTCCGGGAAGGTGCGGTCGTCGAGCCACGCAAACGCGGCCAGGTAGCCAGCACGTTCTCTTCCCTCAGCTCGTCTTCCCTCCGAGCTGAAGGGGCAATAAAGACCTCGAGGTCCATCTCTTTCTGGGTATTTGTGTGTGCGTGTGTGTGTCCGTGGGCCCTGTCTCTAAGTAGAATTGTTTCAGGAATTGCTTGTATATTTGATACCCTTCTTTATTCGTGATAACTCTGCTCTGTGTTCCCCTCCCCGATTATTGTTATAAATAAATATCCCTTTTGTTGAATGTACCAGCTCGTTTCTGTGTTTCTTTCATTGGCTTAGCATGGTGCGTGTTGGGAAATAGCGAAGCAGTAAATTGTTAATTTGGCCTGACAGGCCTCGGTAACCATCCGCTCGGGTTACACACGATTCGAGCACGGTAACGGCTCGTTCCACTCGAGGCCTGTCGAGGGTGTGAATTCCCCGGTAAGCTTTGCTGCGTGGGTACTTAGGTATATTGAAGTTGGCAATTAACCCTACCCCACGCGGTCAAATTATTGGCGAAAAGGGACCCGTGCTTTCCGAACTTATCGGAGGGTCACGACCTAAATTCTGGTGTGTTCGGTGGAGCCGACTCCACTGCTCCCCCTCGAGGTCGTGCTCGCCACCGAAACCCGGCCCCACAACAGTACATCAAATAAAGGCTCAAAGGGTCAGCGGTTTTTAAGACGCATACATTAGGGAGGGTGGACATCGTCTGTCTTGACATAAAGTGATACATATCTATTATCATGATTAATTACCTCACACCTACTCTATTACATTTACCATGGGAATCACTAAACTGTGCTAAGCAATGTTAACCTCGAGAAGTAATTTCCACAACAATTGTACAACAATAATGTGGATAAGTTGCAGCGAGGTTACAGATAGTAATTTAAACCTTTCATACAACATTTTTGCATGTTGTATTTGGGTGGGGTTTTGTGCCAGTGATACCATTTGTAGCACCGACATTCGAGAGGCTCAAAGCAGTGAAACACATTGGAAAAGAGATTAGCATATCTGTCATTTCAGAAAACCCAGACATGAGGAATTATCCCAGCAATTCTATAAGAAACTCATCGACAGCCCCTGGAGGAAAATTAATATTATGCTGTGATCCGAGTACGGCATAATTTTGTCACGACAAGGGAGGGATTTGGGTGAGATTATTGCCAATTGCATTTCATGGTTTTAGTTTGTAGAAGGTCACCCAGATAACAACCAGTATCAAATTCCGGAACTGGTCACGTTGTGATGTGAAAAATAAAGTCACAGCACTATGTTTGACATGCCCATTGGGATAACTGAAAAACTACACTAAAATGTAATCTAATTTTATGAAATACGAGTACAACTGGAATGCACTCGAAGGAGGTGCAGATCCACACTGTTATGCTTCTCTTTAAAGAAGTCATGGTTGTCTTTTGATTTGATGTCCAATAACAATTTTTTTTGGAAAAAATACCAACTCTGCATGCATGTTCCCAATATGTAAAGATAGCAAATTTCTTGCATTCTATTCATTCTCTATTCCAACTTGAGGTTTTAGTTTTTAATGGAGTATTATAATATCCTATTTTGGATCTTGATGTTGATGGACAATCGTGAGCACAAAATGAATTTGGCCCCCCTACCCCTACCTCTCCCAAACATGGGGAGACATTGGTTACGTTGGGTTTTTTAAAAAAAATATTTGTGCATCTTTGTTGGTAATTTAAAAAAATATATATCAATTTTTGCTCGACAATCTAATTTACTCTGGATTCTGACTGGTTTTCTACCCCTGGTGAGTGTCAGCTGTTTCTGCTCCTTAGTTATCGCTTCTGTTGATCTGAATAGAGATTGCTGGCCTACGAGTTGCCTTTCCCTCTCACCGAGAGTCTCGTCAGTTCTTTGTGCCTTCTTACTCTTTAAATGTGCCTACAGTCTCTGCTCAGCATGTGAGAAATGCGATCAACTAGCGTGTGCATTTGTCGGAAGAATAACTTGACAATATGAGCAGCTACCATTGCCAAATTTGGCACAGAACTTCACATTATACATGCAGACATGATTATCATAATACCCACTGTGGCTGCACTGTGAATAAATAGAGTGCTGGACTAAATTCCATTTTATATCTTTCCTTGTGAGCTCATATTGAATTAGTCCAAGACCTTCACAATATGAAGCTCTGTGCCAAATTTAACATTTCTAGCTACCCTCCTTGTCCAGTTATTCTGTTGACAAACAGATGGGATCATTGCAATACTGCCCAAAAATGGAAGAACAGAGTATTCCAATCTCACGATTTTGAGATAATGTGTTTTGTTTGTTCAATGCCTACCTCATGCGGAGTTACTGTGTTATTGAGTTCACCTATCTGGGGAACTACACGTCTCAGAGCAATGACTTATATGGAGAGATAGAGAAGATCCTGTGGATGCGATTTCATGTAAAAGCTGAAATTTGACCAAAATGGATATACTGTAAAAATAAAATAATGACCGTTTTACAGCCATTTTTCCCTGCTGTGCAGGGGTTGGGCTTTTCTTGAGGCAATGTTTTATGGCCGGATGCCCTTCCTGACGCCAACCCTGGTCGCCTCTTACGACACACAGGGATATGGTACACCTATTCTAACCGGGGCATACACCGGGACCAGTACACTGGTACTCATTTCGCCGACCTCGGAAGGATGATAGGCTGAGTCAACCCCCTGGTGTTAATTCAGCAGCCAATGGGGCTTGAACTCAGGACCCTGGGATCCCAAGCCGCCACCCTAACCACTAAGCCAACACCAGGCTTAAAATGGATATACTGTGTTCTTCCATTTTTGGACAGAATACTCATGCACACCGCTTCAGGCCATGTGCATGAGTTATGAACATGTGTACATATACATATATATATATATATATATACATATATATATATATATATATATATATATATATATATATATATATATATATATATATATATATATATACATATATATATATATATATATATATATATATACATATATATATATATATACATATATATATATACATATATATATATATACATATATATATATATATATATATATATATATATATATATATATATATATATATACATATATATATACATATATATATATATATATATATATATATATATATATATATATATATATATATATATATATATCTTCTTCTTCTTTCAACTGCTCCCGTTAGGGGAATCACCACAGCGGATCATCCGTATGATCCGCATAGTGATTTGGCACATGTTTTACGCCGGATGCCCTTCCTGACGCAACCCTGGTCGCCTCTTACGACACAGGGACATGGTACACCTATCATTTCACCGACCTCGGAAGGATGACAGGCTGAGTCAACCCCCTGGTGTATTAATTCAGTGGCCCAACGGGGCTTGAACTCAGGACCTTTTGGATCCCAAGCCGCTGGCCTAACCACTGCGCCAACACCAGGCATATATATATATATATATATATATATATATATATATATATATATATATATATATATATATATATATATATATATATATATATATATATATATATATATATATATATATATACACACACACACACACACAAATACATACATCGTACCCATTGACTTCTACCACACAATTTTCTGTCCATGCACTTCGTACAACTCCCCTCCCCCAATCCTGAGCCCCCTCCCAAAACTTCATCCAATCAAACCTGTAAAAGCATAATGAGATTGCTTTTCTGGTATTGGTCCACCACTACAGAACAGCATTATATATTTGAATATACAAGGCCTTCAGTCTTCCTTGATGAAGGCCACCCTGCAGGTGAAACTTTGGACTCCCTAAGCCTCTTTTTTTGTTTTGTAAAAACCTGAGTTAGCTGTACACTTTTGTGTTTTCTGCTCCAAGATTTTTGCAGTTTTATTGATACATCATTCAACAAATGTAAGGAGACAATATGCAACACAGCACTCTCGTGATGTTAATTTCATCTCAGGAAGTTGTGTTGGTGACAAGGGGTGGGAGAAGAAGATGATCAAATTTAATCCAATGTTAGCTTTCGATGATTCTATTTGAATGTATAGGGAATTTAGAGCAGTCCACATTGTTCTGTGTAATGGGGACTGCAGCAGCTGCTGTTCATGACAGGATCCCTCTTTGCTGATGAAATTGTTGGTGCTTTTAACGCTCCAGTGGATCCCATCAAATAAGTGTTTCTCAGCGTCACGAGACATGAAGACTGAAACAAAATAATTCTACCAAGAGCAACGAGCACAGCATATGGCAGGCATACCTTAGGAGAGTTTAGCAAATATTTGTGAGATTTTGAAAAAGGCAGGCAAGTAGTGGGGCTGTCAAAATAAACAGAAAGGGAGTTGGAGTGTTGATGGGTAGATGGGCAGCATGGATCTGGTTTTAAGGGAGGATGGGTGCTATGCTATAAAGAACAAGGCCAGAACTCAACAATCATTTATTTTTGTACCCTACTACAGCCTTCCAAATTCAAACTCATTTAAATCTGCCAAGAATGAACGCAAACCTGGTCTATAAGACTGATTACACTACTTCGAAGCCATGCAGGGTCAAGGGTTCGAAGGTCTTTTCCATCCAGTGTGATGACTCCTTGTGTTGGGTTGTAAAATCTTTCAAGAAGTGCAGCCACAGTAGATTTACCTAAGAAATGAGAATGAACAACATATTAAACAAAGGCAAAATTAGTTACTTGTTTTACTTTTCTTCCTTACTTAATGATAATGAGTGCCACTGTGGTTATACCAGTTTCCTGTTCTAATCTGAGTGTGTTGTTTTGTGGTCATAGGTTCAAATTCCATAACCTTGGTTGATATTTCTACAATTTAGAAACTAGGGAATATCCAAATCATTCTGATTCACTCATATGCAATGGTGTCTCACAATCTCTACATCCTGTTTGCGAGAGCTTCTCCATGTGCCTTACACACTTTAAAACGGAAGATTTTGAAGATGGCATTGAACATAGATGGAACACCGAGGTGTTGACACAAAGCTTGGAGGTAAGGTGGATAGCAGAGGGGGCTGTGATCAGATACAGGAAAATATTGATACTTGCATAGATTGGGCAAAAGATTGGCAGTTGCAATTGAACCTGAGCAAGTGTAAGGTGTTGGGTATCGGAAAGAATAATGAAAATAGAGATTACAGGATGCAAGGGGAATTTTGGAGCGTGTCACACAGGAGAAAGATCTGGTGGTGGTAATAGATACGGGAGGTAAACAGGCAGTTTGGATAGTTTCATAGATTTGGCAAAAGATTGGAAGATGCTGTTTAACATAAGGAAATGTAAGGTGCTGGCCAACTGTAGATACATAGGTAAGGATAATGAAAATAGGAAATACATAATGCAAGGGGTGGTCATGGAGAATTTGACACAATAGAGAGATCTGGGGTGTGACTCGATATGGTAATCAGCACTGCCCTGTCTCGATATGGGAGTGAGTAGGTCACCACATCTGACGAAGGATATAGCTGCTATTGAGAGTGTTCAGCATAGTGTGATGAGATTGATGTTGGTGTGAGCTTGACTAAGCTATGAGAAAGGGCTGAAGACAGGATTTTACATTAGAAAAGTGGTGGTTTCGAGGAGATTTGATTGAGATGCTGAGGATAAAGAATGGCAAAGACAAAATAAGTGCAGAAGAGTTTTTACAGCAGAATGAACAGTGGCTGGGCCAGGAACAAGGTTGGTTAACCAACACTGCAGGTAACAGTGTAACAGCGAACACAATGATTGTTTGCAGTTGGCAATGTTCACAGACTACAACTAAAAAACAGTTTGTGATGTTTGTGCCTGTCCCACTGTTCTCATGCCCAATCTACCCATCTCCCTTCCACCATTGAAGTGAATTGAAGTTGATAATTCATTTGATTTAATTAATGTAGTGTTTATGTAGCTGCAGGCTTGATGGACCAAATGGCATCCTTTTGTATGAAAGTTCTGTGTTTACTTTCTAATCAGTGATAGCTTCTACTAGAAATGGATGAAGTGTGTGTGTGTGTGTGTGTGTGTGTGTGTGTGTGTGTGTGTGTGTGTGTGTGTGTGTGTGTGTGTGTGTGTGTGTGTGTGTGTGTGTGTGTGTGTGTGTGTGTGTGTGTGTGTGTGTGTGTGTGTGTGTGTGTGTGTGTGTGTGTGTGTGTGGCTTTTTTGTGAGAGTTCTACTGGAGCTTTCTGATGTAGAATGTAATACACCAAAATGATCATCATGATCTCCTGAGTAGATTAGGCTAATTAACTACAAAGAACCCAGAAGAATTCCCATGTTTTAAACGCACACCATGTTAACGTGCATAGAGCAGCTTAATAGGTCCTTCCATAACACGGCATTCTAATGATAAAATAAATAACAAAAAGAATGATAACATTGTGACAACGCAAATATTAATTAATACTAATAATATTAGCAATGGTAGTAGTAGTAGTAGTAGTAACAGCATCATTTGGCAATAATAATAAAGAACATATAATCCCTATGCCTGGTGTTGGCTTAATGGTTAAGGTAGTGGGCTTGGGATCCTAGGGTCCTGAGTTCAAATCCCGCTCAGCTGTTGAATTAACACCAGGTGGGGTTGACTCTGCCTGTCATCCTTCCGAGGTCGGCAAAATGAGTGCCAGCATGCTGGTATAGTGTGTCGGAGTGGCGACCCGTCCAGGATTGTTCCCAATAGCCAAGGATACTGCTTCGGCGGCACCAACGCTCTGCACAGAGTATGGTCCTAATGGATGGATGGATATAATCCCTGGCCCAGGCACATCAGCTAATGCTTCAGCAGTACAGCAGGCGGGTATGCTACAAGGCCATGTAGACCAATGAAAATTTGGTCCAACGGACCAATGGACCAACTAGTTAATTCAACAAAAGGCCCATTCAAAATTATTGCCCATTTGAATTGACGGCAAGTGAAGACAACTTATTTGTGAATGAATGTTCGTTAGCAAGTTCACCTCCTCCTGATAGACCAACAAGAGCGACAACTCTGCAAGGTGGTAATGTCAAGTTCAAGTCTTGAAGCACAACATCTGAAGGTCTTGTGGGATAACTGAAAAAATATGAAAGGAGGACAGGTTTATGACAAGAGAACTTGGATTGTACATACACACAGCCTCATATTACTGTTTCTTGCTCCTATGTGAGCATATGTAATCTTCATATTTGAGTGAGGTGATAATTTATTGGTAAAAGTGTTAGTATCTCTCCTCTGAGAAAAGCCAGTCTGTATTATATGAGAAACTGTCTGCACATTTAAACTGGAGAGCATGTCTTTGGCCTACTGTACTCAGAGCTGCACTCACTTGCATCCTTGGCTAACCATCGATGTGATGCAGTTTGTAAAGGACAAGAAGGATGAGTTCAACCAATGCTGCGAGATAACCTTATCGGCAGTTATATGCCTCATTAAACTACTGGTGGTAAATTTAAGTCAGGCTTTCACTCTGGACTTTCCCACTTTGTTAGCCGTGATATATTACCATGTTCCATCTGCACAAGCGTCAACAAATAGGGTTGAAAATATGGAGGTTTCTCCTGTAAGAATGTGTGCTGGTTTGGCTCATAGTCCCTTGGTCTTCACCGTAAGACAATCGATATGTACGATGGAGACCATGTCATCCATTAGCTTAAATCGTTAACTCAATCCACTCAAGATACATAGTCCAAAAACACCTTCATCTTCTTATTGACAAACTCAGAAAGACTTTTCCCTGCCACATTTGAAATTGAAAATTACTACCTGTGATATCGGCTAAGCCAACAAAATCAAGAAGGTTCATCACTGCAGAAAAATGCTCACCTAAAAGAGACGTTGTGAAACTGAACATGTCCCAAGAGAGAGTGAAATGGGATTTTTATTCCACCTTGTACCGGGATGGTTGGTGTTAAATCCATAAACTCAAACACACGGCTGCCTGCACTCAATCCACGCACCACCTGCAGGCCAAGCATGGCATTGTGTAATTTTCAAATATGTTGTTCTGTATCAACATCATCCTTACAATAATTTTGGTTGTAATGCCAAAAAAGCAATTTTGGCTTAAAATTAAACAGTCAAGAGGAAATAAAATTGTTCATCTTGAGCATAAAGTTATTAGAAAAAAAAACAAAAAACAAAAACAAGAAGACTAACTGCATCTACGAAGAAGAAGGATCATACTTGTCGAGAGATTTCAAAAATAAAATGATCAAATGTATCTTCTTGGTTTTCTGACAAAGTAGTGGAACCTAGTGGAGATTACCATTCTTTGCCATGTATAAGCCACACCCAATTTTTTTTATCGTTCCCTGTGGGGGGGGGGGGAAATTAATATCTTGCTACGGTCCAACATGTCTCAGTAATTTAAAAATGGTCCAACATGTCTCAGTAAGACAAATGCTATTTTGAAAGTGTGCTATTAAAAAAGTGTGGAAGTCCTCAGACATTACAGAATACTGTCCGTCTCAATCAAGCCACTTTAAATATGCTTTATATTAATGTACTTTTTTTTTTGAATATGACATAATTAAGGTCATGACCCATTTATAGACATTTTAACATTTTGGACCAAAACTCGACTAAGGCTTGTCCAATCAGAACAAAATTATCCTCTCCAGATAATCCAGAGCAAGGTGCATTTACGCTTCATTTACATCATACCCCTCTGAGTTAAAGGTCAAGGTCTTAGACCCATAGGAGTAATAAACCACCATTTAGGTTTTTCTCCATTTTTTCTGCCAATGTCCGAGAGAAATGTGGGATCCAGCTGGGACTTTCTGAATGAAATTGTACATCAATAATGACAATAAAAAGTATGCGGGGCTGTCCATTTTTTGACCTTGACCTAATTTTGAAGGTCATGACCTAAATGACATTTTAAAATGTTTCACCTGATCATCAATTTATGTGCAGCCACTCGGATAGTCGTTAAACTGGGTGTTCCGTCTGCCGGCATTCGTTGGTGGACATTAAAGATTCCATGGTGTCCTTCACAATGAGGAGGCGAGCTATCACCAGCACTATGGCCAAATTACAAATTCCTTCCCTAACTACTGTTTGGAAGGCAATGGCAAACGACCCAGCATAATCCTTGCCAAGAAATTGCTTCAGCAGCACTGATGCTCTGTAACAGAGTCTGGTACATCAGAATCAGAATTATATGTTATTACGGCTGTGGAAATTCACAGAGCACCATATAGGTCCTTAGATCAGTTATGTAAATAAGTCTGTGTTCTGATAGATTTCCCCACCGATGTTGAAGGGATTTATTCGTGTGCAGGGCTGTGATCTTTGAGTTAGCCGTTTTTCTGTTGCTATCGTTATTTTGGACCAACCGCATTTCAACCACAACAACCACCTTCTCCACAACGCCAACCACAACCACCTTCTCCACAACGCCAACCACATTTCAATCACAACAACCACCTTCTCCACAACCGCCTTCACACAACCACCTTCTCCACAACGCCAACCACAACCACCTTCTCTACAACGCCAACTACAGCCACCATCTCCTAAACCACATCTCCCCCAATAACCAACAACGAACAACATCGCTTCACCTTCAACTCCGCAAACGCCGCCATCTTTGCGCCAGCCACGGCGAGTTCCCAGCGAACAGCATCGCTGCAAACAGACGCGGGGGTTTCCTTGTTGTGCGGGGCCAGTGATCTCCACAACGTCCGCTCTCCTTTGTTGGCGCCAGGGACGGTGATTTCAACCACGTCCGCTCGCTCCGAGCTTCGCCTCGAAATTTGGATCAGGAGATCGAGGGGGGCGCAGCCAGTGGGGGTCAGAGGTGGGAGAGCGGAGATCAAACCTCGCCTCACGGATCCCATATAACAGCGCGCAGAGCGCCGAGTCAGTCAGTCGGTCTGGGTTTGGAGTGGTGCCAAGATCAAGGTTCGAGTCCAGTGGAGGGCAGTGGAGGTCTGGGTTCGCCAAGCCTGCCTCTGGCTGTTAAACTGATCTATAAGGATTCTGGCTGTTGTGTGCGATGGGTTCCAGATTCGTAACAGTACTACCCTCTGTAATCTGTCTTATGTTCCATTAAGTGTGCTGACATGCCTTTCGTCACAAGTTTGGGCAGGAAACAAAAGACGGCCATGCCGATCACCAGCAGCCTCGTTCGGTGTGAGCGGGGAAGAGGTTGCCCACCCACAGACTGGGCCACAGGCCAATAGTGACAGAGAGGGGAGGGGTTAAGTGCATCACTCCAGCAGCTGGGAGCGCAGCCAAGCCTGCCGTGCCGCGCAGAACTGCACGTTCGTGTGCGGGACGTGGGGAGAGCCGGAGAGAGGTCGCCAGCTGGCACCAAACGGTCCGAGGTGATCGGGCTTCGGGACAGTCCGAGCGGCGCTGAGGGACGGGACGGGCTCTTAAAGAGAGCATCAACTCCAAGAGAGCAAAGACCCGTTCGTTCCTCTGAGGCGTTGCCGGCTGGGCCCGAATCACCAGGCTGCCTGACAAGGCCTGGGCCGAACCACGGTCACGCCAGCTGCCGTGAGGACGGGACGTCGCGGGGTGCCCCAGCGAGGCACCACGAAGGTGAAGGTAACCAGCCCGGCCTCTCGGAGCTTCTGCGGTCATCACAGCTACGTGCTCATAAAGACCCAAGAGGTCCAGTCTACTCCTCGTCTTTCCTGGGGTTTTTCCTTGTTTCTTTTGAATGAACGTTGTGGCACCATGTCTTTAGGTAGAATTGTATAAGTGTATGTAATTAATAGAACGGTGGTAGTTCTTTTTCTTGCTCGCGTCTTGTCCCGACCCCCATTCATTGCATGCTTGTATATCTCTGCATTGCTGCTTTGACCGTATATGTGTGCAAATAAACGTGCTTGTGTGAATGTTAACCCGTTCGTCGTGTCCTTTTTCCTTCATTGAACTGCCATCATTGAGTTCGGATATAGCAGGCTTTTTAATAGCCGATAAAGTGATTGGGTCCAACGGGGCTTTCGCGATAATACCCCGCTTGGTTATCCCAAAATGAAGCGAGCTGCTTAAGCGGCTCGTTTCCAAGCGGGCCCCGTTGAGGTACAGTCTCTCGGTAGTCTGCCCGCGTGATTAATTAGGTATATCGACAATTCGGCGATTGACCCTGTAGCGCGGGTAGAGTGTTGACTAGGCTGTGGTGTGCATCCAAAACACACCCGTAGCGGGATTCCGGCATTTGATCCGGAAGGCTGCGACTAGATTGTCCGTTCCGTGGGCGAGAGCGGCCACCTTTGGCTAGAAGCGGTCGTCCGCATGCCGGCGGGTGGAAATCCACAACAATATATTCAATATTAAAAACATTTTCTGAAACAAAATAAAACTTAACCAGATTCAGTGGTGTAATGATTATAGTGTCCGCTCTGAGTCTTATTGATTGGCGGTTCGAACTCCAGCCGAGTCAAAACACAGACCCTAAAAATGTTGTGTTGCTTCCTTTCTTGACGTTCAGTATTTAAAAGGATAAAGCATGGACAAACAACAATATGTTGCAACACGAGCTCAGGCTTTGATGGGCCCAATGGCCTCCTCCTGTATTGAGGTTCCTCGTAAGGGAACTGGTATTATTATTATAAATTACTTAAACTTTAAAAGGAAACTCACTTGTCGAAATATTTACATACTCTGCTTATTTTCAAACTGATATCACAAGCAAAATTGTTAACTTCAAACGTTTGTTCCCAATGGTCCCCATTTTGCACATTTACAAAATACATACTTTGCTTTGGATGAAAAATGGACAACGAATCATTATGATTGCAACAGTGGCTGTAACCTCATATCGAGAGAATACAGAATATCTAAATGTCCTTTCTAAATATATGTCGAACAGTGAAGACGAGACAAGTCATCCTTTTGGAGGGTCATGATTCATGCTGGAAGGATTCTAAAGGGAAAGGTGGGCAAAAATTTGACATCATAACTGCTTGTGGAAGGTCCTCAATGTCTCCAAGTAACTACAAGCAAATAAGAGCCAGCTGAGCAATTCCTCTGAAGAATGTTAAACAACGATGCTGTGCCCTCTATTGGCACTTCACCAGATGGCAGTCTTTCAGCTGTCATTCAATGGGGAATGCAACTCAGAATCAGACAACTCAAAGGCTAATACATTACCGAAAGAAACGAACAAGCTGCTCAGCAGGGAAGAGTAAAATGGCAAATGTATTTATAGCAGTGAGCCAAAATTGTTTGCAGATACAGTATTTCAATAACAACAATCCATACCTGTCCAAAAAGAACTGAAAGATTCGCCATTGATCTGGAAATAAAGAAATCAAAAAGCAAATTGTTGTCCACTATCTTGCTTTAAATGACAACAGCAAGAGTACAGCAGATAAGCTCACAATATAAAATGTATTGTCCACTTGGTGATAAAAACATGAAATTGTCTACAGTGTTCTACATCCCCTACAATTTCTTTTCAGATGTGAAGCAATTTTGGATTTAACCTACAATGACGTCGGACAATCCGTCGTAACATGAGCGCAAGTCCCTAAATTACGTACGTAGCTTTACATGAGTTTCTATGTCTCTGTGTACTGTAACATTTTCACGTGCGAAACAAAATTGTGCTGACGAAGCTGACGAGGCAGAAACGTATTTGTGTTTTAAGCAGTCACTCGATCTTTCCCCAAGGTCTTGGCGCTGATGTGGCAAAGGGCTATTAAAGCCCAATTATTTGTGCTGCAGATGCATTTGATTTGTAAAGCATACGTGTATGGCTGGACAGACAGACAGAGTCACAATTAGCATTTATTGAACAGTAACAGCTATTCCTAAAGCATGTTAACATTTAATTAAAAATGGATGTATGTTGGAAGTGATACTTATTCAACAACACCCTCCAGCTAACATAATTTAATTACAAACCTCAAAATAACTTTCTTACTTTAAGTAAACAACTAACAACTTGAAATCAACTGATAAATTTTCTGACTATCTCGATCATCAGTTGACTTGAAATGAGACACACCTTCACACTTCAATTTTTAGAGGATAGTTCATCCAAATTGCATCATCCGAGTACACGTTTCAGGCACCTTCGACTTCATCAACATGGAACAGATGTTCCACAGAAACTCTCCGGATCATCAGCTGAGACAAGAACCTCCCCAAGGCTTATATCAAGAATAAACCCCATCAATGTTCTGAAGACCAGAATCAATGTGCCACAACAGCAATTGCTGTATGGATTCTGACAACCAGGCGGTACTTGTCACATACAAACCTGTCTGTCGCTAACACAACAGTTTCAAAGGGCGGCCAGGACAATTAAACATTTCCAAACCACAAGTTTTCCCACTTATCAAAGGCTGGCACAGCAGACACTGATCACTGCTGCCTCCTGGAGCCCAAGTAATGGTGCTCGTTGTGTGATCACCGAGACAGAGCCACCCAATGTTTTAGGATGGTTCACGGGAACACAAAATTATTGAAAGTGCCATAAAACAAATGGGAAAAAAGATAGATAGGTTTACATTCACTTACTCACCACAATGTTCTTCCACCTAACTACTTTCGAGACATTATAACTTTTTGATAAAAAACACTGATGGTGTTTCCCCAACAGTAGATGCCATCAGGTGAAAAAGAAAGCACCAGTTGAGTGTGAAGTTGAATTAAACAAAAAAAGATAGACACCCAAAGATGGTGCCTTCAAATAATGGTGGCACCTTGTAAAGCCTGTCTCTGGTGTAAGGTCCTCTTCTATCTCTCCCCTCACCTCAAATGGCACCACAGCTGACTCCGCTCGTGAGAAGGTCAAATGCCTCAATTTTGTGTTTGCTTGAAAGTCTCGTGTGCCTAACCCCCCCCCCCCACCTCTCTCTCTCTCTCTCTCTCTCTCTCTCTCTCTCTCTCTCTCTCTCTCTCTCTCTCTCTCTCTCTCTCTGTACCCACCCTTCCCAGTCGTACCCAACTGTTCCTCAATTATGTGTCTTTTGCATCTGAGAAGGTGGAAGTGTGTCTGGCAACCCTCGATTCTGACTGTGTAATTGGACCGGATGGCATCAGCTCATATTTCCTAAAACCTGCCTTGCTGCTCTTGCACTTCCTCTCCCTGCCCCTTTCACCCTGTCATTTACCATAGGTCATCTTCCATCTGCTTGGAAGTCAGCCAACAGCACAGCATTACATAGAAAAGGTGCAAAAAACATATCCCCTGAACAAAAGACAAATTAGCTTACTTCCAAACATCAGCAAGGTCATGGAATCCATCATCGGAGTTGACACAAAATCATTTCTTTTCTCCAACATTCTCATCTCAGATCTTCAATTCAGATTCAGACCCAGTACTCTACCTTGGACATGCTGCTTCTACTCTCCCAACAATCGATGGAGGCCTTCAATATCAGACAGGAGATCAGGGCTCCCTCTATGGACATATCTCGAGCTTTTGATGCAGTCTGGCATCCTGCAAACTGTCTGCCTGTGGAATCCTAGGCAAAATCCACTGTTGGATTATTAACTTCCTCCACTGTTGCAGCCAATGTGTGGCTCTCAACGGAATCCTTTGTTCTCCTCTCCGTGTCAAGGCTGAAGTACCCCAAGGCAGTGTTCTCAGCCCCATCCTATTCCAAATCTTCAATCAATGATCTCACTGACTGGAAAATCCTCTTTATCTCTTCGCTGATGACTCCACCCTCTGCCGTGACATCCCTCATCCTTCTAACAGAAAAGCAGCCGCCTCTTCCCTCTCTTCAGACCTATATAAAATCACAAACTGGTCAAACTCTTGGAATATGTCTTTCAATCCTGAGAAATCACATGCACCCACTCTCTGAAAGGACTGTACCGCAAACCCTTGCATCTACTTTCTCAACAATCCTCTTGAAGAGGTTCTGTCACTCAAACTCTTGGGTCTCACTCTCAGCCATAATCTCTCTTGAGCAAGCCACATTTTAAAGTTGGCCTCCAAAGCAAGATGCTGACTGGGCATCCTCCGTCGTGCAAAGTCCTTCCTAGGCACACCTGAGCTCCTATCCACTGACAAGGCTTTCATCCACAGCTTGGAGTACTGCTCCCCCATCTGGGCTGGCTCCTCTGCCTCACATCATGCTCAGCTTAATGCCCTGGAAACCAATGCTTTCAAGATCATTGGAATCTCTCGCAATGAAGCGGAGTCGATTGGCCTATCACTTTGCCATCGCCGAAAGGTTGGTGGTCTCTCTGTCTTCTTCGCTTCCTTTCTGGTCTTATACCCTATGCCCTCTCCGTGCTTTGTCCCCCCCCCAGGTATCTGCAGGATGCACACAGTCCACCAGCAACTCCCTCATAGTGAAACCGCCTAAATTCAGAACCACTGCTCACATCCACTTGTTCGGTCCTCTGTTTTTTCCTGCCTGTGGAACCAACTTCCACACTCTTCAAACTCATTCTTACCTCCAAGTCTTCAAGACAGCTGTTCACCACCATCTCAAGTCATCCCCCATTCAAAGCTATGATATTTTATACATCTGGTAAACCACCCCACCCCTCCCAAAATTTTGCTTATGTGCATGGCTCACAAAGTGGGTATGCTGTGGTATGTTTGTGGGAAATTCCACATAAAACTATTATGAGGTACTGAGACAAACCATCAATGGTCAGAAATGAAAGTGGACATCTTGGGGAACCTGTAGAAACTGGCAATATCATACTCTCCATTTCCCTGTTTTATTAAAAATGAATTAAAGCAACAGAATATGGGTATTTTAACCTTAGAAATGTTAGTTTGATTGGTAAAATTTTATTTCACTGTACATTTCTTATGTGACAGTTATTTTGAGTGTGGTGACTCAGAATGTGAACTTTGGTGTCTCTTTTATGTTTTGATGATGTTCTGTCTCCCTATTCGGGTTTTCTGGCATCTACCCTATCTGATGAAATAATGGATTCGTACATAACGCTTCGTGTCCACTGCATCGAGAAAAATATGGAGTCCAGTGTTGATAATGTTTCTTATGATTTTTATTCCAAATCTCTCTTAATTTCTTGGAAATATGACAGAGTCTAACGGCAGAAAAATATAGATCAAAATTGTGATCAGAAAATAAAATTCGGACCACAAGTAATCCCGTCTTGATTTTCGTGTCAGTCCCGTTATGTACGAATCATCATCTCTCGTCGGATGCAAATAACACTAGCATTAGAAAATCTTGCCGTCTTGCAAACTTCCCTGATTGATGGATATAATAGGCACTTGCAAGTATGTCAGCACATTTCCATTCATCGTCGAGCGCAGCGTTTGGCTTCGTGTCCGTGTCTTTGCGAGAGCCGTAACGTACGAATCCAGCATGAGGACGCCGAGCCAAATGAGGTGACTCACATTTGTCTGATAATTCTTCATTTTAACCAACGCTATAATTTTTTTGGTGCTCCGTCAGGATCCGAGAGGGAAGAATTATGTTTTTCTTTTCATGTTTAAAGTGATTATTTTCAAAAGTTCAAAAGAAATAGATTCGATTTTAACGTTATTTTCCGCTTACAAGTGTGGCTTTCTTTGCGACTGAACTCGGCTGTGTTTTCTTCGTAATTTATAACATCAGACTCTCTCTCAAAATGTGTTGTTTTTTTCTTTTTTCTGTCAGAGTAAAATTAATTATCTGTTTCTTATCCCAAAATATAATATTTACGTTGTTTTTTCATCTGATTCTGTACATAACGCTGACGCCAAGCTCGAAATTCGAATGTGTATTTACAGTTGTATATATTCAGTGGTAACTTTAAAACCGGACGTGCTGCAGGTCTAAAAATTTCGACTTAGCTATTTGAATACATGCGGATTAACATAATGGGTTGCATTTCATGTTTCCCTAAACTTTTTTTTTGCCCTTTGTGTAACAGTAGTGTACCCACTTTGTGAGCCATGCACTTAAATGTATTCATCTTGTCCACTCATTGCGTTCTCCTCTACCCCTCATCGTTACATGCATCATTTGTTTGTCTGTCTCTGTCTATTTTCTCCCTCTGCCCTGCTGTTGGCATTTCCCCTTTCTCCTGCTGTTCCCTTCATTATGCTGTGTCGTCATCCTAGCTTTTCCACAAGCCTTGACCATGTAAACAAAAAAAAAGAAGAAAAAAAAGATGTAAGAACAAAATCGATGAAAGCAAATATGACAATAAATGCAGTGAAATAATTACAATGACAGCTTCATCTCAATGTAAATCAAATAGCAACCCATCAGGCAACTCTTTCATTAATAGCTGGAGTGCTATTTCTCGGCAAGTGGATGAATTCTGTATGCATAGTACCATTTAACCTGGCAAGTACATACCGTTGTACTGTCTGTGAAGCCACCAAAAACGACATGAGGTCACCAGCTGAGAGCTCTTCATGAACTATTAGAGAACCACCAGCAAAGATTGTGCCCAGGACAATGCCTGTTGGGAGAGAAATAAATTAAATTATTAAAATGAGATAAAATTACCTGTTTTCTTGAACAAGTCCAATGTGCTCAATTTGAAACTGTTACCTCAAAACATTTGCCGTCAGTGTTAACCTTCTGCCAACAGGCCATAAGAAAGTGATTATGTTATTTGTTATTAAGCACTTTCAGTTATGGTTTGAGGCCAACAGGACAAAATAAATAAATTATTTGCATCAAATACTTTTACATTATGCTGAGTGGAGACCAAAAATTATTGCTCTCCCAAAATCAGTGAAGTGATATTGTATTTACGGTTTTACTTTGGACTATGATGGTCAGATGTTTAAATATCTGTTAAAGGCATTAAACACCTTACAAATAGCTAAATATCAAAGTTGAAATTTATTTATATTAAAGTGCCTTAATCATGGCATCGGCTGAAAAAAAAGGTCCAACTCGATGACTTTAATGCATCATGTTGAAGCATACTTAGAATCGTCTATCATTGTGATACTGGCAGTTTGATGGTGGTGTGTCTATTTGTTCTTCCTGGAAGTGAGCTCCGATGACAAATACATGAGTCTGCTGCAAGTTCTCACAGATGCAAAACTTGTTTTTAATCAGTCGATGAGGGTGCATTTTATTGTAGACAGTAACAGCATAGACATTCGCTTAGTTCAATTTAATCTGGTGTTTTTTTATTGTAGACAAACATATATCACAAATTTTGCAAAGACGAAAGTATAGTCAAGAATACGAACAAAACTAGTTTGATATTCCTCAATGAAATCTGAAATAATGTCATGAATGAAGTCAAGTGACGTCTTGAGCAATTAGTCTCTCCACTCTCCAACCACCTCTACCTTAGTAATATCCCTCCTCACTCAATCCTCTCATCTCAACTGTGGTCTCCCTCTTTTCTTCCTACCTTGCTCCTTCAACCTATTCACCCTCTTTGCCATTTTCTCTTCCCCCATCCGCACCAAGTGTCCAGCTCATCTCAACCGGCATTTCACCAATCTTCCCATCAAGCTCATCTGCACACCAATCTCCTCCCTCAGTTCATCCATCCTCCTTCCATCCACCCTCTTCATTCCCGCAATCCTCCTGACCCATTTGTTCTCGCAAACAATAATATATGAAATATAAATAAATGGGTGTTTATAGATCCTTATGAGACGTAGCCATTAAAGCTACAGATAATTAAGAAAACAACCGTTGTAGTACAGTTTATATATGCCCAACCTGCCCCGTGATAACACAATGAGCTTTGGATTGATCAATAAAAAAAATAGAACAGCACCCTTCGACATCCTAACATCAACCGATATGCCTCTGCCCTCATTATTACATCATGATACATACTTGTACCAAGTTTGATTTAAATCCCTTCAGCGGTTCTCAATAATCACATTTTTACCTGACATGACCTCTGACCTTTGACCTCTCGACCCCATAATCTAATCAGTTCTTTGTTAAATCATTATACATACTTGTACCAAGTTTGACTTCGATCCCTTTAACCGTTCTGAAGTTATCACGGTAACGAAAACCTGTCACGGAATCTGACCTTGATGACGAAATCTAATCAGCTCATCTTTGCATCAGAATATATACTTACACCAAGTTTGGTCAAAATCCCATCACTGGTTCACAAGTTAGCACGGTAACAGACTTTTTACCTAACGGGACCTCATGACCAAATAACCTTATTAGTTCATCTTTGCATCATTATACATACCTGTACTAAGTTTGATTTGGATCCCTTCAGCCGTTCTTAGGTTATTGCAGTAACAAAAACCTATCACAGAGGAACGGACAGACGGACAGATAACTCAAAACATAATGCCTCCAGTGACTTCCTCAGCGAAGACATTAAACAAAACTGTTGTGAAACAAACCTAAGAACGGAGGATTGGTGTTGCAATTCATATCAATTGTCAAAAGTGGAAGTAAAAAAAAAAATGTGTGAATGTTAAATCCTTTGGCAGTTAAATGGTTAATCAACCAAGTATTAACGAGGTAAATCTAGAAAAAACAAAATGGTGAGTTTAATTTAGGGTTTTTTTTAACTGAAAAAACCTCTAATGCCAATTCACAGTTCGAGCTGTCATCAATACGGGACTTTCAAAATGACGTATGAATGCTAAGGCCTCGGTCACCTTTGCCACGGGGGCCATGGGGTATCCAAAATCTGCGGCCACTAGCAATTATACGGTGGCCGCATTATTTCCACGGTCAGACAATGTAGCAGTCACATATGTTTTTAATTTTCGGGGAGCCGCATGGCGTATTTAGAAATCGTGGAGACCGAAAACGTGGGGGTGACGTACGGTCTTTGATTTGATGTCGCACGGTGACCTTAGGGCGTCGCTACGGTGGCCATATAATTTTCAAGGCAGACGCTAGGTGCCCGCAAGGCGACCGTGTGGGAGCCCTAAGCCGAACGTGCGGCCAGACGGACGGTAACGAGTGGGTATATATACCAGTTCTTTTTTTTACTGAAATAAAAATATACCAGGATATATAACTGAATATACTATAACTATAATATACCGTGGTGCCCCCAGTATCCGAACGCCCCATTGTTTGAACAAATTGGAAACTGAACAATTTTTTCGAGAAAATTTTGCCCTAAAAACCTAATACATTTTAAAAAACCGAACACAACGTGGGCGTTCATGTTTTGTTCACGTGTCTCCCCCACCTGTTCGACCCGCATCTTCACGCTTTGTTCATTCAGTTCGTCGGTGGAAGTCCTCGTGAAAGCATCTCTCGTGTGTCGATCGATACTTTAGGCCTCAGTCACATTTGCTCTACGGCGAGGATACGGCGGCCGTACGCCCTCTGAATTGACAGAAACGTGCGGCGGCCGCAGAGAAACTGAGGTGGCCTCAGGGTGGCCCTACGCCGTATGGCTATATTTTACAGGTCGTAAAGTCGCCGTGGAATCATAACGCGGAGTTTATAACTTTTTCATTTCTACGTTCGCCGTAGAAATTCGACAAGCCGAAACAAAAGAACTGGTAAAAAAAATATAAAAAATTAACCCATTCGTTACCGTCCGTCTGCCCGCACGTTCGGCTTAGGGCCCCCCTGCGGTCGCCTTGCGGTCACCTTGCGGGCACCTTGCATCTGCCTTGAAAATTCTATGGCCGCCGCAGGAATGCTCTAAGGTCACCATGCGACATCAAATCAAAGACCGTACGGCACCCCCACGTTTTCGGTCACCACAATTTATAAATACCCCGTGCGTCTACCCGAAAAATAAAAACATATGTGACTGCTACATTGTGTGACCGTGGAAATACTGCGGCCGCTTTATAATTGCCCGTACATTTTGTAGACCCTCCGGCCGCCGAGCCAAATGTGACTTAGGCCTTACCTCGTGTTTTCACCTTCATTTGTGATGTTTGTTTTTTTAATCATCTTGTGTTTTAATTAATAACAAAAAAAGCAATCCGATCACGCGGTGTGACGGACTGTCGGGCAAGGATTGAATTTCACAGCAAAACCAGTTGTAATTTGGAATATCCATGATTACCTCAACCCGATGCATTTGATGAAAGTGATTGTGGTTCTACGGGCATCATGTTTGATGAGCTGCCCTGGGGCAGCGCTCGCAGAGTGTGCGAGCGATCAGAACCCAGGCCGGAGCTCGAGCTTGTGTGGACCTTTGGATGTGGTGATTGTACCAGTTTACATACAATACACCGCCACCGAAGGTCATTTACTCATCTTATTTTACCTTAAACATGGGGAATTTCAGTTTAAAGTGTCTTGAAAGTAGGTTTTCTTTGGGTCCATGAACGGATTAATTCACTCCATTATTTCTTATTGGGAAAATATTTTTTGAATCCAAACTTTTTGCAATCCGAACAGCCTCCTGGAACGAATTAAATTTGGATTCTGGGGGCACCACTGTATTGGCAAACACCTATACTTCGATCTCTAACGGTAGCGCACGGTGGACGCACAGTCGATGCAGACTGCCACGGAGGCCGTACGTAGGTGCACGGCGGGCGTAGGGGAACCGTGCGTCGACCCTGCGTTGCCTGCAGGTAGTCACACAGACCGCAAGACCACCATACAGCGACCGTGGAAATAGTGTGGCCGCCATAATTTTTTGGGGGTTGGGAAAATTCATTTTTCATTGAGAAGAACTTAGGCAGCCGCACGAATAACACAAGCCCACCGTACGCCCTATGTACGGTCGACGTAGAACACATCTACGTCATAGCTTGGCTTGTCGAATTGCTACGGTGAACGTAGAAATGAAAAAAAGTTATAACTCCGTGCTATAATTCCACGGCGTCCCTACGGCCTGTAAAATATAGCCAAACGGCATAGGGCCTCCCTGAGGCCACCTCAGTTTCTCTGCGGCCGCAGCACGTTTCTGTCAATTCAGAGGGCGTACGGCCACCGTATCCTCGCCGTAGAGCAAATGTGACCTAGGCCTTAATGAGGTCTTTTGCACATGTGCTGTGTGCTTGTTTCCATTGATTCGGTTCTGCTCACAGGGCACTTTTAGCAGGCTGTTGTTGTCAACACAAAATCTGCGATTCAAATAGCCTTTAAAACATAATTTCCAGCATTTAGATGAGAGAGTGGCAATTCAAAAAATGGTTAACCATAATTCTGTTTCTGAAGGCAAATTGGACCCACGAGAAATATCCGTGGTTGATTGGAGTTGGGTTCCTATAATTTCCCTGAATACAATTAGCAGGCGGCGGCAGTGGTTATAACACACACACGCACGCACGCACGCACGCTTGCTGCCTTACGCACGCACGCACGCACACGTTTTAGAACACCCTCATTTTTCAGTTTTTACTGAAATTTAAGCAGTTCAAGTCCAGTGAATAACCTGAAATGGTACAAAGCTAAGCAGTAAACTGCCAGAGGTTAAAAAAAAGAAAAAAGTTTGGGTTACCAACAACTGAAAAATGCAAATTTCAGAGTTGTTATAAAAAAGGCCTTTTTCAGGGAACAAGTAATGGGTTAGTAACTGCAGCTGTTCTGCAGCAATGGAAGTAAATTAAGCCTTGAAAGTTGATGCAAACAATTCCTACAGGTGTCCCAACGTTTGTTGATTAGTTACAAACCCTTTGTCTGTATGAAAGCAGTGTTGGAACAGACTGTGTTGCTACACCCTCTGAAGCATTATTTGGACAATATTGCACTGCAGGAAGTAGTATATTGCTGTCATAATGGCAAGAAAAAGACAATAAACAAAGGAAGACAGACCGACCATAATAACCCTTAAAAGTGTAGGTCTTTAATTTAGAGAAATTGCAAAGCGAGCCAAGGTCGCAGTGAGTACAGTTTCCTACACCATAAAAAGGCACTTGGAAACTGGAGGAAACCCTGACAGGAAGAGGTCTGGCAGATCCAAAGCCACAACACAATCAGAATACAAGTTTCTGAGAGTCAACAGCTTGTGTGATAGGCGGCTCACAGGACAGCGGCTTCAAGCACAGCTTCACACTGGTCGAAGTAAGGAAGTCTCAGTTTCAACTGTGAAGAGAAGACTTCAAGCTGTAGGTTTGACAGGTCGAGTGGTAGTAAGAAAGCCATTGCTAAGATGGCAAAACAAGAAAAAGAGGCTTGCCTGGGCCATGAAGCACCACCAGTGGACTACTGAAAACTGGGAGAAGGTCTCATGGACCGATGAATCAAAATTTGAAATCTTCGGTTCATCACGCAGGGCTTTTGTACGCCGTCGAGTAGGCGAAAGGATGGTTCCTCAGTGTGTGACACCAACTGTCAAACATGGAGGAGGAAGCATGATGATCTGGGGCTCTTTCGCTGAACCCAGAGTCGGTGACTTGCACAGAGTGACTGGCACCCTGAACCAAAAGGGTTACCACAGCATTTTGCAGCACCATGCAATACCCTCTGGTCTATGCCTAGTTGGTCAGAGGTTCATCATACAGCAAGATAGTGACCCAAAACATACCTCCAGGCCATGTCAGAACTACCTTAGAAGAAAAGAACAAGACGGTTGGCTTCAAATCATGGAATGGCCAGCACAGTCTCCAGACTTAAACTCCATCGCACTGGTTTGGGATGAACTGGACAGAAGGGTGAAAGCAAAGCAACCTCCAAGTGCAACACATTTGTGGGAACTTCTGCAACGGTGTTGGGAAGAACTTTCCAAACAATATTTGATTTCCATTGTTGAAAGAATGGGATGAGTATGTTCGGCTGTTATATCTGCAAAAGGTGGCTAGACTAGCGGTGTTCTAAAACTTTAGACCAGTAGTGCGCGCACGCACGCACGCATGCACACACACTTCTCCTTTTACCAACAGGTGCAAAAATCAGTATAATTTATGTTGTGGCCCCGAAGCCAAACAACAAAAATACTGAATATATTTACTAGCTGGAGTACCTGGCGTTGCCGGACAACGTTGGGTCCCTCTTCCCACCCCACCCCTTCCCCTGCCTCCTCCCACCCCACTCCTTGAGGAATGAATTCATCGATATGGCTGAAATAATGATGCCAAAGATGTTTATCCTCATCGCCATGTCATGAATCTGGGGTGTGTTCAGTTACCAAGTTTCTTTTGGAGCTCTTGCCAAGTGGCTTATGCACTCAAGAAAGAACTCCATTAGAAACCGTTGATAATTAGGAATGGCTGGCTTAGCAAGCGCTAACTAGCTGCTTCATAGCAACACACCACTGGACATCTCAATGGCATACAGTACATGAGTATTTTTATTGTAATGAAAACGGACCTTGTTCAGACCCACACATCCAACCACAGCCACAAACTTAGCTTTATATATTAGATTCGGTGATAGTGAGATACCTCGCACGAAACTGTCATGTTTGCATGATATTTCTTACTCTTCTTCCCCCTCTCACAGTAATCAGCAAATAAACTTTCTATCCTCTATCATATCATTTTTCCATGAGTTTTGGGATGTTATAAAAAAGAGGTTCCAATTATTTGTGCATTCCTGCCATTTCACACATCACTGCGTGATGACGTCATGTGTTGGGACGTCTTTTTTCATACTTCGCACAGAAGCAAACAGGATATTTTTGCTTGTAACAGTCATTGTAAATTATAGTAAGAAAACATTGAGTTATAAGCAACACGTCACTGTCTCGCAGACAGAAAGTAACTGCGTTTGACGTCCCACAAAGTTTTTCTAAAAAACATGAAATATCACTATTTTCTTTCCTCTGAATAATATGAGAATTAAGGTACCTTCAGTGGGCGGTGTATATTAGACAGCTGCCGCGATCGCTGCAGACAAAACATGCATTACCTCGTTTGAGTTGCAATCAAAATGTTACTTTTTCTCCTCAAAATGGTATCTTCATTTAATGATAGAAGATGCGTTCAGTCTTCAACATGAGACCTTTAAAACAATCTGAGCTACGTGGAGAGAAGATGGTGGTGATTTATGGACGGCTGGAGGGCATGGCCTATAGAATGGGCGGCGCTTATGACCCACAGACAGAAACTCAGCTTTATATCTATCTATAATTCCAGCAATCTGTGTGTGTATGTGTGTGTGTGTGTGTGTATGTGTGTGTGTGTGTGTGTGTGTGTGTGTGTGTGTGTGTATGTGTGTGTGTGTGTGTGTGTGTGTGTGTGTATGTGTGTGTGTGTGTGTGTGTGTGTGTGTGTGTGTGTGACCGCTGTTTCTCGACAACGACTGGTCCGATCTAATTGAAACTTGCCAGCTTTATTGCTTGGGACCTGAGTATGTGCCTTTTTAAGGTTTGATATTAATCGGATAAGTGCTTCCCAAGTTATGGCCATGTATTTACCAAACTAATGACAGGATACGGTGCTATGGCCATTTATTTACCACACCAATGACAAGACACGTTGCTGTGGTCATTTACTTACCAAACCAATGACAAGACACGTTGCTGCGTAGGCGTGGCCGATGGGGAAAGGATGCCTTAGTTACCGTGGCAATGGTCAATGGCAGCGAATGTCATGGCAAGCAAAGACAGGGAGGTAAACTTTATTTTAATTTGATTTTAATTAACTCCGTGTGTAAGTATCACAGCAGTTGTTACTTCAATGCAAGCGATAATTCGTGGAATGCATGTGAACATTCCGTATGGGCACGCATCACTTCCGGATAGTGATGACTTGGTGTATTGTAATAATTTCTCGATTTCTTATGCGCATTTATAGATAAACACAATGCCCCCAATCCAGTCGTCGTTTATGAGAGCGAAGGAACGGCCTGTGTAGTTGTTTGAAAATTTTTTTTTTTGGGGGGGGGGGGGGGTTGCACTACGGCCACGCACGTACGGGCACGCGAGAGCGAAGGAACGGCCTGTGTGGTTGTTGTTTCTGGCACGCGGATTGAAAGTTTTTTTTTTTTGGTTTGCACGTACGGGCACGCATGTATGGGCATGCGAGAGCGAAGGAACGGCCTGTGTAATTGTTTCTGGCACGCGGTTTGAAAGTTTTTTTTTTTTGTGCACATATGGCCACGCACGTACGGCCACGTACTAGTATTAGATAACGGCACTCAGTCACAGCCCACACAACTCCCACTCCCACCCTCCTCCCTCCTCCTCCCAAACATGGTCAACAGTAAATATCATCATTTTAAACTTAGCATGTACATCGACAAGCCCCAGATTATGACCTTCCCATCTGTGCAAAGAAGCACAAAGGTTTAGTTAGAACGCACCAACGAACCTTCGGCCTTTCATGGCCGACATAGTTGGGGGTTTTTCAGTACAGGACTGCAAGATAACTACTTTTTGGAAGAGATAATCAGGAAGTTCTCCAACCATTTCGTTATTCAGAGGCACACCCCATTCTCACAAGTACATTTATAAGTATTTTCGGCTTTTTAAAAGTTTATTTTTGTCGTTCCATCCTACAGTCCTTATCTCTTATCTGGCAGGAATGAAATATGTCCAGGCAGCCCCAAATTACCGCGTTACTAGAGGTTTATGTGCATGTGTGCTGAGCAATGTTGGGGTGGATCA
>NC_140963.1:67626409-67688374 GCF_056783735.1 Eptatretus burgeri | reverse complement strand
TGTGTGTGTGTGTGTGTGTGTGTGTGTGTGTGTGTGTGTGTGTGTGTGTGTGTGTGTGTGTGTGTGTGTGTGTGTGAGAGAGAGAGAGAGAGAGAGAGAGAGAGAGAGAGAGAGAGAGAGAGAGAGAGAGAGAGAGAGAGAGAGAGAGAGAGAGAGAGAGAGAGAGAGAGAGAGAGAGAGAGAGAGAGAGAGAGAGAGAGAGAGAGAGAGAGAGAGAGAGAGAGAGAGAGAGAGAGAGAGAGAGAGAGAGAGAGAGAGAGAGAGAGAGAGAGAGAGAGAGAGAGAGAGAGAGAGAGAGAGAGAGAGAGAGAGAGAGAGAGAGAGAGAGAGAGAGAGAGAGAGAGAGAGAGAGAGAGAGAGAGAGAGAGAGAGAGAGAGAGAGAGAGAGAGAGAGAGAGAGAGAGAGAGAGAGAGAGAGAGAGAGAGAGAGAGAGAGAGAGAGAGAGAGAGAGAGAGAGAGAGAGAGAGAGAGAGAGAGAGAGAGAGAGAGAGAGAGAGAGAGAGAGAGAGAGAGAGAGAGAGAGAGAGAGAGAGAGAGAGAGAGAGAGAGAGAGAGAGAGAGAGAGAGAGAGAGAGAGAGAGAGAGAGAGAGAGAGAGAGAGAGAGAGAGAGAGAGAGAGAGAGAGAGAGAGAGAGAGAGAGAGAGAGAGAGAGAGAGAGATTCTGTGAAATAATTCCCAGGCTGTGTTAATTTCAGGAGAAGTGGATATGGGAGACCAGTCCTGAAAAGAGATGGCTCCTTGCAATCCCAACCAATCTGCATGAGTGATGGCCAGACTCATCAGCATTAAGGCAGCTCTGAAAATAGCCAGAGAGATGGTGACGTTTACAAGCATATGATCAGATGAAAAAATTGGAGAAGAGGAAGAGCAAGAGACATTTGCGGGAAAGTTATTCATCACCAAGTCCAGAAAGGAGGATTTGCCATTGGGAGAAATCTGGGTTGGAAAGTTCACAGATTCAGTCGGTCCCATGAAGTCAAAGAAGTCCTTTGCTGCAGTGCCATGGCTAGTGAGAGTACAAACACCCAGCCAATTTGCATGGTGACAATTTAAATCGCCACATACGAGGAAGAGAGAGTTGGGATGAGTGGTTAAAAGTTTGTCCATGTTATCTGAGAGAGAGCTACATGTATATGGAGTCATCACTGTTTGGAGGATGGTACAACACACAGACAAACAAGAGGTGTGAGCAGAGGGGATGTCACAGGCCAGAGGTACTCCTGGGGAATAGGAGGTGCAAAATCAGTAGCAGTGAGAAATTGACTTATTGATGAAAAGTGCAACTCCACCGCCGGGACGTGGTTCATGCCTCTCAAATCAGAGGAGACAATAACTGGGGAGAGACACTAAGTAGTCAGGGACGTCCTGTGGGAGGAAGGATTCTGTTAAACAGACAGACGATGTCTGGTTTATTGACAGTGGCCTGGATTGAGAGCTCTGTCAGCTTAGAACAGAGACCTTAGAAGTTTGAGGTCCACTCACTTTGAGATAGGAAGATGTTTGGAGGGTGGGAAGGCTTTCCAGGGACAAGGAGAGAAGGCATTTGGAGGGTGAAGGATTGGGGTGGAGGGAGGCTTTGCAGGGACAAGGTGAGGCGTTGGGAATGAGGGAGAAGCATTGAGAGGGTTGGGTGAGGAGGGATGCAGAAAGGGGGAGATGATGCTTTGAGGAGGTGAGGTGGGGGTGGATGCTTATTCAGATTCCAAATTCCCAACTTTGCAAACAGAGATAAAGATCATGGGATGAGAGATAAGATACCATATTCTGATACTGTGAGGACAGTGCTTTCCCACTTATGGACCGCTGGAAGTTTATACCTGTTGCTGTGTTTAAGCCTTGGGGAGTAACTGTTGAAATTTATTGATCCAGGTTCTTCCTGACATCTTTGATCTTTGTTCCTTTGTCTTTCACATTTCTCTTTATTCATGCTAATTCTTGCTTTTTCTTTTCTTTTTGTTAATTTTATTATTCTTTTTATCTCTCTTTACTTCCAATTTCCCTTTCCAATCTATCTGTCTATGAAGAAGTAAATTCTTACAAAAAATTGTTTTTGAAAGGCTCACTTGGCTGTGCCTCGATGGGTTGAAGCAGAGAGTAGCAGCAGCTGAAACCGAAATCCCATCGAGGTTCCTCCTGATGACTATCTTTACTCTTTGTTTTTCTGGGTACCTTTTGATGATTCCATTGCAGTATTTGGTCTTTGACTTGATCATAGATGTTGAAACAGTATAAGGCAGAATATACAATTATGCAGAGCCTCACTGGGGTAATTGGCGGTCACCCCTTTCACACAATGGCGGCACTGCATTAAAGTTTATCTGCGTGGAGACCAAGACAAACAAACAGCACACATTCTCTGTCTGTGTCTGTCTCTCCCTTTTACAATCATTTTAGGGTGAAGCTAATGAAGTACAAAATGTGATCTGAAAGCAATAGTTCATTGATAATGCACAGTGTGTGTGTGTGTGTGTGTGTGTTGTGAAACTCAGGCAACCACAAACACAAACACCATTAAGATACGAGTGCATGTCTGTATTTGCCCTTTTACTCTACGGATTAATGTCAAGAGATACAAGTGGATGAAGACAAGTGTAGGTTAATACCTGCTGTTGTGACTGCCGAGAGAGATCCCTGAGGAATGAACCAATCAGAGCTCCACTCGAAACGAGTGCAGTCATGACTGTGATCATCGCCGCGGTGAGTTTTGGGGAAATCACGTACAACGAGGTGATGCAGCCCACAATTTGAGTTGCACTGCGCAGACCCTGCATACAAAGCCCAACAAATAAACCAGAAATTTCCACAATATTTATTTAAAATCTGCTTGAAATAACTTGTTAACAACAACAAAAAAAAAACATTGTGGCTGAAAAGACATTTTATAGATCCACAAAATAAAACCGGAAGGTACGTGAAGCCGAAAAACACGATTTGTCATCAACTGTGACAAGTAGCGTATAGTGCCACACAGTCGTGGTTGGAGAAGGTATTGCAAGTCAACTGTGGAGATGAATTATTGCAAATTTACACTGTCCATGTGACAGTGCAAGTGCTTTACTGCCCACAACCAGAGGGCGGGGGTACTACTCTCCTGTAGGGGATGGTCTTTCATACGAGTACCATGGTGTGATTCCCTGCCTCATCCATCATGTTAATGTTTTAATCAACCAAAAAAAAACGGTTTACATTTTAATGGCCGCCAATGCAAAAAATTACACCATACAAACATCCATCACATTTACTTTACAGCATATATTTTATTCAGCAAATAATTCACATCCACTCCATTCACTCGAAAGGGGGGGGGTGGGGGGAGGGTAAACTGGTAAAATGCTCTTTGTAATATAATTTGTGAAGTGTCTATGTGTTTATTTGATTTCTATGCATTCCAAAACCGCTGGATGGAATGAGTTGAAAAATGGTGGTTGTACTTGCTTGGCATGGGAACGTTTTAGGCAGTAAAAAAGAAAAAAAAGATTCTTGGTCAAGGGGGTTCAGTGAGGAGGGGGGGGGGGACCCCAATTGTCGACATGCAAATATGTATAGTATTGTGCCGCTCTCTGCGGGAGGGGGTATTACAAGTCATAGGAAAACACACCAATCCTGGGGGAGTTCACCCATCTGCAAGGATGGGTTCTTCGCTGAACCTATCCTTGCAGATTATTGCAGTGGCAATAAAGCAAATCATTTGATTTTGATTCTGGATTGGTGATTCTGATTGATTCATCAAAATGATTCTGCATAGAATAACAGTGAATATGGAAACAAAATAAAGTCTGAAATCCATTTTCTACTTATCATAACATAAACAGGGTACGGAGACAAACTCCCATCCAGAGGCAAACTCTTATCGAGACATAAATACCACCAGGACGCGTCCAGAGCCAAGCTGTCTGGAACGTCTGGAGACAAACACCGTCTGGATATGTCCAGAGAGAGGGAGAGAGGGAGAGAGGGAGAGAGGGAGAGAAGAGACAGACAGAAGGAGAGAGGGAGAGAGGGAGAGAAAGAGACAGACTTGACTATGCTTGGCTACAATCTTGTGTCTGAGCTCCTCAGATAATTCTCTGGTTTTCTTTCTTTTCTCCATTCTCATTGCGGTACACACAGTGACACAAAACAGCAGAATGACTCCTTTTCTCTATTCAAACTGGTTGAATGAGTGATATATATATATATATATATATATATATATATATATATATATATATATATATATATATATATATATATATATATATATATATATATATCTTCTTCTTCTTCTTTCGCCTGCTCCCGTGAGGGGTCGCCACAGCGAATCATCCGTATGATACGCATAGTGATTTGGCACATGTTTTACGCCGGATGCCCTTCCTGACGCAACCCTGGTCGCCTCTTACGACACAGGGATATGGTATACCTATTTTCACCGGGGTATACACTGGCCCAGTATACTGGTACTCACTTCGCTGACCTCGGAAGGATGACAGGCTGAGTTAACCCCCTGGTGTATTAATTAAGTGGCCCAACGGGGCTTGAACTCAGGACCTTTTGGATCCCAAGCCGCTGCCCTAACCACTGCGCCAACACCAGGCTCATATATATATATATATATATATATATATATATATATATATATATATATATATATATATATATATATATATATATATATATATATATATATATATACATATATATATATATATATATATATATACACATACATATATATATATATATATATATATATATATATATATATATATATATATACACATACATATATATATATATATATATATATATATATATATATATATATATATATATATATATATATATATATATATATACATATATACATACAGGGTGTCCCAAAAAAATGTACTCACATTTTGGCTCCACATAACTCATTGAATTTTTCATGTATTTTCAGATCAAATTGACCATAATAATGGCAGAAGTACAACAGGGTTTTGAAGAAAGAAAATTTATCATAAAGTGCTTCTGGAAGCACGAAAACATCATGGAAGTGCAAAGATAATTTAGAAGACATTTTTACAAAGATCCACCAACGCGACGCACCATTGCTCACATCCGAGATAAGTTTGAAACAGATGGAACTGTGCATGACGTCCATAAGGAGCGTTCAGGAAGACGACAGTCATCAACCACTCCCGCGAAGGAAAATCAATTGCTGGAAGGTATGGGAGCATGTGCCAGAACAGCGCGTCGCTGCGTCCACTTTCCGCCGGTACTCCAGGGGCCTCCGTCTGGCCATCCCCCAGGTAGATGCCAGGCCCATCCCCATCTCCTTGAGATGATGGTCAACCTGCTGCAACCATGAGGCACGTGGTCGGCCCACTGGCCTCCTCCACTCATGAGACTCCCTCGCTGAGAGAATCTGGTGAGCAGGATCAGCATCAGGAAAACAAGCCACATGTCCATACAGCCGCAACGGACCCTCACGGACTATGCAGGTAACAAATCTCATCCGAGTCTCTCTCAGCAACCGCTCGTTGGACACAAAATCCGACCAGCGATAGCCAAGGATTCTCCGAAGAGACCTGGTACCAAAGGAATTAAGTCTCAGTTTCAGATCCTTGGTCAAAGTCCAAGTCTCGCACCCATAGAGCAAGACTGGAAGTACCAAGGACCTGAAGACTCGGACTTTCGTCCTCCCGCACAGGTACCGGCAGCGCCACACCCCATGATCCAGTGAATCCATGACTCCCCAGGCCCGACCCAGACGTCTATTGACCTCTGACTCGCAGCCAGCAGAGACATGAATATCACTGCCAAGGTAAGTGAATCTCTCCACGACCTCAACATCCTCACCACAAACAGACACAGACAGGACAGCAGCATCCAAGATGTCAACGAAAGCCTGGATCTTAGTTTTGACCCAAGAAACCCGTAATCCCAATGGCTCCAACTCCTCATTCAGCACCTTGAGGGCCCCCAAGAGGATGTCTAGAGTCTCCGCAAAGATGACTGCATCATCTGCAAAATCAAGGTCCGAGATCTTGACATTGCCAAACGATGCACCGCAACTTGATCTCTCTGACATCCTCCCTAAAATCCAGTCCATACAAGTGCTGAAAAGTGTGGGGGCAAGTACACATCCCTGACGAATTCCAGTAACAACTGGAAATAAGTCAGAGATGGTACCACCACACTTCACAGCACTCTCAGTACCAGAGTAGAGTTCAGACATCAGATCGATCAGTTTTGGTGGCACCCCACGAAGACCAAGAATCCTCCAGAGGACATCCCGATTCACTGAATCGAACGCTTTACAGAGATCAACATAGGCTGCAAGCAGCCCCTGCCGAAACTCTCGTCTGCGTTCGGTGAGGACACGAAGTGCAAGGATACGGTCAATCGTTGACCTCTTTGGAGTAAAGCCTGACTGCTCTGGACGCTGGTGCTCAAGCAGATGGTGGCGAACCCTATCAAGAATTATCCGAGCAAAGACCTTGCCCGGCACTGAGAGCAGCATCACCCCTCGGTAGTTGTTGCAGTCTTGGTGATCACCCTTCCCTTTCCAGAGAGGGACAACAAGGCCCCTCTTCCAGTCAGTTGGGATGATGCCTGTGTTCCAGGCAGAGCACAAAACTGCATGCAACGACACGAGTGCAGCATTTCCACCAGCCTTGAGAAGTTCAGCATGGATGCCACAGATCCCTGGAGCTTTGCCCCGTTTCAACTGGTTCACCGCAGCCCGTGTTTCCACAAGCGAAGGTGGACCACAGTTGATTCGAGGGTCAGCAACAGGGATTGTAACACCCTTGACGTCCAACTCGACAGCTGGGGGATCAGCCTGGTACAACCGCTCAAAGTAACCGGCCCAGCGGGCCTTCACTTCAGACTCCTCTGTCAAGAGCCCACCACTCTCTGCTCGAACTGCAGTGCTCCGAGGGATGGGCTTGGATGAACGTAATGCGCGAATTCCCCTGTGAGCGGGACGAGAATCACCTGTCCACAGGTGATGCTCTACCCCCTCACAGATTCCTCGCACATAGGCCTCCTTGTCCACCCTCAGTGCACGTACAGTTTTACACCTCAGCTCCCTGAACAGCTCAGCTCTGCCATTCAGTTGCAATATCTTGCAGTTCCAAATGAAATGATTCGTAACGCTGTTGAATCAATTGGTCCGCGTTATCGGCAGTGTTTGGAACGTGATGGTCATCAGTTTGAACATTTGTAAACATGCATTTATCCATTTAACCATTAATCTTGTTTTAAGTCAATAAACAACGCATTTATTATCATTTTAAGAGTGAGTACATTTTTTTGGGACATGTATATATATATATATATATATATATATATATATATATATATATATATATATATATATATATATATATATATATATATATATATATCTTCTTCTTCTTCTTTCGGCTGCTCCCGTTCGGGGTCGCCACAGCGGATCATCCGTATGATCCGCACAGTGATTTGGCACATGTTTTACGCCGGATGCCCTTCCTGACGCAACCCTGGTCGCCTCTTACAACACAGGGATATGGTACACCTATTTAACCGGGGTATACACCGGCCCAGTACACTGGTACTCATTTCGCCGACCTCGGAAGGATGACAGGCTGAGTCAACCCCCTGGTGTATTAATTCAGTGGCGCAACGGGGATTGAACTCAGGACCTCTTTGATCCCAAGCCGCTGCCCTAACCACTGCGCCAACACCAGGCTATATATATATATATATATATATATATATATATATATATATATATATATATATATATATATATATATATATATACATACAGTCTATGACAGGTACCTGCAACTCACCAGAGGTGAGTTCAATTCCAAAGTGAAGGAGAAACATCTGTTTTAAAATCTAATTAAATCTAACAACTTCTCAAAGGTGCCAATAATATTGTCTGGGACATTTTAGGATTTCTCTGTGGATTTAGTATTTTTTTCAGCATTTTTATTTTGTTCCACTGCAAACCAAAGAAATACATATGTGGATACCAAAATAATTTTTAATTTCAACAATTTTCTGGAAGAAATGGTGCATTATTTGAAAAAAGTGCAAGGGTGCCAATATTTTTGGCCACGACTGGATGTGTTTGTTTCTCTGTCTCTCCGACGATTTTCTATAAACCTACTCAACCAGAAAACCAAATTCATTATGAAGGTCTGTTCGAGGAGCTCCGGTTGCATATTATTTTTTCCATGAAGTTTCTTTTTCCGTTACCTCCTCTGCTTAAAAAAAAATCATTTCACACACTTAACTACTATTGCAAGATGCAACTAATAATTGCAAGATGACAGAATCTCACGAGATTGTAAATTAAACGTGTCTTTTTTATATTCACTTTTATCATTGTTCTTTACGAACAAGAACAGGAATGTTGTTAAAAACAGGAAGAAAGGAGGAAGAAATTGTGAATTAACGTTCCGTCTCTATTTACTTTCAACATTTTTCTTAATGATGGTCTCCGCACGCATCCGGGCGGTATTTATGTCCGGACGGGAGTTTGTCTCCAGGCCGTGTTTATAGTATGACTGGTAGAAAATGGATTTCAGACATTATTTTGTCTCCATCTTCACTGTTAATCCATGCAGAATCATTTTGATGAAACAGAATGAATCTAAATTAATGCTCCACCGCATGTCTGCCTTCCCATCCTCACACCTCACACTGTCTTCCCTTCCTCCACCCCTCTTCGCTCCCCCACCCTTCCTCTCTTTTTTTACCCCTCCACCTCTTCACTCTAACCCATCTCTCTCTCTCTCTCTCTCTCTCTCTCTCTCTCTCTCTCTCTCTCTCTCTCTCTCTCTCTCTCTCTCTCTCTCTCTCTCTCTCTCTCTCTCCCCTCACCTTTTCTTTTCTCCCACCCCCCTTCCCCCACTCGCCCCCTTAGAAAACCAGTCAGCGAAGCAACGGGTGGTGTTGTAATAATAAAGTGCCATACTGTAATTGGCGGCAACGGTAATTGGGCGGATGTGGCAGCACTGTATATGAAGGTCAATGGCTGGTGTTGACACGTATACCACGTACTCCGTGGAAAGTCATGCTGGAACAGTAATGGTACGTTATATACTATATGAGGAATAATGTACTCTGAAGAATGTAATTGGTATTAGAGTATGGAGTTTAACTTCGTTATTATGTGATGCGTATGTGGTATTTGCCTTCAGTATTATGTGTACAAGTTATTGTATTTTGTTATTCTTACCCTATGTATATTTATGTTGTTGTAGATATGCGTATGGGTTTTGTGAGAATAAAGCCGATCGAAAAAGGTTTATTGTTGATTACTACAACAATAATTTATTCTCACAAAACTTACCCGGTTGGATTGGACCAGAAGAGCGCCGAGGCCTACACTGGAATGGAGCGTTTGCTGAGACCAGAGAGGCTGGATTCGGATCCCAGTTCACCCACGGCGGCACAAGAATGGAAACACTGGTTGAAGTCGTTCGAAAACTTCCTGGGAGCTCTACCACAGGATAATCTGGATAAGATGAGTCTGCTTACAAATTTGTCTCACCAAGACTATACGAAACTATATCAGAGTGTACCATTTATGATGAGGCTATCCGTACTTTACAGTCACAGTACGTAAAGCCCACTAATGAAGTGTTTGCACGCCATCGTCTTGCAACTCGCCGCCAGCAGGTCGGAGAGTCCTTAGATGAATACCTTCTGACTCTGAAAACGTTAAGTAAAGAGTGTAACTTTGGGGCTGTAACAGCAACTCAACATTGCGAAGAATCCATCAGGGATGCCTTCATTAGCGGCCTGCAGTCACCACTGATCAGACAACGTTTACTGGAGAATAAGACTTTAGATTTAGCTACCATGTTTGATCAGGCGAGATCTCTAGATTCAGCCCAAAGAAATTCAGAATCTTATTGTGTTATTCAACCCTCCCGTTCATTGGGTGCTGCCTCACCCAATCAGAATACCGGTGAAGTGGAACCCACAACTGTAATGGCTGCTACGGGTGTTAAATGTTTCTTTTGTGGTTTTTTAAAACACCAACGTGTAAAATGTCCGGCACGAGAGGCTGTGTGTCATAAGTGCCAGAAAAAGGGTCATTTTGCTAAGGTGTGCCGTAGTATTTCATCAGTAGCTACTGGTGCTTGTGCAACTTCCTCTGATCAGGCAACGTTAGCGGCTGTGTCTTCTGCCGCTGCCCCAGGGGTGTTATCAAAAGCGGTTGTGAGGGTCACGCTCAATGGAGTGGAATTGGATGGCCTTATTGATAGTGGTAGTTCAGAAAGTTTTATCCATCCCGACCTCGTTAAGTGCCATTCCTTAAGTGTACATCACACTCAAGGCAATGTTTCCATGGCATCCACTTCCTTCACCGCTCAGACATCAGGGTTCTGTCGAGTCAATATCAAAGTAAACGGTCGGTGCTACCAAGATGTGCGTCTGTCCATACTCCCTCAGCTGTGTTCAGATATAGTTTTGGGCCAGGATTTTCAGGGACTGCATGATAGTGTTACACTGACATATGGAGGTAGTTTGCCTCCTCTTGTTATCTGTGGACTCAGTACACTGTGTGTTGACCCTCCAGAACTGTTTGCCAACTTGACAGCTGATTGTTATCCTGTTGCTGCTCGATCACGCCGGTACTCTCCCGATGATCGTAAATTCATTGAAAAGGAAATTCAAAGGATGTTGAAGGAAGGTATTATAGAGCCCAGTAACTCCTCTTGGCGTGCACAGGTTGTTGTCGTTAAGAACGAAACTCACAAGAAACGCTTAGCCGTGGACTATTCAGAAACTATCAACAAATTTACACTTCTTGACGGGTATCCTCTGCCTCGTATAGATGACACTGTTAACAAGATTGCTCAATACCGTGTTTTTAGTACGATTGACCTCCGTAGTGCGTATCATCAAATCCCCATCAGAAATGAAGATAAGCCATACACCGCGTTTGAGGCCTGTGGACGCCTTTATCAGTTTGCTCGGGTTCCCTTTGGCGTCACCAACGGAGTGGCTTGCTTCCAACGTATCGTGGATTCATTCATCCAAGAAGAACTGGTTGGAACATTTGCTTACTTAGACAACATTACTATTTGTGGCATGACTCAGGAAGAGCATGATGCTAATCTCACGAAATTTCTTGAGGCTGCTAAGAGAAAGAATATAACTTACAATGAAGACAAATGCATCTTTTCAACTAACATTCTCAGTATTCTCGGATATGTGGTGGAAGGAGGGGAAATGCGCCCAGATCCTGAACGACTCCGACCCTTGCAGGACTTGCCTGTGCCTCGGGACATGAAATCGCTCCGACGCATCCTTGGCTTCTTTGCCTATTATTCACAGTGGATATATGACTACTCAAGCAAGATCCACCCACTGTGTGCCACTACTGCATTTCCCATGACAAGGGAAGCAGAAGCAGCTTTCCATCTACTTAAGCAAGACATTGAAGGTTCAGTGGTGAGGGCGATTGACGAATCCGTACCCTTCGAAGTTGAGACCGATGCTTCGGATGTAGCAATTGCTGCATTCCTCACCCAGGCAAGACGTCTGGTAGCCTTCTTTTCCCGAACCCTTCAGGGACCCGAATGTCGTCATGCTTCTATTGAGAAGGAGGCCCAGGCTATTATTGAAACAGTTCGCCACTGGAGACAGTATTTGACAGGCAGACATTTTATTATAAAGACAGATCAACGATCAGTGAGCTATATGTTTGATAAGCAGCATAAAAATAAGATAAAGAATGATAAGTTCATGCGTTGGAGGATGGAATTATCTTGCTATGATTTTGACATTGTGTATCGTCCTGGTCGAGAAAACATTCCCTCTGATACATTCTCCAGGTCTTATTGTGGGATGGCATGCCACGATCGACATTCACTGTTTAACCTCCACGAAGCCTTGTGCCACCCAGGGGTTACCCGCTTATACCATTTTGTGAAATCTAAGAATATGCCATACTCTGTCGAGGATGTCCGGCAGGTTGTTGGATCTTGTAGAATATGCGGAGAATGCAAGCCCAAGTTTCACCAACCAGATAAGACTCGACTCATAAAAGCTACTCAGCCATTTGAGCGTCTCAATATCGATTTCAAGGGGCCTCTTCCTAGTACAGATAAGAATCAGTATTTTCTCAACATTGTGGACGAATATTCACGGTTTCCTTTTGTATTTCCTTGTGCCGACATGACCACTTCCACGGTTATCAAGTGCCTCTGTCAGCTGTTCACTATTTTCGGAATGCCGGCTTACATTCATTCGGACCGGGGACCCTCCTTCATGAGCAAGGAATTACAAGACTTCCTTGCCAGTAGGGGGAATCTCTGGTAGCAGAACTACTAGCTATAATCCTCAAGGGAATGGCCAAGTAGAGAGGTTCAATGGTACCATTTGGAAGGCAATCACAACGGCTTTAAAATCCCGTAATCTACCCATCAAATGCTGGCAGACTGTTCTGCCTGATGCTCTCCACTCAATTCGTTCACTGTTGTCTACAGCAACCAATGCTACCCCTCATGAAAGACTTCTGAACTATTCTCGTCGTTCTTCCTCGGGAGCCTCGGTGCCTACTTGGCTCTGCAATCCTGGGCCAGTCCTGCTGAAGCGTCACGTACGCACGAATAAAACTGATCCCCTTGTGGATGAAGTCGACCTCCTCCAAGCAGGACCCCACGATGCCCATATTCGCTACCCAGATGGCAGGGAAACTACGGTCTCTGTTAGACACTTAGCCCCAATTGGAACCCCATCCAAGAGTGAACCCCAAATTCTACCTCAGGCTTCTGAAGAAAATGTAATTCCCCAGGGTAGTCCCCAAGACGCACCCTGCTCAGAGGGGGATGATCTCGTTCCTGATATGGTTCCTGCAACTCCACAGCTATCAGATGCTGTGGATAACCCTCCAGTGCCAAGAAGATCCGGTCGCACCATTCGTCCTCCTATTAGACTAGATTTATAGAGATAGATTTCTCGGAAGGGGGTGAATGTTGTAATAATAAAGTGCCATACTGTAATTGGCGGCAACGGTAATTGGGCGGATGTGGCAGCACTGTATATGAAGGTCAATGGCTGGTGTTGACACGTATACCACGTACTCCGTGGAAAGTCATGCTGGAACAGTAATGGTATGTTATATACTATATTAGGAATAATGTACTTTGAGGAATGTAATTGGTATTAGAGTATGGAGTTTAACTTCGTTATTATGTGATGCGTATGTGGTATTTGCCTTCAGTATTATGTGTACAAGTTATTGTATTTTGTTATTCTTACCCTATGTATATTTATGTTGTTGTAGATATGCGTATGGGTTTTGTGAGAATAAAGCCGATCGAAAAGGTTTATTGTTGATTACTACAACAGGTGGTATTTGCTAGTTATTCATATTTTATAGTTGGAGGTATGCTCAATATTTGTATCAAGGAAAATTTAGCTGAAATTGACAATGCATTGCAAGTGTTTCAAGTGTTTTCTCGATATATTTTTGACATTATCGAAATAAAATACAATGAGCAGTCAGTACTTGTTCTTTCTCGAGTTCTCTATTTACTTGAGAAAATGGAATCACTCTTCGAAAAACAACATAAAACGAGGAGAGCGATATTGATGGGAGCGATCACTCTCGCAAACAAAATCCAGGAGAGCGATTTACAGCTCTCGCAGATTTTACAAACATAAATCTCTGGTTAATCATAGTCTTCTTCTCTAACTGGCCAAATTATTCTGACTTTCTTTTGGGTTTAGCTTGGGGAATGGTTCTGGCCTAAGTATCTCACAAACTGGCTGGCCAGGCCTGACATTTAACTGGCAGAAATTTGGAATTTGGGTATGGTTGTGGCAAAACTCACTGACTCTCTGCTAAATACATTGGGATCTTTAACGTCCACATAAAAAACTCAGTGCTGGCAGATTGTTGCTCCAGTTTTATGTCCTTCGAATTGACAACACACACACTGATAGCGTTGCATGCAAAACACCAGGATACTTTATTACTGGACTGAGATTCAAACCCAGGCAAGACAGCTCAGAGGTGAGTGCACGTGCCTCAAAGCTATTCTCCAAGCCTTTAATGGGAGTACATTGTGTAAAACAAAAAAGGTAATCTGTTTTTTTCCCTGTGGTGCACATTATATTCTTAAATACCTGTGAGATCACAAGCTTGAATGATGACTTGAATTCCTGTACATCAGCAGTCAAACGACTGACCAAATGACCTGTGCGTGTTGCATCAAAGAAGGCAATGTCCTGTCTAAAACAGCAGCAGAGACAAAGTAAAAACCTTCATGAAATGCAACTACTAATTACTTCTTCAGAAAAGGGTAAAAATAAATTGAGGAAAGAAAAAAAAAACATAAATCAAAAGGCTTGAACCATCAATTAAGCTGTGCCGATTCACATTTTATGACTCCTGTCGTGCATAGTCTGTGATCAACAAATACAGAAGTCATGCACATCAGCAAAAAGGAATTGCTCATCATAAATGCCACACCCAGCCTTTCAAAACAACTAGATCTGAATTTCATCAACCAATGTATAATTACTTGATTACCTCTCTGAATGTTTTGGAGCTGATAAAGAGAAAATCCAAATGAGGTCTCAAAAATTCAGTCACTAGACATCACAAGCAAAATTTTCACTTTGCATCCTGTAATCCTGCAGAAACGTAACACAAAGTAGCAAATGCTATCTCAACGGATTTCCCCGTGTGAAACAAATGATTGTGCAACACACAGAAAGTTGGATGCCAATTTATAACAGCTGAGCATACAATGTCAAACTTTCAACTAATTTATTGGATGGACCTTGTTTTTGTGCCATTTGGGATAAAGTTGGCGAGCGTATGTCATCTCAACATGTCAGAGATCACTGATGGAAGAATCAAACTCGTTCTCCTTCACCATGACCTGTCCTGTGCTTTTGGACAATGGTAGAGGAACAGTGGGTGGAGCTCAGGTACACAAGAGCCCAGGGGGTGAAGAAGTGCTGTACCATATTTGTTAAGTTTTCCAAAGCATGCAATCTGTTTTGTGTAGAATAGTGTTCTACATAACGCCGAGAGAATGCTCTCCACATCGTATTGGCCAGTGCATTCACACCTTAAATTGATTACACAAATGTTCGTTAATGTGATTGCTGACTCAGTGATGATGCAACCACAACACTGTATTTTGAGGAGGTAAGCATTTTGCTTGATAAATAGATCACACACACAAACACACACTAGGATTATACATTTATTTTTTAAACATCAGCAATGTTTGGTTATTTTACTTCATCCATGTAAGATCTTGAATATATATATATATATATATATATATATATATATATATATATATATATATATGAATATATATATATATTTATATATATATATATATATATATATATATATATATATATATATATATATATATATATACATATGAATATATATATATATATATATATATATATATATATACATATACATATATATATATATATATATATACATATATATATAGAAGAACAGAACATAGTCTCAGGACACTGTTCGATGTCGCTCTCCTCAGCTGGAACCCATGGATAATCACTGTTTCGGGGCCTACTCCAGTACAGCTCCTCATGAGTGGCCCCAGCAGTGCAGTACACGCACCACCAAGCGACATCGTCACCACCAGATATCATTGACCAGATATATATCCTCACAGACCTGCCTTTATATGTGAATGGAATCACTGCACTCGCCTCTGCTTCCAAATCCACAATGAGGCTATCTCTGCTGCCTCCTGTAATTGCGTCACAGTATTCTTGACTTGATTAGAAGACGCTCCAATCATCTTGAGGTACTTCTGCATAGACTTCGCCAAAAAACCCCTGCAACCCACGTCCACTGGTAGCACATCACACATCCACCCACGGTCATCACACACTTCTCTTACCTCTTCATCCTGTCACATCTTTCTTTCATATGCCCATTCCCTATTTCCTTCCCATGGTACTGTCAGCTCAACGATGATAACCCTTTTTACCACATCAGACCAAATAATTAAATCAGGTCTTTGTTGGATGGCTACAATATGACATGGGAACCTCAGCGCTCTGTCCAAATCTGCATCTACCTGCCAGCCCACACCTGGCTTCAAAATGCATGCTGCCCCCTGGATGTTGCTTAGGCCTGTCACATTTGCCACGGCGGCCGTGGGGTCTCCAAAATCTACGGCCATTAGCAATTATACGGCGGCCGCAGTATTTCCACGGTCACACAATGTAGCAGTCAGATATGTTTTTATTTTTCAAGGAGCCGCACGGCGTATTTATAAATTGTGGAGACCGAAAACGTGGGGGTGCCGTACGGTCTTTGATTTGATGTCGCACGGTGACCTTAGGGCGTTCCTGCAGCGGCCATACAATTTTCAAGGCAGACGCAAGGTGCCCGCAAGGTGCCCGCAAGGCGACCGCAGGGGGGCCCTAAGGCGAACATGCGACCAGACGGACGGTAACGAGTGGGTTCTTTCTTTTTTTTACCCGTTATTTTGTTTCGGCTTGTCAAATTGCTACGGCGAACGTATAAATGAAAAAAATTATAACTCCGCGCTATAATTCCACGGCGACCCTACGGCCTGTAAAATATAGCCATACGGCGTAGGGCCACCCTGAGGTCACCTCAGAAACTCTGCGGCCGCCGCACGTTTGTCAATTCAGAGGACGTACGGCCGCCGTATCCTCGCCGAAGAGCAAATGTGACTTTGGCCTTATCCTTACGTCCTCACCCTCCTTTATGAACGTGATAACGGTCTTCTCTTTTATGTCTGATTTGTTTCCCTCATCACATAGCCTTTTCGTAACCTCGACAATCACTCGCAAAACCTGGTTATGTCACCAAGTATACCTGGCTAGAGATTTCTGGAAACCAGACAGTTCATGTTATAATGTCTCTCTTCTCCCACACTTGGCACATTCTAATGACTCAGCCAATTTCCATTTTGCCAGATTCACCGCAGTTGGCATCTGGTCACACATTGATTTAAGTGCAAAGATTAGTCGCTGTGGCTCCATCTTCCACAGCGATGCCCAGCTAACCTTCTTCTGCACAGCCATCTCCCATGCTGTCCATGCTCCTCGCTGAGGTTGACTTATAGCTTGAACCATTCTTCTCTCCACTTCCATACATTTAATCTTTTCGATAACCATCTCTCGTCTCCCACCTGCACTCACTTGTGGCCGCCGTTTCTGTTCTCTCCAACCAAATCCTTTCATATCTTTCTGCACTGCCCCAATTATTTCCTTCATTTGCAACATCCTCTCCACATCTTCAACCATCGTCTGAACATCCAACTTGGAACATACAGTGTTAGGACACTGCTCAATGTCACTCTCCTCAGTTGGAATCCACGGATCAACACTGTATATACAGTATGTATATATATATATATATATATATATATATATATATATATATATATATATATATATATATATATATATCATTGTGGGATGTTGTCTTCACTTTAGATGGTCAAATATTTGATGTTATAGTTTTTTGTTTCAAAAAAGCAGATTTTTTTACTTCCTCAAAAACTCTTAGATTATTCTCTCTTCCTTCTCTTTTCTATCAATGCAATTCTTTTAGTTAACCCTTTGAACCTCACGGCCATTTTATCAGCCGCTATTCAAACCTCCATCTACTCAAGCAGCCATATTTTTCTCCAGGGAGCTCAGGATGGGGGAGCTGAAAATCCAAGGAGCTCAAGTTTCAAAGGGTTGAGGCCTGGCCTCGATGAGGACTCATTGTCCGTGACTGGAGGCGTTAACATAAAATAATAATAATACTAAAATGAAAATAATTAATAGGATTAAAAAAAAGTGATGCACTTTGATTACTGTAATGGAATGGGGAAGAAAATTACATTGTATTTATTCATATGCAGCCAGTGGCTGCTAAGCTGCATCATTTTCTGGGAGCATGGCTGCGCCACTGATGTAATTCCCCCATTTCCAGAACGCTGGTACTCATTTCACTGACCTTGGAAGGATGGCAGGCTGAGTCAACCTGCCTGGTGTTAATTCAGTGGTTTCACAGGGGCTTGAACTCAAGACCCTAAGATCTTAAGCCAGCCACCATAACTGTTATGCCAACACCAGGCAGTAAGAAAATGATTGATCTTCTTTTCATAGTTAAAAGTAACCCACCCATCACTCAATAACTTTCTCCACATTTCTCCAATCTATATGCTGCCATACGATTTTGTGATCCAGATGCTGCAAAGTCTCATCACCACCAAAATAATCTTCCATTACTTTATTCCCTTTTCTGTCTGTCTAACATTTCATGACTTCCATACTGTCATGTCCCTTCTTCTACTTGCATCTTGGTTTCAAAGACAAATCTAAACTGTATGCCACCACACATGCCTAGTCACTAAATATGCATTGTGTTCATAAACTAGGTCCATGAAGCTTGCATAATCTCAGATAGAGCTGACAATATATGGCTAAAATGAGGTGTCTCTTCTGCATGCGGTTTGAAGTTTGCAAGCATTAATTGTGGGTTATGTTGTCCGTTTAATCGTATAAAGTGCCTCAAATCCTGATACATCAGAGGCAATAGGCATTTAGGCTCATGTATAGAGATAATATAAATAATATGCTCGATTAAGAATAGTGTTATGCAAATAAGGACATGGATGATGACAATGACAGACATACCTGATGAGGGCATCAAAAAGGCTTTTCCTCATAGAGGCTGCAACACGTTCTCCAACTTGTGACAGTAGCATTATATAGCCAATGGTGAGCAATCCCTGCAGGCATGAATTGAAATGAAATAAAAAGCAAATTCAAACTAGAACTGCCACTTTATAACTGCTGGCAGTGATGACCGGGTACCCAGTCCGTCCGCCTTTTGATACAACATGGGACTTTCTGCAGATTACAGTCACAAAGTTTCGCTTTGATCGGGAAAGTGGTTCCAGAGAAAACATTATTTAATAGTGATACAAACACAGGCCTGCTTCGAGAGGGAGCGGAACAGACGAGTTACGAACCGGGCAGCATAAAGCATTCAATTTCGTTATTACTGGCTTCCAGATTCAAATAATTAAATAATTCTGGCTGCCAAACCACACGGCCGATCAGGTTGAAATTTTAAACTTTTGTTTCACATGTAGCCTAAATTATAAATATGAAGTTTCGCATATATAGAAGTAGTGGTTCCAGAGTAAACATGAATTAATATTTATCCTTCAATCTAAGATGGCGGCCAAACCATGTGACTTGTGACCTCATAATTTTTACCATGTATGCAGATGTCATGGAGGATGACAGACGCATATTTTCGCTTCGATAGGTTAAGCAGTTCCAGAGAAAACATTATTTAATATTTTCTTAAATTCAACATGGCTGCCAAACCATGTGACCTATCAATTAGAAATTAACAAACTTGTATTCCTACTCATGTGCAATAGGGGTGTGAAGTTTCCCTTGATCAGAACAGGTGTTCTGGAGAAGAAGATGTTTGAATGTTTTAAGGTAAATTCAAGATGGCCGCCAAACCATGTGACCAATCAAGAACAAATTAACAAACTTGAGAAAGGACCTCATGGGGAATATATGTGTGAAGTTTCGGCTTAATCTGTCTTGCCTTTCTGGAGAAGAAGATTTTTAAAATTTATTCATTTTCAATCCAAGATGGCTGACGAACCATGTGACCTATGACATCAGAAATTTATATTCTGCTTCCAACTGGGTATTGGAACACGTTTGTAAAGTTTCGTGTTAATCGGTAAAGGTGCGTTTTTCTATCCAAGATGGCCGCCAAACCATGTGACGTGTGATGTCATAATTTTTACCATGCGTGCATACACGATGGTAGATGATAATTACAAATTTTCGATTCGTTTGGTTCAGCGGTTCCAGAGAAAACATTATTTAATATTTTTCTTAAATCCAAGATGGCGGCCAAACCGTCTAACGTATCAATTCGAAATTAACAAACTTATATCGCCTACGTGTCCCGAATATAGTTCTGAAATCTCCCCTTCATCCGACCAGCGCTTCTGGAGAAGAAGATGTTTGAAGGTTTTAGGGTTTTTTCAAGATGGCCGCCGAACCATGTGACCGATCAAGAACAAATTAACAAACTTGAGAAAGGACCTCATGGGGAATATATGTGTGAAGTTTCGTCTTCATCTGTCTTGCCCTTCTGGAGAAGAAGATTTTTAAAATTTATTCATTTTCAATCCAAGATGGCTGCCGAACCTTGTGACCTATGATATCATAAATTTAAAATCTGCTTTCCATCGTCGACCCGAACAAGTGTGTGAAGTTTCGTGTAAATCGGATAAAGTCTATTTTTCTATCCAAGATGGCCGCCAAACCATGTGACTTCTGAGGTAAAAATTTTTTATCATGTATGCAGACTTGAGGGAGGAAGGCACTTGCAAATTTTCGCTTTGATGGCTTATGAAATACCAGAGAAAACATTATTTAATATTTTTCTTAAATCCAACATGGCGGCCAAACCATGTGACCTATCACTTTGAAATTAACAAACTTGCATCGCATACATGTCACGAATATAGTTCTGAAATCTCGCCTTCATTGGACCAGCGCTTCTGGAGAAGAAGATGTTTGAAGGTTTTAAGGTTTTTTCAAGATGGCCGCCAAACCATGTGACGTATCAACAACAAATTAACAAACTTGAAAGAGGACCTCAGGGGGAATGTGCGTGTAATGTTTCGCCTCAATCTGCACAGCCGTTCTGGAGAAGAAGATTTTTTAAAAAAAACACAAAAAAACAAGATGGCGGCCGAATTACGTCACTGATGACGTCAAAATATTTTTTTTCTACGATGAATTTTTGTGTAGATGATGCTCAAGAAATTTCAAATTTTTGCCATGTGGCGTTCTACTTGACGAATTTTTACTGGGATACCTCTTCACTGATGACGTCACGAAACATCACACGTATACCCGAGAGGGAGCTTGTTCAAATGTATCAAGCGAAATTTTTTTACACTAGAAGGTTTCCGAGATACAGAGGTCCAAAGTTGATCTGTTTTTTCAAGATGGCGCCCGTATCACGTGACCTATGACGTCATAATTATCAATTATGTATGCTATCAAAAAAGATACATATTTGGTGAAAATTTTGTGTCGATTGGTCTTACCATTTCTGAGAAAATGGCATTTAAAGCGAAAAAATTTGGAAATTTTGCAAATTTACGGCGGAAGAATAATAATAATAATAATGCGTAATAATAAACAGAAGAAAAACAATAGGGTACCCTGTACTCACAGGGTACCCTAATAAACTACACAAGACAAATCATGGAAAATCATTTACAACAATCAGGCATTCTTGTCACTGTACTCGAAGCCGACTTACCTCACCTATCAACTGATGTAGAGCAATTGTAGATACTTTGGACTACATGACTTGCCACCCAATCACGACCTTTTCAACCTGCATCTGAGATAATCTACTAGGAATATGCAAAAAAAAAAAAACAGAAAAAGTGATCCAGATACTAAAAGAAATGTCTTGACTACACAACTAACACCTCCTCACAACTTTCAAAGAGCCCCTCCTTTCACGTCTTCAGAAGCATAGGGTTGCCGAGGCAGTTTTCCATTGGCAAGGGGGCACAATCCTGGATGGGTTTCCACTCTGACACAGGATACTCGAATGACTCATTTTTCCCAAAAAGTTAGCATACATTTTGCCGTCCTCAGAAGGATGACAGGCTAAGTAAACCCACATGGTGTTGTTTAACGTCACGACTGGGCCTCAAACTCAGGACCCTAAGATCTTAAGCCAGCCAGTTTAACCATTAAGCCAACACAAGGCTTCCAAATATAAAGACCACAGTGCAAGGTAAGCATTTCTCAATTACAGCATCTCACACTAAAATGCAGAGAATTATGGCAAAATAAGCAGTCTTGTTCAAGACAACACAAGTAGTTCGGAGGCTCAAGCCCCATCCCGAGCCGAAGCGTGCACTTTATGACACAAGTATGAAATTTGGCACACAGTTACTATGGCCCATAACAATTTATTTAAAAAGTGGACCCCAACCAGATTTGACCTGTGGCAGCCATTTTTTTCAAAATGGCCAACAAACAAATTTTCAATCTCATATATCAGCAAATACCATCGATGAAACTTAATTTTGGTGTTTATACCTATATTTTCAGGACCAAGGAATCCAAATATGACAATTTTCAAATTTTCTTGTGCCAGCCATTTTGCTTTCCAATGTGGCCACCATTTTATGTTAAATTTGATAGTTTTCTTAACATCTCAGTTCAAAATAATGATATAGACTCGATTTTCATGTCTATACCAAATGTTTTCATGGCCAAAGAATCCAATAATAACATTTCAGAATAACATATTTAACATAAACTTTTATATATCTTATAATATTTATATAAAAATCGGACCGTCTGTCCTTTGGCTCACCAGGATTTTTTTTTTTTTTGTAATACAATTTTTGTAATGCCGTGAGCAAACTTTGGTCCATCATGGGTGATGAAGACTGTGGTCAAGTTTCATTGAAATTGTGTGTGTAGTTCGGAGAAGAGAGCAAATATCTCTTTTTGGGTGGGGGGGGGTTTACCCCATCCCCACCCCACCCCACCTCATAGACCTCTTAATGAGTGCAGATTTTGATGTGGTCGATACACTTTGGTACATTACGGTTGATGAAGGTTGTGGTCAAGTTTCATCAAAATCATGTGTGTAGATTCAGAGTGGAGAGAAAATACCTATTTGGGGGGGGGGGTTCAACCTCCCCCCCCCACCCGCATGGACCCCCTCAATGAGCACAGATTTTGATGAGGTCAATAAACTTTGGTACATTCCTGGTGATGAAGGTTGTCATCAAGCTTCATCGAAATTGTGTGCATAGTTTTGGAGAAGAGAGCAAATACCTAATTTTGTTTGGGGGGAGGGGTGGGGGGGTCAAGAAACCCCCCTGTAGACCACCTTTCTGAGTGCAGATTTTGAAGCAGTCAATACACCTTCATTTGGTATCAGATATGAAGCTTGTGGCCAAATTTCATCAAAATTGTGTGTTTGGTTCAAGCGATAATGACAAGTGTTTACAGACCCACTGAATCACTGACTGACTCACACCTTCGGACACTGCTCAATCGCATAAGCTCACCTGACTGAAGTCCAGGTGAGCCAATAATACACTTTTGATAATAACAATATTATCCAAACAAAATCTTTGATGAAACTTTCCTATTCATCAAAACATATACTCCACACTCCACTGATTACTGGATTGTAATTTCACATGTCACTCAAGATATGTTTATAGAAACATTGTCAAATGTTCATTCACATCCACCACACTTCTACAGTGTTGTGCATGTCAAGTCTGCCTTCTTTGGTGCATCCACATTTGACGACTGTGTAGCATGCTTCACCAGCAGGTGGAAGAGTCATCCATTTCATCTTCCACTGTGCACTGGACATCTCCAAGTCCACCTGAAATCTGCTGGACTTGGCAACTGTGGTGCTTTGATCATTGCTTGACCCCGTACATGACCTGCCTTATATCTTACTCGCAACAGATGCTGGGATAATGTGTCTTGTGTTGGTGGAATGTTTTCAATTTCCCTGCCTTTCTGAGTGAATAACATCTGCCTTTCACTATTCACACTACTCTCAGGGCTCCCACGGTCATTGATGATCACCACCAATCTCTCAATTGTGGGAAGAACATTCAGGACGTTCTCTGTGGTTGGCGTCTCAGCTAGTGTGCACAGAGCTGTTGTGGCATCATTGAAGACATTCCACGCAGACCAGGCTGTATATTTTCTTTTCCCAGCAAACGAAGATGTTACATCACATTCAATCAAGGTGTGGAACGCAGTCAGTGCAATGCATTTATCATCACCAATGCTTAAGCCATGGCTGTTACATTGAGATGTCGGAACATGGTGCCTGTATCAAAAGCCAACCTTAGACACTCATTATAACCAATCTTCTGGGCCAGACTTACAGGATGCTTATGACAACAACATCCATATTCACAGTTCTGAGAAGAATATTTTTCATATCATGTTGAGCTCCATCTAAGGATTGCATGAACATCCTTGTGTCCACCTCCTCATGTGTACAATCCATCAAGATCACAAGGTGCAGATGCCAACACTTTCTCGCCATGGGAAATTATGACCATTCACAAGATGTTCACTGATAAGATGGAAGAGTTCTGACTTGTTTTCATATTCACACAGGAACTCCTGCCCGTTACTTGGTGCATTATTCTTCCTTTCGACATGCCTTCAGGTACCTTTACTCCTCTTCTGTCATGTACCAGCTTTCAGGCTGTCCTTCATTTAGATATCAAACACCATAAATTGCTGCACTTCACCACTAAACTGCTTACGGGTGCATTCCATGACCTTCATGACGTAATCATCAAATGGCACAGATGTTTCTGGCTTGATAACATTGATAATGGCAGCACCATCTAGGATGATCATCTGGGCATCTTGTGGGTTGACGGGGTCATGATGTTGTACTAGATCTTCAACACATACCAAGAGATCTGCCTTTGTCCCACACCTCATTGCTCCATAATTAAAGAGGGAAAGTGGATATGACTGGTTCTCATGTGAGAACAATTCTGCCATGTTTTTTTTATTTTTTTTTTACAACATGTAATTACAAGGAAATTATGTGCAGGAGGTGGCCATTTGGCCCATCATGCCTGCACCACACCAATACCAGTTTTAATAAATCCTTCAACACCCCTTCCCTTCGTGTGCAGCCTTTTGGCTGCTACACTGGTACTCATTTCACCGACATCGGAAGGATGACAGGCTAAGTCAACCCCCTGGTGTTAATTCAGTGGAAATGGGGCTTGAACTCAGGACCCTCAGATCCCAAGCCACCACCCTAACAGCTAAGCCAACACGTAGGTTTAAAGAGCAAATACCAACATATATGTTGGTTTGCCATACTTGAGAGACAATGGATAAGGTAAAGAATGAGGTATGATCATGTTTCAGAGCTTTCAACTGCTTTTGCTCCAGTGATTTCACTTTAAGCACATGTCTGCCAAAAAGTGAGAGATTTGCTTTTGTGATAGTGTCATGAAGGTGTGTCGTGCAGGTAATCAGACAGTCTTGGAAGAAAATGTCAAACGTTTGTCCTAGCTTCCAAGTCTTGTGGATGGAATCAACAATAGTACAATGAGCAACCACTCTCGCGTCAAGAACCAGTAGATCTCCAAAAGAGTCCATGAAGGAGATACCCATGTCTGACATCATTTTCATCAGGGACTTGACATGATGGAGAAAAGTTGCTTGTGTTCCTGGTTGATCCTCATGGTGATGAGTCTGTGTAGGAGTCCGTCTTGTCTAATCTATCAAGGAACACTGTCACAACCCAGGCCATCTCAGGACCTGGTACCATCCATCTGTGCAGGGCTGTTGGTTTCTCAGTCAGGCCGACAGCTCCACCTTCATCCTTGACATTGTTCTGCTAATGGCTCCAATCTAGGGACATCCTGGAAAAAGGACAATTAGTTCTGCTCACTATGAAGTTACCCTTGCAGAAATCTGTTACAAGATGTTTATAAAATGATAAAATGATCTTCACCAGTTCAAGATGAATGTCTGCCAAAAAGTGATCATCATTGGTATCTCCTGCGATGTGGCCGAGTCTTTGGGTCTCTCAGACTCTCACCGCAGGCAAGTCGGTGGTCTTTCTGTCTTCTACAATCTCCTCTCCGGCCTCCCCCCATTGCTCTGTCTGAGATATGCCCCCCTCTCGCATATTTCCGCAGGTGTGTTAGTTCTCAGACGAGCCTTGACAGTGTATACAAAATAAATTAAAAATGTAAGGGCTTACGAAGTTGTCACTCCCATTTTATCAGATGACAAAAAACAAAAAGGTGATATTTCAAATGGTCATCAACTCACCTTTCATAGAATATGGCTGCTGGATAACTGAGATATTGGTGGGGGCATACATAGAATACATTAATACTATTGTTTTTATTGGATACTTTGGCCATGAAAACATTGGTATAGACATGAAAATCAAGTCTATATCATTATTTTGAGCCGAGATATTAAGAAAACTATACATTTCAACGTAAAATGGTGGCCATATTGGAAAACAAAATGGCTGGCAAGATTGGACAATTTTGTCATGTTTGGATTCCTTAATCCTGAAAACACAGGTATAGACATGAAAATGAAATTCCTAACTGTGTTATTAGCCGATATACGAGACATTGAAAATTTTCATGTCACCATTTTGGAAAATGGCTGCCACAGGTCAAATCTGGTTGGGGTCCATTTTTGTAATAAACTGTGATGGGCCATAGTAACTATGTGCCAAATTTCATACTTGTATCACAAAGTGCATTATTTTTTGCAAAGCCTCCAGACTAAAGTGTTTGCTTGATCACAACTATGAGTCAAGGACATCCATTTACCTGACTGCCATAAATGGCGAGCAGGCACAGAGTAGGGCGGCCCATTTCGACCAGGTAGTCAATCGGGCTATGATGCACGAAGCGCGACACAATATTGACAAGATCCCCCAGCATGAGTGCAATGTGGATGTTGAGAACAGCCGCACCAAAGGCAAGCTGAAGCATACAAAATGAAGAGTGCACATATGTTGGTCTTTGGACATTGCAGAAGTAAAATGACTTTCCAATATTAGTTCATCACTATAATCAACAATAATACGAAATATAACAGCACAGTGTTGGCATTTAAATTAAATGTGTATAAAAAATGTTTTTTAAAAGCAACAATTAAGGTAAACTATATCAAACCATCCTTTCAGTGCTGAACAGGGTCAAGTTGTAAGATTTTACTTGTAGAGGTGAGATAAATACTCCAAATTTATGAAAAGCAATCTGTACCTTACAAGAGAAAAATCATTTATTTGACTTGAATGGAGAGAACAATTTTACAATGCATATTGAAGTGACTCAGAGCCTTTGTAATACACAGGATTGCCACAACATGGGGAGTAGGGAGGGGTCAGTACATTTATTACACTAGAAGCACCCGCTCCCTAAGGGAGCCGTCAAGGGGGTCATGTTATTATATTTATGCCTATTTTACTCCAAGGGGTCCCAGGATTACACACACAAAAAAAGGTTGCGATCGGTTCAGCCGTTTTTGCGGTACCTGGGAACAGACGGATGGACGGACGGTGAATTATAGTAAGACTAGAAGCACCGGCTCCATACGGAAGCCGTCAAGGGGGTCATGTTATTATATTTATGCCTATTTTTCTCCAAAGCGTCCCAGGATTACACACCCAAAAAATGGTTGCGATCAGTTCAGCCGTTTTTGTGGTACCTGGGAACAGACAGACAGACAGACAGACAGACAGACAGACAGACAGACAGACAGACAGACAGACAGACAGACAGACAGACAGACAGACAGACAGACAGACGGTGAATTATAGTAAGAAGTAAGATAACTAGCAAGAAGCCCATGGTAAAAATACCACAACAGAAAAAAAAAGGGAAAAAACGAAGCCTTGTATTCTTGCACTCGTTGAAAGAGCTCAAAAATGGGAGGTTCAAGAAGGAATGTGTTGAGTTGTATGCACCTGGCACTTCAAAGAAGTGAGTATAATGAGTTGAACAACTTATTGACTTATTCAAAACATTTGATTGGGTAAACTTACCATGGATTATATAAAGATAATTTTAGTCCTTTCATTATTTTTGTCCAAATATAATGCGTCCCTTCATTATTACTCCACCACCTTCCAATCTGATCTGCTCCTCCCACGCCCTCTTCCTCTGCATGCGTCTCATGTCACACCCATCAAACCTCCACCTCCGAGGTGTGGCCTGCTCGCAGGAAACCAGGGAAAGTGGAGCCTCTGCCCCATCGGTACGTTTTACTTGTTTGTTATCGTGGTTTTGTTATAAAAACATAGGGAGAAGTCACAGGGGGGCAATTAAATACTGGGGAAGTCATCCTTGATCACAACCTAATTAACACGGCTCCAACCCCAGTGTGGTGACAAGTAATGCTTAGGTGACACTTAAGCTCACAGTCTCTTTACACAATTACATTGAGATGTCTTCGACACATCCACGGACCAAACTCGATACAATCCTATCTTTCTTATGAAATCCCTACATATACCCCACAAATAGAACAAGATACATATATTGAAATTTAAAAAACAGGAATAAATTCCTGCGTGGGGCTAGTGTGAAATAAATTCTGACTCAATCCGGGACTCGAACCCAAGGACCTTATCACTTATCCGCCCACTGGTGCCTATACCACCGCGGTTGGACCATCGCGGTCGCGATGTACCATCGCCCTCGGCATGCCCACATCACGGAAACAGCCCACTGAGCTAATGAGTCTTCGGATATCCTCAGAACTTTCTCACACTAACACTGCAAGCTTTATAATGGTCAACGTCTTATGTGCCTGCTCGGCAGACCGTGTGTGTGTGCATGTGTGTGTGCGTGTGCGTGTGTGTGTGCGTGTGTGTACGCACGTGCCTGCGTGCATATATTAGAGATGTACCTCAAAGAAATTGAATAAAGAGGAATAAATTCCTGTATAGGGCTGGTGTGAAAACATTGACTCAACCCAGGACTCGAACCAAAGGACCTCATCATATCCTCAGAACATTCTCACATGAACACTGCAAGCTTTATCATGGCCGATGTCTTATGTGCTTGTGAGGAACCTCCCCCAACTACACACCACAGACAATCCCAGTTCCCCCTCTCCCCCCCCCATTTTCCCTCCTCAGCATCTGGGTTTGTGTTGGTCCGTCAACCTCATTTGGTAACAGGTCAGGTCAGGTATGGGAGCACGCGCCAGAGCGGCACGTCACTGTGTCCACTTTCCGCCGGTACTCCAGGGGCCTCCGTCTGGCCATCCCCCAGGCAGATGCCTGGTCCATCCCCATCTCCTTGAGATGCCGATCAACCTGCTGCAACCACGAGGCATGTGGTCAGCCCATTGGCCTCCTCCACTCCCGAGACTCCCTTGCTGAGAGAATTTGGTGAGCAGGATCAGCGTCAGGAAAATGAGCCACATGTCCATACAGCCGCAGCTGACGCTCACAAACTATGCAGGTAACAAATCTCATTTGAGTCTCTCTCAACAACCGCTCATTGGACACAAAGTCCGACCAGCGATAGCCAAGGATTCTCCGAAGAGACCTGGTACCAAAGGAATTAAGTCTCCGTCTCAGATCCTTGGTCAGAGTCCAAGTCACATCCATAGAGCAAGACTGGAAGCACCAAGGACCTGAAGACTCGAACTTTCATTCTCCCGCACAGGTACCGGCAGGGCCACACCCCATGATCCAGTGAATCCATGACTCCCCAAGCCCGACCCAGACGTCTGTTGACCTCTGGCTCACAGCCAGCAGAGACATGAATATCACTGCCAAGGGAAGTGAATCTCTCCGTGACCTCAACATCCTCACCACAAACAGTGAGGTGGTGAGGATTACATAAAACGGTGCAAAAATTGATCCCATTAACTGCAGACCGCAGACCACACACACACACACACACACACACACACACACACACACACACACACACACACACACACACACACACACACACACACACACACACACACACACACACACACACACACACACACACACACACACACACACACACACACACACACACAGGCCATTTTCCCCGCGAAAGCGGGGATTAGCCTTGCGGGCCCCATGACAATCTTCTCCACTTTACCCTGTTTTCTGCATCTCCCCTTCTTAATCCCCTTGCCCACATTTCCTCTTCCACCACCTTTGGCCAAGTTTTTTCTCGGTCTTCCCCATCCTCTACTTCCGACTACACTCATTTCCAACACTCCTCTCGCCCAGTCACTTTCATCCTTCCTCAACACATGACCCAACCATCTCAACCTGTTTCTCTTCACAACCTCCATCACAGACTCTATTCCCATCATCTTCCGCATGTCATCATTTGTCTTCCTCTCTCTCAACGATACTCTACACTTCCACCGAACCTTTCGCATTTCCACCCTTTCCAGCCTTTGTTGCTGCTCCATGTTCAGTACCCATGTCTCACTCCCATAAATCATCGTACTCCTCACACATGTAGCATACACCTTTCCTTTCAGCTTCAACGACACTCCCCTCTTCGTCAGCACGCCACTCAGTTCCCGAAACTTCTTCCATGCACATCTCACTCTAGCAACCGTCGAAGAGTCTGATCCACCTTCTCCATTCAGCATGTATCCGAGATAGCAAAATGTTTTCACCCCTTCCAGCTTCGCACCATCTCCAAGATCCAACTCAACAATTCCTTCATCTGCTGCTCCCTCGATGCACACCTTACACTTGAATGTAGCTGCCACACTGGTTAATGACCCTCTCACCCCACTACATTTTCGATGAACCCATTCAGCACACATTGTACACTGAATGGAGTTCACTCCGACACCCTTCCTGCACACAACACACGGCCACTTCCCAGTCCTTTCCACCTCACCACATGCTTTACTACTTGCCATCACCTTCGTCTTTCCGATATTCACCTTCAAACCTTTTGCCTCCATACATTGCTTCCACTTGTTCATCTTCTCCTTCAGTCCATCCATACTCTCTGCAATCAACACCAGATCATCTGCATACAGCAGCTCCCACGGTAAACCCTCCTTTACCCTCCGAGCCAGCACCTCCATCACAACTACAAATAGAAGTGGACTTACTACTGACCCCTGGTGCACAACTACCCTCACCTCAAACTCACTACTGTTCCCATCCTTCGTCCTAACAGCTGTGCGTGCTCTCTCGTACATGGCCATCACTACTCTGATCAACCATTCCTCCACTCCTAACTTCCTCAATGCCCATGCCATTACTTCGCGTGGGACCCTATCAAATGCTTTCTCCAGATCAACAAACCCAAAAAAACAACTTCTTCCTCTTCTCCATGTACTTCTCCTGCAACTGCCTTACAATAAAAATTGCATCTGTCGTTCCTCTTCCTGGCATAAATCCAAACTGCATTTCGTCAATCTTTACCTTCTTCCTTATCCTCTTCTCCAACACCCTTTCCAATACCTTCATTCCATGCTCCAATAACTTTATTGCTCTATAGGAGCCACAGTCCAGAGGGTCACCTTTCCCCTTGTACAGAGGGACGAGGGTACTCAGTTCCCAATCCACTGGAATGCGCCTTCTTTCACCACCAGATTTCAGATCTCTGTCATTCTCTTCACACCCCAACTTCCCGCTGCCTTCAACATATCTCCCACAACTCCCGTCGGCCCTCCTGCTTTTCTACTCTTCATTGCTCTTATAGCTTCCTCAACTTCCTTCTCAGTTATCTTCTCTGCTGGTCCTAAAACTGGGTTACTCTCGATGTTTCTATCCCATTCATTTTCTACATTCAACAGCCTTTCCATATATCTCTTCCATCTTCCTTTAATTCCATCTGAATCCACAACAATTTGTCCCACTTCATCCTTCAAGCAACTCACCCCCGTCACATCAAATCTCTCTCTCGCTATCTGCTTTGCAATCCTGAATACCGCTCTCTTACCCTCCTCCGAATCCAAGTGTTCTCCGAACATTTTCCTATGGGCCTCCTGCGCCTTTGCTACCTCTTTCTTTGCAGCCTTCTTGGCTTTCTTATAACTTTCATGTGCAGCCTCTTCTTCCACCGTATCCTTTGCCTTTTGCCATTCCTTGAACTTCTTCCTCTTCTCTTCAATCGTCTTTCCAACTTCATCATCCCACCACCATGTTTCCGAGTGCCTCGGTGGTCCTTTTGTCCATCCACATACCTCACCAACGGCTCCCAATAGACTATCTTTCATTGACATCCAACCACTTTCAAGCTCAACCACATCATCTTCAACCATACTCAGCCTCTCTCTTAATGCTTCCTTCACTGTCGCCTCTTTCAACCTCCACACCTTCATCCTCGGTTGGTACTTCACCCGCCGAATTCTCCGCGCACCTTTCACCCTTATATCGCAGACAACCAGGTGGTGCTGCGAAACAGTCTCCTCCCCTGGGATCACCTTTGTGTCCTGGAGGTTTCACTGCACCTGTCCACAATCACATACTGCAGACCAATCAGCTTAATTCAAATAATCAGCCAGGTTTTTGAATCCATCATCACAGTTAATACGAAATCCTTCCTTTTCTCTAACAACACTTGCTCAGCTTGATGCTGTGGAAACAAAGAGCTTTAAGATTATTGTAATTTCCCAAGATGAAGCTTGGTGTATGGGCCTATCACTTTGCCATCACAGAGAGGTTGGTGGTCTCTGTCTTATACTGCCTCCTTTATTTTACTGCACCCTCTGCTCTTTGCATGCTTTGTACCCCACCCCCCCTCCAACCTTACCGCCCCCCCCAGGTATCTGCAGGGCACACACAGTCTACCATCAACCCTATCTAGTGATACTACATAAATCCAGGATGACTGCACACTTCTACTCAGTTGTTCCTCATTTTTCCAACCTGTGGGACCAACTTGCACATCCTCTACAATCTCATTCCGCCCCCAAGTCTTCAAGACAGCTCTTCACTACAATCTCAGATTGTCCCCAATCCAAAATGATATTGTCGTGGCGCTGGCGGCCAAGGTTAATCCCCCTGACCCAATCTGTGGTGATGGGCGGTTATCACCGCTGGGCCCGGATGGTTGAGCGGTCTTTTCCTTATTAGGAGGCAGACACGTTGATCCTCAAAGATTATAACGTGTGTGGGAGGGCAGGGCGCAATGGTGGAGGGACGGAGGCACGGAGAAGCACAGCACAGGGAGGGTTTATACTCAAACCCCATGACAAATACATGCACACATCCACTTAAAATGAACACATTTAATGAAAATAGACAAATATTTACAAAGGACAAGATTCAGATATAACTAGAAGGGCACTTAGTAGAACACATATCTCCGCCACGTGCCTGATCCACGAGAACATATCAGACCCATTACAATTTTGAACTCGAAGGGCGCTCGGTAGAGCACATACCTCCACCACATTCTGCCTGATCCACAAGAACATATTGGGCCCAATACGTTTTTTTAAATATCATACTATACAGTACTATGTCGTTTTTGGACCAATCTCTCAATGGTGAAGAATGACTTAAAAAATTATATTAGTTGGATCGGGATCCAGATCTTCACCAAAATCGAATCAATTCTTCCTTGTCACACACCAACCTGTCCACCAAGTTTCATCCAAATCCGTCCACACCTTTTTGAGATGTTGTGCTAGATATCGTTTTTGGCCCGATTTCTCAATGGTGAAGAATCACTTCAAAAAAGTCGGATCTTCACCAAAATCGAATCAGTTCGCCCTTGTCACACACTGCACCTGTCCACAAAATTTCATTCGGATCTGTCCACAACGTTTTTGATATCCTACACACAAACGGACAAACAGACAGAAAGGGGTGAAAACATAACCTTCCTCACCTTCGGTGACTGAGGTAAATAATAGTGAGATATATTAAAATCTACGTCGAGGCGCCTCTACACACAGACTTAAATACAGACAAGGGGGAACAAAATAAAAGAAAAGCCCTCCTTTATTCTGGCACTTAGCTTGGTCCAGAGATGGTCTTTATGGAACGTGGATTGGAGGCGCTTCTATTTGCACGTGTGAAAGCATGCAAAATGGCGCCAAGTCACTCTCTCACAGCGGGGACATTCATCAGGCAATTCGTGAGCGGTATTCAACACCAAGGCTCAGAGACCCTGTGCAGCTGCTTCGTCTGTTGCGCCTGCCGATATGGTCTTTGTAGAATGGTGCCGTCCCCTTTGGTGACATACACACGAGGCCTCGAGGTCCATCCTACATGACCAGCTAAGAGTCGATGGCCAACGTCTGCTCAGTTAGCGAGCCAAATTGCCTCAGCACGAATCGGAGAATCGTGGAGTCTTCTTCATATGTAAAAGGAAAACCAGCCGTAAAGCCGTGTTCTTACAGGCCATCTCCTTGCTACGTTCTCGCTCGACCATGTGCGTCCCTCACTCTGCACTCGTGCGTTCCTTCTCTGAACTCAACTCACTGATGTCACACCGAACCTCCGTTTCCTCCTCTGGGGCGTGGCTTGCTCACACGAAACCCAGGAAGGCAGGGCTTCTGCCTGCTCAGCACGTTTCGCTCACTTGTAGATGCAAAAATGTAGAAATAGGTTACGGGGGGTGGTGGGGGGCAATCACATACTGGGGGAACTTATTCATAAACCCTATCTAAGTAACACCGCACCACCCACCCCCCCTCTCATGTGATGACAAGTAACACTTAAGCTCACAGTTTCCCAACTCAATTACATCAAGATGTCTCCAACACGTCCATGGACCAAACAACTCTATTCAATCCTAACTTTCCTATGAAATTCCTTCATCTACCCCCACAACTGTAACAATATTTTATATCCTCGTTAGCCCCTCCCATACCCCCCCCACACCGCCAAACTCTACCCCAATACCTTCTCCTTACAAATTTCCCATTTTCACTCGTGAGAGTTTCCTTCTGTATCCATCTTGTCCAGCCCATGCATCCTCTCTTGCCCCCAGACCCATCATTTGACCACCTGCCTCTGTCTTGGCCTTCGGCTCTGCTGTTGTTGCTCCCTCCCCCTCTCTCTGCTCTCTTTTGTGCTGTTGCATACTGATCCATTTAGTGTACGAGGACCAGCTTCTTCACAGGACTCTATTTTGTATACAAAAAGAAAGAAAGAAAAAAAAAAAGGGAAGGCAGAAGGTAAGCTCTGAATCCAATGTCATTAGTGAAGCTGCTGAGCTTTGAGCACCAATGTGAAGGTAACCATGTTGATTCCCCAGGAACAAAATCCATTCCAAAATATTCAGGTTCAGGTATTTTCAGATGGATTTGAACCCCAAAATCTCTGGAATGTCACGTCATTGTTTTTTTTTTTTAACAAATATGGTAAGCAAGCAAAAATCGATAACATCAGGGGTTTCCTTAGAAGCCGGTTACCGTCTACTAAGAGAAAAAATGTCAAAGGTCACCGCCTACTTTAGTGCCGATTTTTCTGTTTTTTTTATTATTATTATTTTTTGGTCACCACGAAATCTCAACACCCCCTGTTTTGAAATCCGAGACGAAAACACATGAGTATTTCAATAAAAGTGGGCTTACTTTTACTGTTCGTACTCTCGCCAGGTCTCGCACAACACTGAACTAAAAATAACACAAGCAGCTAAAACACGGCTCCTGCAATAGAGAGTTCTCTGCTTTAGCCTCGTTTTGGACTGTTGGCCTGATACCCTGATACAGCAATGACCTAAAGAAAATTAACTTTGTAGGCCTCACAGTTTTGGTGCCGAAACGATGGCATCGAAACGAAAATCCCTGTTTGACTTTGGATTTTCGAAGAAGTCCAAAGACATGAGAGGTAAGCTTCTGGCCATCAGTAATGGGTCTAAACTTGCACTGTTGCGAGTGCGACGTTGTTGTTTTGCGAAACACGTGTTTCACCTCGTCCATTTTGAGCTTTTGTCAAGTGATGCGGCTCCAAAATACACGGGCACCCATTGTGCCTTTTTAATTTATAAAGTAATTAGCCTATAAGCTTAAAGCAGCTTTTGTACATCTTATTATTCGTGGTTATTTGCACTGAAAATCGCCATTTATTCACTGAAGTGAAGGCCAAGTATGAGCAGCTGTGAACTGGCCAAATGAATACTGGCACCGCAGGTACATGCATGTACCATAGACTTGCGAGCTTTTGACGGTATAACAACACGATATTGGCAGATAATGTAAGGTGGAAGTTTAACAAAATTGGGATTGTGACTGATGCAGTATTCACACTTAGACTGTTTGATTGGTTGAATGATTGAAGCTTGCTGACATCGAATAAATAAATGATCATAAAACACGTGAAGTTAAATGCATGTTTATCATTCATTTTCAAACAATAAACTAGTCTAAAGTTATTTGTTTGAGCTGTTTATTAAATCAAAACAAAACACAATAAAATAATAATAAACAATATTTAACAAAGTAGAATGAAATCGAAGAGGGGAAATATGCATAAAATGAATGAAAGAAAAAAAGGGCCCTGGACCCCGGCCTAGGGCCCTGGACCCCGGCCATACAGCTGCGCTCGCTTCGCTCGCGGTGATGGTAACCTGCTACTTTTTAAAGGTAGCCTCCTACTCCAAAAAATAAGGAAAACCCTGTATTATATCCTCCCATCAAATTAAACAATAATGTTTACAAGCAATACTTTTGAATACTTTAAATGCCCTCATGTAAAACTAGAGGGAGAGCACTCGGTAGAGTGCAAAACCTCCGCCGCCAATACTGCTAGGTCACTCAAGTGAACCTGATATCCTATTCATTCAATTTGATGTCAACAGTGCTCACAGAGTTATTGTTTGCAACTTTCCCTTTTACTTTTAACTTTTACATTCTCAATTCATTCGTCATAACTAGATTCCTTGAGACAGAAATTGATTTTACGTGGGTATATCCACCTGAAGTTCCAAAATCAGCCGTAATTATAATTTTGGCATGTTTTTTGTTGGAAATCACTTATAACATTTAGCAATGCAAAAAAAAAAAAATCAAAATTTTGTTGAAAAAAAAGTTGCAAAAATTTTTTTCTCTAACAATTTTTTTTTTTGGGGGGGGGGGGGGGGGTTGGAAATCACTGAAAACATGTAGAAATGCAAAAAAAAAAATTCAAATATTTTTTCAAAATGGCCGCCATAGCGGCCATATTGGATTTTAGACCAAGTCGAAAATCTAATGGCATGATCGTTGGACCATACCTCATCCCCCCACCAAGTTTCGTCGAAATCCGTCGAGGAGTTTTTCCGTAATACTGTTCACAAACAAACAAACAAACAAACAAACAGAAAGGGGTGAAAACAGTAACCTCCGATCTTCGATGGTTAATTAACATCAGAACTAGCACTCAATTATAACACAACTAAAGGTAGCATGAAAATACTTACAATAATGGCCAAAATTAAAGATATGATCTCTGACTTCAAAAACGTCCAAAGAAGACTCCATTTAAACTCGGGCAGTTTCGGGCTCCTTGCTTGAGTCACGTAAAAGCTGTTGTTCATATCAATGTCACAACGGGCCAGAAAACGATTGCATTTCATCCCCAAGGCCACAACGATGCCCACAGAACCTCCGCGAATGGCCAGAACATGTTGAATGCGAGATGAACGTAGTAGAAAGGGCTGTGCACGTACAGTCCAACAACGAAGTGTTCCAAACAGTCCATTTTTACTCATCAGAGAAAAACACCTGCAGGTATGAAACAAATGAGGGGTTATAAAAACACCATAGTGAAAGCATTGCTTTTTCATCGTTTGTTGTAAAACAGGAGAGGATACATGGACACTGTTCGTGAGCTTTCTAGAACGTTTGTGAGCTAGGTAGTAGAGCAGAGCAAGAAAGGACAGGTCAGAGAGAAGAGCCATTAACTTATTTTTGTTTACCAAGTGCAGTCATGCCTGTGTGTTTGTGTCGAGTTGTTATCTTGCCAAAACGAAGTTTTGCAAGATATATTAGTCAGCTTGTATGTTTTTTTTATTTTTTATTTTGTCTGTAATCACGTATAAAAAATTCTGCAGAGCACAGTTATCATCGGAAATTTTTGTAACTTCACATATCAGAGGCCTATAGAGGTCCCTTTCGGTGCACAAAATTTTGAAGGTCAAGGTCAAAGGTCAAGGTCACTTTGGCGCAAATCAGGGGAGTCGACGAAACCCTTATTTTTTCAGTAATTTTGATCGGATCGTCTTCAAACTTCATGGGAATATAGTTCATGGTCTGGTGCTCAGCTGATTAATTTTTGGTGGCGATTGGCCTTGACCTTCATATGTTTTTTTTTTTTTTTGGTCTGTAATCACGTATAAATCACTCTGCAGAGCACAGTTATCATTGGAAATTTTTGTAACTTCGCATATCAGAGGCCTATAGGAGGTCCCTTTCAGCGCATAAAATTTTGAAGGTTAAGGTCAAAGGTCAAGGTCACTTTGTCGCAAATCAGGGGAGTCGACGAAACCCTTATTTTTTGAGTAATTTTGATCGGATCGTCTTCAAACTTCATGGGAATATAGGTCATGGTCTGGCGATCAGTTGATTAATTTTTGGTGGCGATTGGCCTTGACCTTCATGATTAGCGCCTCAGGTCAAACATATTTGACCTCAAGGTCAAATTTTCAAGTTTTAGGAACCATATCGTGTAGTACCTCAAATTGAACACCTCGATGAGTGCTTTCTAGATATGTCAAGCTTGAGACATTATGACGTCATTTTGTGACGTTATGAGGCAAAAGCATATTTTTCATGGTTACTCTGCAGAACGATTCTCATCGGAATCTCTCGTAGGCAGATATTCCTCAAGGAGTCGCTCCTGGTGGATAGCAGCTCTGTTCACCTCAGTGTGACCTTAAAGAAGTCACACGTGGTCACCTTTTGGCAAGATACAGGTCACCCTGCGGGTGACATTGGTTTATTTTAATCTTTATTATTAACTCAACATTTGGCTTCACCTGACTGCTGGTTGGACAGCAATTATAGAACTTTGGGTTTCGTAACAACGGGTGACTGCAACTATATATGGTAAATCTTCAGGACCTGATGATTTACACCCATATTTAAAATACAGACCAATTACTGCACCGTAGTCCCAAAAAAGGAAGCGAGACGTAACACTCACTCACTCACTCACTCACTCACTATGTACTGGTAAGTACAGTAGACTAGGCGTAAGTCGGCAGCGTGTAACTCGTCACTTCGCCGAAGTCGGCAGCGTCAAAAAGTCCCAAATTTATCTCATGTTAAGTCCCTTTGAATAAAGGGTCATCCCTCTGTAAGTCGTCATCTCTAAGTCGTCACTTCGTCTAAGTCGTCAGATGTTGTCCGTTCCCACATAATGGAAACTCAAGTAAATTACCACTCCCAACTCGTCACACGGAACTGCTGCCTCGTGAGAATCCCGATTTCATGGAATCGTGATGCTCGCTCATTGGTTTACACCGCCAGTGATAGGCTATTTATAATTGCGTACACACGTTGATCGCACTGCAGGCAGGACAATGGCGACTAAGCGTAAGCTTACATCTAAAACCTACCAAGAAAATATGACATTATCCAGTTTTGCGAGGCAAACCCACTGATGAAGAAAACAGCCATAGCTGAGAAGTTGGACATCAAACGGCAGACATTGAACGATATCTTGAAGAATAAGGGCACGATGTTTGGACAAGTGGAGAAGATCGCGAGGCCGGTGGTAAGTGTGAAACGCGTGAAACGTGTGTCCTTTGAAGATATCGATGACGCGCTCATCATCTGGTTTCGGCAAATGTCGGCTCAGCCAAATATTCGGTTGGATGGTGAAATGTTGCTGCTGAAGGCACGTAAATTCGCTGCGGACCTTGGGCATGATGATGCCGAGACCTTGCCGATGCACTGGATAGACAGATTCAAAGTGAGGTGGGAATCGGCAAGGTCAAGTGCGGCGAATCAGGCAGCGTGGATTCGGCAGTGGTGCACGACTGGAAGGATGGCAAATTGATAGACATCTTGGAAAGGTATCAGCCTCGGGACGTGTACAATCCCGATGAGACTGGGCTTTTCTGGCAGATGCTGCCAGAAAAGTCTCTGGGGTTCGTTGGTCAATCCCATCATGGTGATAAGCAGGCGAAGTTGTTGTCTTACAGTTGTTCATTATCTTTACTTTTAATAAACTGATTCATGAATTCCATCTTTGCTTGATCACTTTCCAACTCACCAATGAACCCCCACCTATGCCCCGAGGATTGTGTTTTCCTTTTGGTACAATAGCCGGCTCTCACACATATGTGTCCAGGCCACGCACGACTTCATCCTTCACCCCACAGTCATCATGAATGTTCGCATACGCGCAAGTCGTCACATTTCTAAGTCGTCACTTTTTTCTCGGTCCCGATGGTGACGACTTTCGCCTAGTCTACTGTACTTAGAAAAGCTATTTTATGTGAAGTTATAACCTTAACTTATAAGCACTTGACTGATTTCCCAACTTCCCGGATCATCAGCTGGGCACTCTTTTTCATCGAGGTTTCGATCCTTTCAGCCCAGAACCTCTCCAAACGGCAGATCCACAACCCTGGTCGCCGGTCCACATCAGTAGATTACTCAATATCAATGGACCACAACCTCAAAGTTGTGTCCAGACAGTCAGTCAACATAGCAATGCAATATCCTCATACAAATTTATATAATTACTACTTTTATTTAAAGTATTACTACATATGACTAACTTTAATCATACACCACTTTATATGATAATACATTAAGCAATAAATACTTCACCTTGTAGGCATGTCCATTACACAGCACCTACATCTAACCATAGACTCAAACTGTTATTCAAATATCAAAACTGTCATTAATAACCAATTTTAACATGCTGCACTGCGTATCTTAACAACCACTGCATATCTTATCGTACCGACTGTATTATGAGGGGGTTTGATCCCCGTTTGTCCTCAGAAGAGCAGGACCTGGGGCCACCGCTCACAATTAATTTTGTGATACGGTGGGTTGCTTTAGAACCACGAACGCCACTCAGTTAACCACGAGTTCCAGTGTCTACCGTCTAATTATGTCGTTTAACTAGAGGTCACATGGTTTCCTGAACGGGAGCATTCCCTTGGCAAAGCACCAATCTTATCTTGATTAGATCTTAATTAGGGCGACTGAGCATTTAACCGCTGGTGCGTGCTGACTATTATTGGTCAAGTCGTGTAGGCATTACCTCCCAGTCTATCTAGGTTCAGACAATGCTGGATCAATGGAAGGAAAGGACAAGCACGGACAGGTTGGAATGTCAACAAAGTAATTTATTAATAAGAAAATAAGAAGAACTTTTTATTTCTGTGTGGTAAAAATTAGTAAATTCAAATCAATCAAAATAATTGCAAGAAAATAAAGAATTAAATCAGGCACTGACAGAAAAAGAGACAAAGAGCAGATGCTTATGGGAAGAGAAATCGTTTCGCTCACCAAATAGAAGTCGTACGTCAAATAAAAACGTCCTAAAATGCGTGAGCGTGCCTTGTCCATGGCCAGCCCAAGAACCAGGGATGCCAAGATCAGGTGTCGAGCAGAAGGAGCATTAACGGCCCGAGCATCATCCACCGCCAGGAGCCACAACCGACAGGCAGCTGTTAGGAGCTGTGAAGCACTGTGAGGCGCTGCGAGACGCTGTGAGAAGCTGTAAGGCACTCAGGCTGTCACCAACTCACTGGCGCTGACTGACTGACTGACTGAAATACTCTCAAAGCTGTCAGAACCGCAACCAGCTATCGCCAACTGACTGGTGGTTGACTGACTGGAAAAGTAGTCTGACGCCGACTCACTGACGCTAACTGACTCGTTGTCAACCGACCCGCAAGCCATCTAACTGACACCGACTCACTGCCTGGTAAAGTCGTCTGACTGACTGGACTCCGACTGACTGGTAAATCCGTCTGACTGACTGGAATCCGACTGACTGGTAAAGCCGTCTGACCGATACCGCCTCACTGACGCCAACTGACCCACCAGCCGTCTGATACAGACTCACTGACGCCAACTGACTGGTTGTCGACTGACCCGCCTTGAACGGACCTCTCGTCCTCTTTTTATAAGGGGCCCGTCTGGACGGGCGTAGACTCCAGCCAAATCCACCCCGCCCAATTTGCGAATTGTTGCCGTTGACAACCACGCATGCCCCTCAATTATTCCTGGCTTACTGTGCCATGCCTGTGGTGCTGGACAAACTGCAAAAAGCAGCCACTTGTCAGAATTACCGAGCGAAAACGTGACATGATCAGAAAACGTCAACAGTAATTATCACCTCAATGTTCAGCCCAATATGAAAAGCCAGTTAGCATCCATAGAGCTGCTGAACGGGGTGTCAAACGTCGATGAAAAAAGGCGGGTGTCGGCGTCGGTAAAAGATACGGGTGTCAACGTCTATGAAAAAAAGGCAGGTGTCGAGCCTCCGTTGGGCTAACGGCTATCTCATGTGCATGAATGTGTCTGTCGTAAAGAGAAAAAGGAGCTTCCCATAAGAGAGGGAATCTATTCTTTGCCCTTCTCAACACATCACATTTAGAATCCCACCAGATATGGGGATAGGTCTATCCTGGACATGCATTTGGGGCATTCCATGTCAAGTGTACACACCCTCCCAACATTAATACTGGGGAAGTCCCCATATGTTGGTCATTTTCTCCCCATATGTTGGTCATTTATTCACTTGGGTGAAAAAACTCAAAATACCAACTTTTAGACCTGTGGGCCCATCGGGGCCCATTTTAGAGTCCCACCAAATTTGGGCACCCCCAGCTGCCCCACAATCTTCCAGAGGCCATATCATAGGTTGTAGTGGTCTGATTTGGCTGATCTTGGTATCAAAATGCTCGTAAAAGCGAGATCTTTCGAATCGCGTAAAGTAAAATCACTCCGAAACAGTAATTCAAAAAGTTATAGTTTGGGGCGCCCTTTGATCTTGGGCCCCCGCTCCCCAGCCAAACCGATGGTCCCGATTTTTTCGTGTGAGAATACCCCTTCATATACTCCAACACCTCAGCATAAATGAAAATGGGATCCCAATGGGTTCACGCATGGCAAAGATTTATGTTGGGGGACTCAGGTGCTGGACACACAATACGCCACAATACAGAATGTCAAATAAAACATTGGTTGGCAAAAAAATCTTGACTATAATATGCTAGGAAAAATTCTTATTCATACTAGTATCGCTTCTAGTTCCTGCATGTGCATGTGGAAAATTTACGTACAATATACTGATATAGTGTATTGGAAATCCTGTGTTCAAATATTGTGCTATGTATTGCAGCATATTGTGTGTACAGCACCCGAGTCCCCCAACATAAATCTTGGGTGGGAGTAAATCCTCCCCCCCAATCACTCATCGCACCATGCATACCACATTCGCTCCATACACTCAGGCGCGTTGGCCCTCACTCACTCAACATGTACATTTTCCACTCTTCAACTTTCCACACTGAACACTGCCATTCTACTCCCTAAATCCCTCAACTAACTCGTGCTCCCTCGTCATCCCTTACAATATAGCAGATTCTTTTACTCTACGTAGCTAAGCTACGTCCCCTCTACACATTTAAAGTTTGTCTTTGTCCTCAAATCCAAAAATCCATCTCCCATCCTAAATCTATCCGAAAATCCCTCGAACTAATACCTTCCACGGCTCCATGAGGAACCACTCACGTCCCCATGAAGCCGGTCTAACTAACACTAACCCTTCCCCCTAACTAATGATGTTCCTGTGCCCCAAACAAGGGGGTCTTCCACCCCTTGCCCAGGAATCCTGTTTACCTGAAACGGCGAGTCTTGCTTTCCTTTTTTCTTTTTTCTATGCGTGCACCAGCGCGACAACTCGCAACCTGCGCTCTTTTCCCATGACGTCATGGCAGTCGCTTGCGCTTCGCGCACCTCGTCCCTTCTTGGACGGTGACGTCCGGCAGGGATCACCTCCTGCCGGATTCCAACCATGCAGCCACGACGTCACTGCGCATCCCAAGCAAGTCTCGTGTTTCGAGGGGTTCCCCACGCGAGCACATGTGTTCTGCTCATGGAGCTTTACACACACGCTCGCCTGGAGAACCCATCCGGTCCAAATTCTTCTCCCAGCCTACCTTCTGTCCGTCCGCGGGATCGGCTAACATCCACCGCGTGCGTTTCCGGACCAGATTTCACTCGCGCAGGCGCGTACGCGGCGGCCTTGTGCGAAGCACAGCACGGACCTCGCACGTGCTGCCGTGAGAATCCGGCACGGTCCCCAAAACAGCTACGGCCGCTACTCGGCCTTTGTCTCTTGTCTGGTGCCGTCTACGTTGCCATTCAATACACGCACTCCCGTGTGCCATGACGCTCACACACCTTACCATGACACTCAGACACGCAGTTGCGTGTTCCCGCATACCGACTGTCATCTCCCTATCATACCGCGCCCTCACACACGTGGTTTGTCTCAAGCTCGCCATTTCACTCACACACGGTGTTTCTTCCGCACATCGTGCTTCTTCCACACACGCGGTTTCTTTCAAACAACGCCTTTCACCAATGCTATGCTCGCGTTTCAGCACACATTCCGCCACACTCGTAATTCGCTCTACCACAAGGGGTCTCGTGGCCTTCACACCCCCTAAGCTCCGCATGTACCCATTCACAGCACTTGCCCCCTCGAACTCGCAAAGCTGGACCGGACTCATCTGGTCGCGATCCGCTTCAAGGGGGAATATTCCCTCCCCCCGTTCCTGATGGAGGCTATCCTGCTGCTTGCACCGGGTCATGACACCTTCCGCCAGCTCCCCCTCATTGTCCCTCGCTAACTCTATTTTGTGTGTTTGGTTTCTTCCAATTCATCCTCTATCTCCTCTATCTCCCGTGTCTCTTTTATTTCTTTTAATTCCTGCGTCTCCCTTCATGTCTCTGTTAATTCTATTTCCTTCGTCGTCTTTACGTGTCTTGTACACGTCTCAGTCACCCCATTTAATTTTTCCTTCTGTCACCGTCACTCTCTCTGTTACGACTTTCGCCCAACACGTCTCCCGAATTATTTTGTCGGCGTCTCTCGTCATGACCTCCCCCGTTTCCATCGTGGGCCGCACAGCCGTTGCACTCCCTCCCAGCTCGTTCACTCCAACACATGGCGCCGCCATTTTGTGCTCTGTTGTCCGCGTTTCGTCGCACGCAATTGCCATTATGCCCTCTGTGCCCGCCTGCAGGCTTCGCCCTATGCGCTGAATCTCACCCCGCATTTCTTTCATTTCGTTTTTCATTTGCTGAGCATTTGCATCCATTTTGTTTTTTATTTCTTCCTTCATTTCCTTTTTCATGCCATCCATTTTGTCGTTTATTTTGCACGCATTTTCATTTATGTTGCTTTCATTTCGTCTTTTGTGGCTATGTTATCCTTCATCCCTTGCATCATCTGCATCAACATTTCCCCCACTCGGCTGAATTCAGCTGACTCCAACGAAGCCGAATCGCCTCGGTCGGTCGCGGCTTCGCTGGGGACCGGGGAGGGATTTTGACGGAGGAGGGTGGGGTGTCATACACCGCGGCCACCCCCACGCCCATTTTGGGCTCTGGCTTTGTTTGCTGGGGGGTGTTCAACCTGCATGGGAATGTCCTGCATGGTGTTCTCGTCCTGAGCCATAGATTCTAACATTTCTAAATCCATCTCTAATTCTAATCCCTCCTGCCCCCGCTCACCTCGAACTGCCATTTTGCATATCGGTAATAATTTATACGCTCTGAATTTTGGGGACACGGAGGGTTGCTTCGCACACCCTTGATCCGGTTCCCGTTAATTTAGATCGGAGGCGAGAGAGTTTGTATCCCACTCCTTGACAACAGTGTTGTGGTTTCCACCCGTTTGGCGTGCGGGCGACCGCTTTTAACTAATCGCGGCCGCACGCGCCCACCGGACGGGTAATCCAGTCGTAGCTTTCCGGATCAACGCCGAAATCCAGCTACGGGTGTGTTTTTAAAGCACACCACAACCTTGTCAATAATCTTCCCGCGCTACAGGGTCCGATCGCCGAATGGTCGATTTACCTAATTATTCGCGCGGGCAGACTACCGAGAGATTGTACCTCAACCGGACCTGCTTGGAAACAAGCCGCTTAAGCAGCTCGCTCCGTTTGCGATTTGCCGTGCGGTGTATTATTGCGAGGCCCCGTTGGACCGGATTATCTTATTGGCTATTAAAAGCCAGCTAATATTCCGTACGTAATTACAGCAGCTCAATGGAGGAAGGGGACGCAACGAGCAGGTGAACATTTAAACAATGACATTTATTGGTCACATATATGCACTCATGCAGTCAACGAAGCAATGCAGGTATCCCAAACACGAATGCAATGAATGGAAGGGGGGTAGGGACAAGACACGAGGAAACAAAAGACCTGCAGCCGTATCTATTTATTATGTACTTAACCAGTTTTACTTAAGGCCCGGTCACACCTTGACGTTTTAGCCAATGTATGCCGATTTTTGAATTTTTTTTCTAAAACGCTGGCACACGTTGAATACGTTATGGGTAAGTTTTGATAACATTGAGAGCACGCTGGCATACGTCGTAGTACGTTGACATATGTCGTTGTACGTTGGCTTTAAACGTTGTACTTTTCGGTTGTCCTCAAATTTTTTCATGCTTGAAATTTCACGACGTATGCCGGCGTATGACTCACACGTTCCGCTACGCTGGCCACAAGTTGTAGGCACGGTCTGCGATCGTTGACAGACGTCAACACATGCTACTTGTAAGTTAATCATAAGTTGAGACACGCCGAGGTAATGTTTAGAGTACCCGAAACTTAATTCCTACCTATGATTAACGTGTCGTTTGCACGTTACGCGATCGTTGCCACACGTCGACAGACGTTACTTTTAAGTTACTCATAGGATGAAAGACGTCGGTATAATGGATCGTCCTTGCGTCAGCGTCCACGGCCACGGCCAGGACACTTATTTGCAGCATTCTTCAAACTTTTCTTCGGCATGACGAGGATGTTCACACTTCAATGTCTAGCTTGGCTATGATTCCAATTGTCCATCGGCAGCGTCTATTTAAAATAGTCGAGTTTGAGCGTTTTAACACGTTCAGAAGAAACGCTTCAAATTTCCAAACCCCAGCGTCAAAAAAACAAAAAAACAAAAAAAAAACAAAGGCGAGTGACAGCAATTTAAATCGTTCATTGTAAACAATGAAACTAGCTGAGTGGTACCGTTTAAAAGTCGTTGAGTGTAAAAAAAAATCAAATTGTTGAGCGCAAGCGTCTACTTTCAATAGTGGAGATGCAGCCATTTAAATCGTTGAGTGGCAGCTTATGAACCTACCCGTGGACACGCGGACGCAAGGACGATCCATCATAACCCACACCCTCCCCCTCACACCCTCCCCCTCACACCCTCCCCCTCACACCCACCTACTACTGCCAACATGAACAAACTACTACTAATACTAATACTAATACTGATACTGTTACTGCTGACATGGCCATCGACTCAAAAAGGACTCGAAAACACTGTTGGGTTCCCCTTTTATGAACACCATTTTTATATACCAATTCCCAAAACCACTGGGAACACGTCTTTATATGGCAGTTGTAAGCTAGAAACACGTTCATTTTTTTTTTTGTCGACGTCATTGGAATACGTCTACATACGTCGATGTGTGTTGGGACTACGTAAAGAATTGGTTCAAAGCACGTCAAACATAAGTTAGAAATAAGTTTCGCGTAAAAAAGACATTACCGCGACGTGTTTCGACTTATGAGTAGCTTATAAGTAGCCTTTGTGGACGTGTGTAAGCGTCCACATATCGTGTGTAAAACTTATCCTCATCGCATGCGAACGTGTGTCATACGCCGAGTACGTCGTAAAATTTTGAACATGTTCAAAATTTCTTGACGTACTCTACTTACTACGACTTATGATAGCGTATTTAGCGTTCTACTCGCGCATACCAAACTTACCCATACCGTAATCGACGTGCCCCAACGTTTTAGGCACACTTTTTGTTACGTCGGCATACGCTGGCAAGATCGCCAAGGTGTGACCGCGATTTTGACCCTTCCATTTCTACGGCAGTTATGATTCGAATCGTTTTGCGTCAGCCTTTTAATAGGCTACGCCACGACATCGTCGGCGATGCGTGCAACGCGCTATGCCTGAGTTAGACTATCGTTGGGCATCGGTTGTGTAGGCCGACAACAGGTTCAGCATTCGTTGGTATAAGTTATCTATAACACAACGAAACGTTCTGTGTAGTTACCAATGCGTTATACATAAGACCAAGTCGCTATGAATACGTCCGAATCTTTAAAAAAAAACATCAAAAGTTCAACGTAAGCCAGCGTTTTACATACATTTTAACACGTTGCCATCGCTGGCTAAAACGTCAAGGTGTGACCGGGCCTTTAGGGACAAGGCGCCACAGACTTCCATTCAAAGACCCCAGAAAAGAAAGGAAGAAAACGAACGTGTCCGTGGATCTTTGGGAATCCGTTCGCCGGGTCCGCCTCCGTTCTCCAGACCCCAGACTCCACTGCTGGTCAGTGTCTCCTCTCTCCACCTCCACTCAGCCCCTCAACTCAACTGGTCAACAACGACCTTCTTTTACGACTCTCTTCAACAACTCCTTTCCAACCACTCTCTGCAACAACTCTCTTCCAACCACTCTCTTGGCGTCAACCCACGCTTCCTTTTTATAGCCACAGAGCCTCGCCCCCAACGGGAGGGTCGCAGTGGGCTTTTTCCACCCAAAATGAGCGCCCTATCTTACCTGACCTTTGAACCTTGGCTCGATCCGCCCCTCCTCCCTCCCGGTGCGTGGGGGGGGGTGGAAGGGGGAGGGGAAATCCCAGGCGTTATCGGGATTTATCTCTTCGGAGCACCTTGTTGTTTTAACCGTCGGAGCAACGGGTTTTCTTACCGTTGCTTTTGTCCTCTTTATTTGTCGAGAATCCATCGTGTTGGTTGGCGTGGTGTTATTCGTTGGGGAGGCCATTGTGGTTGTTGAAGTAGTGGTGTGATTGGCGTTGTGGTGGGGATGGCGTGGTTGTTGAGATGCGGTTGTTCCAAAATAAAAATAGCAAAAGAATAATGGCTGACTCAGATCACAGCCCAGTCACACGAATAATACCCTTTAGACATCGGTGGGGAAATCTAATCTGAACACACACTTATCGACATAACTGATCTCTGGGAAACCTGAATGGTGTTCTGTGAATTTCCACAACCGTAACAATATATAATATATTGTTATGGATTTTAGAATCCAATCTGACGAACGCATACACACATCTAGGTTCATGGCCTTCACCGCTTCACCTTCTGGGTCAGTGTAAAGTGAGTTAATGGGGTTAGTCAAATTGAAAAAATGGAGGTCGTTTTGCTGTTGGTGGGAATGTGGGCTCGAAACCTGTTTGGAGGGATGCAGGAGTGCTGTTGACGGGCTGGGAGCGTGGCTGCGAATGGTGAGTATCGCTTAGTGGGTACCCCGGGCACCGGGCTAGTCGGCCGTGGTAGGCCAAGGGCCCAAGAGGGGCTGGCATAGCGTAGTGGGCACGGGTGGGCCCGCATGATGCGGGGCCCGTGGCACCAATAGCCACGTGGTCAGTGTCGTGGGCACGGGCACCTGGGGAAAGGGGCCCGTGGCGCCAGCCTGCCACGTGAGCATCGAGGGGGAGTAGCCAGGGAGGGCACTCCCCAAATTTTAGGGAGCTGGTAGGCTTGGAGCAGTCACAAGGCCCGGGGGTGCCATAGTTGGAGAATCGGCAGAGGGTAGTTCCTGCCAAGTGAGCCACGCGTCCCAGCCATGAGACCGTGCGAGGGCACGAGTGAAAATACGAGGGCATGGCCCAAAATTGTGACGACCAACACAGGCGACGGGAATCTTGGTTGGTAGAACCAATAGTTTAAGTGACAGGCGCTTTTGGAAAGCCCCGGGGTAGTTAAAGGTGTAATAAATGTTAGGGTAGATAGGGAAGTGTACCCCTCCGCACCATCCATCCCTTCACTCTCGTTGTGGGCCGCTGGACTCACCGTGGTAAGGAGATCGCTGAAATATGAGGAGGCCATTCTGAGCCTTCATTGGGCCTCAGGACAGGACGCTAGCTCTCCCTTATTCCTCTCCAGGAAGGGAACATAGGGGTTGGGAGTAGGCTAGGAGACGTGATAGGTTAGACGGACAGAGACAATAATGGGGGTTAGGGAGACGAATTTATAGAGGGAAATAAAAGAAAAAAAATAAATAATAATAACCAAAAAATAAGATGGGGCAAAATTTGGTTTGGAAAATTAAGGGAGTGGGTATGGACAGAGACAGGCAAAGGCGATAGGTTGGGAGGGAGACAGTAGGGTAGGTCCGAGCCCGCCTTCAGACTGATCGGCACCACCGCACTCCCTTCACAACGAGACAAGAGGCCGGCCAGCTTCACCTGCCGGCCTGTGTTTTGCTACAGCAGCCTGTGCTGGCCTTGCTTTGCCATGCCTTGTCTGCCTGCCTCTGCCTTAACCCCATGCCAGCTCGCCCTTCTTGTTTGCATTGCCCCATTTCACCATCAATTACTATGTGCACCAGTACCATCCACTGTTCTGCAGGGACTGCCCTGCAGGCAGCTACACCACGAGACTGCATTGAGCAGCCCGTGCACCGTGTTTTGCATCCATCCATCTGCACATGGAGACTGCATTGAGCAGCCCGTGCACCGTGTTTTGCATCCATCCATCTGCACATGGAGACTGCATTGAGCAGCCCGTACACCGTGTTTTGTATCCATCCATCCATCTGCACACGGAGATGGCATTAATGCAGCCCGTCCTCCATTCATTGTTTTGTGTTTTTGCGTCAGTGCCCATCCATTGTTCTGCAGGGACTGCCCAGCAGGCAGCCGCACACGGGGACTGCATTGGTGCAGCCCGTGCACCGTTTTGTGTTCACTGCGCTCATTTCAAGGGGGAGGCCTAAGACTGCATTGGGCAGCCAGCCACATTCCCTGATCACACCTGCATTTGTTTCATGAGCCAGAGACTGCATTTGGGCGGCCTGGCTCCCTGCTTCGAAAATGGCTTGTGGGATGGTGCAGAGCCACCGGGTTGGGGTGAGTTGCCTTCAGCAGCTAAAGAAACAACCAAAAAGAAGGAAGAACGTACCAGAAGGGGGCCGTTTTGAACACTGCCCTGATGACGTCTTGCCTTCAAGCTGCGGAGCACTCACTCTGAAATACCGTTGACATTGCTACGTGCCTTTTTCCCACAGAGTCCATCAGTCCTGGGCCATGGTTTAGTGTAAATGTATAAGGTTGAGGTTAAGGTTAAGAGTAAATTGTAAATGAGTTTTGCTCCCCCTGCATGTTTGTCGTAGCACTGGCAATTTAGATAAGTCGTCTGCATGAGTGAGTTTGTTTAGTTAGTTACTCAGCCCGTAGGTTATTTACTTTTGGGACACGGATACACCAATTGTCGCACTCAGGGATCCGAAAGTAAATCGTACTAGGGGAGAACTTACACATGAAGGCACACGAAAATTTGACGACTCGGGACGAGTCTGTAAAAAGGGGAGGGGGTAGTGTTACGGTTATGTAAATTCACAGAACACCAGTCAGGTTTCCCAGAGATCAGTTATGTCGATAAGTGTGTGTTCAGATTAGATTTCCCACCGATGTCTAAAGGGAATTATTCGTGTAACCGGGCTGTGATCTTTGAGTCAGCCATTATTCTTTTGCTATTTTTATTTTGGAACAACCGCATCTCAACAACCACACCATCCCCACCACAACGCCAACCACACCACTACTTCAACAACCACAACGGCCTTCCCAAAGAATAACACCATGCCAACCAACGCGATGGATTCTCGACAAATAAAGAGGACAAAAGCAACGGTAAAAAACCCGTTGCTCTGATGGTTAAAACAACAAGGTGTTCCAAAGAGAGAAATTCCGATAACGCCTGGGATTTCCCCTCCCAAAAACACACCCGTAGCTGGATTTCGGCGTTGATCCGGAAAGCTACGACTGGATTGCCCGTCTGGTGGGCACGTGCGGCCGCGATTAGTTAAAAGCGGTCGCCGCACGCCGAACGGGTGGAAACCACAACAATATATATATATATATATATATATATATATATATATATATATATATATATATATATATATATATATATATATATATATATATATATATGTATATATATATATATATATATATATGTATATACATATATATATATGTATATATATATATATGTATATATATATATATATGTATATATGTATATATATGTATATATATATATATATATATATATATATATATGTATATATATATATAACAAATTATATTAATTAAAGAATTTACCTCACTCAAATAATTAATTATTGTAATATCGAATGCAATGCAACAGGAACTTGTTCACATGAAAACCAACCAAACTTAGATAAAAGGTAACGATGGAGCCTAAAGACATTCTCACAAGACCTGATCAAACAATCAGCCAAATATTGTTACGAATCTGGCAGCCATGAGCACACAACAGACAGGTCTTATAGATCAGTTATATTGGTATGTACGTGTTTCTTGGTAGGGTCCCGTCCTATGTTTAATGGGTGATTAATTGTACGTGCGCTGTGAATTATTTTATAGTTTGGATTTTTACATCACCAACAACAACGATAACAACAACACTGCTCGCCACACTGTCCGCGCTGTTCACGCGCTCGCCGGCATGTGGGTGTGTGCGGAATTATATGCCCCAGGCAGTGTGGATTTGGCACCAAATATGGTCACGAAGCGTTTTGATCGGACTTGCCCAAATATGGGCACTGAGCGATTTGTTCTGGCTGCACGTCAAATAAGGGTATGCGTCATTTTCCGTCCAATGGGCGACGCGCGGACCAGAGCCGGGGAGACCCTTTGCAAGAAGGCGGAGCAGCGACACACCATCCACCCAATGGGAGCAGGCGACGGGGGAGCGGACCCACCCCGAAGGACGATGGGAATTGATTGATGAGTGCATCCCGTCTGCTCAAGCGCTCTTCTATCTGGGTCTGCGGCTGACTGCATCCCGCGCATCCGAGGCGTCTCATCTGGCGCATTACGACAAGCGGTCGACCATCTCATCACGGGAGATCACCTCGTCTCGCCTCCTCTGGGTTCGGCTGCTCTGGTCCGTTCTTTGGCGAGTGGTGCTCCGGGAAGGTGCGGACGTCGAGCCGCGCGAACGAGGCCAGGTAGCCAGCATGTTCTCGTCCCTCAGCTCGTCTTCCCTCCGAGCTGAAGGGGCAATGAAGACCTCAAGGTCCATCTGTTTCTGGGTATTTCAGTGTGAGTGTGCGCCCGTGGGCCTTGTCTCTAAGTAGAATTGTTTAAGGAATTGCTTGTACATTTGATACCTTTCTTTGTTCGTGATAACTCTGCTCTGTGTTCCCCTCCCCGATTATTGTTATAAATAAATATCCCTTTTGTTGAATGTACCAGCTCATTTCTGTGTTTCTTTCATTGGCTTAGCATGGTGTGTGTTGGGAAATAGCGAAGCAGTAAATTGTTCATTTGGACCGACAGGCCTTGGTAACCATCCGCTCGGGTTACACACGGTTTGAGCACGGTAGTGGCTCGTTCCGCTCGAGGCCTGTCGAGGGTGTGAATTCTCCGGTAAGCTTTGCCGTGTGGGTACTTAGGTATATTGAAGTTGGCAATTAACCCTACCCCACACGGTCGAATTATTGGCGATCCATGGTCCTATAAGGGGGGCTGGCCTTTCGGACTTATCCGAGGGTCACGACCTAAATTCTGGTGTGTTCGGTGGAGCCGACTCCACTGCTCCCCCTAGCGGTCGTGCTCGCCACCGAAACCCGGCCCCACAACAATATCACCTGTTTAACATGATGGAAGAAACCTTCTCAGCACGTTCCACAAAATCATCCTTTACTGAACAAATTCTTGCAAATCTAAGTCGCTGAGATGAAAAGACATTGTAACCCATTACAATTGGTACATTGCCACCTGGAAAGGTGTCCAAGACTCGAGGGAAACAAAAATCATCAACTTTATGATATGCTATGCACTTGTACTAAAGCCATTCTGTCCAACTCGAACCATACCCATCATTGCCCGACAGCTGACACTGACCAGGCACATTCGGACCCAGTGGACAAAATGGCTGTCTCGGGCTTTGTCCCACCGTCGCAGGTGGATCAGGTATCTTGTATGTAATGGGTTCGTCCTGTTTCAGACTTTCCCGGGCCGCCATTTTTGTCTCTGGCTCATTCCGTGTCATTTCAGCCGGGGGTTGCGGTGACCCCGTCAGATTTTTCTGAAAAAATTCTCAAAGCTACCTTAACATAAATGAGGAAGGTTTTCCAAGTTATAGCTCAAAATTCCAAGTAGTGTCCGAGATATGGCCCTACAAACACCCTAGGGGTGTTTCAATTCTGGCAGTTGTGAGTTGCAGATTTGTATCTGAAGCATTTTTTGGAGGGCTCTAAATTCCAGAGTTTTACAAACAGAGTTCTGAAAATTCACACAAATGGTGTCTATTAGTGAAGCTTTCAGAATCTGACATCAAAAATGTTCGACTTAAAATACTTTTTAAGATAAGTACTTTCAAACGTAGTGATTTGTAACATGCAGTCAAAAAAATTTGAGTTTTCAAATTGCTGCCAACAGTCAGTTTATTCATCATGAAGAATTTTGTTGCCCGATTTACATAATCTAGTGACTGGATCATTTACACAAGAAAACTGAAACCTTTTGGAGCAATATCTTGGGTGCTATATGTGTCTGAACTTTGCTCCAAACTAAACGACACTGAAATTTACCCCGGTTTTACCCCAGGTGTTCACCATGTTGACAGTTAAGGCTCAGTTACACCTTGACGTTTTAGCCAGCTTATGCCGATTTTTGGAAAATTTGTGTAAAACGCTGGTACACGTCGAATACGTTATGGGTAAGTTTTGATAACATTGAGAGCATGCTGAAAAACACTGTCATACATCGTAGTACGCTGGCTTTAAATGTTGTACTTTTCGGTTGTCCTCAAATTTTCCATGCTTGAAATTTTAAGACTTATGCCAGCGTATGACTCACACGTTCCGCATAACGCTGGCCATAAGTTGTAGCCACGTTACGCGATCGTTGACACACGTCGACACACGTTACTTGTAAGTTACTCATAAGTCGATACACGTCGAGGTAATGTTTAGCGTACCCGAAACTTATTTCTAACCTATGAGCAACGTGTTGTAGGCACGTTACGCGATCGTTGACACACGTTACTTGTAAGGTATTCATAAGTCGAAACACGTCAAGGTAATGGTTAGCATCAGTGTTCCAGACTCCCTGGGGTTTTTTTCTTCTTCTTCTTCGGTATGACGATGATGTGGACACTTCGATTTCTAGTGCGGTTATAATATAATATAATTAAAAGGCTGCCCCTCAACGATTTAAATCATAACCGCACGAGAAGTCGAAGTGTCGACATCACCGTCATACCGAAGAAAAAAAAAACAAAAAAAAACAGGGAGTCTGGAACACTGACGCTAACCATTACCTTGAGTGTTTAGACTTATAAGCACCTTACAAGTAACCTTTGTCGACGTGTGCCAACGTTCGCATATCGTGCGTACGACTTATTCCCATCGCATGCAAAACGTGTGTCATACGGCAAGTACGTCGTAAAATGTTTAACACTTTTATAATTACAAGATGTACACTTAATACGACGTATGATAGCGTGCTTTAGCATTTTATTCACGCATACCAAACTTACCCATACCGTATTCGACGTGCGCCAGCGTTTTAGACGCATTTTTCAGAGGTCGGCATATGCTGGCAAGATCGCCAAGGTGTCACTGCGATGTTGACACTTCCATTTCTGCGGCGGTTATGATTTGAATCGTTGTGCGGCAGCCTTTTAATAGGCTACGTCACGTCATCGTCGGCGATGCGTGCAGCGCGCTATGCATAAGTTAGACTATCGTTGGGCATAGGTTGGGAAGGCTGACAACAGGCTCAGCATTCGTTGGTATAAGTTAGCTATAACACAACGAAACGTTCTGTGTCCGTTACTAATATGTTATGCATACGACCAACTCGTTATGAATACGTCCGAATCTTTAAAAAAAAAACATCAAAAGTTCAACGTAAGCCAGCGTTTTACATACATTTTAATACGTTGCCATTGCTGGCTAAAACGTCAAGGTGTGACTGGGCCTTTACCCAGCTCTTTTAAATTTTTGTCACTTAAAGACACATACATAGGCAAACTGTGGTAGAAAATTCAAGAGTTGTTCTCAATACGTTCTATTTTTATAAAGGCCCACTATTTAAAAAAAAAACATGTTTGATGAAAGATGTAGAATAAAAGCAATAGGTGTGCTTTTGAAGTGGAAGCCATGCCAAACATTCATAAGTTGGCACCACAATGATCAAATTGTTGTTTTTTGGTCAGAACAAGTATGTGGTTACTTTAATTTGGCTCACATTTTTTTTAAAGGATATTTTAGTTTAAGGCCACCGCCATTCTCAACTACAAATTAAGACACATAATGTGATCATAATAATCACCATTATAAATATTCATTTTCATATCTAATTGTTTCTATACTTAGTGTACATTGTACGAAAGTCTACATCCCTTTGTAAATGTAGGTACAATATCTGATTCAACTTTTTTTTCATAATTTCATATCAAATTGTTTGGACAAATGTACTTGGATCCATTGTACAAAGCGAACAGCGATTAGTTTTATAATTGCCAGGATATAATAAAATTGCTAGGATATAATAATTGCCAGGATATAATAAAATGTAACAATGAGCATTGGCAGTTACTACAGGGCTGTGTATTAGGTTAAAGCCTAAATAAGATAGAGTTGTGCTTCATGCCTAACTTTGGAAATGATTTTGGTACACTTCTTTATGCTTTACTAAACTGATTTATATATTGTTAGATTCCACTTAAGTCATAGTTCCTTACAATATCTTTATTTTTTCTATATGTTTGTAAGTAAATTTTTTTTTTTTTTAAGTAGCTTTTGGGACTGCAGAATCATTAGAAACTAGCCGAAACCCCGTCACAGACGGATTCCGTTCATTCAACCACCCTCACCAGCTCACCCACACTCGAGGGACATGGACTGGACAGGGCGTGCTTGCCCCCTCCTACTCATCCCCGCCCCTGCCGCATTCCCCCTGCCTCCCACCCCCCGCCTTCAATTTGCTTACCCCCGCCCAAAAATTTAATTACCCAGCCCCGCCACCGCCTCTTCACTCCCCGTCCCCAGTCTCTTGATTCCCGCCTCACTTGCCCCTGGGCCTCCGCCCCCTGTCCACCCCCTCACACTCAACCCCGCCTAATTCACCCCAGCCCCCGCCCACTCATCCGCCGCCCCATCTCCCGCTTTCAATTTGCTTACCCCCGCCCAAAAATTTGCTTACCTTGCCCCCCGCCTCTTCACTCCCTGCCCCCGTCTCTTCACTCCCTGCCCCCGTCTCTTCACTCCCTGCCCCCGTCTCTTCACTCCCTGCCCCCGTCTCTTCATCCCCTGCCCCCGCCTCTTCACTCCTCGCCCCGTCTCTTCATCCCCCACCCCCGCCTCTTCACTCCCTGCCTCAGTCTCTTCATCTCCCACCCCCGTCTCTTCACTTCCTGCCCCCGTTTCTTCATCCCCCGCCCCCGCCTCTTCACTCCTCGCCCCCGTCTCAACGAAAAGTGTTTATTCTGCTTCAGAGTTGAAAGTTGACTCTTGCCACTATGTGCGATGCACTCTTACAGGTATGAAGTTTCTTTCAGTCCAGGTCACAGTACCGAGAAAAACGTGACGCGACCACTAGGGGGAGCACAAAATTGGTCCTTCAGTATTAATATATAGAAGATAGATACGATGTTTCTTGTTACATTTTTTGTGTCAAATTCACATTCTGAGGTAGTCAGCATGTGCGGAAGAGGGTTTTACATTGCAGACGCTATTTTCGAGGAGTGGAATTACACCTCTCAGCAGTAACGGTCTATCGACGACGGACGTGATGACGTCAGCGAATGGCCGATGATGTCATGACGTCCTGACGCCTCTCAGCGGTGACGTCACATGTCGCCATGTAAACGAATGTAAAACGAAAAGTGTTTATTCTGCTTCAGAGTTGAAAGTTGACTCTTGCCACTATGTGCGATACACTCTTACAGGTACGAAGTTTCTTTCAGTCCAGGTCACAGTACCGAGAAAAACGTGACGCGACTGCTAGGAGGAGCACAAAATTGGTCCTTCAGTATTAATATATAGATTGATGCTTTTTAAAAAAAAATTTCGTTTAAAAATAGAGGGATTGAGAACAACTCTTGAATTTTCTTATATCTCTTATAAACAACAACTTACCTCAAAAAGTATTTTAAGTAGAACATTTTTGATGTTCAGATTCTGAAAGCCCCACTAATAGACACCATTTGTGTGAATTTTCAGAACTCTGTTTGTAAAACTCTGGAATTTAGAGCCCTCCAAAAAATGCTTCAGATACAAATCTGCAACTCGCGACTGCCAGAATTGAAACACCCCTAGGGTGTTTGTGGGGCCATATCTCGGACACTACTTGGAATTTTGAGCTATAAGTTGGCAAACCTTCCTCGTATATGTTAAGGTAGCTTTGAGAATTTTTTCAGGAAAATCTGATGGGGTCACCGCTGAATTTCATTTTTTTGGCTGATTTGACACGGGTACTTAGGTATATTGTTAATTATTGTACAGTGTACACGGTAGCGGCTCTGGGGTCGGCACGACCCCTCTGGTCATGCTGTGGTGCTGTGTCATGCCCTGTTCATGCTGTGCCGTGTTCGTGCTGTGTCGAGGTCCTGCCCCGGTGGAGGGTTGGAGTGATGCTTGGGGGGGGAGGGGTGTGGGATGGTGGTGGGTATTGTGGGGCGATAGTTGATTGGGAATTGTGGGGAGATGGTTTTGGGGCGGGGCTGGGGGTGGTGTGGGATGGTGAAGGGGTGTGGGATGGTGGTGGGTATTGTGGGCCGTGGAGGTGATGGCTGATTGTGGAGGGGGGGAGTGATGCTGGGTGGAAGGGGTGGGGGAGAAGGGGGAGGGACTCTGAAAGTTTGTGTCAGTGAAATCTTCTTGGAGGAGTGGATGATGACAAATACTTTCTCTCCACTATAAATAGATGCTGCTTCATTTGAATCGTAGTAATTGGTGTTGATAATTGATAATTATTTTCAGGTGCTCTTGTTGTAACTGCCAGGCAATGGTAACAGGTGTTTGATTCACCGCTCAAATCGTCCACGTACATGTGGCTGTAGCTCGGTACAGATGGTGCTGCAGTTTCAAGCGACGGATGTTTCTTCCACTTAATCGTGGGGATGGCATCCTCTCTCTCAACCGTGGTGTTTAACCACAAGATCGAGCCATCTCTGTTGTTTCATAACATCTCTCTGTAACATGTTCTGAGCACAAAAACGAACATTTTCTCTGCCCGATCCACACTGTCGGTATGTCGGACAAACCTCGTCCAATTTCTGACAAACTTCGGGTGTTACGGCCATTGTTGTAGCATTAAACCATCTCGGTTTTATTACTGTACAACCACCAAGGATGCATCGACTTGGGATATTATTATTTGTAGAAAATCGAAAATTATTCGCCGTTTGAGTTGAATTCCCTGGTGTGTACCCCGATCTGAATAGGTACACCGTATCCCTGCGTGTCGTAAAAGGCGACTAAAAGGGTTGGCGTCAGGAAGGGCATCCGGCCATAAAAACATTGCCTCAAAAGGAAACCATGATGAGTACAACTGATGGGCAGGGTACAGCCCAAGTACCCCGTGGGGGTCCTCACCCCCCTCGTTAAAACTCAAGGTGGGGAACCCGATCGAAGCAAGGGAGGAAATTTTTCCATTTATGATGACCAATCGTCTGATGCCCCACGTGGAGATCTGTTTCTGAGGTTTGGTACATGGAATGTAGGGACAATGACAGGGAGATCTGGAGAAGTGGTTGAAACATTGGTCAGAAGAAGAGTGGACATATGTTGTGTGCAGGAGACACGGTGGAAGGGAAGTGGTATGAGAATGGTGAAGGGAAGGCAGGGGCAGAAGTACAAGTTTATGTGGCAAGGGTGCCCGGAAGGCGTGCATGGTGTTGGTGTCATGTTTTCTGAGGAGTTTGTAGTCAGTGTAGTGAGTGTGACTAGAGTGAGTGAAAGGTTGATGATGGTGAGAATTGTGATCGGAAAGCTCTTGGTGAAAGTCATCTCGGGATATGCTCCGCAGGTCAGTCGAAGCGATGAAGAGAAGAACATGTTCTGGTGTGCGATGGAGAAGTTGATGGAAAATGTGAAAGATAAGGAAGTTGTTGTGGTTGAAGGAGACTTGAATGGACATGTGGGAAGGAGTCCAGACGGTTTTGAGGGAGTCCATGGGGGTTATGGATATGGTGTGAGAAATGGAGAGGTGAAAGGATCTTGGAGTTTGCTGATGGAGCTGATTTGTTGATTTGTAATACTCAATTCCAGAAAGCGGATAAGAAGCTTATTACATACACGTCAGGTGGGTTGACGACAACCATTGACTACCTGATGGTGCGTCAGCGAGATAGGGGAAACCTCCGGGACACAAAGGTGATCCCAGGGGAGGAGACTGTTTCGCAGCACCACCTGGTTGTCTGCGATATAAGGGTGAAAGGTGCGTGGAGAATTCAGCGGGTGAAGTACCAACCGAGGATGAAGGTGTGGAGGTTGAAAGAGGCGACAGTGAAGGAAGCATTAAGAGAGAGGCTGAGTATGGTTGAGGATGATGTGGTTGAGCTTGAAAGTGGTTGGATGTCAATGAAAGATAGTCAATTGGGAGCCGTTGGTGAGGTATGTGGATGGACAAAAGGACCACCGAGGCACTCGGAAACATGGTGGTGGGGTGATGAAGTTGGAAAGACGATTGAAGAGAAGAGGAAGAAGTTCAAGGAATGGCAAAAGGCAAAGGATACGGTGGAAGAAGAGGCAGCACATGAAAGCTATAAGGAAGCCAAGAAGGCTGCAAAGAAAGAGGTAGCAAAGGCGCAGGAGGCCCATTGGAAAATGTTCGGAGAACACTTGGATTCGGAGGAGGGTAAGAGAGCGGTATTCAGGATTGCAAAGCAGATAGCGAGAGAGAGATTTGATGTGACGGGGGTGAGTTGCTTGAAGGATGAAGTGGGAGAAATTGTTATGGACTCAGATGGAATTAAAAGAAGATGGAAGAGATATATGAAAAGGCTGTTGAATTGAGAAAATGAATGGGATAGAAACATCGAGAGTAACCCAGTTTTAGGACCAGCAGAGAAGATAACTGAGAAGGAAGTTGAGGAAGCTATAAGAGCAATGAAGAGTAGAAAAGCAGGAGGGCCGACGGGAGTTGTGGGAGATATGTTGAAGGCAGCGGGAAGTTGGGGTGTGAAGAGAATGACAGAGATCTGTAATCTGGTGGTGAAAGAAGGCGCATTCCAGTGGATTGGGAACTGAGTACCCTCGTCCCTCTGTACAAGGGGAAAGGTGACCCTCTGGACTGTGGCTCCTATAGAGCAATAAAGTTATTGGAGCATGGAATGAAGGTATTGGAAAGGGTGTTGGAGAAGAGGATAAGGAAGAAGGTAAAGATTGACGAAATGCAGTTTGGATTTATGCCAGGAAGAGGAACGACAGATGCAATTTTTATTGTAAGGCAGTTGCAGGAGAAGTACATGGAGAAGAGGAAGAAGTTGTTTTTTGGGTTTGTTGATCTGGAGAAAGCATTTGATAGGGTCCCACGCGAAGTAATGGCATGGGCATTGAGGAAGTTAGGAGTGGAGGAATGGTTAATCAGGGTAGTGATGGCCATGTGCGAGAGAGCACGCACAGCTGTAAGGACGAAGGATGGGAACAGTGGTGAGTTTGAGGTGAGGGTAGGAGTGCACCAGGGGTCGGTACTAAGTCCACTTCTATTTGTAGTTGTGATGGAGGTGCTGGCTCGGAGGGTAAAGGAGGGTATACCGTGGGAGCTGCTGTATGCAGATGATCTGGTGTTTATTGCAGAGAGTATGGATGGACTGAAGGAGAAGATGATCAAGTGGAAGGAATGTATGGAGGCAAAAGGTTTGAAGGTGAATATTGGAAAGACGAAGGTGATGGCACGTGGTAAAGCATGTGGTGAGGTGGAAAGGACTGGGAAGTGGCCATGTGCTGTGTGCAGGAAGGGTGTCGGAGTGAACTCCATTCAGTGTACAATGTGTGCTGAATGGGTTCATCGAAAATGTAGTGGGGTGAGAGGGTCATTAACCAGTGTGGCAGCTACATTCAAGTGTAAGGTGTGCATCGAGGGAGCAGCAGATGAAGGAATTGTTGAGTTGGATCTTGGAGATGGTGTGAAGCTGGAAGGTGTGAAAACATTTTGCTATCTCGGAGACATGCTGAATGGAGAAGGTGGAT
>NC_140963.1:67591409-67621409 GCF_056783735.1 Eptatretus burgeri | reverse complement strand
ATGGCATCGGGGCAGTGCTCTCCCACAGGATGGACGATGGTTCCGAGCGGCCTGTTTGTTTTGCATCCCGGACCCTGTCCGCAGCAGAGCGGGAATATGCCCAGATCGAGCGTGAGGCTCTCAGCCTCGTCTGGGGTGTGCGGAGGATTCATCAATACCTGCTGGGGCAGCATTTCACTTTGCAGACGGATCACAAACTGCTTCAATTCATCCTGAGACCCGAACGCGGGGTACCGGTGGTAGCGGCCGCGCGAATACAGCGGTGGTGTATATTTCTTGCTGCTTACAACTACGATATTCAGTTCCGAAGCACCGAGAAGCATGCTAACTGTGACGGGCTCTCGCGCTTGCCTTGCGTGGAGGGTCCAGCTGCGTCTGAGTCGGCCGACCGGGTTGATGTGTTCGCGCTGGGCCAGGTCCAAAGCGGGCCGATCACGGCCAGACAGGTCGCGGTGGAATTTGCTCATGATCCAGTGCTTGCCTGTGTCGTCCAGGCGATTTCTACGGGGAATTGGAGCGATCAACCTTCAACACCGGCATTTCAGTCTTTCGCGTCGCGCGCATCGGAGCTGTCGTTGGTCCAACGGTGCATTATGTGGGGAATGAGGGCGGTGATTCCACCGAAGTTCAGGCAGTGGTGTTTGGAAGAATTGCATGTCAGTCACCTTGGCGTCGTCAGGACCAAGAGTCTTGCTCGTAGCCTGTTGTGGTGGCCGGGGTTGGACAAAGACATTGAGCAGTTGGTTAAGCGTTGCACCACGTGTCAAACAGATGCTGATAACCTGCGTCGAGCTTCAGGACGATGGCTTACCCCATACAGGGCCTGGCAGAGGGTCCATGTGGATTTTGCGGGGCCGGTTAATGGCAAATTGTTTTTGATTGTGATCGATGCATTCTCTAAATGGCCGGAGGTTGTAGTAATGCAGCATACATCAGCAAACATTACAGTAGAAACACTGCGGATGATCTTTGCTAATAAAGGATTACCCGAGATTCTGGTCTCTGATAACGGTCCGCAGTTCATCGCAGGTGTATTTGATGAGTTTATGCGTCAAAATGGTATTCGACATCTAAGGTCCGTACCGTATCATCCTGCGACGAATGGGCAGGCGGAGTCGTTTGTTAAGATGTTGAAACGGGTTTTGCGCGGGGGGGGGGGGGGGTGTTGCACCTGTGCAGACGGTGGTCGATGTCTTTTTGCTCCAATACAGGAACGCTATTCATCCTGTCACGGGCGATTCTCCTGCCATTCGTCTCTATGGACGAGTATTGCGGTGCGACCTGGAGGGTCGGTGAGTGGGGCGGTGTCGCGCCCGACGCTGCTGCACGGTTTTGATGTGGGACAGCGGGTAATGGTGCGCGATTATTTCCACGGTTCCAAATGGGTGCCGGCTGTGGTCTCTGTGGTGCTAGGGCCAGCGAATTGCATGGTACGGACTGATGGTGGGGAGGTGTGGAAGCGGCACATGGACCAAATGCATGATCGCTGTTCAGCGTCACCCCCCCCCCCGTGCCGAGCGATGTGGGACCCCCTCCTGTGTTGTCGCTGTGGCCAGACGTATCGCCAGGGCCGGACGTGCCGACGCCCGCGGGGTCTTCACCTGATTCAGTCCTGCCCGAGGACGACGGGCGAGCTGTTCGGCAGGGGGCAGATGTTGTTGCGTATGGGGCAAGTCCGGCGGGGGTCTCACCTTGACCGAGCCGGGAGGCGTCTGAGCCTGGGCCGTCTGGCGTCGCTGCCCGCCCGAGGCGGGTCAGAACACGGCCGCGGTACTTGGAGGATTTTGACTGTTGATTGGTTTCGTTTGGTCATGTTATAATTGTCATTTCATCATTTGAATTGTCATTTTACGGGGGGAGGAGTGTGCTGTATCACGTGATTGGGTTTTCGTATATCATGACTCGCCCGCTGGGGGTGACAGTGATGTACATTCGGACGCGCAATAAAGCGGAGTTACTGCTAATGCTCTCGCCCTCCATGTTCCGCTGCGCCTCGGACACCACAACGCCCGCTTTGTGGAGCTATTTTTGAATATGCAAGTCCAGTGTACTGTATGTTATTTAACAGGAGCAATTAAGAATGTGAATCTTCTCGAATTGACTCTCAAAATTGCTCTCGTATACACAGTGAGGAAGATTTAATAAAATAGCCGAGAAGATTATCTGAAATAGTGAGGAAGATTGAAGAAAATAGGAAGATTAAATAAAGCAGCAATGAAGAGTAAATAAACTAGTGAGGAAGATTAATAAAATAGCGAGTAATATAGAATAAAATGGTGAGGTAGATTAAATATAATCGTGAGGAAGAGTAAATAAAATATTGAGGAAGATTTAATAAAATAGGAAGATTAAATAAAGCAGCAATGAGGAGTAAATAAAATGGTGAGGTAGATTAAATAGTGAGGAAGAGTAAATAAAATATTGAGGAAGATTTAATAAAATATTGAAGATTTAATAAAATACTGATGAATATTTAATAAAACAAGCGATACCCGAGCACATGCACGGGATAGCAGTACAACATAGCTGGTAGCAGACGACAGACCGTACACGGGGAATGACAAAAATACGCATTGGGCAAAATGCAAGTGGTACTATGGAACGCCAAGACTTCCCACACATTGTCGGCATGTCCGCAAAGTGCCACAGCAATTTCATAGGGATCGTGTGACGGCGAGCCGAGTTTTTAGTGTGCAAGCTTGGTATTATAATCGAGATATTGAAGATTAAATAAAATACTGAGGAAGATTTAATAAAAACTTGAAGATTGAATGAAATACTGAGGAAGATGTATATACAGAAAGCCCACGTGCAGGCAGAAACCATCTCCGATTTTGGAAATTCTTCCGAGAAAAAAGTTGACGTCATAATATCGCCAATTCCATTATCTCTGGAAACTAGGCAAGCTGTTTGAATTTCGTTTGCGGGAATCAAGCCGGGCAATAGCACAGATAATTTATCGCAAACCTGATACATCACAATGACGTCATATTCGTTATATGACATCATCATTAAGAGGATGAGGATCTTAGCTCATTTGAGCTTGTTTTTTTAAATCAAAAGTGAATCCAGCATTCAATTTATCTTCACATTTTATTCCATTATTTAATTACAATGGTTTTTGTCATGTAACATTGTGTTTTTGTATTAGGTAAAATGTGTTAAAGTATCTTGGTCAAAAAAATATGTATAGCCAACTGTACACGGGGTGACTGTGTGGAATCGAAACCTGTTAATTGCCATTGGTTCGTATTACATCTGCAATCCAGAGGAGTGTTCCATCATCAATCGGCTTGCTATTGCTTGCCAAGCCAGACGTTCCCCATCAACCGTTTCGTTGGAGTGCTTGCTTGAGTGCTTAAACAGCTTGTCGAGCGCTCTACAAGCTGATTGGTCCGTCCCTTGTGGGCGGAGCGAGTGGCACTGAGCTCGTCCCTTGTGGGCGGAGCGAGTGGAACGTGTCCGGTCACGTGTTTGCATGTTGACAACAGTCATCGTTCCTGGGCCGCGCGATTTCGTTTGACGTTCCGGTTTGTAACATTCTGTCGGTGGCCGCCGTCCGTTGATTACTGTTCACGGAAGGTCGTCACTCCGCTTTGCCTTCGCAGACAACCACGCACGAGGTTCGTTTGTTCTGTCGAAACGCCGACGGCATATGGTACGTAACGGCTACAAATAGAATTGGAGACATACCTTACTACTACTGTATGTGTACAGTATCTGTTTTGGGATTTTTCATCGAATACCTTGGGTACCTGGCATGGTGGCAAAACATCGACCGAGCACTTGTGCACATCTCTCACCTGGCCACCACTTGACGGTTTCCATTTTCATGCTTCTCGTGTAAATGAGCTATAATGATTTCTGTTTGTGGAGCGGGTGCGGGCAGCCCTTCCATGAGCCTCGACCCTGTATGCAGCAGGTTCGAATAGCTCATATCCGTTTGAAGACATCGCATGTAATGTGCGTTGCCACCCTCATATCCGCCACCCCTCACCTCCGCTCGCACCCGCTGCCCCTCACCAGTGCCCACACCCGCTGCCCCTCACCAGTGCCCACACCCGCTGCCCCTCACCAGTGCCCACACCCTTGCTCTCACCAGTGCCCACACCCGCTGCCCCTCACCAGTGCCCGCACCCGCTGCCCCTCACCAGTGCCCGCACCCGCTGCCCCTCACCAGTGCCCGCACCCGCTGCCCCTCACCAGTGCCCGCACCCGCTGCCCCTCACCAGTGCCCGCACCCGCTGCCCCTCACCAGTGCCCGCACCCGCTGCCCCTCACCAGTGCCCGCACCCGCTGCCCCTCACCAGTGCCCGCACCCGCTGCCCCTCACCAGTGCCCGCACCCGCTGCCCCTCTTCTCCGCCCGCACCCGCTGCCCCTCTTCTCCGCCCGCACCCGCCGCCCCCTCTTCTCCGCCCGCACCCGCCGCCCCCTCTTCTCCGCCCGCACCCGTTTCCCCCTCTTCTCCGCCCGCACCCGCTGCCCCCTCTTCTCCGCCCGCACCCGCTGCCCCCTCTTCTCCGCCCGCACCCGCAGCCCCTCTTCTCCGCCCGCACCCGCTGCCCCTCTTCTCCGCCCGCACCCGCTGCCCCCTCTTCTCCGCCCGCACCCGCTGCCCCCTCTTCTCCGCCCGCACCCGCTGCCCCCTCTTCTCCACCCGCACCCGCTGCCCCCTCTTCTCCGCCCGCACCCGCTACCTCCCCTGCCCCGTTAGAGTCGCACCTGCCCCGTTGGAGTCGCACCTGCCCCGTTGGAGTCGCACCTGCCCCGTTGGAGTCGCACCTGCCCCGTTGGAGTTGCACCTGCCCCATTTGAGTCGCACCTGCCCTATTGCGTTTGGCTCATTAATAATCCACTAGTCTCCATGTGTACAGATTTTTTGCTGAAATCAATGAACACTTAAAATGTGGTTTTTTTTGGTGCACTTTGACAACATGTAGAAGCTGTCCTTCCTCTTCCTCTTATCTCAAGCTCCTCATTTCCCTTTTTTTGTCCCTCTTTGAATTTCCTCAACTTACGAACTAACACACCCACATGTGCACATGTAAATTGTATGTTTATTTATAATCGTGTGCGTGCATCACTTGATCAGTTTATCAGTACGTTCCATGTACGGGGAAACCCTGTGATTCAAAAGCACATTTTCACTGACGTTTGGTTCACGTCAGTGTCGAGAGTCGTGATTCTGATTCGATCAGATATTAATTTGCTTGATTAAAGCCTCGTCAAATGAGTCTTCCGAGAACATCTTTGTACATTTTTCACCTTGCTTGGTGAACGTGGTACAAAATATATGTTTTTGTAAAACGATTCAAATCCTTAATTGAAACTGACAAGTGACTTGGCTCCCAACTTGTGAATATCTCAACGTCTACATTTATTCTTACTTGTGAGTGACTGGTGACAATCACCTTCCTGGAGTGTCATTTAAAAAAAAATTGTGTTTGTTGTGTACCCCCACCAATCAGCATTTATTTGTGTTACATACAACTTTTAAGTTACAAGGAAGAGTGTGTTTCTACATGACTTCATTGGCATGAATATGACTCTGCTGTCCTATCCTGTCAATTTCCTCAGACATGCAAAAGACTGAAGAGCATCTCTTGAGTGAACATGTCTACTTTTGAGACTGGATACCGCAGATTAGAATCTTGTGATGAAGAGGAATCGCCAAACAATGACAGGGAAGTACTGGTGCATGTACCAGAGGCCAACAAAGGTACTGCATTTTATGAAACCTGTCATAACCATGTTTACTACAATTTATTTGTTTCCTACAAGCTTTGCACTTTGTTTCAGCTCCTTCCCCTTTTGTTTTCCTCATCAATTCCCCTAGCTCGATGGAATCACATCGAAAACCTGGATTATTTTTTCACAAGAGTATCCTTGCCTTCACTCCCCCCCCCCAATCTCTTGTCATTTCTAACTCGTGTTACATGGATGTGCCTGTCAATCCTTTCCAACCCACCCCATTCTTGGCTGTCTTCTATTATTCTAGCGTCTGTCAATGATGCTTATAAAGTACTATCTATCAGACAAGGGGAGTCATTTAATGGTGAAAAGTGTTTGTAGAGCTGTAACGATACAAAAAAGCGAAACTAATTTTCATGTCAGTTGGGGATATGGTTTTAAAATTGAAAATAAATGATCGTGTTTTCTAGATATGATGGCAGTCGGGCAAAGACCGTTCAAAAACGAAACATGTTTGTCTGATTCTGGAGAGCTGCACTTCCAATTTACTGATCTTTTGATGAGACTCGCACGGTCGTTCAATGGCAACCGGCTCTTTTTATATTTTTGATCATGGGGAAAGAGCGATAGATCGTTGAATGTTGTGATTGCGGTCATGGCGACACGTGGAAGCTCCTGTGCGATGTGTTGCCGTAGCTGCGTAAAGCATTCTCGGCATTTCCACGCCAGTGAACACTGTGTCACGTGCTGTGTGACAGCACTTGTGAAAGAGGTTTCTGCTGAGCGTAAGAATCTTACCGGCTGAAATTTGTACAGGAGATTAGCTGCTGCAGCTCTCACGTTGTAGTACGTTTTGAGCGCTGTAAACGGTTTAGAAATAGACGTGAATTGGTAATAGTTGGCAAAAATGCTCACATATACAACCGAGTGTTTTTACTCTTGTCAGCATCGCTTGTGTCGAACAGATCATTTTGGGCAATCGCCATATCAGTGTGTTGCTGTGTGTTGTTATCGGAGAACAGTATGTGAAATGTGGATACATTCATGCGTTCACATCTGACATTCGATAATATCTTGGAGACAGATCTAAAATTTCTCTGTTACTGGCATTAAGGTATTATCACGCAGGTGAAGCAACTGCATATGTCTTGTACTAAGGGGAATTAGGTCAAGTCATGTATGATCTTTATACAGGAGATTGGGCTGCCATGGATCTCCTCAGGCCAAGGCATTCTTCTGGCTGCTAACCTCAAACATTCTGCATAGCTCAATCCAGTTCACTGCTTTTATGTCGGTCTTCCAAGTGTTTATTGGTCTACTTCTCACTCTCTTGCCTTCATCCATGCCTTTCGATCATTTTTTATTTTTTATTTTTTATTTTAACTGTAAACCATCGTGATGAAAGACATCGTCAAAATAATCCACCTTTTGTTTCTTGATGGTACCTATATAACAAGCTTTCCTTCAGCTTAATTGCCCTTAACGCATATTCGTTTGTCTTTCGCCATGTCCCAGGGATTATTGAGCATCCACCTATACACCCACATCTCAAAAACCTCCAGCTGGCTTACCATTACGAATTACCCACGCCGATCTGCACCATAAAGCAGTGTTAACTGCACAGAGTATTTAGCTATTCTTGGTATTTAGTATTATTGCATCTCAGCCATTTACTCCCTGCACTCAGCACAGAACGCCTTGCCCATCTCTCAGCCATTTACTCCCTGCAATCAGCACAGAACGCCTTGCCCTTCTTTCAGCCATTTACTCCCTGCACTCAGCACAGAACGCCTTGCCCTTCTTTCAGCCATTTACTCCCTGCACTCAGCACAGAACGCCTTGCCCATCTCTCAGCCATTTACTCCCTGCACTCAGCACAGAACGCCTTGCCCATCTCTCAGCCATTTACTCCCTGCACTCAGCACAGAACGCCTTGCCCATCTCTCAGCCATTTACTCCCTGCACTCAGCACAGAACGCCTTGCCCTTCTTTCAGCCATTTACTCCCTGCACTCAGCACAGAACGCCTTGCCCATCTCTCAGCCATTTACTCCCTGCACTCAGCACAGAACGCCTTGCCCATCTCTCAGCCATTTACTCCCTGCACTCAGCACAGAACGCCTTGCCCATCTCTCAGCCATTTACTCCCTGCACTCAGCACAGAACGCCTTGCCCATCTCTCAGCCATTTACTCCCTGCACTCAGCACAGAACGCCTTGCCCATCTCTCAGCCATTTACTCCCTGCACTCAGCACAGAACGCCTTGCCCATCTCTCAGCCATTTACTCCCTGCACTCAGCACAGAACGCCTTGCCCATCTCTCAGCCATTTACTCCCTGCACTCAGCACAGAAGGCCTTGCCCATCTCTCAGCCATTTACTCCCTGCACTCAGCACAGAACGCCTTGCCCATCTCTCAGCCATTTACTCCCTGCACTCAGCACAGAACGCCTTGCCCATCTCTCAGCCATTTACTCCCTGCACTCAGCACAGAACGCCTTGCCCTTCTTTCAGCCATTTACTCCCTGCACTCAGCACAGAACGCCTTGCCCTTCTTTCAGCCATTTACTCCCTGCACTCAGCACAGAACTCCTTGCTCTTCTCTCAGCCATTTACTCCCTGCACTCAGCACAGAACGCCTTGCCCTTCTCTCCCAACTTCCTCCCCAACTAAGGGTGACTGTACCAAAACTATTTCACGGTAGCGCTCCACATCCCGATCCACAGAGAGCCAATCCCAAAGCTTGTCCTAAGTCTTTCACGAACCAGTTGGCCAAGCCTCACATTCGACTAAGTTTAGAGTAGGAATTTTGAATTTGTTCAGGGTGCCAGCGATAGCTCGCTGACTCTTTGCGAAAGACTCAGATGTTTAATGTCCACCGACTTGTGCCGGCAGACAGGAAGCCCAGGACGCTCACTTTCCGAGAGTAACATCCATCCGAAGGATGGCACACATTGATGAATGATCCTGCTTGTGAAACACCAGGATGACAGTTTTTAGCTGCATCGAGATTCGACCCAGGCTGGACAGCTTAGAGGCGAGTGTGCGTTATGAATGCGGTTATGTGTCAAATAAAAGTCACAATTGGGTTGTAAGGGTGTTTGGGGCAATATCGCATGTCACACTTGAAGCCATGGCTGGGAGAAACTGCAGATGATGCTCCAAGATGCAAATTATAAACAATTCATATGCAGTCCACATATATTCTGATTGCTAGAAAAATCGGACAGGCATTGGCAAACATCATTCATGAGTGAAAACTCATTTAAGCACCTTTATTTTCTAAAGATCATTGTGACCTCACTGGCGGCCTACCACCCTACCTAGGTGCGGCGGCAGAGGGGTGAGGGTGGGGGGAGGTGCGGCGGGGTGGGGGGGTGGGAGAGAGGAGCAAATTTAGTTGTTACAACCTCCGTCGTGTGACCCTGAGTCCTCCTGGTAAGTTTGGTTGAGATTGGATGAGTAACGACTGGATGTATCGTGCTCGTATAGATAGACACCAAATTGTGCATGATCACCATTGTCTTTATATTTTTGTTTATTTTCATTCCATATTATTTTCCTTTCTCATTCACTGCCATCACTATCCTCTGCAGCTGCTTTGGTAATCCTGCTGTTAGTGTAGTGTATTGTCAGCCTCCCTGAAGTTATTGAGGAGTGTACCCTAACTACTACCCCTTTCCTTCCTTAATTTTCTCTGAATGAGTTTTATGTTTAGGTTAAACAGCAATGGCTTTTCCTGACACCTTTTCGTATTCTAATCTCAGTGAGCCTCAGGATGGAGAACTACTGCATGTCAGAACAAAATCAATTGCCTGTCACTTGCATTTGTAAGGAATATAGTTCAGCCTTCCAAAGATGATATATTATTGCGGTTCTGGCTTTGAGTTGGTGAGAGAGATACTCATAGTGTAACTCTAGTTCTTTCGTAGTATTTTGTTAAGTTTGGTGTCCTGTGTACGTTTAAGCAGATACGTGTTACGATTGTAGAGATAGGTGTCCGATACATGTTATTTTCTGCTTCTCCACTCAGGTGTGCATCCATTTCCTTACCACACAGTGCATAAAATGTGCTTCTCAGCCGTATACTTCCTGCGCTCAGTGCAGAGCGCCTTGCCATTCTTCCCCAACCTCGTAAAATTCCTATAACCAGCTTTGTGCCAAGAAGTCCGTACCAGATGGCACATCTATCATTAAGGGTGACAGTGCTCCAAAACCATTTCACGGTGGTGCTTCACGCTCCGATCTGCGGAGAGCCAATCCACCGTTGCCACTGCAATTGGGATGGCGTTGCACCAATCACGAGCAGAGAAGAGGGTCCCACTCAGCCGAGATGCCACCAATGAGAGGGGTGGGGGTTCGCGAGGAGAGAGGGTGGGCGGGGATAAAAAGGGGAGCACACACAGTCTGTAGAGGACGAGAGAATATTGAGTCGGTTGTCCAGTCTGCTTGAGTCAATTTCAATGGGGTGGTGTTTTCAGGTGTTGTTATTTGGGACTGTTTAGGGACTACTTCCTTTGCATAAAATTTTCGAATATATATATATGTATATATATATATATATCATTGAAATCATTATTTTATTAAAATTGAAGTAGCACTGTGCGAGGTATTGTGTTCTATGAACTCTCCAATTTGTCCAAACGTTGCCTCCTCACAATTGAGTATATGTCGCATGAGAGTCACCTGCAAATAACTTTGTGGGAGGAGGAGAGGGGTTGGGACTCAAAGACTGTGGGAGATGGAGCTTCTGATGGAGACCTTAACCCCACAGCTGATAGCTCAAGCAATGGATTTGTGAAAGCGGGACAAAGAATAACTGGGGGGGGGGGGGAGGTGAGGGAGGCTGATGTATCCTGTGAATGAAAAGATTTGTTCACCAGCTGAGACCTGATGAATGAGCAGAAAAGTGTATGGAGAGCCATGAGATTGGAGAGCATGTTGCCTATTTAAAAGGAAGATATTGCAAATAATTTGCATTATGTCTTTTGTTCACCGTTCAGGTACATAATATGTTAATTTGCTTTCTCCATTTGCAATGCATGTAAATCCAAGTGCCCTATGGTGCAAAGTACCATAATGTATCGATAATTTTTATGAACCAATGCAAATGCAGTTTTAAATCATTTTTTTAAAATTTAAATTGAAGAAGGAACATTTGAAGGAGCTATATTTCTTTCTTTAATGACAAATGCTCATTTGTTTGTTGATTTTAACCTTGATTTAACCACAACAGATATATCATTTCCATCAGAAGAATGGATTTGCTTGCATGATGATGGCGGAATTTTTTGAATTGGTGTAAGTTTTTAGCCAATGAGATGGACACGTGAGCCGGTATACAAAAGCTGGAGTGGAGTGGATGATCTTTGTTTAAAAATTTTTTTTTTTTTAATCCATGTGAAGTTCATTAAAATGTCATCTCTTTTTTTATATTATTTAATTCCTACATTAATTTTGGTGTGACAATTTGTGACATTCGATTGCTTGAAGTTTTTTTTTTTTCTGGTGTAAGTTGCACACTTTATTTTTGACGATTCTCACCCAAATGGTATTTCAAATGTTTAGGTTATTTTGGCGGATTTAAAAATGAAATGCGTTTCAGTAATGACCACACGTAATCTGTTTATAGTCAGTGATTATACCACATGCAATCTTTTCTGTTGCAGAGTTGTTGTGCTAGCATATCATTTGAATCATTGACTGATGTTCTGTTTTGAAGATAATGTCTCTCGCATCCGTTATTTATTTGTTTGTATTTGTTGTTTTTTTTTGCTTATTTTCAATATATATCGATCATTATTACTTCCGCCACCGAAGGTGAAGGAGGTGATGTTTTCACCCCTTTCTGTTTGTTTGTTCGTCTGTGTACAGGATATCTCAAAAAGTTGTGGACGGATCCCGATGAAATTTTGTGGACAGGTTCGGGGTGTGACGAGGACGAACCGATTAGATTTTGGTGAAGATCCGGATCTGGATCTGACTACTAGAATTTTTTAAATGATTCTTCACCATTGAGAGATCCGGCCAAAAACGATATAGTACTGTATAGTATGATATTTCATAAATGTATTGGACCCGATATGTTCTCGTGGATCAGGCATTGCGTGGCAGAGCTATGCGCTCTACCGAGTGCCCTTTTAGTTGCCAGTGTGATGTTCGGGGTGTTGATTTGTGTTCATGTTTTTTGTAGTTGTCTTGTTGAAGAGCTGTAAAGTCCTTTAAAGTTGTTATTTTCTGAGGGGGATTGCCCGAGGCTTGTTTATACTGCACGTTTGCCTCTCCAAGGTTGGACAGTGTTGCTCTTTACTCGCTTTGTTTTGCAAGTTTCTTGTGCATAGCTTTTGTGGTTCATAAAATGTTTCAGTTGTGTTTCTTAAAGTTCATCACGCAGAGAGTGTGCTTGCTTTAAGACAATTGTCTGAAATGGTGAATCGAGCAGATCAGGCTGAAAACGTTGTCAGTGTGTTGATAGCACAAATTATTCAATAATACGATATCATCCGTGCAATTGTCATCCCAACAGCAGCTTCTTCATCGTGGCATTTTACATGGAAAGCCAAAATTGTCCAACAACTTGCAATCTGATAATTATATCTGATGATAATTTTCTGATCGGATAATAGTATCCGGATCTGATAATTTTTTCAGTTATTCTTCACTATTGAGAGATAGGGCTAAATGAACACATAGCTAAACAAATCTTAAGGGAACACCCACAGTTTGTTCATTGTAATATTTTGACAACTTTTTTCAAAGTCTAAAAGTATATTCTGTGTCGTATCAGTGCATGTGCTCCCTGTCCTCCCCCTTTCTTCCTCCACCCCCTTTGCAGGCAGTTTCTTTTTGTAGTGACATTCACTACATTTCTTGTGAACTGCGTTGATTATGACATCCTGTTTGCTAACAAGCGTCCCACTGACACTCCGGGAAGGCAAGACGTCCCTCGCAAAGTTCGCTTGGAAGATGCCATATTCCCAGAAGTGCAGTGCAGGAGGAGGTATCATGACATTGCTACATCAAGTGTTTCTTTGCACAGTCTGATATCAATTTCACCCAATTCGTAAAATTTTATCTCTCATATAAGAGCTCTGACCTTTTGTGTTCTGATTTATAAAGTAGTTGGAAATGAGTTTTGTTATTTTGGGTCATGTTTTTGCATCTCTTGCATTCACAATGTGTTGTTGATTTACCTTTCCCTTATCGCATACACTCAATGACAAATTGAATTTTGCATTTATATTTACATGAGAAAACAAACATATTTGAAATTGCATTTTTATTTTTTTAAAACGAAACCTTTATCTCCAACGAATTAAGATGAATACAGATACATCTACACACTTGATGCATTTCCGGTCAGTCTCGGTGTGTTGATTTATTTGTGCTGAGAGTTAACAGACCTGCTGTGAATAAGTTGGGAATTCTTTCACCGCTGAGTATAAATAAGTCCTCCTTGTATGTACACTGTACAGTGGATCATGCCTTGATAGACGGTCCCCAGTGCCCAGCCTAAGGCGGTCTCTCAAAACTGGTTGTCTTTCATTGGAGGCACGCATGCTCGGCACTATATGCTTTATCGTGGCATGTCCACTGTACCCTTTTCGTGATAACTACAGGGTCAGTATCAGTTTTATAATACAGTGCATCAATGTTTATCAGATGGTAACCAAATGTTTTTTGTTTTGTTTAAAAAAAATACATATATATATCTTGGATCATTTCCTCAATACTTCCTCCATTTTAATAACATTGAAAAGAACATGATGGCATAAAGTACGATTTCCACACAACCAGTTTCTGGCATACTTGTACCGCATAATGATAAATTATAAGACAACAAACTAGTATTGTTTTATGGTAAGCTTCGATTTATGCTGACCTATGTGGTAATATTTTTGACAACCCTCAACTTTGATTGTGCAACTGGCCCGCATGACATTAGAGTAAGTGCCCAAAAAATCAGCTTTGCTGGTCTTGCACACCCTCTTTCTGTTCTGTTCACCCTAAAATTTGCCCTCGGTCATCTTCCGTCTGCTTGGAAATCAGATACCATCATTGCATTACTCAAACTTGGTGCAAAAACGGATCCCCCGAACTGCAGACCAATTAGCTTGCTTCTAATCATCAGCAAAGTCATGGAATCCATAATCGCAGTTGACATCAAATCCTTCCTTTTCTCCACTGGCCTGATTTCAGACCACCAGTTCAGATTTTGACCGGGTCACTCTATCCTGGTGCTCTCAACAATGGATGGAGGCCATCAGTCTCAGACCTGAGATCAGAGCCACTTTCTGGACATATCTCGTGCATTTCATACAGCCTGGCTCTCCATACTCTCCACCTATGGCAGCCGACGTCACCTCCACACATTGCTTAATAATCTCTTCTACTGCCATAGCCATCCGATAGCTCTCACCAGGATTCTCTTATCTCTTCTCCCTGTCAAGGCTGGAGTGCTCCAAGGCAATGTCTGTTCCTATTGTTCTGTTCCTATTCCAGACCAGACATGTTCCTATTCTTCATCAACGATCTTTACGACTATCTAGAAAATCCTCTTTATTTCTGTGCTGATTACTTCACTATCTGCTGGAGCATCCTCATCCTTCATGTAGGCAGGCAGGAGCCTTGTCCCTCTTTGCAGACCTTATTAGAGTCACAAACTGGTCCAACAGTGGGAACATGTCATTCAATCCTGACAAATCTCACACTCTCTGTGTCTCTCTGAAAGGACCATCTGGTCAACCCTTCCAGCTACTTCCTCAACAAATCTCTTGAAGTTAATTCACTCAATCTTTTGGCCCTCACCATCATCCAGCATCTTCATTTGGATAGCCACATATCTAAGTTGGCCTCAAAGCCAGCCACCAGCTGGGCATCCCCTGATCAATGTCGTTCCTTGGCACATCTGAACTTTTATCTACCTACAAAGCCTTTCAGCGGCAGCTTGATGGATCACTGCTCTCCCCTTGGAATTGGTGTCCATGCCTCACACATTGCTCAGCTTTATGCTGTGGAAACCAAGTCTCAAAAAAAAAAATTGGCATCTCCTGCAATGAGGCTGGGTCTCTGGGCTTGTAACTTTCACATCGCAGACAGGTCAGTGGCCTCTGTTATCCACTGCCTCCCTTCTGGTCTTGCACCCTCTGCCCTTTCTGTGCTCTGTCCTCTTCACCCTCCCCCAGGTTTCTGCAAGACAAGTGGTCTGCCAGTTACCCACTTCTGGTGAACCTCTCAACATCCAGACTCACTGTTCCCCTCCAGTCATTCGTTACTCTTTTCTCTCACCTGTGGAACTAACTTCCTCAGTCTTAATTCTCCTTCTTACCTTCAGGTCTTGAAGGCAGCTGTTCCCCACCATCTCAGGTCATCCCCCATCCACACTCATGATCTTATCTACCCTCATTAACCCACCCTCCTCCTCAACCAAGGTCACATATTTTCAAGTTTCCAGTTTATCAGGATTTCCTCGTTCCCTCACCCTGTTCTTCATCTTAATTTATTATCTTGCCAAAACGAAGTTTTTGCAAAATATGTTAGTCAGCTTGTATGTTTTTTTTTGTTTTGTTTGTTTGTTTGTTTGTCTGTAATCACGTATAAAAAATTCTGCAGAGCACAGTTATCATCGGAAATTTTTGTAAGTTCGCATATCAGAGGCCTATAGAGGTCCCTTTCAGCGCACAAAATTTTGAAGGTCAAGGTCAAAGGTCAAGGTCACTTTGGCGCAAATCAGGGGAGTCGACGAAACCCTTATTTTTTGAGTAATTTTGATCGGATCGTCTTCAAACTTCATGGGAATATAGTTCATGGTCTGGCGCTCAGCTGATTATTTTTTGGTGGCGATTGGCCTTGACCTTCATGGTTAGCGCCTCAGGTCAAACATATTTGACCCCAAGGTCAAATTTTCAAGTTTTAGGAACCATATCGTGTAGTACCTCAAATTGAACACCTCGATGAGTGCTTTCTAGATATGTCAAGCTTGAGACATTTTGACGTCATTTGGTGACGTTATGAGGCAAAAGCATATTTTTCATGGTTACTCTGTAGAACGATTCTCATCGGAATCTCTCGTAGGCAGATATTCCTCAAGGAGTCACTCCTGGTGGATAGCAGCTTTGCTCACCTCAGTGTGACCTTTAAGAAGTCACACGTGGTCACCTTTTGGCAAGATACGGGTCACCCTGCGGGTGACATTGGTTTATTTTAGTTTTTGTTGCATTTCTGCTTTTCTTCCCCAGTTTTCCCTTCCACATTTGTGATTGAGATCTTGCATCTGTATCCAGCTTGTTCACCCCCCCCCCTCCGCCCCTTTCCTGTGTCCTCATTGCTCTCACCTTTCCTCCTTTTTTCCTCCACTCTGCTGTTTGTGTGTTGCCCACTCCCCCCTTTCCACTGTTCTTTACCTACACCACCGAAGGTGAAAGAGGTTACGTTTCACCCCTTTCTGTCTGTTTGTTTGTGTACAGCATATCTCAGAAAGTTGTGGACGGGTTTGGTGTGTGACAAGGACGAACTGATTAGATTTTGGTGAAGATCCGGATCCATATCCGACTGCTACAATTTTTTTAAGTGATTCTTCACCATTGAGAGATAGGGCTCAAAAACGATATATAGCACGATATCTCAAAAATGTAATGGGCCAGAAATGTTCTCGTGGATCAGGCATTATGGGGCGGAGGTATGCGCTCTACTGAGTGCCCTTCTAGTTTTATTTAGTTCTGTTTCATCCCGGTATGTTCTGTGTTCTAGCTCCTCCATGAGCCTCAACTCGTATACAAAAAAAAGAAGCAAGTGTGTGTGTGTGTGTGTGTGTGTGTGTGTGTGCATGCCCATGATCAAAGCATATTGGTACCAATAGAAAGTTGTAGGTGTCATCTTATTGTGATCATATTATCCTTGAGTGTTAACATCATGTATTTATATTAAAATATCTGCAATGTCTTGTCTGGCCTTGGATCCAAATCACCAAAACGAATCTGCACATTTTCTTTGCCGAATTTTCCGACGTAAATCCCCTCTGGGCAGGTTTATCGATATAAAAACATTTTATGTGACAAAACTCGGATTTTTTTTTTTAGACACTCCCTTTAAGTCTTGCATTAAAACAAGAACTTGACCTGACCGCCAGAGGTGTCTGAAAATGGATGTCTGGCATAAATTTGTACTTGTCCCAGAATATGGGACAGTTTGTTTTCTGAAACTTACTCTCAAGTGTTGTGGTCGCTGGTTTTAACATTGACCAGATTTCATGGTTGTTGGTCACATTTCACAGGTGCCCTCTCTTTCTCAGGTAGTTATAAAAGAAGAATACATTCATGTATTCAGCGGGTGGTTGGAAATGAGACATGGCTGCTCATTCCTGGGGTTTCTTAAAACAGAATCCATTCTATGTGGGATGTTGACTCTGCTTCCCATCCTGACTTTTTTTTCGGAATACAGGAAGTGGGAAGGGAAAAGTATATGGCATATCGGGAGTTGTTCAACATCAACTGTATCGTGAAGATACTGATATGATTTATAACATTTTGTTCCATTAGCAAGCAGCGATTTGCTGAACTCGAGCAAATTCATTTGGCAAGTAAACATGTGAGGAAAACGAATTTAGCAACAAGACGAAGCACGAGTGTTTGGAGTTGTATTCCATCTCATGCTTGTTTACAAAAAGTATTGGTCAGGCTGACATTGGAGTGATAGCATTGCGAAGTGAGGATATAATTATTCCATTGTGTACTGTACTTTTTTATTTTTATTTTTAACTTGTGTCTTTTGTGAAGTTTATTGCAAAGATGCATTTCAAACGAAAAGATCACTGTAAAACCAGATTGAATGAGATGACCTGCTTTGAACAATCACAATGTCAAGACTAGAATGGCACCCGGTGGAGTGCAGACCTCCGCCAGGTTTAACAGTTTACGTTTTGTATTCCACTGATAGGCCAGATCTGGAACCGGACCTGAACCAAAATCGAATCGGCTTGTTCTTTTCACCTAACCAACTCGCTCACCGAGTTTTGTTATAATCCGTCCATATCCTGCTCACCAACAGGTGAAGGTGAATACATGATCTCGATCCACCTTTGGTGACGGAGGTAAAAATTTTGAACATTTTCTTGCCCAAAAAGATGCTTGCTTAAGGCTAGCTATATGTAATATTCTTCTGTTATTACCTCCGGAGGTGGACATAGGTTATGTTTTACCCATCTTTTGTTTGTCTCTTTGTCTGTCTGTGAGCAGGATATCTCAAAAAGGTATAGAAGGATTTGGACGAACTATAGCGTACAGATTGGGTGTCTGCCAATGACGAATTGATTAGATTTTGATGAAGACATGGATACAATAATTTCTTAACGTTTACCTCTGCCACCTAAGGTGGACAAAGGTTATGTTTTGACCCCTGTCTGTTTGTCTTTCTGTGAGCAGGGTATCTTTAAAAAAGTCATTGAGGGATTCGGACAAAATTTGGTGGACAGGTTGGGTGTGTGACGAGGACGAATTAATTTGATGTTTGTGAAGATCCAGATTCGAGAAAATCTTTTTTGATTTCAAAGTTATTCTTCATCATTGAGAGATGGGGCCCAAGACCATATATAGCATGATATTTCAAAAAGTTGCAGATGGACAATGACAAAACTTGGTAGATTAGTTGGGTATGTGACAAGTACAAACCGATTAGATTTTGTTTAAGCTCTGGATGGAGATCCGGCTTATCAGTGGGATACAAAACGTAAACTGTTCAACCTGGTGGAGGTATGTGCTCTTCTGAGTACAGTTCTACTTTTGTATGGTATGAAATTTATCCTTTTGTTATTTGTGATATTATATCTGCTCAGTGTTTGAACCTCTTAGGTTCATACTCTAAGCATATTTAATGTCTCTATGCACACTGCACAGTGAAAAAGCCACCTTTTATGCAGGATTGAACAAAACAGCTGGATTATCTTTCTTCTGGTGATTGCGGCAACCTTTTGGATCTACCGTCTGGTCAAAGTCATTTACAACTTCTTTTGCTACCTGGAAATCCGCTCCTTCTACATCTATGCTCTGCACATTCCAATGGTATGTTGTGATGAAAGGATTATAAAATATCTCTTGAACATTATCACTTTTGAAATTGTATCAGCAAGTAATTTATTTTCTTCAATCACATGTTTTACTTTCCTCCCTCCTTTCCTGCTATTTTATTTCTTTCTTTGCATTTTTTCTTGTTTATTGTATCTTTGCTCGGCTTATCCCTCATGCAGTCAGAGCTGCCAAACTACTCCTGGCAGGAGGTGCAGGAGAAGATATTGGCTGTGCAGAAGGACCAGCAGATGTGCATCCATAAACGAGAGCTCACGGAGTTGGACCTGCACCATCGCATCCTTAGATTCAAGAACTACCTCGTGGCCATGGTCAACAAATCCTTGCTGCCTCTCGCGCTGCCCATGCCTTTCATGGGCTCCATCATATTCCTCACACAGGGGCTCAAGTACAACCTCGAATTGCTGCTTTTCTGGGGTCCAGATGCACCATTCCAGAGTGCCTGGAGTCTCCGCCCTGAGTACAAGCGCTCGATCAGCCGGCTCGAGTTAGCCGAGCGGCTTTCACGCAATATTCTATGGGTGGGCTTGGCAAACCTGGCCCTCTGTCCTCTTGTGCTAGTTTGGCAGGTGTGTTGGCATTATAATATCTTCACACTCCGGTCACCTTAGATTCGACTTTTCTCTGGGATTTAAAATTTTGATTCACTGTTTCGAGCGCATTAATATTATATTTGTTCAAAGCATGCTTATCTTTATGATGCTCAAGTAATAGGAATCCTGTTTGAATTCCATGAGGATGTTAGATGCTTTTGCTTCCTTGTAATTTCAGGTGCTGCATGCCTTTTTTCGCTATGCTGAGGTGCTGAAGAGAGAGCCGGGAAGCCTGGGGGCCCGCCGCTGGTCCTTGTATGGGCAGCTTTACTTGCGTCATCTCAATGAGCTAGATAATGAACTGAGGGCACGACTTAGTCATGGTTACAAGCATGCTACACGGTACGTACTTGAGACAGTACGTCATTTCTTAATGTCCCTGTTGTTTCTGCAAAGTCAGATTGCTTCTGAAGAGCTTTATATAGTCTTTGGCAGCATGGGGTGCGAATAAGTTTGGGCTGTCGGACTATTCAGAGGCGATAAGAAATTGCGTTTCATGTGAAATATTTAATCAATGGAAAGTACGATTGAATTTTATGGTAATGGAAGCTTTAACTTGTGGTGAAGGACCTTTTGTACTATAACCTTATTACACCACCATAAAGTCTTTATCATAGGAATATGCATCATATAGATCAGACAATGCGATGAGATCACCTTAGCCGGCTGTATTCAGAAAATAATTTTCTACAATTGTTTGCACTCTCTCAAGCAAGTTGCTGAGTGGATACAAGGATATCAAATCTCAATTTGTATGATGTTTACTTATTGTTGAAAGCAATGCTACATCCTGAAATGTTTAACGAAACAAGGAATCTCAAGAAGTTTTATGTTAAAATCCATTTGAACAGTGTGTATTTATTATTCAGTCGTTTAACTAAAGCAATACCAGAGCAACATTGAAGGAAACATAGGGATGCCAGAGAAAAGATTGATCAGAAATAAATAGAGGGTGACCGAAGCAAGATCGAGATTAAATCGTAAGAAAAGGAATTGAGTGAGGGAGAGGGGGTATGAAAGCTCAGGCACACATTATTGATAAGTTGGGCCATCACCAAACTATGGAATTTGTTTACTCGAACTGGCAGGTTGTTTGGAGAGGGGATGTAATTCCCCCCCTTACCAAAGGATTTCTTTCCCTTTGGCACAAAGCTTGTGTAAGGCCTCCTAAATGTAAATTATATGTGTTGTGCATGAGCTGACAGCAGGTGCTGTGTTTACGAAGCCACTGTGGCATGATCACATGTAGAAAATGGTATTAGAAGGATGGAATACCATCGTCACTGTTTTCAAATTGTGGGTTCTTGGTAACAATTTCCTAATTATGTGTGAATTTTTGTTTAAAGATGATCACGTTGTGATGAAATGATTCCTTTGAAAATGTAGGAGACATTGCAGGAGTTTGATGATTGTTTTCTTTGTGGTTGATATGTCATTTTGTCGATTCATTTTTTTGTAACAAATATGGTAACACAGGGGACTCTCTCATTCAATAATTTAAAGAGCGACTTATGTAGTCCACGGACGTAATTCTAATGCGGCAATTTGAATTAGACCGTTTAAAAAAAATTATTATTATTATTATTTTTGCTTCGAGTCGGAACTATCATCACTTCAACATAGGAGTGCAACGATATTCCTCCGTTACAATACGCAGGTGATGATATGATACTCATCATGATACACGAATCAAATGTCAAATTCGAATATCCATCGTTGCATTATCAAAATCAATATATCATGCGTGTTAATAAAATTGTAGTGTGTTTATTGTTAATCATTTTGCATGTTAGGTCTTGAAATGAAAACAAAATACCGATTTCAGATTGCATTCAACAAAGGAGACGTGCATTTTGTGAGTAGTGCTTTCAATTCGCTTTTCTCCCTCAAGCCAGGACTTCCCAAACGTGCCATCTTGGTTCAATGCTCAGTCATTTTCTCACTTGTAATAGACACGAAAGGCTTTGAAATTGGTGATATTAATCTGTGAATGTGCACATATCTGTCACTACTGTCCTAGGTATGAGTGTTAAATACCTAATCCATGGGTGAAACTCTTCCTGAAATCCGTATTTTTGGAAAGACCCATACAGAGATTTTCGTATTTTCGTCGTCTGATAAATATGCCGCAATTATTGGGAATTGAGGTGCTTTTCCGATATGCTGATTCGTTTCTTCACCCATTTTATCCAGATGGGTTGCGATGCTTATGCATCATGACCACGATTATGTGAATTACTCCCACGGTAGTTTTTTTACGAGGTATTTTTTTGTCGAAGTTAGCCGGGTACAAAGGCTTGCAACCGCGTTGCCGTAGCCAGATGCCTGCCAGGCAGTAGAACGTCTATGTCGGTAAATGCAGAAATAGCGTCCATTGTTGGATTTCCCCCCACCCATTGCCAATCCTAACCTATGAACTTCATGGAAAATACTGAAATGCCATCTTTACATTGCATGAAGTAAAGATGTGATTCTGCTGCACACACATACAGTACAAAACCTGATAATGTCTGTTGGTCGCTGTGAAGTTTGTGACCACATTGATATGAGACCAATAAATCAAAATGGCCACGAGTGCACAATAAGGGGTGCCAGGCGAGATCTTTGGGGCAGACATTATGACATTAATGAGTCTAGTATCCACAAAGTAAAGCAATGCGCAGAAAACATAAGGAGGGTAGTGAATGCTCTGGTTTACACTAGAGCAACGGTGATTCTGGGAAACCCCTCCATTACATGACACGTGATTACCCCCTCCCCCCTCCCCCTTTATAACGCACTTGTATTAAAAGTCCTGGAAAGGTATGTGGTAAGTCAGCATTCATTTATTTTATGATATCAAAATCCTGCGGTGAGGCTGAGTCTTTTGGCTTTTCACTCTCCCACCACAGGCAGGTCAGTGGTCTTTCTGTCTTCTACTGTCTCCTCTCTGGTCTCCCCCCCGCCCCCCCCGCTCTGTCTCGATGTGCCCCCCCCTATATTTCCACAGGGTGCTCAAGGTCTGACAGCAACCCCTTCTGGTAAAACTACCAACATCATGAATCACTGCTCACCTTCACTCTTTCCTCTTTTTTTCCCACGTTTGGAATAAACTCCCACACTCCCTTCCATTCCATTCTTCCCTCCAGGGCTTCAAAACAGCTGTTCACCACCACCTCTTATCTTCCCCATCCAAAACCATGATCTTTTCTACCCCCATTAATCAATCCCCAAACTTCCATCCTTCAAATTCCCTGCCTTCCTTCCCGAAAGTTCCCTGCCGTGTAAGGTCCTGAAAGTCCCTGTAGTGTCCATCTTGTATACTCCATGTTCCCTGCCCAATCCATCTCCCTTCCACAGATCTCCTAATGTCTGTCCCCCACTGTTTTGTCCTTCCCTCTCCTGCCCTCTTGTCTCTTGCCCCCCTTGTTGTGTGTTGTATTTCAGCTCTCATATGAGCCTTGACAATGTCTACAATTTTTTTTTTAAAAATAAAAAATAAAATGCTGTACCAACTACCTGAAAATAATCTTCCCAGCAATGGATGTTCAAGTGGAATAAAAAATAATTCTTCCCCAAATATCATTTTCATTTGCATAGTTTTTTGTTACAATTTGGACAGGATCACCTTCAAAATGCATATTTCACATCAATTTTTCAGAATTTTATGCCCCTGGATCCTCCCAATAAGAATTCATTTTGCTCATTACTTTTCTGTTTTGAAATGTTCTGCAGTTTCCCCCATGCCTATCTCCATGTACAACAAGACCGTCAGCTTGTGAACAGTGTGATACATTCTGGATGTTGAGACCAAAAAAAAAATTACAAATATTAAATGATGAAAAAGGAAATCTTGCGGACATTTGTGCCTTGTCTACACTAATGTACAATAGCATCATGCTGAGAGATGCTGCACTTATTGGTGTGCACCAGACCTGAAACTGAGCTGTGATATGTCAGCACACCATCCGATAGTTGATCTTGCTTTCAACTGCACGTGAATAACATTGACCAACACTGTGACTATGACTTGAGAATTTGTCATCTATTTGAAGCAAATCATTTGTTTTCCGTATGTGGTGGTGAAAAATGACATGATGACATTTGCCTCTCGGTTGTGTCTTGGTGGTGGGGATACTTGGCTTCCATGTGTATCAATTGTTGTCGCAGGACAAAAAAAAATTGAGGGTTGTTTTGTGGATATGAGGGCTGACAGGATGGCCTAGAGCAGTGGTTCCCAAACGTTTTTTGTTCACGACCCAAAATTTGAAATCTCTATCACCTCACGACCCAAATAGCACCGGTACCTATGATAAAAATTGTTGGAGAAAACGCTTTCTACGTGAAAACCCCCACTCAAAAACTGAGATTTGAGGAGGGGTTTTCAAGTTTGGGTCACGACCCTGGGTTTGAGAACCTAGAGGTACGCACACTCACCTCAAAGCTGTCTTGCCTGGGTTTGAATCCTGGCCCAACTATACTGTGTCATCTTGGTGTTTCACAGGCAGGGTGATTCATCAATGTGTGTGCTGTCCCTCAGATGCATGTTAAACGGGAATCCCATCTGCCAGCATTCGTTGGTGGACGTTAAATATCCCACGGTGTCCTTCGCAAAGAGTAGGCGGGCTATCGCCGGCACGTGAACAAATTCCAAATGCCTGCCCTAACCGGCAAAGGGCATTGCATCAGCGGCACAGCTGTACACTCAGCCAATGATGCTACATACGAACAAAGAAGAACAAGTGGATACGAGGCATCAGAAACGATTTTTTTTATGAATCAAATCACCTTTGATTCCAATTCTCACTCAATTTTCACAGTGTCTTGTAATAGTTGTGGTTATGTAACATTTAAATGCTTTGTTTAAGTTACCTTTTTGATGGCTGTTCTCTTACCATGCTTGGTTTCCCAATGCATTGTAGCGTTTGTGCCCTTACTTATTGATTTTATTGGCCTTCTACGAGCATTGACTATATTCAATTACATACAATACATCAGAGTGAAAAAAAAAGCACAGCTTCAGTCAGTGTCAGGAATGTTTGAGTGCTCTTGAGCATGATGTCAATATTTTCGAAAGAGATATTGTAAATAAAACTACATCTCGTTTTGTTCAAAATGACATCATTTTAAAGAATAATTTACTTTGCAGATACATGGACTCATTCAGCTCACCAGCACTGTCTGTTATCGCCAAGAATGTGACATTCTTTGCTGGATCACTGTTGGCTGTTCTTCTCGTGCTAACCATCTATGATGAGGATGTTCTTTCTGTGGAGCATGTGCTCACTGCCATCACAGCACTTGGACTTCTTATCACTGTATGCCGGTAAGCCACATTACACTTTTGGTGTGTGTGTGTGTGGTGTGGTGTGTGTGTGTGTGTGTGTGTGTGTGTGTGTGTGTGTGTGTGTGTGAGATAGCACTATATGAATAAGAAAAATGAAGTATCACTGTAGCTACTTTAATCATGAGGTTCATCATTAAAAGTTGTTTTGATAAGCAGCTGGACTTCGACATCTTTATGCATCCTCAAAAGGTTCATCAAGGAACTTGTACATATATTGCATAAAAATATAAAAATGGGGGGTTGAGGAGATGGTGAGAAGCAAAGGGAGAGGGTTGAGAGTCAATAGGTGTTACAGGAAGGAAGGCAGAGGAATAAATCAGGAGAAGAGAGGGAAGCAGGATGATTTTAAGAGCATCCAGTAGTTTCCAGGAAAGTCATTGCACAACTGTTGGCTTGCATTATTGTCTTGCAGCCAATTAATTGTAAGAACATTCTTTCAACTTGCATTTGGACATCCTTGTCAATTTGAGTGGATTAACATAAATGTCACGTGATACTCAGACATTTCCAATAGCTTGGTTGATGGTGCTATTCCATGATTGCCAATGAGTTCCAGTTCCAATAGCCAATGAGCTTGCTACTTTTGATGGAGAGAGAAAGACCACCTTGGCAGTTTCTTCTCCTTCATGTTGTTAGTAATGTCAGTTGTCAAACTGCTCCTTTACCTTTCACCTGGCTAGGCACCTGTTGAAAGAGGGTTTTCTATCAAGGTGGTGGTACAGTAGTTTGAGAACCAGTTGGTTAAAAACTGTAATGGCATATATAATTGTAATAGTCGACCATGTGTGCAGTGCTGAGGCTGTATACAAATTAGAGAGTAAAAACGAGTTGTTGATTCTTCCTCAAGTGCTACGTAAAGGTATTTGGAGGCGGTTGCTGTCAAAAGGAGTGAGTTGCAGATGGAGGAGAAAAGGATAAACAATTGAGATTGGTCTTGAAAGATTGCAAAGGAAAAGACAACAATTGGAGACTGACGTTGAAGCTCTTCTCAAAGCTGCAGATGAAAATGCATAGACAGCAGAGAAAGGTTGTGATTTGAGCAACTTTAATGTAATGAGGAGTTCCAAAGAAAACAAAAAAGGCTATGTTGAAGGATATTGTTTGTAAAATAAGTGAGAAATCTATATTTGGTAATCCAGGAGCATTACGGTTAACCATGGAAATAAATAGGATTGTACAAAGGTACTTTTTCACCATGGTTGCAAAATGCCATATTGAGCAATGTACTTTGACGTCTGAGGCTCCGTTAACATGACGATATGCCTCAGTGCCAGGACCTTTTGTCCCAGAAAATGGCCAAACAGTCTTTTACTGCATTCAATTACTCTGCTTTACCGTTCCCCCAAGGTCACCCAAATGAGCCAAAATCGATAGCACATGCACGGGAGGCAGATGGCTCGAACATGTTTTCGTACATTTTAAAGGGTTTATTTGGAAGGAATATGGGGAAAAAAGGTGGACGAGACGAGCAACTCGGAATAAACCAAGCGAATCAAAAGACACAAAGAAGGCATTTGGGACAGGCAAACTTATATAAAATGATGAGAAATAGAGAGCGAAACCTAACCCACTGTGGGCACCACAGAACCCATTTTTACAAACAAGTTAAGAATGCAGGTGGGGTCTTCCCTTTGTTGATGATGTGCAGGGTGGAAGGCGATGATGCGCGGTGTAGATGCAGGACTCTGCAGCCTGCTTTGGAAGTCAGGAGCGAGACGATGAGAGCCGGTGACAAAGTAAGTCCAAAGACGAAGTAAGCCAGAGATGAGACCAGCCAGCCACAAGGAGAACCAGTGACGATCAGCCCCTCAACCAGCCCTGGTGATCCTCTCTGTCCTTTCCACACAAGTCCTCCTGTTCTGCCCTCCATCCTCTCTCTCCAGGCACTTCTTCTTCACCCCTTTATGTCCTTCTTGCCTCCTTGCACATGGTGTTCTCCTCTGTCCTTCCTGAGGTCACTTCTTTCCCTCTCCAAATAGAGGGTGATCGAAGATTGGCTCAATCCCATATTTCTTCAGAGAAAACCACAATTATATTCTGCCTCACAAACTCCTCCATGATCTGCTTCTGGTCTTCTTTTTCCTCTCCTTCAAGCTGTCCCTCCCTCGCGATAAAAATAAATCCATTGCCACTTCCGGCGACACAGCACACTGTGCCACCATGGCTGGCACTCACTGGCCAGAGAGGTCGTGATGGATTTCACACCCATGTCAGGTCAGGTATAGGAGCGTGCGCCAGAGCAGCATGTCGCTGCGACTACTTACCGCCGGTTCTCCAGGGCCTCCGTCTGACCATCCCCCAGGCAGATGCCTGGCCCATCCCCATCTCTTTGAGATGCTGATCAACCTGCTGCAACCACGGTGCACGTGGTAAGCCCATTGGTCTCCACGATGCTCCCTCGCTGAGAGAATCTTGTGAGCAAGATCAGCGTCAGGAAAACAAGCCACATCTCCATTCAGCCTCAGCTGACGCTCACCGACTGTGCAGGTAACGAATCTCATTTGAGGCTCTCTCAGGACACAAATTCCGACCAGCGATAGCCAAGGATTCTCCGAAAAGACCTGGTACCAAAGGAATTAAGTCTCTGTTTCTCAGATCCCTGGTCAGAGTCCAAGACTCGCATCCGTAGAGCAAGACTGGAAGCACCAAACACCTGAAGACTTGGATTTTCGTCGTCCTGCACAGCTACCGACAGGGCCAGACCCCATGATCCTGTGAATCCATGAATCCCCAGGCCAAACTCAGACATATATTGACCTCTGGCTCACAGCCAGTAGAGACATGAATATCACTGCCAATGTAAGTCAATCTCTCTATGACCTCAACACACTCACCACAAACAGGTACAGACAAGATAACGCATCCAAGATGTCAATGAAAACCTGGATCTTAGTTTTGACCCAGGAAACCCATAATCCTAGCGGCTCCGACTCCTCATTCAGCACCTCAAGGGCTCCCAAAAGGACATCCCGTGTCTCTGCAAAGATGACTGCATCTCCTGCGAAATCAAGGTCAGAGATCTTGACATTCTCAAACTATGCACCGCAGCTTGATCTCTCTGACATCCTCCCCAGAATCCAGTCCATGCAGGTGCTGAAGAGTGTGGGGGCCAGCACACACACCCTTGCCAAACTCCAATAACAACTGGAAATATGTCGGAGATGGTGTCACCACATCTCACAGCACTCTCAGTACCAGAGTATAGTTCAGACATCAGATTGATCAGTTTTGGTGGCACTCCACGAAGACCAACAATACTACATAGGGCATCCCGATTTGCAGAGATCAACAGAGGCTGCAAGCACCCCCTGCCGAAACCCCTTCTGTGTTTGGTGAGGACCCGAAGTGCAAGGATACGGTCAATCGTTGACCTCTTTGGTGTAAAGCCTGACTGCTCTGGGCGCTGGTACTCAAGCAGATGGTGGCGGACTCCATCAAGAATTATCCTTGCAAAGACCTTCCTCGGCACTGAGAGCAGCGTCACCCCTCTGCCGTTGCTGCAGTCTTGGCGATCACCCTTTCCTTTCCAGAGAGGGACAACGGGGCCCCTCTTCCAGTGAGTAGCGATGATGCCTGTGTTCCAGGCAGAGCACAGAACTGCATGCAATGATGTGAGTACAGCATTTCCACCAGCCTTGAGAAGTTCAGTATGGATGCCGCAGTCCCCAGGAGCTTTACTCCATTTCAACCGGTTCAGCGCAGCCTGTGTTTCCACAAAAGAAGGTTGACCACAGTTGATTGGAGGGTCAGCAATCGGGACAGTAACACTCCCGACATCCACCTCAGCAGCAGGTGGGTCACCCTGGCACAACAGCTCAAGGTAACCGGCCCAGCGAGCCTTCACTTTGGACTCCTCTGTCAACAGCCCATAACCCTCCGCTCTAAATGCAGAACACCGAAGGACGGGCTTGGAGGAACGCAATGCGCAAATTCCCCTGGAAGCAGGACGGGAATTACTTGACCACAGGTGATGCTCTACCCCCTCAGATTCCTCGCACATTGGCCTCCTTTTCCACCATCAGGCTTGTCTTGCTGACAAGCCTGCATGATTGCTGACAGGCTACTGTGCTTGTAAGGTGGGATGCTGGTTTGTTGAAAGGATCCACTCAGTGACATCCTTGTGCCACCACATTTCTACAAAATGCCAGTATTGGTTTAATGTGGAAAACTTCTCCTGCCCCATAAAACTTTTCCCTTGCAAGGGCTACCTCACCGTGACAAGTTGAATGTCACGTGAACACATCCATGTGAGGAAAGAGATCACCGTTGGAATGAGCTTAGTTCAAGGCTTTGCGTTTCCCCTGATGTTGTTTCACACCCTGTGAATACGTGAATGGACAGTATGTGCTGTTTCATGTTACCCAATGCATCTTGGAGTTCCTTTACTTTGAACAGTGTCATTGGCTTGCTGTGGCAGAGCATATTCAAATTAATGGAAGGAGTTGCTCAGGTTACCAGCATGACATCGATCTGTATCTGTTCCAACTACCACCACCGGGGAATCACTTGCCGCTGGCCAGTTGAAGTGCTGTAAGCACAATAAATGTTTCAGCGTCTGACGCTGCATGTTTTACGAGGATTCCAGCATTTGCAGTACATCTCCTGTTTATAGTCAATTGACTGTCCTTCAGAATTCAAAATGCTCTTGATGAAACACTTCAACGAATCTGCTACGAGTTCATCCCCTTCTCAGTTTGGAGTAGGATATGTATCACACTCATTAGTCTCATTAGTTATTCGAATGTTGAATGTTAGTCGAATGTTATTAGTTAGTCGAATGTCATCTTGTATTATAGATGTTGCCATCTCCACTAGACGAAGCCACTCTTCTGCTGCATCATTGCATTTGTCAATGTACCCCTTGTCCTGAAAATTTTTGTGTGTGACATCTCAAAAGCAAAATATTTTCCACGAATGCTGGTTATAGTTCTGTTGGTCCCATAGTGATTCAATAGTTTTTACTTCAAATGCTTCAAATCCATGTGCTGCAGAAGTTCAGAAAGAGAATATTGATGATCATCATTTTCATCGAAAAATTTACAAAACTGTGCGAAATCTTTGGCGTCGTACTCTTCTTCAGGCCTTCCACTTAAACCCCAAGCTTCTTGTTTTTGACCTGTTTTTAGAAAGAACTTGATGTGGCATTCCTGATGACTTTTCACTTAAGCGGCCACAAGATCGATGGTATTACATACACGGGCTAATACAGAACCTCACCCCCCCCCCCCCACTCCAATTGGTCTTCATGCTCAGTAGCATGCAGTACAATAGTGTCTCAATTCAGCGGTTCTAACTGCAGCTGTATACCTCC
>NC_140963.1:67563909-67583909 GCF_056783735.1 Eptatretus burgeri | reverse complement strand
GGGTGAGTGGGTGAATTGAGGGAGAAGGGTGTGGGGTAAGCTTTTGAGAAAGGTGAAGAGGAGGCTTGGAGGGCGAAGAGAGTATTGGTGACTGATTTGAGTAACCACCAAGTATTAACTCAGGGGGGTGGACACTTATCCAACCAAGATATTCTAGTTTTGTATTTTTAATTAATTTTCTGAAATTTGAGGAATTTCTTTTTCACTTGGAAGTTGTGGGTTACGATGTGTAAATAAAGGTGGAAAACGTCTGATTTGATGCAATTTTATAACAGGTGAAAAGGTGAAAATTTCTTGTGGGATTTTGTGATGGTCAGGTCACTGTGATGTATGGGGGAGGGGGTTTGAAGGTTTGAAGTGGGGAGGGGATTAGCATTCTCTTAAGTAGGGCTTAAATCCATGTTGTAAAAGGTCTTCTTCGAGGTCATTATTTAATTTTATAGGTGTGTATATGCATCAGGAAGATCAATGGTTTTGTGTCGTTTATTGTTGCATATATTTTCCGCACATCTTGCAGGTTTGTAAGTTGCATCGGCGACCGTAACTGGTCGTGACTGGCCGTGACCTGCTCATGGTCACAATTTAAAAAAAAAAATTTTTGGTTCAAGGTTCATATGAGAGCTAACACACAAAGTACAACAGCGGGGGAAGGAGACAAGGTGGGGGGGGATGAGGGAAGGACAAAATGGTGGGGAACAGAGACATGAGATCTGTGGAAGGGAGAGGGATGGGGCAGAGTACATAGGGTAAACAAGATGGACAGTACAGGAACTTTCAGGATGGAAAGCAGGGAATTTGAAGGAGGTGGGTTTGAGGTGGAATGGCCGGAGTAGAAAAGATCGTAGTTTTGGATGGGGGAAGATAAGAGATTATGGTGCACAGCTGTTTTGAAGACCTAGAGGGAAGAGTGAGATTGAAGAGAGTGTGGGAATTTGTTCTAAAGGTGGGAAGAAAGAGGAATGAAAGAGTGAAGGTGAGCAGTGATTCTTGATTTTGGTAGTTTTACCAGAAGGGTGTTGATGGCGGAGCTTGAGTGGCCTGTGGAAATATGGGGATGGGATATGTCTCAGACAGAGCAGGGCGGGGGTGGGGATGAGCCCAGAGAAGAGATGGTAGAAGACAGAACGACCACCGACCTGCCTGTGGTGACAAAGTGAGAGACCCAAAGATTCAGTCTCATCACGGGAGATGCCAGTGATCCGAAATGCCTTGATTTCCAAGCCGAGAGAGGTGAGAGGCGGGAGCACCAGCACAGAGGGGAGAGCAGTACTCCATCAGGCTGCACACGAAAGCTTTGTTTGTGGTCAGGAGCTCAGGTGTGCCAAGGAAGGACTTTGCACGATGGAAGATGCCCAGTCGGCGACTGGCTTTGGAGGCCAGTTTGGAAATGTGGCTTTCCCAGGAAAGATCATGGCAGATATTGAGACCCAGAAGCTTGAATAAAAGGACTTCTTCAAGAGGATTGTTGAGAGAGTAGATGGGGGTTGGGGGGGGTGCAGCGTTCCAGACGGTCCTTTCGGAGACATAGTGAGGGTGTGAGATTTGTCAATTGAAAGACATGTTCCATGTGTTTCTTTTAAATTTTCCACACATCATTTCGATTATGCTTTCCATGAAGTCACAAATGGCATAAAGAGTTTACATATTTCTTCAGTGAAATATTTTATGACAATATAACAATTTGCCCTTTTGCTTTGAAGAACGGGAATAAAGTGGATGTGGGTGGCAGTATTATATAGGAACGATTTTAAGTGGGGGGGGGGGGCAGTATACAATTTCACCCATAACTTTAGGTGGCACATTACCTAGTGTTTCATAATGATGCAAAAAGTGTGTGTGCGTGCGTGCGTGCGTGCGTGCGTGCGCGTGCTTGTGTGTGTGTGTGTGTTGCACCGCGGCATATCGTGAGAATTTCCAGATCAAAATATTAATGACGGCATATTGTGGGATCCTCACTCCTTTTTTTTTTCTTGGTGGGCCACCAATTTTCCACCATTTTTTCTTTTCATTGGAATTACCCACAACATGAGCGCAGAGGGTGACACCCAGTCACAACAAAGCGCAATCAGACCTGCTAGGACAGATCATCAGCATGGGCGGCGTGTCAGACCAAAAGAAGAAAGTGAGATTATCTGAGCAATAACTGTAGAGCTTGTCTAGTAGCACCATGCACATAAGAGGCAAAAAGAACTGAAGACAGATGACGGCATCAGCAGCGTCAAGCGGGAATGAGCCAAGAACAGCTTGATGCCCTTAGAGCGGAACGCAGAGAAAGGGGACAGCACCACCAAGGGGAAATGAGCCAAGAACAGGTTGATGCCACAAGAGTGGAAAACAGATATAGGGAATAACACTGCTGAGAGGAAATGAGCCAAGAACGACTTCAGGACACTTGAGCTAAACAGAGAGGGTGCCAATGTCAGAGATGGATGTATTATTAGTTGATGATATATATACAAGACAGGCAACTGTGATGGGTGGGGAGGTTGTTTTAAAGCTTGGGTGGGGACAGCATTGATACCTTAAGGTTGAGAGGGGGTAGGTGAGGACTTGGTTTTGGGAGGTGGACGTTGAGGACTTGGGGGATGCAGGGGGAAGTTAAAGTCACATTTTGCAATTCCGTGGAATTTCCACGGGTCCCTGCTCATGTATATATATATATATATATATATATATATATATATATATATATATATATATATATATATATATATATATATATATATATATATATATATATATATATATATGCTTGTGAAGTAGAAAATGTGCTGAAAGGCCTTGTTTGCCAAATAAACTGTGGTTTTCCTTATTGTTTAACAAAGCTTTATCTTTCCTTGTTCCAGAAATGTAGCTCAGACTACTAATGTTTGTAAAATTTTGGTAAAGCATGAAATGGTATTATTTTTACAATGGATGTTTTGCTTTTGTGCTGTACTCTTTGTTTGGTGTGTGCGCGTGTGTGTGTGTGTGTGCATGTGCGCACGTGCTCGTTTATGGTTATGTGTTGTTGGTTGTAATCTCCATTTGTGGGTTTCAGAAGGTGGAATGGAGTCCTCTCAGTACTCAAAGTATCCACCTCCATTTTGGTAAAAGATCACAATTCATGGACCAAGTTGTGAAGTTTTGTTGTTCTCATATTTTTGTTCTGAGGGTTCTTTTCAGGATAGTCATTAATCTCCATACAGCCCACAATTGTAGTTTTTCTTTTTTTTTTTGATAATATTCACTGGGATTTGTTTTTAAGATCTCGGTGAGGTTTTTCTTTCTCGCTCCCGTTCTTCTTTATCACTTCATTATCACTCTTTCTCCATGCTCCCTTTTCTACATTCATTCTCGTTTCTGAGTGATTATACTAGTACATGAATAACCCAAATAAGTGCATGACAATCAAAGGCCTTGTTTATAAAATTATAGCATTATCATCACAATCATCACAATGTTTTGTCGAGCGTGAAACCTGAAAGTTGAGCATATTTACTTGTGCACCATAGAACCATGTTGTCCCACTCATCATTTCCCCATGTGCATGCTTGTTTGGAAGGCTAAACGGCATCATTGGTTTTTCATTGGCTCATTTCAATAACGTGATTTATGAGCAACATCATGGTGCAGCTCATTACATTGCTTGCTAACACTCAACATTTTAATTTGCACAACGCAGGTATGTGATGGGGCATGTTAGTTTCTTACGACTGCAATAAATACTAAGCCATAATTTTCATGATCGGTCATGGTTGTCGTTTTGTTTTTATGCGTCTGAAACTGGAGGCATTGTTTTTGGGTTGTCCTTCCGTCCATCTGTTATTGTTTTCTTTTGGGGGGATTTTTTAACCACCCAATTGTTGTTAAATTTTCAGCCAAATTCAGACAAATTGGCCTAAGTATCGACTGTGATAAAACGATGAATCCAAAATAGCTCGTAAGAATCCGAATTGCGTTATTCCTCAAATCAAGTCTGAAATAAAGTCGAGTCAAGCCTTGAGCAATCAGTTTACAAGCCATTTTATAGAAAGGTGAAATTTTACATTGATGAACTTGGGAAGAGTCTGAAATACCTAAACTTTGGTGCTATTTCACAAGGGTGGCATGAAGGTCCCATGGTCAAGGATGCAGAAGCCTCACTGACTCATTTATGCTTTCTTTAATTCTTCTTTTTTTGAAAAACATTAATTTGGGCTGATCATCTGATTGTAACGATTGCCGATAAAGTGAAAGAAAGATATGAAATCAAAATAAATGGGTGTTTATCGATCAATACTAGATGTAGCCATTTAATATTCAGATGATTAAGGGAACAACCCTCACAATACAGCTTATGTTTGCAGGTCCATTCAAAGTCCAAGTAAATCCACAATGATTTCTGCCATACACCATCCATCCCATACATCCACTGGAATGAGCCTTTTGTGCTTTGCTGCACGGATATTTGACTCACATTTTCACACAGTTTATTCATTCATCTGGTAATGGCAGCCCACAGATGCCTCACTTTCACTTCTTGCCAATGTATCGAAGAACTCAATTTCTTCGCACAATGTCATAACCTTTCTCTGCCTTTTGGCACGATTAATATTATCCATCATTTTACGTTTTGGAACCATTATTTACTGTTGTGTGTATACTAGATTGTGTATATCTAGTATTACAGGATCTTTGTATATCATTTCCTGTTTGACAATTAATTGTTAAATTTCGCTTTATTCCTGTATGCTGGTTTCATTACTGCAATTAACGGTGTGTGAGAAACAACAAAAGGCTCGTCATGGGAGGTATTCATACACGTGGATGTATGCAGTTTGGGCCCCATTATTAAGAGGCAACTTGCACCAAGTACCTGAAAAGATGGGCAGGGGTAAGTAGATGTACTTCCAACAGTGCTCTGTACAGGACCAGAAAAAGATATGGCTTACAAATGAAAAGACTTACCACATGTGTGAAATGTATGCACATCACCAAGTACCACCTTAACAATTACTCCAGGGATGGAAAGACCCAAACATGATGTAGAGCGTTTGGAAATGAAGAAAAACAAGGCGAGGTGCAATGGTGTGAAATAGTTGAAACAGAAGGAGCGACACCTTTTCCTGAATGAGATGTGCAGAGGTCAAACTTACCGAGTCGGATTCGGCTACAGGCAACCCCAAACGCTGATAAGAGACATGACGAGAGGAGAATACAGGAAATGCATTACTAATTTGGTAAAGGATATTGATGAGGAAGATATGCTGGTCTAGCTGTATGGATGTGCTTGACAAGGACAGTGGTTGAGATGGGATTCTGCCATACAGACCGAGACGTCATGGAAGAAACTTCTCAATGTATGGACACCGGAACTGCTGTCATTGCACATCAACGCTATCCATGACCAACTCCCTTCCCCAGCTAATCTAAGGTTGTGGGGCAAAACCAACCTTGGACTGTGTCAACTGTGTCATCACCACTGCTCCGCATCTTAAATGGTTGAAGCTACTGGCTCAAAAATAAAAGCTACAACTGGCACCACGACCAAACCTTAAGAGCGATTTGTCTGGTCTGGTCTAGTCTGGCTTCAGCCTTGGATGCCAACCGATGGAGACTGCCCACACCAAAAAAAAGAGTATCAGGTCTGGCTTTTTATTTCAAAGATGCAAATAAGAAGACCAGTGTTGTATCAAAGCCAACCTCCATTCCCACCAATGCATTCTGTACAGTTGATGGTACATCCTCCAGGAACCCAGCCTTGCCACATCCACAGGTAGAAACACAGGGCATCCTACAGAAGGCGAATGATTGGATTTTTCTTATGGATGAAGACCATAAGCCAATAGTATTCCCCCCACAAATGGAAACTGCCAAAATGGCCTGATATCACCATCTTCTTGGTAGCAACTAAAAATGTCATCATTATTGAATTGACAGTCCCAACGGAGGAGAACCTGTCCAATGCATGTGCCAGAAAGAAATGCAAATATGAAGACCTAATAGCCGATTGTGAACATAGAGGATGGTCTGTAAACTACTTTCCAGTAGAAATAGGCAGTAGAGGATTCTACAATACATCTTTCAGCAAATGCCTTGCCTATTTTGGTATCCCAAAAGGAACGAGCAAGATTATTATGGACACAGCATCCAAAACTGCCCTTAGAGCAAGCTATGTCATCTGGCTATGCAGAAGCTCGAAGGCCTTCAGACAAATATAATTACTGCCCACACCATAAATATGCTCTGAGGGAAGTGGGACCGTTGAACGCTCATGAAATCTGTTTAACTCACCAAAGTCTGGTCTGAAATCCAGAAACCACAGAGTATAGTTTTGAGTATAGTACTGTATAGTTTCAGATTCTTGTTCCAGACAGATCCATTCTGCAACAAGGTGAATATTTTTTTTCCCCCAGTCATCTTCATTATTCCAGGCGTGCTCATCCTAAAAGGGGTGACTGGAAGGCTCAGAAGATGACTGTGCTGGTGTTTCACCAATGAGTTATCCCTGTTGTGTGTCTACCAGATCTTGTAGATATATTATTACAGGATCTCCATATGTCATTTACTGCTTGATGACTATTTGTTGTTAAATTTAGCTTCGTTAGTTAAAACAAGCCGGTGTGCTTGTCTGATTAATACAATTATTTATTGGTGCACAAGAAACAAGAAAAGGCTCATAATGAGAGGTAATCATACACGTGGATGCAAACAATGACTCCTCTCAGCTCAAAAGCCGACATTGACTGAAATGAAATCGGAACACAATAGGTTGCCCGCGATTGGTAGAAACTGGTGATATTTGAGGGTTTACTGTACACACACACACACACACACACACACACACACACACACGCACACGCACACGCACACGCACACGCACACGCACACGCACACGCACACGCACACACGCGAAACCCGATAAACTTCTCTCAATGCTCTTTTTTGACCACACCTCCTGAGCCACACAATATTTTTCATAAGCCACGCCCACTTTCCTATGCCACTCCCACTTTCCTACGCCACTCCCACTTTCCTACGCCACTCCCACTTTCCTACGCCACTCCCACTTTCCTACGCCACTCCCACTTTCCTACGCCACTCCCACTTTCCTACGCCACTCCCACTTTCCTACGCCACTCCCACTTTCCTACGCCACTCCCACTTTCCTACGCCACTCCCACTTTCCTACGCCACTCCCACTTTCCTATGCCACTCCCACTTTCCTACGCCACTCCCACTTTCCTACGCCACTCCCACTTTCCTACGCCACTCCCACTTTCCTACGCCACTCCCACTTTCCTACGCCACTCCCACTTTCCTACGCCGCTCCCACTTTCCTACGCCGCTCCCACTTTCCTACGCCGCTCCCACTTTCCTACGCCGCTCCCACTTTCCTACGCCGCTCCCACTTTCCTACGCCACTCCCTCTGTCCTACGCCACTCCCACTTTTCATCAACCACGTCCACTTTCCCTAAGCTCCGCCCACTTTCCTAAGCCCCTCATAAAAAATGACGGTAAATAGACACCCGATATTTTTTTTTTTTTTTTTTTTTTTTTTTGAAGGACTACCATTTGAAAAATGTTTGAAAAATAAAACCTCAATCAAAAATCGGCTCGAGTAAAATTTTCTAAATATCTCGAAGTGTTTAATTCCGAAGTCTCGTTTCTCTACATTCAAAACTGAAGGACAAGTATTGAAAATACTGTACGTGGTTTTTCGGCCGCTGCACAGCAACGGGTGGTTGCTCGGCAACGAAATTCAAACGCGCACATTCACAGACCATATTGCACATGTTGGCAAAGTTTCATCGAAATCGGTTCGATGGTTCGTGCTGTGGAGCCTCGCGTTGCAGACACACACACACACACACACACACACACACACACACACACACACACACACACACACACACACACACACACACACACACACACACACACACACACTCACGTATATGGATATACAGACGAATGCATGAGACACAACACAGGATTGTTCGACTGGTCAAACACAGCCACTGAACTTGGAGGAAGCACCGTCGCTTCCCAGGGCATTCTGGGTACCAGCGATGTCACAACAATGGTACTGCTTTTCCCACCGCACCCAGTGAGGCATTTCCTCTAACCCATGGATGCCAACCGATGGAGATTGTCCATGCTCTGATCCATTTAAATGCTGAGTGCCAAGCAAGGAAGCAGTACGTACCATTTTTGAAGTCCTTGGTATGACTCTGCTTGAGTTTGAACCACAGACCTGTCAGACTCGGAGCAGACACTCTAACTTTATACACCAACTCTGGTTATTCATTGGACTTTGGTCAATTAATTTGTGCCTCCACCACCATGATATTCCTCAAAGAAAATGTATCCACAGTTAATCAATTTAATTTCGATTTTGTTGAGTCATCATGGGTAAATCACATTCAAACAAACAATTCTTGTAATTTTGTCATTTTATTTCTTCAGGCCTTTTGTTCAGTATACGGAACATCTCGAATTTGAAATTGCTATTATATTGTCAGCCAAAGAGCCTGCTGATGTTCAGGATGCTGAACATATGAGCAGGACCGAGGAGGTGATGATGACTTTTACCAATGTCAGTTAAAATGGATTCCAAAAATAAAAGGCCTCTTTTTCTATTATCTGGCACTTTATAATATTTTAGGTGATGTCTCGCAGGTGAATATTTATGCCTCCGGTGACAGTTGCTGGTGGCATGTTTTTGGGTTGTTCGTCGGACTGTACATACGTACATATAATACGTCTTTGCTATTTTTCTGTTTTCTCTGTAACTGCTTATCCTATTCACACAAAATTTTCACCACATGAGTAGTCACACATGTATAATGTTTTTATGATAATCATGAATGACATCATAGGTCACGTGGTGACAGCCATGTTGAAAAAAAAAGTAAAAACTTTGGACCTCTATCTCTGAAACCTCTCCATGGAAAAAAAATCGAAATTTGGCACATGTGAAGTACTCCCCATGAGAACGAAGTATGATTTTTTTTATGATGTCATAGGTGGCTTCGTTATGACGTCATAATTGCAGATGTCAAACGCTTTATCCGATCAGTATGAAAATTTTTTTGGGTCATCCAGGGCAAAATTGTAATTGAGAAAAAATTGATGATGTCATGATTCGGCAGCCATATTGTTTCTAACATAAAACCTTCAAAAATCTTCTCCGAAATGGCTGAACAGATTGAGGTGAAACTTTACAGGCATGATTGCCTATCCATGAGGACCAAAACGTTCTCCAACTATGATGTCATAGATCACATGATTTGGCAGCCATATTGGATTTACCCTCAAACCTTTAAATACCATCTTCTCCAGAATGGCTTGACAGATCGAGGGGAAACTTTACCCACATGTTCCCCAATCCTTGGTGATACCAGGGTGTTATTGAATAATAAATAAGTCACATGGTCTGGCAGCCATATTGGATTGAACAAAAGTCTTTGAAAAATTCTCTCTCTTGAACCACTTCATCAATCGACATAAAACCTCACAATTATTATCTCGTAGTTATGGGGAATATATGTTTTAAATTTCAATGTGATTGGATGCATGGTCTGGCAGCCAGAATTATTTAATATTTTGAATCTGGGTTCAGCGATGATGTCATAGGTGGCTTTGTTATGATGTCACAATTGTATGCGTTGAACGCTTTGTCCGATCAGTATGAAAAATTTTGAAGGTCATCTAGGGATAAATTGTATGGTTGGGGGGTGGGGTGGGGGTGGGAATTGATGACGTTATCAATCATGTGGTTCGGAAGCCATATTTTTAAAAATATAAAAACCTTCAAAAATCTTCACCAAAACAGCTGAACAGATCGAGGTGAAACTTTACAGGTTTGATCGCCTATCCATGAGCAACAAAAAGTTCTCCACCCATGACATAATCGATCACATGGTTTGGCAGCTATGACTTTTTTTTGAAGAATAAACATTTTAATATTGTTGTAGAATTCCCTCCCGTCGGCGTGCGAACGACCGCATCTAACCAATAGCAGTCGCTTCGCCAACGAACGGACAATCCAGTCGCGGCCTTCCGGATCAACGCCGGAAACCAGCCACGGGTGTGTTTTTAAACACACCACAACCATGTCCGCACTCTACCCGCGCTATAGGGTCCGATCGCCAAATCTTCAATTTACCTAATTATTCAGGTGGGTAGGTTACCGAGAGATTGTACCTCAACAGGACCACTTGGAAATGAGCCGCTTAAGCAGCTCGCTTCCTTTTGGGATAACCGAGCGGGGTATTATCACGCAGTCCCGTTGGACCCGATCACTTTATCGGCAATTTAAAAACCAACTATATTCCGAGTGCAAGATGGCAGCTCAATTAAGGGAAGAGGACGCAACAAATAGGTTTACATTCACACAAGGACATTTATTATAATAAAGCACATATGCATTTAAACAAGGCAAAACACGTATGCAATTATACAAGCAACAAAAGCACAACAAAGAACTACGACTGTCTATACGAAATGCAATGCAAACATTTACAGCACACAAATCACTTAACCATTTTCTACTTATTAGACGGGCCCACGGACACACGTACGCACACACACACACACCCAAGAAATGGTGGCAGAGGCCTTTAAGAACAGGCTCCAGCTCGGAGGACAGGTGAGCTGAAACCCAGAACCTATCTCGAACCTCTCCACCTCGTGTGGTCGTCAAGTTGTTCGGACCCGGGCTCCAGCGAGAGCGAGCTGGATCCAATCGCCGTGAGCTGCGATCCTTCCCGAGCTCCCGTGAATCCTCCCGCGCTTCTCATCACGTGCTGGTGAGATGAGGCGCCGATCCTTCCCATCGATGTCGCTTCCCCGAGGAACCACCTCCACGAAGAGGTCAATGAGTCACACCAAGCCGGGAACCAAAATGAAGAACAAAGAGCTCCACGAACCAAGAAGAAGCCACCACTCGCAGCTCGAGCCGAGCGACCGGCTTAACTTTCTTCCAAACAGGGCAACTTGAAGCAAAAAGATCTCCCGAGCCAAGCAGAAGCCGAAGCTCATGGAACCATCAAAGCAAAAAGCCTCCTCCCGAGCCAGGCCTCAGCTCACCGAGCCAGCCGAAGCAAAAAGTTTCCAAAGGCCTCAACCCTAACACAAGCCAAACAGGACCCAAAAGTCTGCTGAGCGACTACTCTCTGCCGAAGCAAAAAGCTTACTACTCAACTCCCGAACACGAACAAAGAAAAGATCTCCTCTTATCCTTCTCCCGCCGTTCCCCCGCTCCCGGCGTGACTCATGACTCATGCTCCATCCCCCACTCAGCCACGGGTGGGAGGGAGTTGTTGACATCATGAGTCACGGGACGACAGGGTTCTTCTTGCTCTTCGCCGAAGAGGGGGAGGGATGTCTCCATTGTTCGCTCCCGAACTATTAAATCGATCCGCAGCGCATCTAATCGATTTCTGAACATTTAAACAATGGAAGGTGAGCTATCTAGGGAACAAGCACTTATCGACATAGCTGACTAAAGGAACCTGTATGTTGTGTGCAATCGAATTCCAAATTCGTAACAATATATTCCCCAGAACGGCTTGACAAATCAAGGGGGGAAACCACCCACGTGTTCCACAAGCCTTGGGGATACCAGGGTGTTCACGAATAATTAATAGATCACATGCTCTGGCAACCATATTGGTTTGAACAAAAATCTTTTAAAAAATCTTTCTCTTAAACCACTTCATCAATCAATGTGAAACGTCACCGTTATAATCCAGTAATCATGTGGAATATATGTTTTAAATTTCAACCTGATGGGACACATGATCTGGCAGCCAGAATTATTTAATGTTTTGAATATTGGTTCAAGGATTTAATTCAAACTTGGTACAAGTATGTACAATGATGTGATAACATGGGTGGAGTTATATCTGGCGACGTCGTGACATTGCAGACTGCCCTTCCAGTTTTTCTTTTAAAATTGAATTTTTCTGTTTTGATTATGGGGGAATTAATTTTCTGGGCCAGGCTTTGGTTGGATGTCGGTTCAAGGACATGTTGTTTTTGAGGAATATTCTGCTGAAGAAGTGCTGTAAGGGGGTAAATTTTATAAAGAATATTTTAATGTTAAATATTGGTGTTTGTTTAGGTGCTCTGCTCAGGTCTTACAGATGTTTTTTTTTTTTCAGCCTCTTTCTTTGCTTCAGAGTGTCCTGGCAAGCCATCCATATCACTCATCATACACGCACAGCTTGCCAGACCTTTCCACCACACCTGCTACCACTGAAGGTCTTATGTCCTTTTCTGTACCTGCTCCCAATACTGGCTCTCATTGGGAGGGACCTTTGCCACTTGTTGGGTCTGGAACATTGAGTACTGGAATGTGTCGGCTTCATCCTGTGTATGTATTAGGTTTGAGAAAAGCTGTTGTGCCAATAATCCAGAAAGGCAAAGTTTAAAATATGCTACATTTAAAATGTTTAGACTTTACCAGGGCTGCAGGCACAACCATGCAGGAAAACTGTCTGCCAAAATGAGGCTCAGGTTCGATGTTTCAGCTCCTGAGTTATTTCAACAAGGACTTTGTAGACTTCGTGTTATGATTCTAATAAACCCCTCCAGAAACGAGAGAGGAGAATGGGCTTTGCGAGGGAGGCCCAAGGTAACGGATGGGAAGGTCGGGGTTTGGTGGTGGGAGGTTGTAACGGGAATGGAAAAGAAGTGTGGTTGTGTGGACACCACTTGCATGCTGCAGGCCGTGGACCTCAACTTGTTCGGCATACAATGTTCCCGATTGGTGGTGCCTGTGGTCACGCTGCATCGCCTGTGCATGATTACTCTCCTCTTCTTTCATAGTAACGTATACCTAAAGCTCTGTGATAAAATTAAATGCCTTTTTTGCACATGATTGTAGCTTTAGGATTTGAGGACGCATTTATGACAACAATGACGCATCAAATTGCCCAGGCAAATGTGGTGCGAAGAACAGCTGCAGACACAGTCATTAAGCCTGGAAGCACCTTTTCTTTTTCTTCTTCATTGAACCGTAGCAGTAAAGCATGCATTGTCAAGCCGTGAAGCAGATTGACACATTTTAATTACACCTGCTCATGGATATAAATAAATATAGCAGATTATATATTTTGATTAATAAATCCCTTTCTGTCTCTTCCCTTTTCCCACCCCAAATAAACTAAAAAGTAGAATTATGAGGTGAAACTGATTGAAGGACACATTTGGCTGGAACTGGTTACATTTAGCATTGTGATATTTTGTTGTGAAAGTAATTTAATTCGTTAATTGAGAGTGACTACTGCTACTTGGGATTTCAGGAGGAGGCGGGTGGGGATGGTGGGCAGTCATTGTAAAATACGGCCAGAAGGTTTTGGATTAGGGTTGATGTCAACATTTGGATCAAGGTGAGCCTTGTACCATTGAGATGGGTAAAATTAAAATTTACTGGAAATAACAGTGATGTCACTCTGCACTAACCAATGAAACCAGAACCTGTCATTGTTACCAGTACTGGATAAATATGCAGTGCCTGAAAAAAAAAATAAGCAAATGAATGTTGGCTTGAGTTACATATAAATCTCCTTTTGTTGTGTTGATTATAAAACTGACACTTCATACCATTGTCGTGCTCCTCAATTTACATTAGACACTGTAGGAAAGAAAATTTTGGTTTTACAACATGGCATGTGGTGGGTGCCTATTTTTGCAGGTCTGTGGGTGACGGACGGCCCCATAGTGGCGGCAGCAGCTTATATGGTGGTGCCGTGCACAACAGCATCCTTTCGGAGTGTGCCTCGGTTGAGATGAGCCTCCATGCTATCTATATTCACGAGGTGGGTTCAGCATTTCTTACACCACCCTAACAAAAATCGGTGCAATTTTGTAACACATCTGAATTACTTGCATACAATATCTGTGCATGGTAGGCTGTTGTTAAATTGGATAATTGAATTCCGTATCAGCATCGACAACAATAATTCAAACTGATGGCACGTGTTAACCACAAGAATAATTGCCGTCCACTTCAGTCAACATCCCTGAGCTCACATTGGACTGTCATCATCTCATGCTGCAATTATGGCATACTCAATCACTTTATTTGCATTTCAACTCATTATCTTCAAATTGGTTAAATGAAATACAATCATGTAAAACGGTAGTAAATATCCATATTACCATTCATTCATTGCTCTCCAATCCAGATTTCAATGTGGCATTATGGTTGTTCATTCTTTGGTTCCACTTGTCCCTTTCATAAATGCTCTGCTGTGGTGTTACACAGTCGCATGTGATGCAAGACTGCTCCCACATCGTTTCAGGCCCGACGGCAGCTGCCCACCAGTGATGCCCACAGTCAGCAGCAGTGGTTTAGGAATGACTTCAAAGATCAGCAGGATCAAGACATGCATGATGGACATCTCTCTCCATCAGTTGTGAACATCCAAGCCGAGAATCTAGGCTACAAGCCCCCCGATATAGGGGTCTCCTGCACACCAGGTGCTCTGGCCAACTCCTCTAATCTCTTGCCTGACACATGGGAAGCGACAGAGCCACAACAACAGACAACTTGTTCAGGTAAAAGTCTGGAATTTCAGATGGCAGTGAAGATGAATATTTGTTGATTGCAATTTCTTTCATCACAAATGCAAGTTTCTGCATTTTTGTGACTTCTCGTTTCTCTTTGCTATGTAGAGGAGAATTGTCGAAACAATGTTTATGTGTTGGCTTTTTTTTTGGCATTCATACAGTGTTGAACTGTTGCGTTCCAGGACACCACATAGACCATCCCCCCCTCCCCTAAGCATTGTCAAAATGTGTGTATACTTTTGTATCTTTGTAAAACCATAATTAAGAATGCCAATAGTCATTGCAACTTGTATAAAACTGTTGCGAATTTGCACCCGCTGGCGTGCGATCGGCCACGTGACTCGAATCGCGACACGTCGCCCACCGGACGGACAATTCTGTCGTGACCCTCTCGGACTATCGCCGGGAGCTAGTCACGGGTGGGCCTTTTGGCCTCACCACGATCGTGCCAATCGGCCACCCACGTGGGATAGGGTTGTTCGCCAAACTCGACCTACCTAAGTACCCATGCGGATGGTAAACCGGACGATCGCACCTCGCCGCAGGTCGACTCCGGACACGGGCCGCTTAAGCGGTCCGTTCCGTACTATCGGGATAACTGAGCGGTGTTATCGTCAGCCTCGACGGTTCCGATTACTTATCGGGCGTATTAAGCCCACTACGAACCCGTTACGTGGAGCAAGATGGAGATTCAAACGAAGGAAAGGACGCAGTGAAATGGGGAACAATTCAACACAAGCACTTTATTCACACATATACAGCCAAACAGAATCAGAAATGCACATATATCAATTTAAAACAACAACAACAATGCAGAGCTACGACCGAATACGCGAACACACGACAACACTTAAAACAATACGACTTGACGGATGGCGCCACCCACAGACATTTACACAAAAAGCAAAGGAAAAGGAAAAAGAAGTCACGACTTCCCTTTTCGTGGCCGGTGAGCCCCTCTCCCACGACCGTCAGCGTGGTCGCGCCTGGCCCCGACCTCTCTCGCGGCCGGCGAACCCTCTCCGGCACTCCTCGTCCGGACACGCAGGTCCACCTCACAACCGGCGCTGCCACGTCTCCCGTCCGTGCCTTCATGACAGGCCGCTCGCCAAGCCGCGGGTGCAGGACTCTTCCCCCGACAAGACAAGCAGACAGGAAGCCTCGAAGAACCAACTCAACCCGAACCAACTCGACCAATTCTCGACCAAACACTCCCCAAGGTCCGTCCTGTCCGCCTTTTGTAGCGCGGGGCTCCGCCCTTCGCTCCGCCCCGTTTTCGGCCCCGCCTCCCTTCGAGCTTCTTGGAGAAGCCTCTCGAAGGGGGGCGTGACCTCTCGCTCTCCCTCCACCCCGCGCCATGCGGGGCCGGGGGAGTCGGTCTTGGCTCAGAGCCAAGGAATTATTTCCCCAAAAAGAGGCCCCCACCTTTTCTCACCTTTAACCCCCGGCTCGGATCGCACTTCCCCCACACCGAGCGCGGAGAATTTCGACGGGAGAAACAGGCGGGAAAACCCCCGCGCATCGTTGTTGGTTTTTGTTTGTTCCCGGAGATCGTAACCGCACAGGGCCTACTGAATGGCGAGTGGCGGAGATGTGGTAGCGTAGATGGTGGAGGTGGCGTGGTTGTAGTGTGGTTGGCGCTGTGGTGGGGATGGCGTGGTTGTTGAGATGCTGTTTGTTTGAAATAAAAGATAGAACAGAAAAATGGCTAACTCAAAGCGTCGCAACCCGGATGGATCACATAAATTCCCTCCATACAACGGGTTTGGGCTAACTACACATGTACTTACAGAGATATCTCACGTGAGGGCCCTTTATGGTGTAATGCGAATTTCCACAACTGTAACACGACCCCCTCCCCTTTTTACAGACTCGTCCCGAGTCGTCAAATTCTCGTGTGCCATCATGTGTAGTTCTCCCCGAGTACGTTTTACCTTCGGATCCCTGAGTGCGACATTCATGGTATTCGTGTCCCCAAAATAAATAACCTGAGGGCTGAGTAACTAACTAAACAAACCCACTCACACAGACGACTTAAATAAAATTGCCGGCGCTAGACAGTCATGCCGGAGGCGCACTCATATGTACAGTACAATACATCTTAACCTTATAATTTACACTAAACCATGGCCAAGGATCAATGAACTCTGCAAAAAGAAAAGCAGTTCGCAGGGAGCCAGGCTGCTCGCATGCAGTCCCTGGCTCACGCAATGCAGGTGACAGGGAGCGTGGCCGGCTGCTCAGACGCAGTCCTAGGCCTCCCCCTTTTAAAATGAACCCAGTGAACCACAACGGTGCATGGGCTGCACAAACGCAGTCTCAGTGCCAGCTCAAGTGGCACACGCAATGAGCACAACGAATGGAGGGATGAACACAAACACGGTGCACGGGCCGCCACTGCAGGCCCGTGTTGTAGCTGCCAACAGGGCAGTTCTTGCAGCTTGCAAACTGTTGCTTTCTGATCCTGGCACACATGGCAATGAACAGGGGGGGGGGGGCAAAGCAAAATTTAACGGGGGCAAACTGATGATGTGGGCAGTGGGCATGGCATGGCAAAGGTAGACAGGCATACAAAGCCGGCAGAACAGGGCCGCTGCAGGCAAACACAGCTGGCAGACGATCTGGCCGGCACAGGCCTTGCAGAAAACAGCTGCAGACGATCCGGCCAGTACAGGCCTCGCAGCAAAACAACAGCCAGCCAATGAAGTTGGCCGGCACAGGCCTTGAAGCAACACAGCCAGCAGATGAAGCTGGCCAGCCTTTGCCTTTCAGTGGAGGTTGGTGGAGGGAGTGCGGTGGTGCTGGCCACTCGGAAGGTGGGCTCGGACCTCCCCTACGGTCTCCCTCCCACCTCTCGCCTTTGCCTGTCACTGTCCATATCCACTCCCTTAATTTGTCAAAACCAATTTAGCCCCAACTTATTTTTTTTGTTTTATTTTTATTTCTATACCTCCAACTATTATTCGTCCCCTAACCCCCTTTACTGTCCTTGTTCGGCTAACCTATCGTCCACTAGCCTACTCCCAACCCCTACGTTCCCTTCCCGGAGGGGAATGAGGGAGAGCTAGCATCCTGTGTCGAGGCCCAACGAAGCCTCAGGATGGCCTCCCCAGGCTTCAGCGATCTAACCCAAAGTGGGTCCAGCGGCCCACAACGAGAGCGAAGGGATGGATGGTGCGGAGGGGTACACTTCCTAATCTACCCTAACCATTAACCTTTAAACTACCCTGGGGCTTTCAACAAGCGCCTCTCGCTTAAGCTATTGGTTCTAAAAACCCAGATTCCCGTCGCCTGTGTTGGTGTCCTTACAATTTTGGGCCTCGCCCCCCAATTTTCTCTCCGTGCCCTCACACGGTCTTATGGCTGGGACACGTGGCTCCCCTTGGCAGCCACTACCCTCTGCCGATTCCCCTACGATGGCACCCCCGGGCACTACACTGCCTCCGAGCCTACCAGCTCCCTAAACACCGGGGAGTGCCCCCCATGGCAACTCCCCTGAAATGCACACGTGGCAGGCTGGCTTCCCGGGCCCCTTTCCGAGGGTCGCCCGTGCCCACAACACTGCCCACGCGGCTAATGGCGCCCCGGGCCCCCGCATCATGCGGGCGCACCCATGCCCACTACGCTATCCCGGCCCCCCATGGGCCCTTGGCCTACTACGGCCGACTCGCCTGGTGCCCGGGGTACCCACTCAGCGATACTCACCTTTCGCAGCCACGCTCCCAGCCCGTCAACAGGGCTCCTGCACCCCTCCAAACGGGTTTCGAGCCTACACTCCCACTAACAGCAAAACGACCTCCATTTTGTCAATTTAACTAACCCAGCTAACTCACTCTACACTGACCCCGGGGTCCCTTGGGCGGGAGTCACTCCTCCCCCCCAATCACTCATCGCACCATGCATTCCCCATTCGCTCCACTCACACAGACCCGCTGGCCTCACTCACTCACCAAGTACCCGTTTCCACTTCACAACCCACAACTCTTCAACACACACACCGCTGAACTCTGCCATCCTTCTAACTACCTCCTCTAACTAACTCGTGCTCCCACGTCGTCCCTTACACTACAGCACGTTCCATTTAACACTACGTAGCAAAACTACGTCACCTCTACAAATTCAAAGTCTATCACTGTCTCCAAATCATCAAAAATCATTTCCCCTCCTAAATCTGACTAAAACCCCCTAACTAATCCATTCCACGGGCCCCATGCGGACTTACCCCTGCCCCATGAAGCTGGTCTAACTAAGCTAACCCTTCCCCTAGCTAATTCCATCCTGTGCCCAGCTAAGGGGGTCTTCCACCCCTTGCCCAGGGAATCCTGTTCCCCCGAAAGCGAGGCTTGCTTTTGTTCATTTATTTTTTTTTCAATTTTTGCGCAGCACCAGCGCAGCAACTCACAGCTCATGTACTTTGCACCTGCCCGTGACGTCATGCAGCTGCACGTGTACCTCGTCCCTCTTGGACGGTACCATCCGGCAGGGATTCACCCTTCTGCCGGATTCCAACCATACACGCAGCCATGACGTCACCCGGCGCATAAAAAAAACACAAGCCCCACGTCTCGAGGGGTTCCCCACGCGAACACGTGTGCCCTGCCCGTTGGAGCTGAACACACCCGCTCGCGTGGAGAACCCGTCTGGTCCAAATCCGTTTACTTGCCTAAACTTTGTCAATCCGCGGGATCGGCAAATCCACCGCTGGCGTTTCCGGACCGGGTTTCACTCCCGCAAGCGAGCACGTGGGGGCCTCGTGCGTTGCACAGCACGGACCTCGCGCTCGCTGCTGGGTGAACCCGGCGCGGTTACCAATCCAACTACAGCCGCCACTCGGCTTTTGTCCCTCTGTCGCCGTTGTCGTCGCCATTCACTCCATGCACACCTGCGTGCCACGACGCCCAGACTGCACTCCATTAAACTCACATTCACACCGGGAGACTTGGCTGCATGTTCACACATGCCGACCGATATCTCCCTCACATACAGTGACCTCACACACACTGTCTCTCTCCTTACACTCGGCCGCTCACTCACTCGTGCCGTTTCCCTTGCACACACCATACCACTCACACACGCGGGGGCACTCGCCCGCGGTGCCTCATCCACACAAGGCGTACTGGGAAGCACGCCCTTCGGCACACTTGCCAACACACCACTCACACACGGGGTCGCTTGCACACCTTGCACCACACACACAGGGCCAACCACACTGGGGATCAGTGCCACCACAAGGGTTTCCGGGGCCTCTATACCCCCCAAGCTCTCCGTGCACCTGTCCACAGCACCCGTCCCCTCAAACTCGCAAAGCACGACCGAACCCACCTGGTCATGACTCGCTTCAAGGGAGCATAGCGGCTCCCTTCGTTCCCAAAGGAGGCTATCCAACTGCTCGCACCGGGTCCCTACACGTTCTGCGAGCTCACCCCCATCGTCCTCCACTAACTCCGTGTGTGTG
>NC_140963.1:67541409-67553909 GCF_056783735.1 Eptatretus burgeri | reverse complement strand
TATATATATATATATATATATATATATATATATATATATATATATATATATATACATATAAATACATATATATTGGATTCGCCATATATATGCTCGATATCCCTTATTGTCAGATTTTCCGTGTGTGTGTGTGTGTGTGTGTGTGTGTGTGTGTGTGTGTGTGTGTGTGTGTGTGTGTGTGTGCGTGCGTGCGTGTCTGCAACGCGAGGCTCCACAGCACGAACCATCGAACCGATTTCGATGAAACTTTGCCAACATGTGCATTATGGTCTGGGAATGTGCGCGTTTGAATTTCGTTGCCGAGCAACCACCCGTTGCTGTGCAGCGGCCGAAAAACCACGTACAGTATTTTCAATACTTGTCCTTCAGTTTTGAATGTAGAGAAACGAGACTCGGAATTAAACACTTCGAGATATTTAGAAAATTTTACTCGAGCCGATTTTTGATTGAGGTTTTATTTTTCAAATGGTAGTCCTTCAAAAATCAGGTGTCTATTTACCATCATTTTTTATGAGGGGCTTTGGAAAGTGGACGTGGTTGATGAAAAGTGGGAGTGGTGTAGGAAAGTGGGAGTGGTGTAGGAAAGTGGGCGTGGCTTATGAAAAATATTGTGTGGCTCAGGAGGTGTGGTCAAACAAGAGCATTGAGAGAAGTTTATTGGGGTGTGTGTGTGTGTGTGTGTGTGTGTGTGTGTGTGTGTGTGTGTGTGTGTGTGTGTGTGTGTGTGTGTGTGTGTGTGTGTGTGTGTGTGTGTGTCTCTGCAACGCGAGGCTCCACAGCACAAACCAGCAAACCGAAACCATAACTGAAAAGTTTTTTTTTCTCATTGTGATCATGTAATTTATTTTGCCTTCCTACCTCTGGTATAGAACCACGGTATCGCCATTGAATCTTGAAGAACACGTGTCAAGTGGCTTCACCAAGCAGTCCATGAAACGGTTGAAGAAACTTTTAAAAGCGAAACGTTTAATTTTTATTTGTATTTATCTATGCCAAAGTGACAGGTCGTTTATTGGAAGAACAAAACAGGGAAAAGTCATGGAAATTAAAATTTCACATTTTCAGCAAGCCAGCCACCGCCTGTTGCCCCGCAGAGCAGCAATTGGCCAACGCATGCGAGTGACCCCTGAACTTTGTTCAAGTCGATTTACATACAGTATTCAGTGATAGTGCGAATGTTGTAAAGCGCTCACCAACAGCACTCCAACAAAATGGTTGATAAGAAACAGTTCGCTTGGCACGCGATGAGCAATCACCGAACCGTCACAGTAAAACATACACCTCCCGAAGACGCCCAAAATGTCAAATATGTCCGAATTGGACAAATGAACACTTTTCCAGGAGTCAGAACTACTTGTAGGTTTGATTCTGGAGCTTAAATTTTGTAATTCTGCTTCGTTCAAGAGGTTCTCGCAGTGATCGCATGTATGGAAATGAAATAAAGCAGCAAATGCTGATGTCTCCAGGCGTTTGTAAGCATAGCAATGTCCCCAGCTATTCGTAGCTATGATGAACAGGCATTCGATAATATTGGTGAGGAAAGTGAAAAAAACCTTTAACATTAAGAAATCATTGCAGCCTGTTCCAAGTCAATGCAAGGCAAAGCAGGCCAAAAAACATGGTGGGTTCAGACCCCAGCGAGGTTCCCGGGGATACGCCTTTAGACCCCATAGAGAGCGGTGACCGAGGATGGGCCTGATAAAGGATATGATTAAATAAGGCCGTTAATTATCTTCAAAAGGGGTGTTTTATTCAACCCAAACACCCAATTTTCAGTCTTGCACTTCCTTGGACTTTTCTTGGTATGTATGCAAAGTTTCACGCTGCTAGGTTTTATGGTTTTTGAATTATGGAGGAGACACACTGACACACTGACACACTGACACACTGACACACACACACACAAACACACACACACACACACACACACACACACACACACACACACATACACATATACACACACACACACATACACACATACACACATACACACATACACACATACACACATACACACACACTGACATTTATTATTATACATAGTAACATCGGCTATGTGGCCATGGCCAATGCGGGGGGTGGGGGGGGTGTAAATTCTCGATGTAAATTTGTACCATGTAGCGCCACCTGGTGGTAGTGGCAGAAGGTATTACAATTTCCATTTTTACGTGAGCAACGCTGAGGTTACAGCACACTTCACACAAGTAAATTTGTCTACCTTCTCTTCTCTACCCCTCCACCCTCCCCCCCCCAAAAAAAACAAAAAAAACGGAGGGCCTGTCAAAGCCTGTGATTGTGTGTGAGAGATTTTGAACGGGAAGGAACATCAGGCCGAACGGGGGGGGCAAAGGGAGAGAGGGTGGGGGAAGCGAGACGGGGAGAGGGAGTATTGGTTAAAGCACTCTGCATAAATTTTATAAATCTGTCTTCCTTTCCTTCTCGCCCAAATTTTTTGGCACCCACGACGACTAACTGGTCCATCAGTGAAGCGACGGCTAGCCTCTACTGGTCATGTAATGTAATTTTTGGAGAGTGAAGAACTAGCTTTGCTGGTGATGGCTGGTGTCAATCTGCGTCAACCGACAGGTAGAACAATGGATGAAAAAGGACGTTGATTGAGGTTTGATAACCGCCGTGGGAAGCAAGGAGAAGCTGAAGTTTCGGACGTTAAGACTTCTTCAGAGCAAAAGAGCCACACTAGGCAAATACAACCTCTTTGGCTGTAACGAAGGGTTAACACTTTAACCGTCAATTTCTTGCTTCCCATTACAGTTGACATACCTGACTCAACGTGCTGTTGATTTAATGCTATGTTCGTGTAATCTTTGTTTTTCCATTTTTTAAATTTTTTTTAGCTCAACACGTGAAATGAAATTTCTTTTAAAAATAATTTTTAGCAACGTAATTTACAATAAAGAGCCTCAACTCAAAAGAGACGTTCAGCACTGTCTGATGTAAGTAATTTTTTTTAAACTTTTGATTCCACAGTCTGTTCTTTGTGTGAAATTGGCAACCAAATTGTGCTTCAATTCACAAATTTTCTGCTGGGTGCTTTTTGATGTGCACCATCCTTCACCTCCCTCCATCATTTACTTCTCTCCACCCGAGATTAACAGGAAGAAATTGTTGCTTAATAACAAGCTGCTTCAACAAAAAAGAGCAAATTATTAAATTTGAAGCCAAATACTTTGCTGCATCTCTTTTGCTCGTAAAGGGACTTTAAAATCCCTAACCTTCCATATTGTTTCTGCTTAATGTCAATGATACTTGATTAAACGATTTTCCTTGTGCAAATGTGTTTTACAAATCATCCACATCATCTAAATAGTGCAAAACAAGCTATCATGGAAATGCATCTTGATTAAACTATTTGCATAATCAAGGAAACCGATTAGTGGCACTTACAAAAAAGAGAGCATTGGTTCTTTTCACCTTGTTTCTCCCATCCAAAGCTTTGATACTTATCAATGTAATGATTAACCTCAAAGCTAGTGAATTTATGAAAGTACAGTACTGTTTATGGTAAACTTATGGTGACTATTAAACCTATCACATTCATCTTCCAATGCATTACAATTGTATAGCATGTGATAATTTACTAAAGGTTTGAAAGTTATCATGTAAAATGCGATATGCAGAAAAATGAGAAGGTTTGAGAAAAATGCAGAAATATAGTAATGGCTAAGCAGCCAAGTGTTGAGATCTCGACCTCTGATTTGTGGAAATTGATTACGAAGGAGCTCTATGACTTTGGAGAAAAGGCAATCAGATGAGAATAAAGTATTTTTTGCCAATGTATTTAGTTGATTGTTTGTTTCAAAATAATGGCTAAAAAGAATTATGGTAGATTTCATTTTGGAGTACCCAAGCTTGCTAGATTTATTTTTTGAGACGTGTGGTCCTTGCAGGTACAGAAGCCCATTGTCGACAGGAAAAGCCTGCATTTGGCATGCTCCCGATGGGTGGCTGGCATGAGGAGCATGAACACAATCTCCCTGAGGCTAATTTGGAAGCAGGCAGGAGGCCAAGCAGCTAAGCCAAAGGCAGTTTCATGGCTAAAGGTATTATTAAGGGCCAAAAGGTGGGATTCAGAGAAAGCCAAAATGTGTGTAATGTAGATATGTAATGCTAACTTGATTTCTGTAAATCTCAGGATTGATTCACATTGAAATGTATTGTGTAATGGAATATATATATATATATATATATATATATATATATATATATATATATATATATATATATATATATATATATATATATATATATATATATCTCTATTATAATACCAAGCTTGCACACTAAAAACTCGGCTCGCCGTCACACGATCCCTATGAAATTGCTGTGGCACTTAGCGGACATGCCGACAATGTTTGGGAAGTCTTGGCGTTCTATAGTACCACTTGCATTTTGCACAATGCGTATTTTTGTCATTCCCAGTGTACGGTCTGTCGTCTGCTACCAGCTATGTTGTACTGCTATCCCGTGCATGTGCACTGGTATCGCTAGTACATATATATCCTATAGAAAGTCTCCACCCCTTTTCAACATTTTCAACTTTTGTTCCCTTTTGCCTGGAATTAAATTTCATGAAATCGGACTTTTTCCACCTTTTATTTATATATCGTAACCCACAACGTCCAAGTGAAAAACAACTTTAATTAAAAAAAATTAATGAAAAATATTGTTACGTTTTAGGGGGGGGTATGCATTCAAAGGGTAATTAGGATGTTTAATTAGGTATGCCATGCTGTTCGAGTTTACCAGGATCTCGATGTAATAAGTAGCAATTCAGTGGTGATAAGTTGTCTAGTAAATGTTCATTTCTTCAAGGGGGGAGATGATAATTGTCACGTAATTAGATAGGGACACGGGATAGGGTAAGTGTGTCTGCGTAAACCCCTTTTTGGTATTCTCTGGAGACTGGCCGTGACGTCACAGGACAGTGCAGCGGATGGCTCCGCCCCGTGATCACGATTGGCGGAAGGCGATGGCGGTGGGCCAATAAACGGCTCGATTGAAGTGACGAGGACAGAAGGATAAAAAGGTTCTGTTCGGGGTCGAAAAGGAAGAAGAAGAAGATTACAACCAAAAGATCGTGGTTTTTTTGGTGTGGAAGCTGTGGCGGCAGAGAGCGTCCTGGTTGTTGTGCTGAATTGATCGTGTTCTTGATCGTGTCTGGGAGCCTTGCCGAGCCTCGTGCCTTGCTTTGGTTGGCTCTGGGGTTCTGCTGACTCGGAGTGCGGGGTCGGGCGGCGGGCGGACCTGCCTCCCTCTCCTGCTCGCGGCTTGGCGCCCGAGCTGGTTCCCTGGCGGCTGTGGGCGGACTTGGGCCAGGACCAGGAGGTCGACAGCACCGCGGTTTCTCCTGCCCCCCTGACGAGAGCAAGGCCGGCTCGTCCGACGCCGATCCAGGGACAGTTGCGTCCACACCACGGTCCAGCCTGACCACCAGAAATAGCTACGTTGTGTGTGTGTGTGTGTGTGTGTGTGTGTGTGTGTGTGTGTGTGTGTGTGTGTGTGTGTGTGTGTGTGTGTGCTTGGCGCCTTAGAGGGATTGAGAACTGTATATTCATTGGAATTGTCTGTGTTTTTCCCCACGCCCGATCCCACACCATCCCGTCGAATCGCCCCGGATCCTTCCTCTTGCCGAGTCTTGTTATTTCTGGTAATAATAAAAAAGAATAAACATCATCAACTCAGTGAAAAGCGACTCCTGCCACCTTCCTCGTCCCGTTTGCGGTAGAGCGATTAGAACCGCCATGTTTGGGTTATAAATAAATAAACCGCCTCCATCGTTTCGGCTCATTCTACGTTGGCGGGACTGTTCAAGTCCCGTGGACGTCACATTGGTGTCAGGAGTGGGATGTTCGAACCCCTCTAAATTATATACCAGGATTAAAATCTCGCCACGAATTGGAATCTAAAATCACTACAGAAAAGCGCGCGAGCGCGGGAAAATTTTGGCGGGATTTTTCAAATTTAAATTAATTGGCGGCAAACGGGACTTCTGCACCATGGCGGATGTGCAGATGTTTGAGGAGGAAGGCCACGTGTCTGGCAGCGAGTCGGGGGAAGAGGGGAGAGATGGGGGTAGGGTTGGAACCTCCCCCATTCCGAGCGTGGACCGTGTTTCATCGCCCGTAACGGAGCCGGCAGCGCCGGAAACCGGCACTATGACGATCTGGACAATGTTGGAACGTTTAATGAGTGCAATTACAGCACAGGGGGCAAAAATGACGGCACAAATGGGAAATCAATTCGTGACACAGAGGGCAGAAATGACAGATCAATTGGGGGTAATGGGGGTACAGTTGGGTGCACGGATTGATTTAATGAGGGATGAATTGGGGGAAAAGATGGAGAAAATGAAAACTGAGATGCAGGAGTGTGTGGATGTTAAATTGGGAGAAATACAAAGTAAATTCGAGGATAGATTGGAGGAAACAAAGGTAGAAATTACATTGGAGGGGGAAAATATACGGAAAAAATTGGTAGATAAAATTGATGCAACGAACATTCGGGTTGATAAAGTGGATGAAAGCCTGGAACGTCATCGTGCCTGTGTGGATGCTCGTATGCAGCTGCAAGTTGAAGAGTGGGGAGAGCTGAGGAAGCAAGGGATGAATTTGGCGGAGGAGGTAAAAGCATTGGAGGCTCGTTTGGACGAACAAGATAAAATTATGAGCCAAGATGAAGTCTTGGATAAAGGTCTGGTAGAGCCGTCTTTTGTAAGTAGAGTGTCCGGGTTGGTTGAGGAGCAGCTACAAACTCGCGACGGAGCCTTGGAGGAGGTTGTGCGGGCCCAGAAGATCCTGCGGGAAGAGGTGAATCGGTCCATTCAACGTTTTGAACAGGAGGCAAAATTGACCCATGAGACCCTCACCACAAAACATCTTTGGCCACAGTGGGCTCCGAAATTGGATACGCAGCCACAAGGGTGTTTGATCCCTGGGCAGGATTCGGACAAGGGAGAAACTGAGAAGCGGGCCACCGTAAAAGTGATCCCCCTGGTAAATTTCGACGGGTCAGGGAGCGTTGAAGCTTTTCTGACGCAATTTGAGTGCATTTCCCGACTAAACGGGTGGAATGAGCAGGAACGTACAGGGAATTTGGTGGCAACGTTGCGGGGACCAGCCGCAGATGTGTTAAACATGATCGCGGAGGGATGTTGACCAGCTCCCACATTTGCGAGGCGTTGAGCCGTCGGTTTGGGTTCGCGGCAAACTGTGATCTGGTGCGGGCTCAGCTCCAGCACCGCAGATTAAAGCCGGGTGAGACAGTGCAGGAGCTGGCACAGGACATTTACCAATCAGTCAGGATCGCGTATCGGGACCTTACAGTGGAGGCGTGGGACAGACTGGCACTAGAGAAATTTTTAGCTGCTCTTCCGGACCCTGAGGTCCGAGCGCTAGTGGAGCTACAGGATCCACCCAGCGTTCACCGAGCGGCTGAGTGCGCGGCCAGGCTGGCCTCGTGGAGTCGGCCGGGTCGGGTTCCAGAGAGGCCATCGGTGACGATCCGACAGGCGGAGATCCAGGATCAGGGAGGGGGGCTGGGAGAAATTGACATTACCCAAATGTTTCAGGAAATTTGCCAGAAACTGTCAAGTTTGATAAAGGGTAATCCGGTAGTTAGTGCGCCAAAGCGGCGGGGTCCAGCCCAGCCAATAGAGCAATTTGATTATGGCCGAGGGGGTCCGGAACCGGAAGAGACATTTCACCGATACTCACGGGGGCCTTTTATGGGGAATTGTTTCCGGTGCGGGCGAAGAGGACACGTGCAACGATATTGCCGGTACCCGGCGATGGAGGGACCCTCCAATAGACTTTTAGACTCGGAGAGGGTGAATCCTCCTGCTGAACCGCCAGGTCTATCCGAGATGCCCTTTCATAGGTCGGGTCCGGAGATCACTGTCGGGGGTCGGGGAGACTAGATCGGGCTGAGCATATAGGGCCATGCTCGGCTGCTGACATTGTGGCGAAGTGCCTCCTTTGGTGAAAAATAGTGAATTGTGGGAAAATTGGCATGGGTTTGTAAGTTCTGCTGGGTTTTAGAGTGACAATCGGGACAGTGGGTAATTGGAAACAAAGCGGGCACGAGTGGCTGTCCAATAGCTGGTGCGTGGATCGGGTGAGAAGTGCTTTGTGAGTTGTTTTAAGTGAAGAAGTGAAATGTATGGTGCACACATTGTTTTTTTTTATTGGGCATGGTGTGGTAACAGGGAAGGTCATGGTCGGTGAAGTGTTAGAAATGCAGGTGTCACATGTAAGGCCAATGGGGTGGGGGAGTCATGTGGGTTTTGTGGGTGGGGATGATGTGCTTGTCCACAGGGATTGCTGAAGCTCACGGTGAGCGTGAATTGCGACCCCCTTCAAGGAGATTCACCACCTGGTGGCTAATGGTGACAGTGTCTGGAGGCAACTGGGAGAGGGTCTGGTTGGGCGACCAAGGCGGGTGGGACCTTGGCGACCAAGGAAGGCCAGAGGAGCCAGTGAGACCCCTTCCAGAGTGTTGTACGGGATTAGAGCTGATGGCAACCAGGGGGGAGGGAATCAAAGGGAGCGGGGCGGAGAAACGTCTGGGTTGGACTAAAGCTTACCTGTGGGCATGGTTGCACCTGAGATGCCCCCATCATCTTGTGGTAACCCACCCCACGGCCATGACGGGATTCAGCCTGCATGATTAAAATGAGGACCATGACCTAGAAATGTGATGATGACCCTGGTGTGAGTGTTGTGAAGATGTGTGAGTCCCACCCGATCCCGCAGAACTTGACAGGTGCAGCAAGGGCATGATGTCCGCATAATTTTGGGGCAAGCAAATTTGAAAATTGGCTCCCCAGGTAACGCTGGGTCTATTAGCATCCACTGGGGGAGGCGGTCAAGTGTAAATATCCTGTGAATAGTGTCGTTAAGGCTTAGAGTAGGAATGTAAAGTATAAGTGTTGTGTTTTTGTGAAACCTTTTGTTTCCCCTCCCCAGATCACTGGAAGAGTGCTGGGCAAGAGCGATGATCTAGAAGATGGAGTGCAACTTCGCTCAGTGCTCTCATGAAATAAAATAAAAAAAATAAAAAACGAATGATTGTTTAGGCGAGGATAAGGCCATAAGGGGGTCGTACATTAAGCAGGATAGGTAAGTTAGTTGCGACTCGCTGCCCATTGCCCCTCCTACTTTATTTCGTTAGGTTAATTAGGTGTGAGTCAGTAAGTGTTAAGGCTGGTACGGTAGCGCCTGTGATATACCTTGCAGGAGCTGCAGTACCAGAGGAGGGGGCAGTGTTATGTTTGAGGGGGGGTATGCATTCAAAGGGTAATTAGGATGTTTAATTAGGTATGCCATGCTGTTTGAGTTTACCAGGATCTCGATGTAATAAGTAGCAATTCAGTGGTGATAAGTTGTCTAGTAAATGTTCATTTCTTCAAGGGGGGAGATGATAATTGTCACGTAATTAGATAGGGACACGGGATAGGGTAAGTGTGTCTGCGTAAACCCCTTTTTGGTATTCTCTGGAGACTGGCCGTGACGTCACAGGACAGTGCAGCGGATGGCTCCGCCCCGTGATCACGATTGGCGGAAGGCGATGGCGGTGGGCCAATAAACGGCTCGATTGAAGTGACGAGGACAGAAGGATAAAAAGGTTCTGTTCGGGGTCGAAAAGGAAGAAGAAGAAGATTACAACCAAAAGATCGTGGTTTTTTTGGTGTGGAAGCTGTGGCGGCAGAGAGCGTCCTGGTTGTTGTGCTGAATTGATCGTGTTCTTGATCGTGTCTGGGAGCCTTGCCGAGCCTCGTGCCTCGCTTTGGTTGGCTCTGGGGTTCTGCTGACTCGGAGTGCGGGGTCGGGCGGCGGGCGGACCTGCCTCCCTCTCCTGCTCGCGGCTTGGCGCCCGAGCTGGTTCCCTGGCGGCTGTGGGCGGACTTGGGCCAGGACCAGGAGGTCGACAGCACCGCGGTTTCTCCTGCCCCCCTGACGAGAGCAAGGCCGGCTCGTCCGACGCCGATCCAGGGACAGTTGCGTCCACACCACGGTCCAGCCTGACCACCAGAAATAGCTACGTTTTGTGTGTGTGTGTGTGTGTGTGTGTGTGTGTGTGTGTGTGTGTGTGTGTGTGTGTGTGTGTGTGTGTGTGTGTGTGTGTGTGTGTGTGTGTGTGTGTGTGTGTGTGTGTGTGTGTGTGTGTGTGTGTGTGTGTGTGTGTGTGCTTGGCGCCTTAGAGGGATTGAGAACTGTATATTCATTGGAATTGTCTGTGTTTTTCCCCACGCCCGATCCCACACCGTCCCGTCGAATCGCCCCGGATCCCTCCTCTTGCCGAGTCTTGTTATTTCTGGTAATAATAAAAAAGAATAAACATCATCAACTCAGTGAAAAGCGACTCGTGCCACCTTCCTCGTCCCGTTTGCGGTAGAGCGATTAGAACCGCCATGTTTGGGTTATAAATAAATAAACCGCCTCCATCGTTTCGGCTCATTCTACGTTGGCGGGACTGTTCAAGTCCCGTGGACGTCACAATATAAAAACTATAACATCATGGTTGGTTAAGTGTCCACCCTCCTTATAAAAGCAATTGTAAATTCACCTTCAAAATCACATACCAAGTTAATTAGCCTCCATTTGTGTTAAATTGTAGTGATTCTGATTATTTCAAAATAAAATCAGCAATTCATGTAGGCTTCCTCTGCTGGATAGTGCATTTCACAGCAAAGACTCAACCATGACTACCAATGAGCTTTCAAAAGACCTCTAGGATAAAGTTGTGGAAAGGCATAGATCAGGGGATCAGAATAAAAATATTTCTAGGGCCTTCAATATCCCTTGGAGCACAGTCAAGACAATCATGAAGAAGTGTAAGGTGAATGGTACCACCAAGATACTGCCTCGATCAGGCTGTACCAACTAACTACACGACCAAACAAAGAGGAGACTGATCAGAGAGGCGACCAAGAGGCCTCTGGAAACTTTGAAAGAGCTACATTCCTTTATGGCAAAGACTGGTCATTGTGTGCATGTGACAATATTCCAAGCACTCCACAAGTCTGACCTGTATGGTAGGGTGGCAAGAAGGAAGCCATTACTCAAAAAAGCCCACCTGGAGTCCTGTTTGAGGTATGCATAAAACCACTCCAGAGATTCTGAACCTTATTGGCAAAAAATTTTGTGGTGTGACACAACCAAGATGGAACTTTTTGGCCTAAATGCAAAACGTTACGTTTGTTGCAAACTCAACTCAACACAGCACATCACTCAAAGAACACCATCCTTACTGTGAAGCATGGTGGTGGCAGCATCATGTTATGAGGATGTTTCTGATCAGCAGGGACAGAGGCACTTATCAGGTTAAAAAGGAAAATGGATGAAGCAAAATACAGAAAAATCCTCGGGGTAAACCTGCTGCCCTCTGCAAGAAAGCTGAAATTGGGTCAGAAGTTCACCTTTCAGCATGACAGTGAATCAAAGCACACAACCAACATTGCACTGGAGTAGCTAAGGAACAAATAGATAAATATCATAGAGTGGCCCAGTCAGAGCCCTGACCTTGATCTAAATCCAATCAAAAATCTGAAGCATGATTTGAAGATTGCTGTTCATCAAGGCTCCCCATGCAACTTGACTGAGCTTGAACAGTTATATACAGAATAAGGGCAAATATTGTCCAATGAAGGTGTGCAAACTTGGTGGAGACCTATCCCAACAGACTCTCAGCTGTAATTGCTGTCAAAGGTGCTTACACCTCGTATTAACTGATGGGGTGCACACTTATCCAACCAAGATATTCTCGTTTTGTATTTTTAATTTTCTGAAATTTATAGAATTTGTTTTTGTAACTTGGAAGTTGTGGTTTACGATGTGTCAATAAAGGTGGAAAAAGTCTGATTTAATTTCAGGCTACAAGGCAACAAAAGGTAAAAATTTTGAAAGTGGGTGTGCACTTTCTATCAGCACCATACACACATTTGTACATATACTGTATATGTACATATGTATGTGTATATGTGTGTGTCTGTACATGCACATGTAGTGTGTATGTACATTAAGCTTTCTGATACAATGGATTACGATTCTCCCTGAAGGGGAGTGTTGGATTGCATCAATAGATAAGATGAATGATGGATTTTATCAACGACCACTCGATAAGAGTACGAATGTTCACCACTGTGGGTAACGTGGTGTGTACCTTATATTTTGAGTGTTCACCCCTCTGTATATTTATTTCCTCTGAGAAAGGCCAGCCTTCGAAACATCAGTTGGATCCCATTTTCCAGAGTGGTATACGTACTCCAATCAACTTTTAGCTGATACTAGACGACCCGTGAACCTGTTGGGTTCCGTTGTGACAGCGGTTGACCAAAATAAACATTTCAAAAAAAAAGATAAAGATAGCTCCAGCTAACTATACCGCTGAGGTTGTTTTCATTGATCAAATTCTCCTGAAGAGTATTTGACTGAATCGGGAATTGATTTTTTTATTAATTTTTTTTCGTTGCCCGATTT
>NC_140963.1:67528909-67533909 GCF_056783735.1 Eptatretus burgeri | reverse complement strand
GAAACGGAAAAACGGGAGTACGATGTGGAATTGAAACTACTGAAGCGAGAGGTAGAAGAAGGCATTCAGAAAAGAGCCTGGAACAGAAGATAAAAAAGGAGAGGAACATCTGGAGCAAGGGAAGGAAGAATGGTTGGAAAAGTCAAAACAGTTCGAAGAACTACAGGAAGAAATGAGGGAGGAAGGGGAAAGGAAAACAAAGCTAGAAAAAGAAAAACGCAAACAAGATGGGGAATTGGAACTACTGAAGCGAGAGGTAAGGGCAGGCCAGTTTAAAAGAGAAACCCTGGAAGGGGAGATAAGAATGGGAAAGGAATGGCAGAAAAAACTAAAGGAATACAGTAAGAAAAGGGACGAATTGAGGATGGAAGCATTGAAAAGGGAGGTGAAGATGAGCAAGAGAATGGGTGAAATGAGTGAGGAAGCATGCAAAGTGAGAGAGGAATTATGGAAAAAAGCTTCTGAGTTACAGGAACATCAAGACAAAGAGACGGGATTACAAGACGAGCTGAGGATCTTGAGAGAGGAAAGAGCGAGAACGGAGAATGAAACGTTAAGGGACTACACTGAGCAAATCAAACAGTTGGAAGCCAAAGCAAGGTTGGAGTGTGCGGAGATGAGAAAGGAATTAGAAAAGAAAGCTTCTGAGTTACAGAAATACCAAAACAAAGCGACGGAATTACAAAACGAGATGAGAATGTTGGAGGAAGAAAGAACGACAGCAGAGAATAAAACGTAAAGAAACCATACTGTACAGATTGAACAGCTGGAAGCCAAAGCAAGACTAAAGAATGAGATGCAAGAAAGAGTACTGAAAGAACAAGGAATAAAGCAGGAGAAGGAAATCAGCCAACTGAAGGAAACGAGGTTGTAGAATGAGGAACAAGAGAGACAGTGAAATAAAAAACACAAAGAGTATGAATTGGAGGTTGACCAATTGAAAGACAAAGCAAGGATGGAGTACGAGGAGATGGTGAAAGAACAAGGAATGAAGCAGGAAAGGGAAATCAGCCAATTGAAGGAATCAATGAGATTGGAAAAGGAAGAACAAGAGAGACAGTGGGATAAGAAACAAAAAGAACAAGGAATGAAACAAAAAGAAAGACAAGAACAACTGAAGGAGAAAGCAAGGTTGAGGTATGCGGAGATAATGAAAGGACGACGAATGAAACAGGAAAAGGAGCTCGGCCAATTGAAGGAAACTATGAGATTGGAGAATGAGGAACAAGAGAGATGGTGGAAGAGGAAACAGAGAGGGACAAGAACAACTAAAGGAGAAAGCAAGGTTGAAGTACGCGGAGATCGTGAAAGAACGACGAATGAAACAGGAAAAGGAAATGAGCCAATTGAAAGAAACGATGAGATTGGAGAATGAAGAACATGAGAGACGGTGGGGTAGAAAACAAAAACAGGATGAATTTGAAATTGTCCAACTCAAGGAGAGAGCAAAGTTGGAGTCCACGGAGATGGAAAATCTCTGGAAAGATAACGAACAACTCAAAAGGCTCAGAGAGGAAGAACGACTCAAATGGAAAAGAAAATGGAGCCACGAAGTAGAACAGCACAATGATATGGGATGTGTGACCTCACGACAGGGAGTAATGTTAGTGGTGCGGACCTTGATTGACATCACTCGTCAGATGACACCACACTGAGAGCAAAGCCTGGCGATTGAGACATTGAGGGAGCATGCAGGGTTGTTGACGAGTGAGATACATTTTGAGCAGGTCCAGCGTGTGGAGCTGACAGCCCCAGAGTAGAGTGGCGAATCAATGATGAGTAACCTGCTGGAGAGAAGCGACCGGACAGAGGTGACTGGAACGAAGCAGGTACGTGGGTACATGCATACATGGTGCGGACGGTGAGCTTTAGGTAGAAAGTGAATTTTATGTTAACGAAGTGACTCTGTCCGATGGGGTGCACGTATGCGTGCCCCCTGAATGTGTGTGTAGAGTGCCTGTGAATGAATGTTGTGAGCCCACAGTCCAGACTACAGCACCGGTATGTGTTGCCGAGGCCGAAGTGTGTGTGGGTACTCACCTGGCGGTCGAGAATGTAGCCCTGGAGTGCAAGGCAGTTGGTCAGTACACAGGCAAGGTTGAAGGTGTGGAATGTCAACACATAACCTTGGGATGTGTGCAGCCTGCTGTGTGTGGGAGTCCTGAGCATGGAATGAGTGGTGACATAGGAAATAGGTTGGAGGTGCAAGGGGAAATAGAAATGCCACCAAGACAGAACTTGAGCCAGGGGACAGAAACCATAATGGACAGCTCCGCATGGGTTCTTACAGAGTTAGAGGTGCTGCATCCAGGAGCAGTGTTAGATTGGATTTTAGAAATCCAATTTGCAAATTGGATTTTGATTTCTCTATCAGCCTCACAGGAACTTTGGAGTGGAGCACAGATGAGTGGCAGACGGCACTGGCGTGTGTCATTTGGTCTTCGGACCCTTCTGAGCACACGAGTGGTTTGGTTAGCTGAGTGGGGTTTATCTGTCTTGAGAGAGTTGTGGAGAAGAGGAGATCATTCCACAGATTGGGATTTACCTGATTTCCATGAACCCCGGAGAAGAGGGGGAGGTCATTCCACTGAATGGGGTTTACCTGATTTCCGTGAACCCTGTAGAAGAGGGGGAGGCCGTTCTACCTATTGGGGTATACCTGATTTCCGTGAACCCTGGAGAAGAGGGGGAGGTCATTCCACTGATTGGGGTTTACCTGACTTCCGTGAACCCTGGAGATGAGGGGGAGGTCATTCCACCGATTGGGGTTTGCCTGACTTCCGCGAACCCTGGAGAAAAGGAGGGGGTAGATCACGGCCCCCATTGAGGCGTGACCCCCTTGAGCCGTGGCGGAAAGGTGGCCGGGTCATGTAATGGGAAATGAGGGATTCTTTCCCCCACTCCCCTTCCGATGAGCCAAAGAAGCCGGCCATATGGGGATGTGAAAATTTTGATTGGAAATTGTACCGAAAGTGATTGCATATTGAGAAATGACAGGAAGCATAAGAGTGGCACAGGTGGATTTGGGTGATTATAAAAAAAAAAATGGTGGAGGCATTACAGGCAGAGCGTTAAATGCACCTGAAACAAGTGGATGACAAAGAGTGACTTGTTTGAGGAAGGATTGAAATGCTTGGTTAGAACCATGCAGAGGTTCATGGGACTGGTGAAGAGATTTTGATGTCTGGTTTAAACTTTTGGAAATAAATGATTAGGGCAGTATGGAGGAGGCCAACGGACGATAGACGTAGTGACAAATTAATTGGGGTTTGATGAAAAAGTATACCAGTTAAATTTGATGACAAAGTGGTATCCGAGGGACAGGTGTGTTTTTTTGCTTTCACATAAACCTGAAAGGTGTTGGATGGTGTTGTCGACTCGGTGTGCGGCACTGTGGAATCAATGACTAAAGTGTTTGGGTGAATGGCGTGATTGTGCGAATGAGGAGAGTGAGTGCGAACAACGTACCCTGTCGGTGGGAGTCTCTTAACCAAGTTAGTGTAGGTTAGGGGGACTTAGAGGATTCGACATGGATTCTGGCTGCTGTTCCATTGTCCAGGTGAACTGCGAGGGGTGTGGAAACTGGTTGGTGGTGTGACATAGTATGGGAAGTTGGTGAGTCGGGAAGCAGGGCAGCAGGGCTTTGGGGGTTCCTGGCAGGTGAAGGCTGTCAGAGGTGCCAGGGGAGCACCGTAGGGTTCAGTGCCAGGAGAGCACAGTGTAGGTGCTATGAGAGCACAGTGTAGGTGCTATGAGAGCACAGTATGGGTGCTATGAGAGCACAGTGTCGGTGCTATGAGAGCACTTGGTATGGGTGCTATGAGAGCACTTGGTATGGGTGCTATGAGAGCACATTATAGGTGCTATGAGGGCATAGTATGGGGGCTCGAGAGAGCCACCCCTTCGTTAGGAGCGCCAGAAGCACGCTCAGGTGAACCCCGAGGTCGCTGGGTGTCCTCCACCTCCGATTGGAAGCAGACAAAGAGGCCTAGTAGTAGTCACACTCCCCAGCCAGCGAGTTATGCCTGGCACCACCAAATGGAAAAAGACAAAGAAGGGCCTTGCCCAGGTTTAATAGAATGGAACAGTGTGCCAGGTCAGGAAAAATGGGTCATTCGGTTCATTCTAGCCATAGCAGGGTTTGTTGCATTGAACTAAAAGTAAATGGTTAGGTTCGATGGACTCTCCTCCGCACCATTCATGTGTGACACTTGGTACGAGTAGTGTTGATGGGAGAAATTGTTGGCAAGGGCCAGGCGAGGTCACCCTCTCCAAGTGCCAGAGAGGCCACCAGTATGTCATGAACACACATCCACGAAGATAACAGTTGAGTAAGAAACACACTGTCCTGTCTGTAAAAGAAAAAAAAAGAGAAAGAAAAAGAAAAGGGGGAGAACCTAACCAAAACAAGTCAGGCAAGGAAGGTTAAGGGTACACTCCATCTCCCCTAGTCTAAGGTCATCACACCCATTTGCGTCCTCAAGAACACCTCCGAACTGCATTTGTTTACCATCGATATCACCATGCCACCACTGCTGTGTCATCTGCTGTCAAATGCAGGGCTTGTTGCCTGCTACTGCTTGTGAGTAGGCCATATGGGCTGAAGCATTTTTGTGGGCCATTGAGGCCAAAGTGCTTTTGTGGGCCGTCGCGGCCGAAGATTTATGCCATTTTGTGGGCTCAGTGAGCCGAAGGACTCTTTGTGAGATTATGCCACTGGGCCGACTGAACTCACCTGGTGAGGGGCCAATAAGGCCACAAAGTGAGGAAATCCTCAGGGGTGAATGGACAACATTGCCAGGAGGGGATATGAAGGAGCGAACACGTGAAAGAACTTTGAACCTTTGAATGTTCTGCTCCGATACAAATGTGGTGTTAAAAGTAAAATTGAATGCCCTCCCGTTCAAACCCATAATTAGAATGTTAAGTACTGTGCATAAAGTGTAAATTTGTTTGTTAGATTGGTGACTCCACACACGAGGATAGGGACATGCCAATCT
>NC_140963.1:67516409-67521409 GCF_056783735.1 Eptatretus burgeri | reverse complement strand
CAGGAACTACCCTCTGCCGATCCTCCAACTATGGCACGCCCGGGCCCTGCAACTGTCTCCGAGCCTACCAGCTCCCTAAAAACTGGGGTTCCATGGCTACTCCCCCTCGATGTTCACGTGGCAGGCTGCTGCCACAGGCCCCTTCCCCGGGTGCCCGTGCCCAATGCACTACCCACGCGGCTAATGGCACCCCGGGCCCCGCATCATGCCGGCTCACCCGTGCCCACTACGCTATCCCGGCCCCCCTTGGGCCCTTGGCCTACCGCGGCTGACGAGCCCGGTGCCCGGGGTACCCACTAAGCAATACTCACCGTTCGCAGCCACGCTCCCAGCCTGTCAACAGGGCTCCTGCACTCCTCCAAACGGGTTTCGAGCCTACATTCCCACCAACAGCAAAACGACCTCCATTTTGTCAATTTGACTAACCCACAAACTCACATTACACTGACCCCGGGGTCCCTTGGGTGGGAATCACTCCTCCCCCCAATCACTCATCACACCATGCATACCACATTCACCCCATTCACTCAGGCCCGCTGGCCTTCACTCACTCAACATGTTTCCATTCCATTTCTCAACTCACATCGCTGAATACTGCCATTCTTCTGACTGCATCCCCTAACTACCTCGTGCTCCCTCGTCATCCCTTAAACTCATAGCACATCCTTTTAACACTATGTAGCTAAGCTACGTCCCCTCTACACACTCAAAGTCTGTCAGTGTCCTCAAAATCCCCAAAAATCCATTTCCCATCCTAAATCTAAACTGAATCCCTCTACCTAATCCATTCCACGGGCTCCATAAGGACTTATCCCTGCCCCATGAAGCCGGTCCAACTAAGCTAACCCTTCCCCCTGACTAGTTCCTTCCTGTGCCCCGGGCAGGAGGGTCTTCCACCCCTTGCCTGGGAATCCTGTTTACCTAAAACGGGGAGGCTTGCTTTTCTCTCCTTTTTTTTTTGTATGCGCCCACCAGCGTGGCAAATCACACCCTGCGCTCTACTCTCCGTGACGTCATGGCAGCTCTTTGCGCACCTCGTCCCTTCTCGGACGGTAACATCCGGCAGGGATTCCCCTCCTGCCGGATTCTAACAATGCAGCCACGACGTCACCCTGCACATCCCAAAGTAAGCCCCGCGTTTCGAGGGGTTCCCCACGCGAACACATGTGCTCTGCTTGTCAGAGCTTTACACACACGCTCGCCTGGAGAACCCATCCAGTGCAAATTCATCATCCAGCCTACCTTCTGTCCGTCCACGGGAACGGCTAACATCCACAGCGTGCGTTTCCGGACCGGATTTCACCTGCGCAGGCGTGCACGCGGCGGCCTCGTGCGTAGCACAGCAAGAACCTCGCGCGTGCTGCCGTGCCAATCCGGCACGGTACCCGAAACAGCTACAGCCGCTACACGGCCTTTGTCCTTCATCTGACGCCGTCTTCGTCGACATTCAACCCACGCACTCCTGCGTGTCACGACGCTTACACACCATGTCATGACACTTCCACTCGGAGACGCGGCTGCGCCTTCCCGCATACCAACCATCATTTCTCTCTCATACCGTTCTCTCACATACACGGTTTTTCTCACACGGTGTTTCATCCACATTGGTGTTTCCCTTACACACACGTTTTCACTCAAGCTCGCCATTTCACTCACACACGCTGTCTCTTTCACACAACGCCTTTCACCCACGCTATGCGCGCGTTTCAGCACACATTTTGCCACACTCCTGAACACACACCGGGACATTCGCAATGGGGATTTGCGTCACCACAAGGGGTCCCAGGGCCTTCACACCCCCGCAAGCTCTGCGTGTACCAGTCCACAGCACTCGCCCTCTCTAACTCGCAAAGCTCGACCGGACCCACCTGGTTAAGTTCCGCTTCAAGGGGGAATATTCCCTCCCCTCATTCCTGGAGGAGGCTATCCGGCTGCTTGCACCGGGTCACGAAACATTCCCCGAGCTCCCCTTCATTGTCCCTCGCTAACTCCATGTGTGTGCTCGTCTCTCACCCCGTCTTTATCGTGTAGTCTCTCCTCTACCGTTTCCATCTCCCGCGTCTCTGTTGATTCTATTTCCTTTGTCCTATTTAATTCAGTCTCGACTCGGTCTATCTCCCGTGTCTCTGTTATTTCTTTTAATTCCTGCGTCTCCCTTCGTGTCTCTGTTAATTCTATTTCCTTCGTCGTTATGTGTCTTATACACGTCTCAGTCACCCCATTTAATTTTTCCCTCCGTGTCACCGTCACTTTCTCTGTCACCTGCACGAGTCTCGCCCAACGTATCTCCCGAATTAGTGGCGGCCTCTCTCGTCATGACCTCTCCCGTTTCCATCGTGGGCCGCACAGCCGTTGCACTCCCTCCCAGATTGTTCGCTCCAACACGTGGCGCCGCCATTTTGTGCTCCGTTGTCAGAGTTTCGTCGCACGCAATCGCCATTATGCCTGCTTGCAGGCCTCGCCCCACGCGCTGCATCTCACCCCGCAGTGTTTGCATATTTGCATCCATGTTATTTTCCAATTTTTTTTGCATTTGTATCCATTTTGTTTCCCATCTCTTCTTTTATTTCGCATGCATTTTTTTTCATTTTGTTTTTCATGCCATCTTTTGTGGCCATGTTATCCTTCATCTATTTTATTGACTGCATCATCTGCATAAACATTTACCCCACTTGGCTGATTTCAGCCGACCCCGCCGAAGCCGAATCGCCTCGGTCGGTGGCGGCCTCGCTGGGCACTGGGGAGGGAATTTGACGGAGGAGGGGGGGGGGTGTCATACACCGCGGCCTCCGCCGCTGCGCCCATTTATTTGTGGGGGAAGTTCAACCTGCATATTAATATCCTGCACGGGGATCTCGTCCTGTGCCATGGATTCTACTATTTCTAAATCCATTCCTAATCCCTCCTGCACCCTGTTTGACTTTAACTGCCATTCTGCATATCGGAATTAATTTAAAAGCTCGCAATTTAGGGGAACGCGGAGGGTTTATTCGCACACCCTTGGTCCGGTTCGGTTAATTTAGCTTGGAGGCGTGGGTTCGAATCCCACTCCTGACACCAGTGTTGTAGATTTCCCCCCGCCGGCGTGCGGACGACCGCTTCTAGCCAATGGCGGCCGCTCTCGCCCACCGAACGGACAATCTAGTCGCAGCTTTCCGGATCAACCGCCGAAATCCTGCTATGGGTGTGTTTTAAGTACACCACAGCCTAGTCAACACTCTACCCGCACGCTACAGGGGCAATCGCCGAATTGTCGAAATACCTAATTAATCGCGCGGGCAGACGACCGAGAGACTGTACCTCAACGGGGCCCGCTTGGAAACGAGCCGCTTAAGCAGCTCGCTTCGTTTTGGGATATCCGAGCGGGGTATTATCGCGAAAGCCCTGTTGGATCCGATTCTATAATCGGCTATTAAAAAGCCAGCTATATTCCAAATGCAATACTGCATTTCAATGCAGGGAAAAGGATGCAACGAACAGGTTTACATTCACACAAGCACATTTATTTGCACACACAACACATGCAGTCATGCAGTCATGTATGCAATCAGGCGAGGCAAACAAAGGCAATGCAATGTACAAGCACGCAATGAATGTTGGAAGGGACAAGACGCGAGCAAGAAAAATAACTACCACCGTTCTATTAATTAAGTACACTTATACAGTTCTACCTAAAGACATGGCGCCACAACGTTCATTCAAAAGAATCCAGGAAAAACCCCAGGAAAGTCGAGAGGTAGACTGGACCTCTTGGGTCTTTATGAGCACGGAGCTGTGATGACCGCAGAAGCTCTGAGAGGCCGGGCTGGTTACCTTCACCTTCGTGGTGCCTGGCTGGGGCGACCCACGATGTCCCATCCTCACGGCAGCTGGCGTGACCGCGGTTCGGCCCAGGCCTTCTCGGGTGGCCTGGTGATCCAGGCCCAGCCGGCAACACCTCAGAGGAATGAACGGGTCTTTGCTCTCTTAGAGTTGATGCTCTCTTTAAGAGCCTGTCCGTCCCTCAGCGCCGCTCGGACTGTCCCGAAGCCCGATCACCTCGGACGGACCATTCGGTGCTGGCTGGCGACCTCTCTCCGGCTCTTCCCACGTCCAGCACACGAACGCGCAGTTCTGTGCGGCACGGCAGGCTTGGCTGCGCTCCCAGCTCCCGTCTCCTCGGCGAACCCAGACCTCCACTGCCCTCCACTGGACTCGAACCTTGGTCTTCACACCACTCCAATCCCAGAACAACTGACTGACTCGGCGCTCTGCGCGCTGTTGTATAGGATCCGTGAGGCGAGGTTTGATCTCTGATCCCTCACCTCTGACCCCCCGCTGGCTCCGCCCCCTTCGATCTCCTGATCCGAATTTTGAGGTGAAGCTCAGAGCGAGCGGACGTGGCAGAGATCATCGCCGCTGGCGCCCACAAAGGAGAGCAGACGTGGGTGAAATCACTGTCCCAGCGCAATGAGGAAACCCCCGCGTCTGTTTGCAGCGATGCTGTTCGCTGGGAACTCGTCGTGGCTGGCGCAAAGATGGTGGCGTTTGCGGAGTTGAAGGTGAAGCGATGTTGTTCATTGGTTATTGGGTGAGATGTGGTTTAGGAGATGGTGGCTGTGGTTGGCGTTGTGGAGAAGGTGATTGTGGTTGGCATTGTGGAGAAGGTGGTTGTTGTGGTTGAAATGCAGTTGGCGTTTTGGAGAAGGTGGTTGTGGTTGGTGTTGTGGAGAAGGTGGTTGTTGTGGTTGTCTGTGGGGATGTTGGCAATTGTGGAGAAGGTGGTTGTGGTGGTTGATGAATGCGATGTTGGTGGTGGAGATGGTTGTTGTGAAGCGGTTGGTCCAATATAACGATAGCAAAAGAATAACACTACCTCAAAGATCACAGCCCTGCACACGAATAATTGCCCGTTAAACATCGGTGGGGAAATATATCTGAACACAGAATTATCGACATAACTGATCTAAGGACCTATATGGTGCTCTGTGAATTTCCACAACCGCAACAATGTATGTATG
>NC_140963.1:67335496-67515909 GCF_056783735.1 Eptatretus burgeri | reverse complement strand
TTCTGATATTTCTCCCTCTTCTAACACAGCAGAAATACAAATATTAAATCCTCAATTGACCAATTTTTCACGTTATTAACACCTATCATATTTTTAATCATACTCACTAAGGGAACCAATGAATATCTATTTTCTAATATAGGGAATAAATTATATTTCTTATGGCACTCATCACCATCAAGTATACCTGAACTTGGCTCTTGGTTTTAGTATCTTTGTTGAGCAGAGATGAAATGACAAACCTCCCTTAATGCTCTTATCTGAGCATATCATAAGTCCAAGGAACTGTAGTCATTACCTCAACGATATTAAAAAGTTCATTCGTCCATCGCTTAGTATCACCTTTTTCAAAGTGTGATTTCCACCAATATATTCTTAGTATATTCCTAACTTTGAACTTAGGCTTTCTCAGATTAATCTCCCTTTCTTCCAATTTTGTAAATGCTTCTGATGCTTTTGTTTTTGTTGAGTAATGAACTGTATTGTTGTAGTTATCCACAATGCCCTGAATTAAAAGATACCCATTGTTGAAAACAGAGATGAGTGAATTTTTTTAAATCTAGTCTCTCTTATATTTGTGATTAAAATGCTCAAAAACAACCACCTTTCTTTCATTAAAGGTGCTGTATAATGCGATACCTTTATCTTTAAGAAATTTCATGAATGTTTTGTCATAGAACTCTGTTCCCCCATCACTCCACAATTTCTAAAATTTTCTCTTGCTTTTATTAAATATATGTTGGAAGGCTAACAAAAGAATATTACCACTTTTGTTTTTCAAAGGAACAATCCACGCATATCTACTCCTCAAATCAATAACGGTTGAAGCATACTTTTACTCCTTATCATTATTGAGTTCAATCAAGTCAGCAAACAGATATCAACTTCTTTCGAATAAACCTTCCTTCTTTTAAGCTTTGTGATTATTGATTTCTGTAATTCCTCAGCTAATTGCTCTTCCATCTTAATGACATCATCAGAGCTTAATAGTTTTTTGAAAAAAAGTCCAAGTCTCAATTTAGCACTTATCATCTTCTTCACGATGAACCCATCAACTTTTTCTCTCAAGGTTGGATTTCGTATCAAAGACAAGTTGTACAACATTTCTCGATCCGCTTTGTTTTTTTCTTCCAACGTCATGCTATTTCTATAATCAATATCGTGCTTCATACCCACTTCATCAACCTGATTTAAAGGTTTAGACCAAGGTTTAGCATTGTTAGCCTCATCTAATCTCTTATCCAAGTTTGTACCCGGACCACAGAAAGAATACCCTGGTAGATGTAATTCCCACGGTATTCCAATTGTTGTTTATTTACTCCCCGATAAATACTTTTGGAAATCTCCCCCACGTTTTTGTTTGAAGATAAATTTACTCTTTTTAGAGCCACACACAAAACATATCCCTTTTTGTATAGCCCTATTATTTTTACTTTTAACATGTGAGATATATTTATTATCAGTGTGATTTTTATATTTGAGACAATAACTCATTTATTGATGAGAAAAATTACTACAGAGTGTGAAAACCTTTTTCGTTTCCAATGTATACATTTGGATCTTAATTTTTAAAACAACAAGCTCAAATGAGCTAAGATCCTTGTCCTCTTAATGATGATGTCATAAAAACGAATATGACGTCATTGTGATGTATCAGGTTTGCGATAAATTATCTGTGCTAATGCCCGGCTTGATTCCCACAAACAAAATTCAAACAGCTTGCCGAGTTTCGGAGATAATGGTATAGGTGATTTCCATTAGCGGCGATATTATGACGTCAACTTTTTTTCTAGGAAGAATTTCCAAAATCGGAGATGGTTACTGCCTGCGCGTGGGCTTTCTGCATATGCGTGGCAAGTTTCACGAAGATCCGATGAAAACTCTGGTTTGTGAAACAAAAAAATGTCAAAAAATAGGAATGACGTCATAAAGATTGATATGACGTCATAGTGATGTATCATATGTGTGGTAATTCATCTCTGCTAATGCCCTGTTCGATTCCCGCAAACAGAATTCAAAAAGCTTGCCTAGTTTCGGAGATTTTTTTGGCAATTCGCATTAGCGGAGATATTTTGACGTCATAAATTTTTTCTAGGAGGAATTTTCAAAATTGGAGATGATTACTGTCTGCGCAGGGTATTTTTGCATTATATATATATATATATATATATATATATATATATATATATATATATATATATATATATATATATATATATATATATATATATATATATATATATATATATGCCAAGTTTCAGGAAGTTTTGATGAAAACTGTAGGCTGTGAAACAAACAAGCTCAAATGAGCTAAGATCCTCGTCCCCTTAATGATGATGTCATAAGAACGAATATGACGTCATTGTGATGCATCAGGTTTGCGATAAATTATCTGTGCTAATCTCCGGCTTGATTCCCACAAACAAAATTCAAACAGCTAGCCTAGTTTCGGAAATAATGGTAAAGGCGATTTCCATTAGAGGCGATATTATGATGTCAACTTTTTTTCTCGGAAGAATTTCCAAAATCGGAGATGGTTACTGCATGCGAGTGGGCTTTCTGCATATACATGGCAAGTTTCACGAAGATCCGATGAAAACTCTGGGTTGTGAAACAAAAAATGTCAAAAAATAGGAATGACGTCACAAAAATTGATATGACGTCATAGTGATGTATTATATGTGTGGTAATTCATTTCTGCTAATGTCCTGTTCGATTCCCACCAACAGAATTCAAAAAGCTTGCCTAGTTTTGGAGATAATTTTTTAGGCGATTTCCATTAGCGGAGTTATTTTGATGTCATAACTTCTTTTCCAGGAGGAATTTTCAAAATCGGAGATGGTTACTGTCTGTGCAGGGTATTTTTGCATATATATGCCAAGTTTCAGGTAGTTTCGATGAAAACTGTAGGCTGTGAAACAAAAAAGTCCGCAAGAAGATGAAGAACAACAATGTGAGTAAGACTTAGAGATCCTCCACGAGGATCTAAAAAGTCTACAAGAAGAAGATGAAGAACAACAATGTGAGTAAGTCTTAGAGATCCTCCACGAGGATCTAAAAATGTCAAAAATAGGTATGACGTCATAAAAATTGATCTGACATCATCATGATGTATCATATGTACGGTAATTCATCTCTGCTGTTGCCCTGTTCGATTCCCACAAACAGAATTGAAAAAGCTTGCCTAGTTTCGGAGATAATTTTTTTGGCGATTTCCATTCGCGGAGATATTTTGACATCATAACTTTTTTATAGGAGGAATTTTCAAAATCGGAGATGATAACTGTCTGCGCAGGGTATTTTTACATATATATTCCAAGTTTCAGGAAGTTTCGATGAAAACTAGGCTGCGAAACAAAAAAGTCCACAAGAAGAAGATGAAGAAAAACAACGTGAGTAAGACTTAGAGATCCTCCATGAGGATCTAAAAATAATCCTTAGAAATGCTTTCACTCTCTTCTCCATTTATTTTTTTTTTAAATGTGAAACTTTAACCAAAGTCAATAACACCAACATCATCAGTAATATAATCTTTAACTTATTTATCTTCTTTATCTCCACTTTCTCATTTAAATCTACTCCCTGAAATTGATGTTAATAGTCTTGACCCATATATTTTTGATAGACTTGTTAATTCTTTGTTTTCCTCTTCAGTGCATTGAGATTGATTTATTTTCCACAATACCTCCAATATTTTCATAATCTCACTGGTTTCCACATTTTTATATTCATTCATTCTTTCTCTCTCTCATTCTCTCTCTCATTCTCTCATTCTCTCTCTCATTCTCTCATTCTCTCTCTCATTCTCTCATTCTCTCTCTCATTCTCTCATTCTCTCTCTCATTCTCTCATTCTCTCTCTCATTCTCTCATTCTCTCTCTCATTCTCTCATTCTCTCTCTCTCTCTCATTCTCTCTCTCTCTCATTCTCTCTCTCTCTCATTCTCTCTCTCTCTCTCTCTCTCTCTCTCTCTCTCTCTCTCTCTCTCTCTCTCTCTCTCTCTCTCTCTCTCTCTCACACTTTTTTTTCACTCGCCTCCTCTCTCTTCTTCCTCTCTTCCTTCTCCCTTGCCTCATTTTCTTTAACTCCTTCCTCATCCCTTACTACCCTTGAACATTTTATATATATATATATATATATATATATATATATATATATATATATATGTATATATATATGTATATATATATATATATGTGTAAATATATATATGTGTATATATATATATATATATATATATATAGAGCCTGGTGTTGGCGCAGTGGTTAGGGCAGCGGCTTGGGATCCAAAAGGTCCTGAGTTCAAGCCCCGTTGGGCCACTGAATTAATACACCAGGGGGTTGACTCAGCCTGTCATCCTTCCGAGGTCGGCGAAATGAGTACCAGTGTACTGGGCCGGTGTATACCCCGGTTAAAATAGGTGTACCATATCCCTGTGTCGTAAGAGGCGACCAGGGTTGCATCAGGAAGGGCATCCGGCGTAAAACCTGTGCCAAATCACTATGCGGATCATACGCATGATCCGCTGTAGCCACCCCCAACGGGAGCAGCCGAAAGAAGAAGAAGAAGATATATATATATATATATATATATATATATATATATATATATATATATATATATATATACACACATACATACATATACATATATATATTCATCTGGATTTCGGGATATTCCTGTGTACAAAATAGAGAAAATTTACAATGGGAAACAATATAATTCCTTCTGAATTTCTAAAAGAGCTTTGTATGTCATTAACTTTAAAACCTTTTCATTATTTAACGTTTTAGTAAACTCCAAACTTGTTGGTTTATTAGCATCGGTATAAAGCCAATCTTTCATTGAAAAACCCAATTCTTATGTTGTTGAACATATTTTTACCTCCCCATCTTCCTATTGTTAAATCAATTTGTATTCCCTTATATATTATGTAATATCCTTTTTTTTGTGTTTTCATTATATAAACTCTGTCAAAGCTGTTATTGATTTGGCCTTATTAAATTATTTTATTTGTTGGTAGCTAACAGTGCTTATGCCTGGTGCTGGCTTAATGGTTAGGGCGGTAGGCTTGGGATCCTAGTATAGGATCCTGAGTTCAAATTTTAGCCTACTTGGCTGTTGAACTAATACCAGGTGGGGTTAACTCGACCTGTCATTCTTCCGAGGTTGGCAAAATCAGTGCCAGCTTATTGGTATCCTGTGTTGGAGTGGTGACCCATCCAGAATTGTGCCCAATAGCCAAGAAGACTGCTGAGGCAGCACCAATGATCTGCACAGACGATGATCCCAATGGATGGATGGAACAGTGCTTCCACATATCTCACTATGGCAAAACCATTATTAATTTTAGCCTTATTAAATTATTTTATTTGCTGTTTGGTAATCGTGCTTCCACAAATCTCATCCTCGGCCCCAAGTGAGTAATATTCTTCCTTAAGATTCTGATTTAATTCTTTCAGGTCTTCTAGATTTATTTTAAATGACCAATCATACCCTAAATTAATCATGTCATATCCCCAATGTTCTATTCTCATACAAATGATATGACCTTCTCTATAAAATTTTATTTCAATTGGAACTGTGAATTCTGTATGACCTGGAGCTAAAATCAATATTTATGTTTGTTTAGAATACACAACCATTTTATTTAAGGATATATATTGTGATAAATCACTTAATCTCACTAAGTCATTTATCCATGTTTCGCCTCAGTAGGGCTTGGATAATTGATGAATTTATTAGCATTTTCCATATAAATATTTTGTTATATTGTATTTATGTTGTTCAGCCTGTGCCTTTGGATAATAATTTGACAAATCAATATGCAACTCTTGGGTTAAACCAAAGGTAGAACCATCTTTTCCAACATGTCATTTATATTAGATTAAAAATAACTTCATAAATGTTTTTATTATTGTTGAGTTGAAATAACACATGGAGAAATAATTGACCACAACCTTGGAATTTACTTTTTGGACTGAAATGTTTGATGAACACCATTCTGTAAGAATTTCATGACTTCAACAGGTGGTTGAAGACCTTAACTATCAAAATAATATTTGACCTGATTATTATAAATATAAACCCAATGAGAACCATTTCAATTATTATCTTCTAAATTCATAATAATATTCTGTGTATATTTAAACAAGTTTGTTTATTCATCTCTTATACAAATAACAACTATCAATTTTTTTTTTTTTTTTTACAACATTTGCAAGTTCGACATTTGATAATGTATTCTTTCCAAATTATTTTAACCACTCATCAATGCTAATTTATTTATGATAAAGATATAATCCATTCCTCATTTTAGTTAATTTTACACCTGCTTGTGCAATAGAAAAAACCATATATCCAACTAACAATCTTGCTTTCAATCTTATTTGAGGAGAAATTCAATAACTCTCAAAATTAATTATCAATTATGAAATCAACCTTGTAATTATTTTTAAGTGTAATAGTTGATTTTGTAGTCTGTATTTGAATATCTATTGCAATATTTTTGGTTCATCACCCTGTTCTTTCATAAGTCGAGCAATTTCGGAAGATATTTGGGAAATCTCGTATGCTCCGGGTGAAACTGTTATAGTTTTGTTTCCACTTCCTGGGTTACAACTAAACTTACCATTTTTCTCTGTGATATTAAACAGGGTATTATAAGTTTCAATAGACAATAAAGATGCTTCTTATACTTTTATGGGGTCAGTTGTGGTGGGTATGGGAATGAAGCCATGTGATCACTTGTCATGAAATTAAAACTAAAGATTGTGCTTCTCATTTATGAGTTTTAAAAAGTGTGTATATAATTATTATAAATCTCTTTCTTATTCTCTGAAACACTACACTTGATAAATAATCTTGAAAAAAAGACAACACAAATAATTTTTCTTCCAACATTAAGTGGTAACAACTCCATCATTATCTTTTCTACAAATATAAATATTTATTTGTTGTCTTTTAACAACAACAAAAAATTATCATTAGCATCTGTAATACATGATTTGTTGTATTTTCATCATAAGAGAGAATTAAACTCATACTAGAACTGCCACTTTATAACTGTTGGCAGTGATGATGGCGTACCCAGACGTCCGGCTTCGATACAAGTACTGCCTAATGAGGCTGCACATGTTTCTCTACGATGCGGGATTCACAAGTTATGGACCGAGGAACGGGCCATGTTCCCTCTATTTATTTTGCACACAGTTGACCATTTTTCCTGGAGCCATCATCGGTATCAATTGAGTTGCTATTCCTGTACTCTCAAACACATGCAGGTGCAGCCAAGTGAGTCTTTTGGAATAAAAAATAATCTAAAAGTTCTCAGATTCAAATAATTAAATAATTCTGGCTGCCAAATCCTGTGGCCGATCGGGTTGAAATTTTAAACCTTTCTTTCCCATGTCGGCGAGATTATAATTTTTTGAAGTTTCGCATATATTGATGCAGTGGTTCCAGAGTAAATACTACTTAATATTTTTCCTTCAATCCAACATGGCTGCCAAACCATTGGGCCAATCGAGTTGAAATATAAATCCTTCATTCCACATGTAAGCTCGATCATAAATGTGAAGTTTCACATCTATTGATGCAGCAGTTCCAGAGTAAACATTAATTAATATTTTTCCTTCAATCTAATATGGCTGCCAAATGATGTGTCAGACATCAAAAGGAAGGTAGAACATTTTGGTTGACATGGAGAGGCGGTCATACCTGTAAAGTTTCGACTCGATCTGTTCAGCAGTTTCAGAGAAGAAGACTTTTAAAGTTATTAATTTTCAATCCAATATGGCTGCCGTACCACGTGACCGATTACATCATAAATTTAAATTCTCCCTCCAGTGGGGTAGTGAATAATGCTTGTTAAGTTTTGTGTTGATCAGACAAGGTGCGTTTTTATATCCAAGATGGCCTCAAAACCATGCGACTTGTGACATTATAATTTTTACCATATATGCAGGCATGGGGTTCGATTGGAGTTGCCAAGTTTCCCTTTGATAGGGTAAATGTTTCCAAAGAAAACATTATTTAATATTTTTCTTGAATCCAACATGGCTGCCAAACCATGTGACCTATCAATTATTCATTAACAAACTTGTATTCTCTACCCTTGAGCAATATGTATGTGACGGTTCACCTTGATCTGATCAGCTGTTCTGGAGATGTTTGAAGGTTTTAGGGTAAATTCAATAAGGCCACCAAACCATGTGATCTATCATTTAGAAATTAACAAACTTGTAAAAGGATGCCTTGGGGAAAGTGTGTGTGAAGTTTTGCCTCAATCTGTGCGACCATTCTGGAGAAGGAGATTTTTAAAATTTATTAATTTTCAATCCTATGGCTGACGAACCATATGACCTATGACATTGTAAATTTACATTCTGCCTCCAATCGTATATTGGAACACGTGTGTGAAGTTTTGTGTTAATCAGATAAGGTTGTTTTTTTCTATTAACAAAAACAATTCATACATCTCACATAACTGATATCAGATTTCTTGACACATTCAAATTTATGTCAAGTCCATTTTCTGACTTGGTATCAAATATCAAAAAAATTCCAATTCTTTAATCACATTTCTCAAATCAAGAAGAGATTCAACTCCTATCACAAAAGGGATATATCCTTATGTTTACATGGATTCATTTGAGAGGTTTAAAGAAACACAACTTCCATCAAAAGAAAGTTTCTACAATGAATTAAATAAAAGTCATAAAACTGATAAAGATTATACTCAAGCACAAAATGTTTGGAAGAAGTTTAATATTAAGAATCTCAGTGAATACCATGATTTATATCTTAAGACTAATGTGCTCTTATTAGCTGATGTGTTTAAGGCTTTCAGAGAAGTTTGTCATAACAAGGATTCATATGGATTAGACCCTGCCCATTATTACACCGCACCAGGATTGGCTTGGAGTGCTATGTTAAAAATGACAAAACAACCATTGGAGTTAATTGGTGATGTAAATATGCTTTTGATGATAGATAAGGCTAAAAGAGGAGGAATATCACAAGTCTGTTCAAAGAGATATGCAAAGGCAAACAACAAATATCTTCTGAACTATAATAAAAAAACAGGGGTACTTCTTACTTGAAGTATTACGATGCTCACAATTTGTATGGATGGGCTATGTCTCAGGCTTTACCTCGTGGAAAACTTAAATGGGTAAAAGAAAATAATTATGAAAAGGTTCTCCAAGATATTTTTATATCAAGTCAAAGTGAATTGGATATTTTGAGGCTGATTTAAAATACCCAGAAGAACTACATAACAAATATAAAGACTTGCCATGTGCCCCTGATAAGATAAAACCAAAGAAGGAATAGTTTGGCGATCATCAACAATCATTTTGTATGAAAGGAAAGCCTACAGATAAACTACTTGCTACATTATATGATAACGAATATCATTTTCTACATCAAAGGAATTAGAGACAATATTTGGCTGCCAGTTTGAAAGTAAAGAAGATTCACAGAGTTTTAAAGTTGAGACAAAGTCATTGGTTGAAAACATATATTGACTTTAATGCAAAGAGAAGAGTAGAGGCAAAGACAGATTTTGAGGACTTTTATAAATTGATGAACAATGCTGTGTTTAAAAAGCCAATGGAGAACGTTAGAAACAGACAAAATACTGTATAATACTCGCTACATTTTGGAAGTAGGCATCTAAATTAATCAATAGACCCAGTTTTCAAAGAGTGGAGGTGTTTTCAGAGAACTTTTGTGCTATTCATATGATTAAAGAGAGTATTTAAATGGATAAAACTATTTAGATAGGAACAACAATTCTTCACTTGTCAAAATTATTAATGTATGACTACTACTACAACAACTTAAAGAAAAAATACAGTGGTGGATTTAAGCTACTTTATGTGGATACATAGTTTTATTTTGAAAATCAATATGGATGATATTTCTAAGGATATGTCTTAGGATGTTAATACTTATAAACAAGCAATTATAGTTCAGATAACAAACTATTCTCTTCAAAAAATAAAAAGGTTATTAGAAAGTTTAAAGATGAATTGGGTGGAAAGGTTATGAGTGAATATGTGGGATTGAGAGCAAAGGCTTATGTGTTTAAATATATTGATGGAGGTGTTGAAAAGAGTGATAGAAAGTTGAAGGGAATAAAGAAGAATGTGATTATGGAAACAATAAACTTTATGAAACAATATTATATAAGGAATCATTAAATTATGACTGTTTGGTCTTAAAGAAAGGAGAGTACAGAAAAATGAATCCAATAAGAAGTTATAAACATCAGATATATACAGAGGAGGTAAATAAGAAAGCATTGGGCTTTTGATGACAAGAGGTTTCTTTTAGACAATGGAATTGACAGCCTCCCTGATGGATATGTATGTGTTAAGACATATTAAGATAAACATAAGTGATAAGATAAAAAAGGGGGATGGGGGGTTTTAACGAGCTACCGCCACCTTTTTTACTGGTATATAAATGATAGAACCAAGCAATAACCAAATTAAAGAGTGGAGAAAATCATAGCCTTGGTAAAAGAATGGAAAACATCATGAATGTGAGAGATATCAGATAAGTCTTATTGAAGAAATAACAAAAATCTAAAGTTGATAAAACAAATAGGTGGATAAATTTAAATACAAAAAAATTAGAGGATGCAAAGAAAATAAACATCCTTGAGTGGACAGAAAACTTTAATGGTTGTCAAAAGATTAATGGAAAAACTATTTCGTCTAATCTAAAAATGATATGCACAGACAAGAGCATTAAGAGAGGTTTGTCATTTCATCTCTGCTCAACAAAGATACTTAATCCAAGAAACAAGTTCAGGTATACTTGATGGTGATGAGTGCCATACGAAAATTAATTTATTCCCTAAACTAGAACATAGTCAGATATTCATTGGTTCACTTAGCGAGTATAATGGAAAATATCATAGGTTTGAATATTGTGAATAATTGGTCTTTTGAGGATTTAATAATTGTGTTTTGGCTTAGTTGGAAGAGGGAGAAATATCAGAAGGAATTTTGGGGGACTTTGGTTGTAGGTCAAAAGGTTTTTCCATTTTTCTCCATTCACGTACATGTAAATTTTGAGATGCCTCAGAACCAACATTCTCCAACTATTCACGGAAGACCCAAAAAGACCCTGAAGACCCCGAGGACCCAAAAGACCCCGAAAACCCAAAAGTCCCCGAGGACCCAAAAGTCCCCGAAGACCCAAAAGTCACCGAAGACTAAAAAAGACCCCAAAGATCCAAAATACCCCAAATTTCCAAAAGTCTCCCAAGACCCAAAGAGACCCAAAGACCTAAAAAGACCCTGAAGACCAAAAAGACCCAAAAGTCCCAAAAGACCCTGAAGACCCAAAAGTCCCAAAAGACCCAGAAGTCCCAAAATACCCTGAAGACCCTGAGGAACTAAAACACCCAAAATTACGGACCAGACTGGCATTTGTGTGTTCGTCGGGCTAATTCTCCTACAGTTGTGGGCTGATTACATCCAGACTTGCTACATAGGATCAGTATGACCCCAATTAGTTTATAGGGGTGTTTTTATCTTTGTGGTCTTGCGCAGAGGGGGAGGGGATGCAAATTATCGATGTCAATGTGTATCGTGTAGCCCTGCCTCCATGTGGGAGAAGGTATTACAAGTCTCCACCATTTTTAGTGCAGTATTCTTGTTCCCATGTTTTCCAGTGCAATGAGGTGTTTTGAATTATAAGCAGTAGGCATGTTTTTGCTTCATGCACATAACTTCATGGGTTATTGGGTTTTTTTTGCCCATATGGAGCTGTCAGTTGCCTATATAAAGGTATGCATCAGAAAAACATGTTGCATGCTTGGAACAAGATTTCCCATCAGGCGGGTACTCTGCTGGTAATAATAATAATAATAATAATAATAATAATAATAATAATAATAATAATAATAATAATAATGGAAATTATTTTCACAAAATTATTAATTTGTCTTCTCCCTATTTGTTGAAAATGATAAAGCTTTGTTGAAAATTTGAACAAAAGCTCAAAAGGAAAAATTATGGCTTGACAGACACACAGACACACAGATACACGGAAGTGATTGCAAAACTCCATCTTCCGTTGTGTGGGCGATGGCCTAAAAATGCTCTTCTGGCTAAACACTTACATAGGCTCCACCTGTTAGGCATGAGCTTAGGAGAGCCACAGCCCCCGACAGTTTCATAGGATTATATTTCAGCCAATACCGGAAAGATAATTTAATTATAAATTTTAAAGACCATTCCACCCTGGAGAGGAAACATCCATGGGAGAAGCTTCTGCTGCATGCTGATTAGGTCCAACAAGCCCAAAAGACATGTCTGTGAATGTTTCCTGGATCTTCCCCTTGTGCCACACCAGCATGCACAGGTAGTGGCAGACCCAGAGACCAGCTTGTGCCTGCCTTAATTCGTCACCTTCTCCATTTGTATCTAAAGCTGTTATTGGCAGCGCCATAGCATGTTATTTACTTCCTTTTTGCATAAGATAGTGGTTTGTTCTCCTTTCATTCCTATTTGTCTGTCAACTGCAAGATCCATTCCATATTTATTTATCATCCTGTCCTTTCTTAATCCCCTGCATTACTTTGAAAATAAAGTTTTATTTAACCATAAGACACGTCTTCCCACTTTTTTTGCCTTTCTGCATGAACAATCACTAGTTTTTCCCTCATTTGAATGATCCTGAGGGGAAGTATTACAATTCAGTGAATGCAGTAACTTTAAACACTACTATATTTGGGCCACTTGCAGTGGTTGTACAAATCCCCGGCTCAGAACGCCTGCGTTAGCCTGGCATCTGACGCAACTGTACATACATACATGCTGGTGATTAAAATCAGTCCAACAGAAAGAAGGGGGTTAGAAAAATGAAAATAAAAATATACACATGCATATATGCATGAGTTTGTCACAAAAAAATTTAGAAAATCGATGAAGTAATTATTCTGAAGTACACACAAAGTTTAGTAGCAATTGCTTCACTCACTGAGAGCAGGATCAGCACAATTTCTGTACTGCGAAGGTGTGCACATAGGGGCATCTCCTATTTAAAAAAGACAAAAGCAGGTGTTAAAATACTTATACATTCTTACAGCCATTGAGCTTGAAAATCCTCTTCATGAAAAGGAAGCAGTAAGCCAAATTGCCCTGTCAGCATTTTAACTGGTGATTTGTAAATTCAGTGAGATGCTGTATAACAGTGGATCAAAGTCTTAAATCTGTAATAAAATAAAATAAATAAATAACAGTACAACTTGTTATTGTACGTCTTTGCCTATGAGCAACTGAGTTCACATGTTAGTTTGAGTAATGATGTCACAATCATGCTCTATGTGGAGAATCACATCACAACCATTATAGGACAAGCTTGCCTATTAATTTTCCCAGCCATCTGGACTGCAATTTATGTGGTGCACAATGCTAACAATTTAGTTTTTAAACAAAGAGTAATTAATTGCAGCAATGTAGAAAGAAAAAATGCATAACTGTTGTTTTTAATCACATACAGAGTACCTTTGCCATTTTACTTTCCTGTATTAAAATATCAACTTTGGCCAAAAATGGGTTTGTGAGGACTTGTGAAGTATCAACATTAAATTTATAAAAATGGAAAGCGAGGGGAAAGTTGTATATTCATGAGGTTCTTATTATGTTTACATGTTCTGCTTTGGGGATATCTGCACATTACTTTCAGAACATCAGTGGGATTTAAGCCTCCCCCCTGTCCCAACACATTTATCCTCTCATACTTGGGATACTGGGACCCCGAGGTGCCCTATGCAATATATTGCAATCCAGCTAGACCCTCCAACCACCCCTTTAATTTCCTCGATCAGTGTCTGGCTTCAAGTGTATTGTTGAGTATTTTTTTATATTTTCCACTGGCAAAAAGATTTTCCTGTTGTGCCTGAAAATGCTAGTTGTTTTTCATGGAAACAGCTTTTTGCAGGTCTGACAACTTAAATAAGCAATGAGTGCAGATCTTTAGAAACAACTTATATGTACATAAACGGACAGAAAGTTGCAATAGAGAAACAATTCGACAAAGAAGAAGTGTAAAATGACAGCATAAAAGTAACAGAGAGCAAATCATACCAGGCATGTGCATCATGCGACAGTTGCAATTTTCAAACACGTAGCGAGTCTCACACTCAATGCGGCAGGCTGTGATGCTGTATGTATCAAAGTAGTCTAAGTTTTTTGGTTGATCAATACAGACTCCCCAAGGAGGTGGGAGGTAGATTAGCTATGGGAGCAGGTTTTTAAGGTGAGGAGAGACATGAAAATAGGGATTTAGAAAAATGTGGACAAGAAGCATTTTCCGTAAGTTTACCAAAACTAACGAGAACGACATTCGGTAGAGCACATACCTCCACCAGCCTGAACAACTTATGTTTTGTATCCCACTGATAGGTCGGATCTGCATCGGGATCTGAACCAAAATCTAATTGGCTTGTTCTTGTCACCTAACCAACTCATCCACCAAGTTTTGTCATCATCCATCAACAACTTTTTGAAATATCCTGTTGTATATCGGTCTGGCCCTATCTCCCAATGGTGAAGAATCACTTCAAATATTATAGGATCTGGATCTTCACCAAAATATAAACAATTTAACCTTGTTATACACACAACCTGCCAACGCGGTTTCATCTGAATCCAACCCCATAATATTTGTTTTTAATCACACGCGGTACCCAGGAATGCCTGTACTCGTCTAAAATCCTCAGGATATCTCATTTTTGAGATATCCTGCTCAGAGACAAACAGACAGACAGACAGGGGTGAAAACAGATAAACTGTCCACTTTCAGTTGTGGAGGTAATGAGAAGTAAGGCACATCTCTGGTGGGATGGTGTTGATGCCTGCCGGTAACCATGTGATTTGTGCTTTGGGGCAGAAGAGATTTAGTTAGTTGGTGTCCCCGGGACTTGCCTGCTCGAAAAGATAGAAACAGAGACAGCTCTCAAGCCAACACTCCTCAAAAGCAGAGCTCATCATGAGCAAAATGCAGGCAAGTAAGTAATCACTCTCCAAAATTTTCTCCTTGGTGAGCAGAGGCGAATGATAAAATTTTCTTGAAAAGTCAAAAACATTCAATCATAGATTAATAATTACTAACTACACTGGTATCCCCTGCTAACTGAACATTTGAATAACGAAGGTTTGCTACAACAAATGGTTTCATTTAGGGATATTCGTCAATTGCGCAGGCTTCATTCGCTACAGTGAAGGAGCCGTCCCCACAACATAGTGTCTGATGATTGTGTAATGTCACTTCACTTCCATGGCGATATGTTTTTCCCTCCGATTAACTTTTCAATGGGGTGATTAACTTTTCAGAAGGCTTGCAAATAAATAACTTTTCAGAATGAGAGAGTTAAAAAATGTAGGATTGTGGGGTTTCTCCCACCACCTTCTGTATGGAGATTTTGACTCAAGATTGTTTTGGTAAGTGTAACAAGTAAATTAACTTTATTGGTTCACGAAAAAAGTGAAAAAATATTTTCACGAAAAAAATAAGTGAACACTATATTCGTTATTGTTGTGTGTCTGTCTGTCTGTCTGTCTGTCTGTCTGTCTGTCTGTCTGTCTGTCTGTCTGTCTGTCTGTCTGTCTGTCTGTCTGTCTGTCTGTCTGTCCCGAGCATAGCTCCGTGGGTTTTGATCCGATCCTGATAAAATTTTGGTGGGAGGTTTATATCATGATCTAGTTGTGTTTTCCTGAGAATGGGCGTGGTGCGCCCATTATGGGCGGAGCCACGCCCAAAAAACATGTGTTTTTAGGGGGTAGCCGATTTCAATTTGCATCTTCTCCTCAGGGGTTTGTCGAATCTGACAGGGGTTTTGGTATTTGGTTAGCCCAATGGCACCTGCATAGCCCCACGAGCTCGATTTTTCATTTTCGTCCCAAGGTCAAGGCCACAAGGTCACGAACTTAGAACTATTTATGCTATTTATATAACCATCATTATACTATTTATGGCTTCGCCAGTCAACTGAAAATGAAGGTCAGAAAACGAAGTGTAATTTTCCAATAAGAAATAATGGAAAACACCACATAAAACGAGCTCCCACATAACGAAGGTTCATGATACGAAGGGGCATAAAGATATGTAACCCCTTTGTTAAGCGGGTGATACCTGAACTCGTTGAAACATGTACATTAAGTCACCGATTTGGTGAAGTAATTTTGACTTTAAGTAACTTTAAAATTTTAAATAGCCCACTCTTTTCTTTTCAACATAAGATTAGTTTGTCCAACTATTCGTATTTTCAGGGTGCTCTGATCCCACCATCTCACAGCACCTCAGTGACGACTTCTCCACTCCGGATTCACCATGTGGCCCGTTCGATAGCTTGATTGGAGATTTTTTCGATTCCAGATTCGCCATGCAACTCACCGAAAGCCCAAATAGGGAACACCGAGCCAGTTCATCGTCCCAATTCATAAAGGTTGCCTTTAGCCATGCCTTCAAATAATTCTCACATACATTGAGACTGCTGGTTCCCTACTGTGGAATACCAGCAAAGCTTGGTGAAAGAAAAATGGTGAATCGACAGCAGATTGATGAGTCGAAAGAATGTGGGTGATAATGTGTGCTACGTAAAAAACACAATGACCATTTAATACAAAATCTTTACCTCTGGCATTGAAGGTGGATGGAGGTTACATTTTCTCTCTTGTTACGATTTCGTAAGTATATTGATGACTTCCGTCATCTGTTTGTGTGTTTGTGTGTTTGTTTGTGGGCACGATAACTCGAGAACGGAAGAAGCTAGCAATGTCAAATTACACCACGTGATTCAGGAGGGTGATGGCTAGCACTGATTCGATTTTGGTCGAAATCGGTCAAAGGTCAAGGTCACAGTGAGGTCAAACATTCGATTTTTGATGGTTTGGTACAGAATCATCGTAGAAACTTCTGGTTTGCGTCGCTACTTTTCTCTCGAGAGCTTTTATTAGACAAGGTCAGAGGTCAAGTTGACGATTTCATAAGTACCAGTCTATGACTGCTTGTTTGTCTGTTCGTTTCTTGCGAATATCGAAGATTTTTCAAGTATATTGGTTGGTCTTGTGCGTTATTATTTGACGAAAAAATGTTTTCGCCAAATTTGTTGGTCTGTAGCGTTTGTCTGTTTGTCACATGATTTTTGGCCACAGTTTTCAAGTGATTGTTTTGAAATTTTTTGTGTGTATAGGTGACCAGCCAAGGTCAGCAATGCTTAATTTTGGTGAAGATCCGAATCCGGATTTGTAAGATCTAACAAATCTGAGAATTTTTAAAGTGATTCTTCACTATTGAGAGATAGGGCTAAAAAAGATATTGCATGATATGTCAAAAAGTTGTGGACGGATTCAGATTAAACTTGGTGGACATGTTTGGTGTGCGACAAGGACCAAGTGATTCTATTTTGGTGAAGATCTGAATCCAGATTGGAGAATTTTTCAAGTGAATTTTTCAAGTGAATTTTTCAAGTGAAGATCTGAATCCAGATTGGAGAATTTTCACCATTGAGAGATAGGGCCAAAAATATGTAGCACGATATCTCAAAAAGTTGTGGATGGCTTCGAACAAATCTTGGTTGACATGTTGGGTGTGTAAAACGAAAGAATTGATTCAATTTTGGATAAAATCTGGATCCGGATCCGGACACGAGCATTTTTTAAGTGATTCTTCACCATTGAGAGATGGGGTTAAAAACGATGTATAGCATGATATCTCAAAATGTTGTGGATGAGTTATGACAAAACTAGGCGAATGAGTTGTTTAGATGACAAGAACAAGCCAATTCAATGTTGGTTAAGGTTAGGATTCAGATCCGACCTATCAGTGCAATACAAAATGTAAATTGTTCAGCCTGGCGGAGGTATGTGCTCTACCAAATGCCGTTCCATTTCAACAAGTCTTACTCCACAAGTGATTTTTAATTCTGTTCGTCTGTCTGTTTGTATGTCAATCGCCTACAGGACACAATTTTAAACCAATCTTTATCAAACTTCACCACATGGTAGAGTTTGTCATAAACAAGAAGCCTATTGTTTTGAGATCAAAAGGCCAAAAGGTCAACAACTTTGTCAAATTTCTAAAATCCTCAATTTTCATCGGATTGACTACAAATTTGAACAGGATTTGTATATCAGGTCACTGAATTCAACCAACAATTATTTTTGAGTTCAACATACACCAAAAGGTCAACATTGGCCCAAGCTCAACAACTGAGGTGGTATTTCTAAAATCCTCAATTTTCATACGATTGACTTGAAATTTGAAGATGATTTATATTTCAGGTCACTGAATTCAACAACTTATTATTTTTGAGGTCAACATAGGCCAAAAGGTCAACATAGGTCAAGTTTCTGCAATCCTCAATTTTCATCCCATTGCTTGAAATTTAAAGAGGATTTGCATATTTGGTCATTGTAGTCAACCAGCAATGATTTTAAAGGTAAGATACACACTATTTGATGAAAAACACGGATTTCAGCTTTAGAATAATAATTTTGAACAAAATATGTGCAAAACGTGCTTTGAAGAAGTTTTTGTGTAAAAAAATGTGTCTTAAGCAAATAAGACCGGTTTTACATGAAGGAGGTTCCTGGGGTAAAATGTGTTTTATTGCTTGGTGCAAGATAAAATACACACTATTTGATGAAAAACACTCATTTCTGCATGAGAATAGCAATTTTGAACAAAATTTGGGCAAAATGTGCTGAAACAGTCATGAAATTTTTGTGTAAAAACGATGGTATGAAGCAAATTAGCAAATACCACCCGTCTCTTCGCTGACGGGTATACTCAAGGGAAGGGTGAGAAAAAGAGGGGGGAGAGAAAGAGAGGAGTGGAGGAAAAAGAGAGAGGGGTAGGGAGAGTGAGGAAGTGGAGGGGGGGAAGAGAAAGGAGGGAAGGGGAGCAAGGAGGAATGGGGAAGCGAGGAGGGAGGGAGAGTAAGGAGGAGTGGGGGAAGGCAAGGCAGCGAGAGGTGAGAGGAAAGGAAGGCAGATGTATGGTGGAGCATGAATTATGATTCATACTGTCTCGTCAAAATGCTTCTGAATAGAATAACAGTGAAGATGGAAACATAATATTGTCTGAAATCCATTTTCTACCGGTAATAATATAAATACCACCCAGAGACAAACACCGCTTGGACATGTCTGGAGATAAACGCAGGTCAGAAACAAACACCGCTCAGACACAAACACCACCCAGACATGTCCAGACATAAACTCCCATCCTGACATTAAAACCACCCGGACACGTTTGGAAACAAACACCGGCTGGACACGTCTGGAGACAAACACCGCCTGGATGTAAACACCATCCGGACACAGAGATAAACTTCCAACTGGACACGTCTAAAGACAAACACCCATCCAGACAGAAACACTGCCCAGACACGTTCGGGGACAAACTCCGCCCGGATGCATCCGGAGCTAAGCTGTCCGGAGACAAACACCGCTTGGTCACGTCTGGAGACAAATTTCCATCCAGACACATCAGGAGACAAACACCACCAGGACATGAGCCAAACACTGCCCAGACACGTCTGGAGACAAACACCGCCTGGACAATTTCGGAGACAAATACCGCTCAGACGCATCCAGAGCTAAGCTGTCTGGAGACTAGCACCACCCGGATCCATCCTGAGAGAAACACCGCTCGGACATGTCCGGAGACAAACAAACACTGTCCAGAGACAAACAACACCCAGACACATCTGAAAAGAAACTCCACCCGGACATGTCCAGAGACAAACTCCACATGGACACATCTGAAGACAAACTCCATCTGGAGACAAATTCTGTCCAGATGTATCTGGAGCTAAGCTGTCCAGAGAAAAACACTGCCCGGACATGTCCAGAGAGAAACACCATCCGGACATGTCCAGAGACAAACACAGCCCAGACAAGTCCGGAGATAAACACTGTCCGGAGATAAACAATGCCTCGACACGTCCGGAGACAAACTCTGTTCCGATGTATCCAGAGACAAACCCAGCCCAGACAAGTCCGGAGACAAATAACACCCAGACATGTCTGGAGACAAACAATGCCCAGACAAGTCCAGAGACAAACACCACCCGGAGATAAACATTGCCTGGACATGTCCAGAGAGGAGCGAAAGAGAGATGTGTGGGTGGGTGTTGCTGTGTTTTAGGCAGGGTTGGAGTGAGGATGGGACAGAGACAGAGGGAGAGGAGGGGGTGGGGGGTTGGGGGGAGGGGAGTTAACAGAGAGAAAATGTATTTTTTGAACAACACACACATGCATACTATTAGTGCTTGGCTGATATCAGCAACACTTCAGGAATTGGCAGATTGGACGGACGTTTTAATGTAACGTTCAATGCAAATGTTAAACTTTATTTTAAAACATCCATTTTTCACCAGATTTGCGTCTATTGAACTTTCTCATGAAATAGTGAGTATTTTAGCGTCTACTGAGCAAAACAACAAATTTTACAGAAGAAACCTTACTCGTGAAAAATCGGTCGAATTTGCTTTCAACAAAGGTTTTTAGATCCTCATGGAGGATCTCTAAGTCTTACTCACGTTGTTGTTGTTCATGTTCTTCTTGTGGACTTTTTTGTTTCACAGCCTACAGTTTTCATTGAAACGTCCTGAAACTTGACATATATACATACATATATATATATATATATATATATTTATATATATATATATATATATATATATATATATATATATATGTAAAAAATACCCTGCGCAGACAGTAACCATCTCCGATTTTGAAAATTCCTCCAAGAAAAAAAATTATGACGTCAAAATATCTCCGCTAATGGAAATCGCCCAAAAAATTATCTCCGAAACTTGGCAAGCTTTTTGAATTCTGTTTGCGGGAATCGAACAGGGCATTAGCAGAGATGAATTACCACACATATGACACATCACTAAGACGTCATGTCAATTTTTATGACGTCATTCCTATTTTTTGACATTTTTGCTTCACAACCCAGAGTTTTCATCGGATCTTCATCAAACTTGCCATGTATATGCAGAAAGCCCACGCACAGGCAGTAACCATCTCCGATTTTGGAAATTCCTTCATCATTCTCTTTCATCTTTCATCAAATAGTTTGCATTTTAGCTTTTTCTTAGGAAAACAAAATATTTTACACAAGAAACCTAATTCATGAAAAAATGGTTGAATTTGCCGAATACAAACGTTTCTAAGTACACATTCACTTGTTCTGACCCCGTTTTTTGTTCTGTATGACTTCTAATGCAAAAACACATGTTTTTCATCAAGTTGTATATATTTTAGCATATTCTATGGAAAACAAAATATTTTACCCAAGAAATCTTATTCATGCAAAAACTGTCTTATTTGCCTAAAACAAGCGTTTTCACAACACATTAGGTTGTTCTGTTCCCGTATTTTGTTCTACATCAGTATTCTAATGCAGAAACCCATGTTTTTCAACAAATAGTGTGTATTTTAGCTCGTTCTAAGGAAAAGAAAGTATTTTGTACAAGAAACCTAATTCACGCAAAAACGGTTGAATGTGCTGAACACAAGCGTTTCCAACAACACATTAGCTTGTTCTGACCCTTTTTTGTTCTGTATCACTACTCTGCAGAAACACATGTATTTCATCAAATTGTGCGTATTTTAGCATATTCTAAGGAAAACAAAATATTTTACACAAGAAACCCTATTCATGAAAAACCGGTCGAATTTGCCTAAACCAACCATTTTCAACAACACATTCGGTTGTTCAGACCCTGTTTTTTGTTCTAATTCACCATTCTAATGCAGAAATTTGTTTTTCATCGAATAGTGTGTATTTTAGTTTGCACTGAGTAAAACCACATTTTACACAAGAAATTTATTTATGCAAAAACGGACTCTAGATATCCTTTTGGGGGCCCTCGAGGTGCTGAATGAGGAGTCTGAGCCACTGGGATTACGGGTTTCCTGGGTCAAAACTAAGATCCAGGCTTTCAATGACATCTTAGATTCTGCTATCTTGTCTGTACCTGTTTGTGGTGAGGATGTTAAGGTCACGGAGAGATTCACTTACCTTGGTAGTAATATTCATATCTCTGCCGGCTGTGAGTCAGAGGTCAACAGACGTCTGGGTCGGGCCTGGGGAGTCATGGATTCACTGGACCATGGGGTGTGGCGCTGCCGGTACCTGTGCGGGAGGATGAAAGTCCGAGTCTTCAGGTCCTTGGTGCTTCCAGTCTTGCTCTCTGGATGTGAGACTTGTACTCTGACCAGGGATCTGAGACAGAGACTTAATTCCTTTGGTACCAGGTCTCTTCGGAGAATCCTTGGCGATCGCTGGTTGGACTTTGTGTCCAACGAACGGTTGCTGAGAGAGACTCAAATCAGAGACAGACATACAGACAGAAAGACAGACAAACATACAAACATAATGTTAAAATCGACTGACCAACATACTTTAAAAATCTTCGATTTTGCAAGTAACAAACAGACAGAAAGGGGTGAAAACATAACCTCCTTCACCTTCAGTGGCGGAGGTAACCAGACGCCACCAGGATTTGGAGGATGGAGACAGGTTTGAGAGTTCAGACTTGAGATTGGAAAGATGTTGTTTCCTGGCTTGACTGAGGGTAGACACACACACTTGTTCCATGCTTTGAGGAAGGAACTGAGATTGCCTTAGGTAGGATTTGCCTTCCATGAGGCGAAGGCATGTTGCTTTAGGAAACAGCCTCGCCACAAGCTTCAGTGTACAATGGGGGGGGGGGCGGTGGGGAAGGGCATGACAACTGAAGACGAGGTAGGAGAAATCTCTGCATGAGAGAGAGCACATTTCTTTGAAAAAATTCCCAGGATGAGTTGATGTCTGAGAAAGTAGAAATGGGAGAGCAGTCTAGAAGTTTGATGGCTGCTTGAAGACCCTGCCATTCGGCCTGAGTGAAATGCCAGACTTGTCGGTGCTAAGGTGGTTCTCTAATCACGTCCAGAAAGATGACCACTTTAACCAGCATATGGTCAGGTGGACCGATTGAGGCAAAGGAAGATCAGCAGATATTTTCCAGGAACTTTTTCAAAATCAACTCCAGATGAGATGGAGTACCATTGGCAGAGATCCGGGTCAGGAAGTTGACAGATTGTGTCAGTCCCAATGAGTCACAGAAAGCCTTTGCTGAAGTGCCATGGCAGGTGAGACAGGTATCCACACTCAGCCAACTGGCATGATGGCAATTTATGTCACCACATATGAGGAAGAGAGAGTTTGGATGAGTGGATAGAAGTTGGTCCATGTTTTTGGTGAGTGAGATGTAAATTGAGTCATCACTGTTTGGTGGATGGTACAACACACATATTATCAAGAGGTGGGAGCAGAGGGGAAGCCGTAGCCAGAGGTATTCCAGGGGGTGTGGAGGAGTGAGGACTGTTCATGGTGAGTGAGGAATAGAGTTTTTGATGAAGAGAGCAACTCCGCTGCCAGGATGAGTCTCAGGTCTATCATATCGGAGGAGGGAGTAACCAGGGAGAGGAACCAATGAGTCGGAGATGTCTTGAAGGAGGAAAGTTTCTGTTTAGCAGACTATGTCTGGTTTGTCAGTGGCAACCTGTATGGAGAGATCAGTCAGGTGAGAGCAAAGGCCCTTTGATGTTTGAGGTCCAAACTGTTGAGGAAGAGAGATGGGAGGAGGCTTTGGGTGCAGGGGAAGGGAGTTGGAGAGTAGGATGAGTGAGGAGAGGTGGAGGTAGAGTGGGTTATTGAAAGTGTGTAGGAAATTGCAGAAGAGCTGTAGGAGAGCAGAGAGGCTTGGATGGGGAGGAAGACAAAGGGCTATGTGGTGAAGGGATGAGTCACAGTGGGGAGTAATAAGAGAGGGGGGGAAAGGGAAGTAGGAGATTGGAGGAGGTGGCGGAAAGAGATGGAAGACAGAGTGTGGGGGAAGGAGGCAGCTTTGTGGATGTGAGGGGGGCAGGTTTGAGGAGGGGGAGTGAGGTAGGAGATTTGAAGGGGAGGGTGAGGAAGGAGAATTGAGGGAGAAAGGTGTAGGGGGAGCTTTTGAGAAAGGTGGAGTGGGGGAAGCTTGGGGTGGGGGGGGAGAGAGAAGTTTGCATTGAAGAGGGAGAAGGTGGTTGGATTAAGAGGGAGGGAGATGATGAGAGCAGACACAGTTATGAGGGAGGAGGGAGAAGGGAGGGGGGGGGAGAGGGGAAGGATGAGACTGTGTAGAGGTATTGTGAAGATGGGAGCAGGTGGGGAGAGGAACAAAAAGTTGTGTAGGTTGGAAGAGGGGAGGTGTGATGAGAGGAAAGAGAGAGCATGTTTGAGATATTGAGGGGTGTACTGAATGAGAGAGTCAGACATTTGTAAGGTTGCAATGGAGCCCACAGATGTTTGAAAACCATACACTTTGGGATACCAGAGGGGGAGTTGTTAATAAAGTAGAGGGCAGTGGAGAGATGCTGAGAGAGGAGGTAGGATGGGGGGGGGGCAAGATGGGAGGAGTAACGAGGGGGTATAACAGGGGAGGAATTAGGAGGGAGATTTAAGGAAGTGGGATGAATTTGCACTGAAGTTGGAAAAAAAGGATGATTAATAATGGAAGGCGAACAAGCATTGCAAAATGGGTCTTTTAAAATTTGTAGGTCAGAGATACGTTTAAATACGTTGGACGATTTACATGAATCAGCAGGGGAATCCTGGGACTGCCTGAAGCCCACCCCTCTGCGTTTATGGGGCGATTGGCTGAATATTTTGTTGATTGTCTTGAAAGTAAACTCCTCCCAGCCCAGATGTTTGAAGGCTGCAGCGGAAATGATATTGATTTTTTCGGATCTTCTCCCTGCTTGAGCTCTGTACAATTTACTACTTCAGTGATGAAGCCAATGAATCCCTCTTTAAGGCCCAGTCACACTTTGATGTTTTAGCCAGCTTATGCCGATTTTTGGAAAATTTGTGTAAAACGCTGGTACACGTCGAATACGTTATGGGTAAGTTTTGATAACATTGAGAGCACGCTGAAAAACACTGCCATACGTCGTAGTACGCTGGCTTTAAACGTTGTACCTTTCGGTTGTCCTCAAATTTTCCATGCTTGAAATTTTAAGACTTATGCCAGCGTATGACTCACACGTTCCGCATAACGCTGGCCATAAGTTGTGGCCACGTTACGCGATCGTTGACACACGTCGACACACATTACTTGTAAGTTACTCATAAGTCGAAACATGTCGAGGTAATGTTTAGCGTACCCGAAACTTATTTCTAACCGATGAGTAATGTGTTTTAGGCACGTTACGTGAACGTCAACACACGTTACTTGTAAGGTACTCATAAGTCGAAAGACGTCAAGGTAATGGTTAGCGTCAGTGTTCCAGACTCGCTGGGGTTTTTTTTCTTCTTCTTCGGTACGACGGTGATGTCGACACTTCGATTTCTAGTGCGGTTATAATATAATATAAATAATAGACTGCCGCTCAACGATTTAAATCATAACCGCACTAGAAATCGAAGTGTCGACATCACCGTCATACCGAAGAAAAATAAAAAAAACCAATGTCACCCTCAGGGTGACCCGTATCTTGCCAAAAGGTGACCACGTGTGACTTCTTTAAGGTCACACTGAGGGGAACAGAGATGTTATCCACCAGGAGCGACTCCTTGAGGAATATCTGCCTACGAGACATTCCGATGAGAATCTTTCTAGAGTAACCATGAAAAATATGCGTATGCCTCATAACGTCACCAAATGACGTCATAATGTCTCAAGCTTGACATATCTAGAAAGCACTCATCGAGGTGTTCAATTTGAGGTACTACACGATATGGTTCCTAAAACTTGAAAATTTGACCTTGGGGTCAAATATGTTTGACCTCAGGTGCTAACCATGAAGGTCAAGGCCAATCGCCACCAAAAACTAATCAGCTGAGCGCCAGACCATGAACTATATTCCCATGAAGTTTGAAGACGATCCGATTAAAATTACTCAAAAAATAAGGGTTTCGTCAACTCCCCTGATTTGCAACAGTGACCTTGACCTTTGACTTTGACCTTCAAAATTTTGTGCACTGAAAGGGACCTCTATAGGACTCTGATATGCGAAGTTACAAAAATTTCCAATGATAACTGTGCTCTGCAGAATTTTTTATACGTGATTACAGACAAAAAAAACCCCAAAAAAAACAAAAACATACAAGCTGACTAACATATCTTGCAAAAACTTCGTTTTGGCAAGATAATAGTAATAAAAAAACAGGGAGTCTGGAACACTGATGCTAACCATTACCTTGAATGTTTCGACTTATGAGTAACTTACAAGTAACTTTTGTCGACGTGTGCCAACGTTCGCATATCGTGCGTACAACTTATTCCCATCGCATGCGGAACGTGTGTCATACGGCAAGTACGTCGTAAAATGTTTAACACGTTTATAATTACAAGATGTACTCCACTTAATACGACGTATGATAGCGTACTTTAATGTTTTATTCACGCATACCAAACTTACCCATACCGTATTCGACATGCGCCACCGTTTTAGACGCATTTTTCAGAGGTTGGCATACGCTGGCAAGATCACCAAGGTGTGACTGTGATGTTGACACTTCCATTTCTCTGGCGGTTATGATTTGAATCGTTGTGCGGCAGCCTTTTAATAAGCTACGTCACGTCATCGTCGGCGATGCGTGCAGCGCGCTATGCATAAGGTAGACTATCGTTGGGCATAGGTTGGGAAGGCCGACAACAGGCTCAGCATTCCTTGGTATAAGTTAGCTATAACACAACGAAACGTTCTGTGTCCGTTATTAATATGTTATGCATACGACTAACTCGTTATGAATACGTCCGAATCTTTTTAAAAAAAAACATCAAAAGTTCAACGTAAGCCAGTGTTTTACATACATTTTAAAACGTTGCCATTGCTGGCTGAAACGTAAAGGTGTGACTCTGGGCCTTTAGTAGAGTTCGTGACCACGTTGGTGGTTGCTCTCTCGGTTTGGCATTCTGCGTCTGTCATCTCAGTCTGGACTCCCACCGATTTAGCGAGAACGTTAACCAGGCACTCAGTTTTGGACGTGCTCTCAACCGCTTTGACTGGAGTTGTAGTTTTCTTAATTTTGGGGACGATCCAGACAGCCTCAGCATATGACAGTTTCTCCTGCGTCTTCACCTGTTGGATCTGGGCAGCTCTTTGGAATGCAGGACATCCTCTGAAGGCTGCACTGTGGTCACCACCACAATTGACACAAAACATTTCTTCACGAGTGCAGCTTCCATATTCATGCTCTCCATTACATTTGCTACAGCGTTGTTTGCCTCTCCTGGCTGAAGCAGTATGACTGAACTTTTGGCATTTTTGGAATCTTAAGGGGGGTGGAATATATTCCCGAACAGTGAAGGCTTGATAGCCCAAGGAAACTTTTTGGAGAAGGATTGGGGTGTCAAAAGACAAAACCACCGAGGTGGTATTGACTTTAACCCCATCCCTTCACCGTGGTGAGACGGCGGGCATCAACAACTCCCACATCTGCTAAATGATTTGTGATATCATCAATTTCAATGGAGGGATCAATCTCATAAATGACTCCTCGACTCTCCCTTAGACTCCTCGGAATATGACACAAAACACGAACCCCGTCAAAATACTGGGCTTTCATAGCCTTCTTCCATTGGTCGACTGATTTACACTTAATGAAAAGGTCTCCAGACCTGAGCTTTCTGGCACTAGACACATCTCCGAATTATTTTTGAATCAATGTAGCCATTTTTATTGGGTTGTCAGGACTTAGGGGTGTGACGCCGTCAAAAACCGAAACTATAAAGATAATTTTGTGATAGTACTCTTCAGGGGTAGAGGGGCCCTTAAGCACTTTTGGGGGCTCAGATCCTTCGGAACTCTCCCATCATGGTCTGCCCCTCTTCCGAGTTCGATTAACCTTCCATGATGAACCCTCATCTCATCATCATCACCAGAAGTGTTGATCATCCTTAATCACCACCTCCCAGCACCCCAGAGGGTTAGATTGGCCAATTGAGAAAAGACTCGATTTTTTTTCAGCTTGATAGGATACAGAATACCAGAAAAAGCCGATGTACCCTCAACACTCAAAACCCTCTCTGTAATGGCCACTCCCACCGCCTCAAACCTCACCGAGATACCTCATTCCAACCGAAAGAATGGTTGAATTGAACTCAGGTTTTTGAAGAAGAAGAAGAAAAAGAAAAAGAAAAAGAAAAAGAAAAAGAAAAAGAAAAAGAAAAAGAAAAAGAAAAGAAAAAGAAAAAGAAAAAGAAAAAGAAAAAGAGAAAGAAAAAGAGAAAGAAAAAGAGAAAGAAAAAGAGAAAGAAAAAGAAAAAGAGAGAAAGAGAGAAAGAGAGAAAGAGAGAAAGAGAGAAAGAGAGAAAGAGAGAAAGAGAGAAAGAGAGAAAGAAAGAAAGAGAGAAAGAGAGAAAGAGAGAAAGAGAGAAAGAGAGAAAGAGAGAAAGAGAGAAAGAGAGAAAGACAGACAGAGAGAAAGAGAGAAAGAGAGAAAGAGAGAAAGAGAGAAAGAGAGAAAGAGAGAAAGAGAGAAAGAGAGAAAGAGAGAAAGAGAGAAAGAGAGAAAGAGAGAAAGAGAGAAAGAGAGAAAGAGAGAAAGAGAGAAAGAGAGAAAGAGAGAAAGAGAGAAAGAGAGAAAGAGAGAAAGAGAGAAAGAGAGAAAGAGAGAAAGAGAGAAAGAGAGAAAGAGAGAAAGAGAGAAAGAGAGAAAGAGAGAAAGAGAGAAAGAGAGAAAGAGAGAAAGAGAGAAAGAGAGAAAGAGAGAAAGAGAGAAAGAGAGAAAGAGAGAAAGAGAGAAAGAGAGAAAGAGAGAAAGAGAGAAAGAGAGAAAGAGAGAAAGAGAGAAAGAGAGAAAGAGAGAAAGAGAGAAAGAGAGAAAGAGAGAAAGAGAGAAAGAGAGAAAGAGAGAAAGAGAGAAAGAGAGAAGAGAGAAAGAGAGAAAGAGAAAGAGAGAAAGAGAGAAAGAGAGAAAGAGAGAAAGAGAGAAAGAGAGAAAGAGAGAAAGAGAGAAAGAGAGAAAGAGAGAAAGAGAGAAAGAGAGAAAGAGAGAAAGAGAGAGAAAAGAGAGAGAAGAGAGAAAGAGAGAAAGAGAGAAAGAGAGAAAGAGAGAAGAGAGAAAGAGAGAAAGAGAGAAAGAGAGAAAGAGAGAGAGAGAGAGAGAGAGAGAGAGAGAGAGACAGAGACAGAGACAGAGACAGAGAGAGAGAGAGAGAGAGAGAGAGAGAGAGAGAGAGAGAGAGAGAGAGAGAGAGAGAGAGAGAGAGAGAGAGAGAGGTTGTCGAAACATTGAGACCTTTTTTTTTAAGATTAGGGAAGAGGGGGCAGATAAATGAAGAGATTGAAGAAAAAAAGTCATGAAGGTAAGTGATGAATACATTCACGATCAAAGTGGAATTGTTAATGTGGAAAAGCAAGGAGAAGGAAGAAGTAGAGTCCATACAGGAAGTCACGTGGTTGAGAGGAGAGGTGAGAAGGGAAAATATTTATTTGTTTATATATTTATTTTTATATTTTAAGACATGAAACAGAAAGTATAGTTGGGAGGAAATTGAAGGAGTGGTGGAAAGATAGTGAAGAAAATAAAAAACTGAAGGCAGCAATAAGGAGAAAATGCAACAAACAAGATTGTGCATGAAGACGGGAAGAAGGGTAGGCCTCAGGGAACCCAATATGAAAAGACCGACAAATACTCACCAATTAGGACAAGTTTTAACAAAAAACAAACAAACTAGAAACACACAGTAAACACGGAAATAACAAAATAACAGTAAAAACATGGCAAGAATGGCTGGATAACTTATCTTTGAGAAAGTCAGCAGAGAACCTGAAAATAACCGCCACCATCACTCAAGAACCGGAACCGGAAGCCCTTTCGCGTTCCTTGGCCAATGCAGTCAACACAATGGTTACTCCTTGTTTGTTTATGATTATGGAAAGTATTTTGCTTCAGAAAGTAGTGGTGATGTGTCTGAAAATTAGCAAATTTGGATGGTTGCTATGGCAAGTCATGATAAAGGATAGGTTTCTCGATCATTTGGGCCAATTTAACTTAAAAAAAAGCAATTAAAATGGGTTACAATGTCATTTCATCTCAGCTAGATAGATTTGCAATAATTTGCTCAGTAAAGGATGATTTTGTGGAACGTACTGAGAGGGTTTTTTCCATCATGTGAAACAGGTGATATTCGGCAGCTGATTGCTTGATCAGGTCTTGTGAGAATGTCTTTGGACCCCATCGTCACCTTTTATTTAAGTTTGGTTGTTTTCATGTAAACAAGTTTCCATTGCATTGCATTTGATATAATAATAATGAATTAATTATTTGAGTGAGGTAAATTCTTTAATTAACATGATTGATTAAACACATATATTTATAGATGGTATTAAATAATGGAGGTATTTATATAAAAATAAAATAAACATATTATTTATAAAATTCATTATAAATAAGAATTAATATATATTGTTAGTGGTTGCTAAGATTGGCAGTGCAGCATGTTAAAATCGGTTATTAATGACAGTTTGAATATTTGAATAACAGTTTGAGTCTATGGTTAGATGGAGGTGCTGTGTGATGAACATGTCTACAAGGTGAAGTGTTTATCGCTTAATATATTATCATATAAAGTGGTGTATGATTAAAGTTATTCAAATGTAGTAATCTATTCTAATAAAAGTGTGTGTGTGTGTGAGTGTGAGTGTGAGTTTGAGTTTGTGTGTCAGTGTGTGTGTCTCCTCCATAACTCCAAAACTGTAAAACCTCGCAGCTTGAAACTTTACATGCATACTAAGAAAACTCGAAGGAAGTGCAAGAGTGAAAATTGGGTGTTTGGGTGAATTAAAACACCCATATTGAAGATAATTAAAGGCCTTATTTAATTATATATCCTTCATCAGGTGATCCCCAGCCACCTTGCTCTCTGGGTCTGAAGGCGTTTCCTGGGTAACCTCGCTGGGGTCTGAAGCTGCCATGTTTTCTGGCTTGCTCAACCATGTCTTGACTTGGAACAGGCTGCAACGATTTATTCACGATAAAGTTGTTCTTTTGACTTTCCTCACTCATATTCTCGAATGCCTGTTCATCATAGCTCCACAATTCGGACATATTTGACATTTCATGTGTCTTCTGGAGGTAAAAATAACGTACACGTCACATCGACTGAGCTGCACGATGGCAAGTGGTGCCTCTGGCTAAAAATGTTGTGCAACTTCATTTTTAGACGACATTGCTTTGTTTAACATAATTTTCCTATAACTTCGACATTCATACATTAAAAAAGCTCCATCGACCTCATGTTCAGAGTTCTTGTTCCGAGTTCCTTCATGTCGGTTTGAGCTGTGAAAAGTGTGTGCCGACATTTTGTGGTCACTTTGGATTTTATTTCTTTGAATTACATTTTGTTATTTGTTTGCTTGATTTCCATATTTAAAGAATTATATGTAAAAGGTCAGCCTTTGAGGTTATTTTGTGTGCTTTATCCGTGCGGAACTTGGAACAGGCTGTGTTTGCTCTTACCCGGTGATTTAACGAGCTTAGCGGGAAAACAACCATTATGTTTTAAATGTGAAAGATAATGTTGTTGTTTTCACTTTCCTCACTCATATCATTGAATGCCTGTTTGTCATAGCTACACAATTCGGACATATTTGACATTTCAGGCATCTCCGGGAGCTAAAAATAACGTCTTTTAATTTATTGCTTAATATATGTGCGGTGGGAGCTTTTTAGAAAGTCTCAAAAGTGGTGTATGATTTTTGGAGAAAGCCTTGAGAGAAAGTCTCAAAAGTGGTGATTTTTGGAGCCATTAAGCAGAAAGAATACGTCGCAATGCACTCCGGGAGAGATGGCGTTCGAGTGTGTGTTTTGGAGTAGGGGAGGGGGGGGTGGGAGAGAGAGGAGAGATATATATATCTAGAGGGATGTGGAGAATGATAGAGAGTGCTGTACTGCATTCGGTGGGGTTGGAGCGAGGATGGGACAGAGAGAGAGAGAGGTGTGCGTGTGTGTGTGTGTGTGGGTGGGGGGGGGGGGGAGTCCTCATCAGGAAGAAAGAAGACAAAAGGAAAATACCACAACAAAAGCTACATCCAGAGCAGCCTTAACTCCACAAGAGAAAGAAATAAGATGAGGGACAAATGCAACAGGAATGGCTTCATCCAGAGCATCTGAAACTCCTCAAGAGCAAGAAAGAAGACGAGAAGCAAACGCAACAAGAATAGCTACATCCAGTAAGCAGCCCATGAGGGTTAAAGAAAACTCTGCATTGTTCTCCAATCCAGCCTTGGATTATGCTTCTGATCCAATTATTGTGACTGGCTCATTGTCGATTATTTGCAGACACTGTGATGCGATGACATGGACAGGAGAAGCTCCAGGGATATGCTGCGACAGTGGCAAGGTTCAGCTGACCCAAATGAATGCTCCTCCTGAACCTCTTCGTACATTGTTGACAGTCAACACTGAAAATGCAACTAATTTCCAAAGCAACATCAGAAGATACATGTGCTTCAGCATGACATCTTTTGGCTCCACAAAAGAGATCAGAGAATCTGGCTACATGCCCACACTTAAAGTGCAGGGACAGGTTTATCATGACATTGGCAGTCTCCAGCCACGACCAAATGAAGAGCCAAAATTCCTGCAGATCTAATTCATTGATGACAATACAAAGCAGGCTGAGCAGTGCTGCAACAATGTCATTCAAACCAAGTTGGAAGTGGTGTTGCAGTTGCAAGATATGCTCCACAAAGAAAACCACTATGTTTGGAGTCTCAAGTGTGTGGTGTACTGATAGAAGATGCTTAGCAGGCAGACACGATGCGGGGGAACAGTCGAGCCGGGCTGTGGTGCACAAGCGCGAGCGCGAGCGCGAGCGTACTTTGCCCGTGGCTCTCCTTTATTGCGTATCCAGCACATTCACAAGCCGGGCGACTCCAGCATTACTACGACGCCTCAGGCGGCGCGCACACCTTATGGCGCCGGGCGACTCCAGCATTACTACGACGCCTCAGGCGGCGTGCACACCTTATATTCCTTGCAGATACGATGACCACAACGACCCCTCCTCCCATCATCATGCCCCGCCCTGCATGCCCGCAGGCTACACCACCACAAAGTGTGCCATGGAGAAGATGACACCTGAATACAAAACTGTCATTCATTCAGACAAAACTCCAGCTGGGGAGCATGAGCGGCACTTCAATGCACCCTCCACATCAGAAGTGGTTGTCATCCAGCTGGTGAATAACATGGTGATCAAGACATTGTGCTGCAACTCAGAAACAACTCCCTCCAGAGAACTGCTGAGACACTCCCATCATATGATTCATTTCAGTAACCACGAATTTTCTGGCAGGATGATGATGGATGATATTAAACTGCAACAAACAGACCCAGCAAGAGGACTGCCACGTGAAAAGAACATTTCTGACATGAACTTTTATGTCTGCAGGATTATGCTGAGAGCCGGTAATTTCACTCACATCTTGTGTTGCAAAAATCTCTTCCACCAATTTGTTGTGGACATGCATGCCAAAATTGAGGCAGAAAGGCTGAGATTCATTCGAAAGAACCAAAAGAAACTCCGAGTCTAAAACTATGTTCTCCCCAGGGATGCCATTAACAATGATGGAAATGCTGCCAATGTTGGCCAATTTGTCATCTTGCCTTCCAGTTTCACAGGTATTCCCGCTATATGCATGAGCACACTCAGGATTCCATGGCATATGTGCAAAACTATGGCTGTCCTACTCTCTTCATCACCTTCACCTGTAATCCAGCTTGGGAGAAAGTGGCTAATGAACTGATGCCAGGCCAAAAACCACATCACCACCATAATTTGCTGGCAACAGTATTCCGACAAAAAATGAAGGCAATGATGAATGTCATCACCATGGGTAAGATTTTTGGAGCCATTAAATGCTACATGTACACAATTGAGTGGCAAAAGTGTGGCCTGCCACATGCCCACATTCTGACTTGGCTTCAAGATGAACTTCATGTGTACAGAGTGGATAACTTCATCAGTGCTGAACTTCCAGACCAAGTAATTGATCCACTTCTGTTCAGCACTGACAAAACAAAGATGGTGCGCATGGTCCCTGTGGAAGCATCAATCCAAACTCACCGTGCATGAAAGTTAACAAATGCACAAAATGGTTCCCACAGTATCTTCTGAAGGAGACACAGACTGGACAAGATGGATACCCACTGTATCATTGGAGAAAACCAGAAGATGGTGGATTCACACCAATCATCAGAGTTCATGGTTGTGAGATTGAAGTTGACAACAGGTGGATTGTTCCATACTGTCCACTCCTCACACGACTATTCAATGAACACATCAATGTTGAGTAATGCCACTCTGTGAAATCTATCAAATCCATCAAAGCCACGCAAGTATGTCAACAAAGGATCTGACATGGCTGTATTTGGCCTGACAATGGATGGGACTGTGCATGATGAGGTTCGGCAGTCTGAAATGGAAAGATACATCAGCAGCAATGAAGCCATCTGGAGGATCCTGAACTTCCCAATTCATGAGCGACATCCCACTGTGGTTCACCTCAGTGTGCACCTTGAGAATGGCCAGAGTGTACTTCACTGAGGAGAATGTCAGTGAGCACGCTCAAGTCCCACAAGACACAACTCTCACTGCTTTCTTCAATCTCTACCAGGATGATGAATTTGCTAAAACACTGTTGTATCATCAGATACCCAAGTACTACACATGGAATGTTGGCAACAAGAAATGGGCAGAGCAGGACAAACTGTACTTGACCAGCCAGACATCAAAGCTAGTGATGCACTTGGCCATGTGTACACTGTTATTCATAATAATTTTGAATGCTTTTATTTGAGACTGCTTCTGCATGAGGGCAAAGGTCCAACATCTTTTGAGGACTTGCGAATGGTGGATGCCACAATCTGTGAGACTTACAAACAGGCTTGCCAGCTCAGAGGACTCTTGGAGGATGATACACACTGGAACAGCACATTGGAGGAGGCATCTGCAACTCGATCACCATGGATGCTGCGAAACCTATTTGCCATCATGTTGCAGACATGTGCCATGTCAAATCCTCAACAACTATGGGACAACCACAAGGAGAATCTGGCAGAGGACATTTTACATCATGCACGAGTGCAAAATCCTAACCTGGAACTGGACTACAGTGATGCCATCTTCAATTAAGCCCTCATTATCACTGAATACAAGATCAAGGCTTTGGGTTCCTCTGACCTCAAAACGTTTGGCCTTCCTGACCCTCAACGACACAATGACAATAGGTTCACAAATGAAATTTCGAGAGAGACCAACTACAACATGGAACGGCTTGCTGAATACATACAGGAGAATGAGCCATGTCTGGTTCCAGACCAAAGAGAAGCCTTCAATAAGATTACAAAAGCAGTTTTCAATGGGAGTGGTGGCACTTTCTTTCTGGATTCTACCTGTGAAACTGGCAAAACTTTTCTCATCAATCTTCTTTTGGCAAAAATCTGGCAGAGAAACATGATTGCCCTTGCAGTGGCATCATCAGGCATTGCTGCCACACTGTTGACAGGAGGAAGAACAGCTCACTCAGTCTTCAAGTTACCCTTAAATCTGGCAAGTTTGGAGGCACCAACCTGCAACATTGGCAGAGTTACTGGCAAAGCTAAGCTCCTGCAGGAGTGCCGGCTCATTGTCTGGGGATGAATGTGCAATGTCTCACAAAGCTGCCTTCGAGGCTCTTGATCGCACCATGCAAGATCTTTGACATAATGATAGAAGAATGTGTGGGGTGATTCTGTTGTGGGCTGGGGATTTTCGACAGATGCTGCCAGTCATTCCACATGGAACCAAAGCTGATAAACTGCAGGCCTGCCTCAAGGCCTCATACATTTGGAACAACATTCAGCGAATCAGCCTAATAACAAACATGTGAGTGCTTCTAAAGGGTGATTTATCTGCTGTGGAGTTTGCTGCAAGCCTGCTCAAACTGGGAAACGGAGCCCAAGCATCTGAAGATCAAGATGGAATTATCTTGATGAACAACATTGGGAAAACAGTGGCAACACTTCAACAACTACAAGATGCAGTATTTCCAAATGGTGCACATAACTTCCATAACCACAAGTGGCTATGCCAAACCAAAAAAAAGTGATGTCAATGTTTTGGCACCAAAAAGTGATGTCGCCAATTCCACAAACAGAGGCCTTCTTACACAGTTACCTGCCACTATGCAAATGTACAAGTCGGTTGACACTGTACCAGATACAAATGAAGCAGTCCACTACCCCCATAGAATTTCTTAACTCTCTGAAACGACTAGGTGTGCTTCCTCACAATCTGGAGCTCAAGACTGGTGCACTCATTATGCTTCTCAGGAACTTGGATCCACCAACACACAGAAATGGAACATGTTTGGCTGTCAATAAACTTATGCCACATGTCATTAAAGCAACAATCATGTCTGGCCAGACAGCAGGACAGGATATCATAATTTCATGCATTCCAATCATCCCATATGACTTGCCATTTGAATTTAGAAGGCTCCAGTTTCTTGTCTGCCTCAGTTTTGCCATGAGCATCAACAAGGCACAAAGACAATCACTCAAAGTTGTTGGCCTCAACTTGCAAAGCCCATGCTTTTCTCATGGCTAACTCTATGTTGGTTGTTCCAGAGTTGACAACAGCAAAAACCTTTTCATCTTGGCTCCAAATGGAAAAACATGCAACATTGTCTATCCTGAAGCTGTACAAGGATAATAAAAACACCAATAACAATGTCAAACACTGTGATAAAATGTGATGTGAAATCCTCAGTGCTGAAGAATAAGAAACAATGCTGGAGAAGAAAGGCAGAAAGAGGAAAGAGAAAAAAGGCAGAAAGAGGAAAGAGAAGAAAGGTAGAAAGAGAAAAGAGAAGAAAGAGGAGAAAGAAGAAAGGCAGAAAGAGGAGAAAGAAGAAAGGCAGAAAGAGGAAAGAGAAGAAAGGCAGAAAGAGGAACGAGAAAAAAGGCAGAAAGAGGAAAGAGAAGAAAGAGGAGAAAGAAGAAAGGCAGAAAGAGGAGAAAGAAGAAAGGCAGAAAGAAGAGAAAGAAGAAAGGTAGAAAGAGGAGAAAGAAGAAAGGCAGAAAGAGGAAAGAGAAGAAAGGCAGAAAGAGAAACACAGAAGAAGGAGGACGACAGAAGAACAATGAAAAGACATCCAAGGAGGAAGCAGAGGCTGATAGAAAAATAAAGATACAAGAAGAAAAAAGGCAGGACACAAAGATGACAAAAACAAAGAATAACAAAAATCCAGAGCAACTGAAACTTCTCAACAGCAAAAAGCAAGATTAGAAGCAAACACAGCAACAATGACTGCATCCTGCCCTCTTGTACTTTAAATAAAAGTTATAATTAAATAAGTTTGAACAAGGATATTGCATTGCTGTGTTGACTGACTATCTGGACACAACTTTGAGGTTGTGGATCCATTGATGTTGAGTAATCCACTAATGTGGACCTGCGACCGGGGTTGTGGATCTGCCATTTGGAGAGGTTCTGGGATGAAAGGATCGAAACCTCGATGAAAAACGGTGCCCAGCTCATGATCCGGGCAGGTGGGAAATCGGTCAATTGCTTGTGAGTTAAGGTTATAACTTCAAATAAAGTAGCTTTTTAAGGTCCTTTCAAGTACATAATATATTGTTATGGATTAGCGGTGGTGAGATTCGCACCTGACTCTTGACCCCAGTATTAAGGATTCGGACGTCACTTAACAGCACCGTCACTTAACAGCCGTCACTTAACAGCACCGTCACTTAACAGCACCGTCACTTAACAGCCGTATCCACGGTTATAATGCCGGCTGGTTCAGCACAATTCTCAGGTTACGCGCCTCAGATCACAATACCAAAATACACCTGTGCCTTGACAGCTGGGGGAATAGACCCTGGTTACAGACTGGTTTTGTCAGAGACCGAGCGAATTCTGCCAGTCCGTAACCATTTTGGTTTTATATACCAATCGAGCGAATTGTTTCACAGCATGGCACGAACAAACCCAAAGCGGAAACTTCATACGAATCAGCGAGATTTATTGGGGACACCTAGGGGAACACAACACAAGCAAAGCATTCACGACAATGTTATAATCAATCTATAACCCGTTCATAACTAGGGAGCTGTGGATTATGGGTTTCGAAGGGGACCCTAGCGAGATAAACCTTAGAGAACATGCAGACAAGACACGGACAGCATGCAGACAAGACACGGACAAGACACACAGTACTTGGTGATGCCTCGTGGACGAGAGGAAAATATCAAAGGCACGAATGCGGCTCGTGACAAGCCGATGTCGACGGATTTGAGCACCCAGCTCAAACACGCCGCGTGGCAAAATGGCGGCGTCGTCCTCCTTTTGTCACACCGCCCACGCACGCAGCCTCAGCGCGTTCAGCCCCCGTAAGGTCGACGGCCCAAGACAAAAGATATATGGTATGCTCCAGCTGGCTTTTCATAAGGTCCAACATACAAGTCCAGGCCTAGCCTGTTCACCAGGTTAGGCCAAATCGGGGTGTTGGGCTCCACAGGCAGATCGATGGGACCACAAGACGTGTCGGGCCATGCCATGAGTAAGGACAGAGGCTCCGTGGTTAGACGCAGGTTGAACCTGTCGATGACCTCCTCATAAAGTCGATCGCCAACTCACACAGCAGCCAGTTCCTCTCGAAGCAGATTGCTGACTAACCCTCAAGTTCAGTTCCTCCTACTGCCGATCGCACACTCTACCTCAGGCAGATCCACCCCTGCCTTTCCGGCACTCACTCGCCTCCCAGCCGACGGCAGACAGACCTCATGCAGTCCCTTCCTTGCCTTTCTTTTGGCTCGCTCTTCATGAAAAAGCGATCGCAAAAACCCTCATGCAGTTTCTCCTACTGCCGATCACCTGACTCGACACTCGTCATTTCTCTGTTGCCTTCCCGGCGTTCGCTCGCCTCAAAGCCGACTGCTCCTCCCAGAACACTGGGCGGAGACTCTAGTCCAGAGAGGGGAATGAAGAAGAAGAGCCTCTCGGTACACCACCACTGTACGAACAATGAACATGCCTCCAACACCTCCCACCACACATGTAACGTCCATTTACTGAACAACCTGGCTAAACATTCATTTAATGGGGGATCTGGGCTAATCCTATATTTAATAACACACTAAGGGCCATTTCCGCAACAATATCTGTGTGTATGTGTGTGTGTGTGTGTGTGTGTGTGTGTGTGTGTGTGTGTGTGTGTGTGTGTGTGTGTGTGTGTGTGTGTGTGTGTGTTTTGTTATGTCTAGTTTTGTTATGTCTAGTTTCCTTCTTGAGACTACGTTGCAGTAATTGGTCTTTATTTTGATTACTTAAAGAAAACAGAGACATTCCAGAAAACTTTATCACACACTCCTGTTTGAGTCACATATTGGAAGCCCAGATTATTTAAAGCATTGGGACAGACAAGTACATATGTTTCTGTTATGATAGACACATTTTGTACCAGATGCTACTCCATCACAGGACATAAATTTATGCTGAGCAGTCATGGTAATTGCACCCCTACCAATGAAGACAACACTTCAAGGATTTACCCACACCACCAGCAAGCTGCTCATGCATAGAGTCCTTTATTATAATAAATGTGCATTATGGTTCGAGACCTTTTTTCTATTCAATCATGAAACAGAATTGCTGAGTGCAGTGTTTGTTAGTACCTGCTGCTTCTGGCAGGAGACAAATGTCTGAAATCCTGGAGAAATACCAAATCCAAGTTGGTGCATGAATGGGGGCTCATCCTGGTTGTGGATCTGAACCTTGAACCCTGCTTCCAAAGTGGATTCTTCTGCAGATACATAAATTGCATGTTGATAAGCCTGCTTAGACCATTAATTAAATTAAAATTCAGTTATTCTGATCAAAAGATAAAAAAATACAATCTCAAACATCCTTTCAGAGTGAAGACAATTACCTAAAAAGAAGATATCCTGCCACTTCATTGCAACCACTAATACTATTGTCAAAACATAGGTTGAACATAATATATATCTTGCAACACAGGAAAACACAAACTTGCAACAAAAGTAATCAACAAACAAGGGATAACATCTTAGCACTCCTTTGTGGATGACAAAAAACCCCCTGAAATATTCCTTTCTAAACGAGTACATTCTGTGCAGATACCCTGGCTGAACTCCAAATTCCTGCCCTGGACTTCTACTGGGAAGTCATTGGCAAACCACCCAGCATTATCCTTCCAAGGAAACTTATTCAGCTGCAACTAATCTCCAACCAGCGAAAAGTACTTATCAGATTAAAACATGCACATCAGTTTGTTATATGAACACCCAAAAACAAAAGGTGACACTGAAATAATGAAGTTGTATAAATGCTTTCTCAGCACAGTGGGAGATGGGATTTTGCAATCGTGTGTGTGTGTGTGTGTGTGTGTGTGTGTGTGTGTGTCCTCCATAACTCCAAAACCATGAAATCTAGCAGCCTGAAACTTTGCATGCATACAAAGGGAACTCCAAGGGAGTGCATGAGTGAAAATTGGGTGTTCGAGTTAATTTAAACACCCCTTCTGAAGATAATTAACGGCCTTATTTAATCATCCTTCAGCATGGCATCATCCTTCATCAGCCCTCTGTCAGCTTGCTGGGGTATTAATTCACGAATTTGTTCGGCCTATTCAAATTACATGCCTTGATTTGGAAACACAATATACTCTCATGGACTAAAATTAAAGTGGATAATCGAAATATTATATCGAATTTGAGAATCATGTCTTGTGGACCAAATAAGTGTCAACATCTGGAGTGAAATCTGAAAATTTAAACAAATTTGTGATTTTAATAACTAAGTGGATTTATTTAAGTGAAGCATAAGGCTTAATTTTTTTTCCACTGTTCGGACGATTATATTTAATGAATAAAAGATGAAGGGACGTGCAGAAAGTGGAACTTCATTTGGCACAATGCCGTGCTCTCTAACCATGATGATTGAGTCCATTGGAGTCCTTTTCTTCGACAATTACATAGACTGGGTAAAACGGCGGTAATACACAAAATTAATTTACTTATACACCTTTAAACCTCTTTAAACCTTCATTTAAATATATACATATATATTGTAATACAATATATATGTATATATATATATATATATATATATATATATATATATATATATATATCCATCCACTGGGACCATACTCTGTGCAGAGCATTGGTGCTGCCGAAGCAGTCTCCTTGGCTATTGGGCACAATCCTGGACGGGTCGCCACTCCGACACAGGATACCAGCATGCTGGCACTCATTTTGCCGACCTCGGAAGGATGACAGGCAGAGTCAACCCCACCTGGTATTAATTCAACAGCCGAGTGGGATTTGAACTCAGGATACTCGGATCCTAAGCCCACCACCCTAACCATTAAGCCAACACCAGGCATTATATATATATATATATATATATATATATATATATATATATATATATATATATATATATATATATATATATATATATATATATATATACATATATATATACATATATATATATATATATACATATATATTGTTACGGCCATGGGTACTGAGTGTATTATGATGGGGTTTAATCCCCGCTTGTCCTCGGAAGAGGCAGACCTGAGGCCACCACTCACAATTAACTTTGTGGTACAGTGGATTGCTTTAGAACCACGAACGCCACCCAGTTGACCACTAGTTCTAGTGTCCACCATCTAATTATGTCGTTTAACTAGAGGTCACCTGGTTACCTGAATGGGGAGCATACCCTCGGCAAAGCACCAATCTTATCTTGATTAGGGCGGCAGAGCATTTAACCGCTGGTGCATGCCGACTCTTATTGGTCAAGTCGTGTAGTAATTACCTCCCAGTCTATCTCGGTTTGGACAATGCTGTATCAATGGAAGGAAAGGATAAGCACGGATCGGTTGGAATGTCAACAAATAATTTATTAATAAGAAAATAAATAAATAAAAACTTTTTATTTCCATGAGGTAAAAATAAATAAATTCCAAATCAATCAAAATGATAGCAAGCAAATAAATAATTAATCAGGCAAAATCGATCAAAATGATCGGAAAAGAGACAAAGAGCAGGTGCTTATCCGGGATTGACTTACTTAACAACTAAACACAGACAAGGGTACCCAGCAGATAATTCGGGGAGGGGGGGTGGGGGGGGTTCGAAGAATTGTCTCGCTCAAAGAGAAGTCGTCTGTCAAATAAAAACGTCCTGAAATGTGTGAGCATGCCTTGTCCATCACCAGCACCCAGCCTTGCCATGCACCGACTCGCCAACAGGCTTGAACGCCAGTCGACGTCACCCCCAAGAAACAGGTACGCCAAGGGTGACCATCTGACTGGAACCGACGAAGCAGCCATCTGACTGGAACGATGAAGCGTCCGTCTGACTGGAATGATGAAGCAACCAACTGTCTGACTGGCATGGCACGCACAACTGTCTGACAAATTCACGAAGCAACCGTCTGGCTGTCACTGATGAACTGATGCCAACTGACTGACAAACTGACTCGTCGACTGACCTGCACCTCACTCGTTGTTGACTGACCCGCACCGTGCCGCACGACACACCAAGAACGGACCTCCCTCCTCTTTTGAGGCGGCATGTCTCGGCGGCACAGACTCCTCCCAAATTCACTCGGCCCCACTTGCGCACTGTGACCGTGACAACCAACACGTCTCGGGTTATTCCTCGCTTACGAGGCCATGTCTGTGGTGCTGGGTGAGCAAAAAGCAGCTTTTTGTCAGAATTACCGAGCACAAATGTGAAGCGCTCATAAAACTGTCAACAACAATTATGACTTTACTGTTCAGCACGATATGAAAAGAAGCCAGTTAGCATCCATAGAGCTGCTGGACGGGGTGTCGAACGTCGATGGAAAAAGGCGGGTCTCGGCGTCCATGAAAGAAACGATGGTCAACGTTGATGAAAAAAAGGCGGGCATCGGCGTCAGTGAAAGAAACGGGTATCTCGCGTGCATGAATGTGTCTGTCGTAAAGAGGAAAAGCTTCCCATAAGAGGGGGGATCTATTCTTTACCCTTCTCAACGCATCACATTTAGAATCCCACCAGACATGGGGATGGTTCTATCCTGGACATGCATTTAGGGAAATAACTATCTGAGGACCTGGATGTTGGTATGTATTCATCGGATCGGATTCTGAAATCTGTAACAATATATATATATATATATATATATATATATATATATATATATATATATATATATATATATATATATATATATATATATATATATATATATATACATATCAGGTTGGGGGGGGGGAGGGCAAGGGTGTGGATGAAGGTGGTTTTCGGGTGAACAATATACAAAACCAACCACAGATACTATCCCTTTACAAGACGCTCTGCAGACATCACACTAAGCACAGTACACAATCACCCATTCATCCACATTCCACTTCAAAGTCCTGCCAACATTCCTATACCCCTCGATCTCCAATGCTTCAAGGTGCCTATCTTATTCCAATTTAAACATATCGACTGTTCCTGTTGCCACTACTAATTAACTGTTGCATTAACTACTCTTAGAGTGAAAGACCCTTGACTTAATACCATCTTTACTCTCCTCTTCGTTACTCTCAAATGACGTCCCTGGTTCTATTACTGTCCATTTTGCTGATGGTTGCCAACCTTTTGTTGTTTGGCCATGCTCTATCCTTCTTAAATGCACTGTCAAGCAAGGAAGCAGCATGTACCATTTTTACAGTCGTTGGCATGACTCGACCAGGGTTCGAACCGCCAACCTCGAAGACCCAGAGTGGATTGTCTGACCATTATGCCACTGAATCTGGTTTCAATCCCTGCATCCGTGCATTTGTTTACTGTACATTTGTGAAGAGGTAACAAAGCCAAAGACAGACAGACTGAATTAATGTGTGTGTGTGTCTACTATAAATTCATGGGATCATTACTCGGCCATCAGCCTTGGCTCAGAAAGTGCCTGAAAATCAAGTTTCGTTCCACTCATCGGGCGGGGGGGGGGATGGGGTAGACAAAACCTTTATAATATGATAGTATATATCCAAATACATACGTACCCAAAAGTTCTCCACCCAAATATCTGCAGTTATTGTGTATTTTCATCTTGAAAATCGATGCATTCGCCACGCCATCTCATTTGAATTTTCTCCTCACGGATCACGTGACGCCTCGACAGCCAATAGACGCCCCCCAGTATATTATTCACCAGGACAATGTAGCGAACGAAGAAAAACGTTTTACGTCTAAGTATGGGATAAATGGAGAGAAAGTGTCAACAAATGGCTCGTCTTAGACGGTCACGAACGACGTTTAGCCGGGAGTGCCGTGTAAAGATTTCAAGCTACCCCCCCCCCCCTTTCGAGCTACCTCCCGGTAATGTGAAATCCATTTCATCCTTTCCCCTCCGATTTCATCCTTCCCCCTTCAAAACATTTATTTGTTGTTTATTTACAAAAAATAGTAATTTAATTGATATCGAAAACTAATTAGGGAAAAACTATTGACCACGTGACCGCCTTTAAAGAGTTTGCAATTAATTTTGATTTTATTATGAATGATTTTATTTTAATATTGTTATTAATTGAAATCAGTATTTCTCATACAGTTATAGTTTTTGCCACATTTTTATGAAATTCTTCTTCGATATCGTTGATACAAATAGACATACTGGTTTATCTTTTAAACCAACTCAGACTATACTTGCAATTATGGAAACAACGCAATACAATCAATGTAAAAGAAAGGCAATGAAAACAGATTATTTTTAATTCACAATTTCGTTGTGGTGGTGGTGGTCGTATGGCAGCTCAGCTGCCGGGGTAGCTCTCATTTCTTGAAGCACGACTGTGTCGCTGATGCAGTGCCCCTCAACCAGTACACACACTGGAATTGGTACTCATTTCGCCGAACTCGGAAGGATGACAGGCTGAGTGTGTAGCCTGGTGTTGGCTCAGTGGTTACGGTGACGACTTGGGACCCTAGGATCCCAAGCCGCCACCCTAACCACTACTCAGGACCCTAGGATCCCAAGCCACCACCCTAACCACTACTCAGGATCCTAGGGTCCCAAGCCACCACCCTAACCACTACTCAGGACCTAAGGATCCCAAGCCGCCACCCTAAATACTACTCAGGACCCAAGGGTCCCAAACCACCACCTTAACCATGACTCAGGACTCTAGGATCCCAAGCCGCCACCCTAACCACTACTCAGGACCCTAGGATCCCAAGCCACTACCCTAACCACTACTCAGGACCCTAGGATCCCAAACCGCCACCCTAACCAATACTCAGGACCCTAGGATCCCAAGCCGCCACCCTAACCACTACTCAGGACCCTAGGATCCCAAGCCACCACCCTAACCACTACTCAGGATCCTAGGGTCCCAAGCCACCACCCTAACTACTACTCAGGACCTAAGGATCCCAAGCCGCCACCCTAAATACTACTCAGGACCCAAGGGTCCCAAACCACCACCTTAACCATGACTCAGGACTCTAGGATCCCAAGCCACCACCCTAACCACTACTCAGGACCCTAGGATCCCAAGCCACTACCCTAACCACTACTCAGGACCCTAGGATCCCAAACCGCCACCCTAACCAATAATCAGGACCCTAGGATCCCAAGCCGCCACCATAACCACAACTCAGGACCCTAGGATCCCAAGCCACCACCCTAACCACTACTCAGGATCCTAGGGTCCCAAGCCACCACCCTAACCACTACTCAGGACCTAAGGATCCCAAGCCGCCACCCTAAATACTACTCAGGACCCAAGGGTCCCAAACCACCACCTTAACCATGACTCAGGACTCTAGGATCCCAAGCCACCACCCTACCCACTACTCAGGACCCTAGGATCCCAAGCCACTACCCTAACCACTACTCAGGACCCTAGGATCCCAAACCGCCACCCTAACCACTACTCAGGACCCTAGGATCCCAAGCCGCCACCCTAACCACTACTCAGGACCCTAGGATCCCAAGCCACCACCCTAACCATTACTCAGGACCCTAGGATCCCAAGCCGCCACCGTAACCACTGAGCCAACACCAGGCTACACACTCAGCCTGTCATCCTTCCGAGGTCGGCGAAATGAGTACCAGTTCCAGTGTGTGTACTGGTAGAGGGGCACTGCATCAGCGACACAGTCGTGCTTCAAGAAATGAGAGCTACTCCGGCAGCTAAGCTGCCATACGACCACCACCACCACAACGAAATTGTGAATTAAAAATAAGCTGTTTTCATTGCCTTTCTTATACATTGATTTTATTGCGTTGTTTCCATAATTGCAAGTATAGTCTGAGTTGGTTTAAAAGATAAACCAGTATGTCTATTTGTATCAACGATATCGAAGAAGGATTTCATTAAAATGTGGCAAAATCTATAACTGTATGAAAAGTACTGATTTCAATTCATAACAATATAAAAATAAAATCATTCATAATAAAATCAAAATTCATTGCAAACTCTTTAAAGGCGGTCACATGGTCAATGGTTTTTCCCTAATTAGTTTTCAATATCAGTTAAATTACTATTTTTTGTAAATAAACTTCCATAAATAAATGTTTTGAGGGGGGTAATCTGAAATCGGAGGGGGTAGGATGAAATCGATTTCACATTACTGGGAGGTACCTTGAAAGGGGGTGGGGGGGGGGGGGTAGCTTGAAATCTTTACACCGGCACTCCGGGTACAATCGGCCCATGATCGCATTTGGTCCTCCCGCGCCGGCACTCTCGGCTAAACGTCGTTCGGGACCGTCTAAGACGAGCCATTTGTTGACACTTTCTCTCCATTTATCCCATCCTGACAGACGTAAAACGTTTGACTTCTTCGTTCGCTACATTGTCCTGGTGAATAATACACGGGGGAGCGTCTATTGGCTGTCAAGGCGTCACGTGATCTGTGTGGAGAAAATTCAAATGAAAGAGCGTGGCGAATGCATCGATTTTAAATATGAAAATACACAATAACTGCGGTTATTTGAGTGGAGAACTTTTGGATACGTATGTATTTGGCTATATACTATCATATTATCAAGGTTTTATCTACCCCCGATGAGTGGAACGAAATTGCACGATACAGATTACGGCTGATGGCCTATACCTGGTTTATGTTCGACATTCCAGCTACAAATGATGAACGTGTACTTTGAAATCTTTGTTTGTTTTTATTTCTTTGCAGTTATTTATTTTACAATAATAATGCATTGCATGCAAGCAATTCCAGATTCTATAGAAATTACTGTGAAATACTTTGACGTTGCATTTAGGGTGCATTTTTTTCAAAACAGGATTTAAAGTGAAAAATTCAAACAAATAAATCAAGTCATTCTCAAATTTTGAATCTCGAGTTTAGTTTTACCAAGGAAGTGAATTTGAAAAGTTTGTGAAGTTTAGTTTATCCAGGTGTCTTAAACACTGATACTACTGGTGGGCCAGGCAATCTAGCCCAAAAGTGGGTGTAACCTAGGACTAATTGGAATAGAAATGAAACCACTTTTATTTGTTGAGAAAAGGTCTGCTGCATGACATACTAAAAATCTAATAAAATATTTTTCGTGGAACATATTGTATTTAATGATTGAAAATTGTCATCCATTAGCAACTGTCGCACGGGCTAAAATGAAGAAATTACGATAACTTTGTGAATAATTAAGCTACATCCACAATCTTGGTGTGTTTACCCATGTTTTTGTACCGAATCTTTCAAATAAACACATGACTGAACAGTTTAGTGTGTTCCTTATCTTATTCCCAGGGGGTCCCCACCCCCAAATGTCAATTCAGCTCTCCAAAGGTGAATTAAAAATAAGATGTTTTCATTGCCTTTATTATACATTGATTTTATTGCGTTGTTTCCATAATTGCAAGTATAGTCTGAGTTGGTTTAAAAGATAAACCAGTATATAAACAGGTTTATAATTCTGTAGTTTGACCAAAAACCAAATCCTTTATTTCAGCCTGTTTAGTGTCAATGGACATTTGCTGGTGGTACCAATGATTATTAGGGCTAAAATATGAAAATAGTAATGATTTATTACATCATTTCAATGCTAAATCCTCATATCTCGGAAGCTAAAGATAGCAGGTGAATACAGCTATTTTCGTATCTGGTTTGTTTCTATATGACCTGGCTCTCATTATGATTTGTTTCTTGGTGTTTTCTGAGAGTTCAGGGTTTCAGAATTATTGAGCACTCCTTGATAATATCTATCAATAGATGGCAGCACCTTTCAACTTGAAGAAACATGCCTTTTCAATTTCACTAAATCAGCATATTTTGCCTATTTTTTTTTAAATAAGAATGAATGAATAAGATGAAAGGTAAGTAAAATTTATGATAAAAATCTCTTGAAGCAAGAGTTCAGAATAGATGTAATCATTAACTCCAAATAAATTGCATGAAAAACATCCAGCAGACCATGCTGAAAGGTGCATTGTTTTAATTCAGAACGAGGGAGCATTAATTAATCTTAAGTGGTTCCTGATGACTGGACTAAAGATAGAATTATCAAGCATTTTGTGAATTATCAGAGAAAAGGTCTCAAGTGCATTGAATGCAATTGAACACAGAACTGGGAAACTTTGGTGTATGTATATGAAATGTGTAGACATAGTACAGTACTTCCTATGATCAGAAGGCACGGGTGATTGGAAGCTACATCTACAGATTCTCCAAGACATGTTTCCCTACTTTGCTGCCTCAGGGCACAACTTGTATACCAAGTCGGTGTACCTGTACCTTCATAAAATGACAAAGCTGCAGGACAGTAACCCATTCGTGTATTCAAAGTTTATGGATGGCTTTCACATTGTACGAAGGTCGGATCGCTTTTGGGCAGGGCTGTCACCTGATCTTGTGATAGAACAGGTTCTAATGAGAAGCCTTAAAACAACTGGTGGTTTGACAAGAGGACGGGGCATGACTGAAACACAACGACTGGTATGGTGCCTGTCCAGACCTGTTTGTGCCGAGGTGAACAATGCCATGCATCAACTAACCTCAGTCACCTATTCAACGAGTGAGCAACACAAGGACTTGTCAAAAGCTCGGCAAATGAGAGATATGGATGATACAAATAAACTCATTTCCATCCTTGCTGAAAGAAATCCATTTGAAGACAGCCCCACATTGCACAATATTGTAACCGGTGTAGCAACCAGGGGAGATGTCAATGTGGAACAAGCAGAGCAAGTTGGGCAGAAAATTCTGAATGAAATGGAGGGGCAACATGTTCAGCAATATGGCTTCAGGAGAAAAAATCAAGTGATCACTCCTGAGTCGGTCTACAATCAGAATAAATGGAGAGAAAGTAAACATTGATCCACAACTGCTCTTTCAGAGACTGGTAATTGCAGGAACACAGGCTGAAAATCTAAAGTATGCCTTTCAATATGAACTATGCTCATTTCCACCTGCTTTGTTTGAGACTAAATATGTGCTATTGAAAGCAAACAAACCATCTCTTGCGAAAGCTATTTAGGCTACCCTACCACAGGGGGAGCAACATTCTGTACCTCTGAACTGCCAGTATGTTATTGACGGTGGTGCTTTACTTCACAGGATCCCATGGAAAATCAGAGAAGCCTTTCAGTCAATTTTGGACAGATACGTGACCTATGTGAGGAAGCATTATAGAGAGGCAGTTGTTGTCTTTGATGGCTACACTAGCGGGCCATCTACCAAAGATGGCACTCATCAGATACGAATTGGAAAGCGCCAAGGCCGAACAGTTCACTTTCAACCACAGATGACCCTCCAACTCAAAAAAGAAGAATTTCTATCAAATAATGCAAATAAGCAGCGATTTCTTCACTTTTTGAGCAACTCCCGAGAAGCAGCAGGTTGTGAAGTTCATCACGCCAGAGGCGACGCTGACTTGCTTATCGTGCAGACAGCAATACAAGTTGCTGCTCAGTGTGAGGTGATTCTCGTTGGAGATGACACAGATCTTCTGGTACTCCTCTGCTACCATGCAAAGAACTTGGGCCATGATGTCTTCTGGATACCTGAGCCAAAACAGGGCCAGAGTGAAAAATTTCTGAACATCAGATGTGTACGTGAGCACCTTGGCGAGACTGTCTGTGACGATATTCTATTTGTGCATGGTATTCTCGGATGTGACACTACTTCACGAGTGTTTGGTTTTGGGAAGGGTGTGGCTTTAAACTTGCTACAGAACAGTGAATGCTTTCAAGAGCAAGCTGTGGTTTTTAATAATTCTGCATCCAGTAAGAATTCCCTTAGCCACAGGCTGCTGTTTCAGTCATTCTTATTCATTAAGACTGTAAAGGGACATTATCAGAGTATCATAAGAAGCAAAGTAAATCCAGCTGTAATCATATTTGTGGTCACTATTCTTTGCAACCTAATTTCGCCAGGTCCCTAATTACCAATTCCTAGGGACCCCCCAAAAATGATGTTCCACCAAATATTTTGCATTAGATTTTTTATATGTTATTAACCATGTTTGTCATAAGATATTACCACAGGTTTGATTTCTATTCCAATTTGTCCTAGGTCTAACCCTATTTTGACTTAGCCTGGGGACTGATCCCAGTTCAGACATTTCAATTGGTAGCACAGTGCCAATTTAGCAATTGTATTTATACTGAGTCTTGTGATTCTTCATTCAAGAATATACATTGTCAATGCAATTGCAATATATGTACACCACCCCAGCATGCCGATAGATTTGAACTCCTTTTTTTTTGCACAACACTGGAAATAATACCTGCAGTATAAGCCCTCAGTACATCGACAGCCTTCAGCAAGTGTTTTCCTTTCCTCTAATTACATGGAAGGATCTCTTCAGGACATATGAGGTCATTGAATTGTCCTCGAATGTTTTGTTTAATACCAGATTTTGTATATCAAACAAGATTCTCACAAACCACCGCAGCATTTCCAAAAAACTATTCACCTTTTTTCTGACTTTGATGACTGAATACCTCCCATTTTCACCTGAAGTACAAGCTTCAAGCTCATGAGGATTTTTTAATTTATGTAAGCAGCCATCCATTTAATATGTATGCAATATGGCAAGAAATTTGACTATCTCCATTTACCACCTCCCCTCCCCCCTCCATGTCCCACTCAGGCCATATATATTGCATCTAGAAAGTATACACCTCCTTTCAAAATTTTCACCTTTTGCTGCCTTCTAGCCTGGAATTGAATGACATTAAATCAGACTTTTCCCACTTTTATTTACATATCGTAACCCACAACTTCCAAGTGAAAAACAATTAATTAAAATACAAAACTAGAATATCTTGGTTGGATAAGTGTCCACCCCCTTATAATAGCAATTGTAAATTAGCTCAGGTGTAACCAATCACCTTCAAAATCACACACCAAGTTAATTGGCTTCCACCGGTGTTAAATTGCAGTGATTATGATAATTTGAGATTAAAATCAGCTGCTCCTGTGGTTTCCTCTGCTGTGTAGTACATTTCACAACAGAGACTCAACCATGAGAACCAAGGAGCTTTCCAAAGACCTCTGGGATAAAGTTGCGGAAAGGCACGGATCAGAAGATGGGTATAAAAGTATTTCAAAGACCTTGAATATCCCTTGGAGCACAGTCAAGACAATCATTAAGAAGTGAAAGGCATATGGTACAAACAAGACCCACTAGATCAGGCTCTCCCCCCAAAATGGATGACCAAGCAAGAAGGGGACTGATCAGAGAGGCCACCAAGAGGCGAATGGCAACTTTGAATGAGCTGCAAGCCTTTATGGCAAAGACTAGTCACTGTGTGCATGTGACAGCAATATCCCAAGCACTCCACAAATCTGGCCTGTACGGTCAGGTGGCAAGAAGGAAGCCATTGCTCAAAAAAAAGCCTACTTTCAGTCCCGTTTGAGGTATGCAAAAAACCACTTCGGAAATTCTAAAGCCATGTGGCAAAACGTTTTGTGGTCTGACGAAACTAAGATGGAACATTTTGGCCTAAATGCAAAATGTTACATTTGGCATAAGCACAACACAGTACATCACCTAAAGAACACCATCCCAACTGTGAAACATGGTGGTGGCAGCATCATGCTATGGGGATGTTTCTCATCAGCAGGGAATGGGACACTTGTCACAATAGAAGGGAAAATGGATGGCGCAAAATACAGAAAAATCCAAAAGAAAAACCTGCTGCCTCTGCAAGAAAGCTGAAATTGGGACGAAAGTTCATCTTTCAACATGACAACAACCCGAGGCACAAAGCCAAAGCTACACTGAAGTGGCGAAGGAACAAAAAGATAAATGTCCTCGAGTGGCCCAGTCAGAGCCCCAACCTAAATCCAAATTGAAAATCTGTGGCATGACTTGAAGATTGATGTTCATCAACACTCCCCATGCAACTTGACTGAGCTTGAACAGTTTTTTTTTTGAAGAATGGGTAAATATTGCCCAATCAATGTGTGCAAAGTTGGTAGAGATCTTTCCCAACAGATATGTCAAAGGTATTTCCACCATGTATAAACTCAGAGGGTGGACACTTTTTTAACCAATATATTCTAGGTTTGTATTTTTAATTAATTTTCTGAAATTTGTCGTATTTGGAAAAAAAAAAGTCTGATTTAATGGTGGTTGGGGGAGGGTGGAGTAAAAGGTGGAAAAAGTCTGATTTAATTCAAGACTAAAGGCAAGAAAAGGTGAAATTTTTTTAAGGGGGTGTAGACTATCTATAGGCACTGTATGCTCTGGCCTAAAATCCCACTCCTTACCATGTGTGCACATAATACATGGACCTTTAGGTCACACAAAAAGTAACCCGTTTATAATTTAAACCTCAAAATACTGTTTTAACGTTAAGCAGAGTATTTTAATGATATCTGAGCAACATAAAGAATAGTGTTGGTGACGATGCCCAATGGTTGTGTAAACAGTAAACTTAATAATCATTGACTTACCAGTTTCAGCCCAGACGGGCAAATAATCATCCTGTTGAGCATCGAGCATTAACTTTAAGCCATTTCCTGTGCCACCTTTAATAGTCATCTGCAGCGGTTTGTCAGACTTGCCCAAGTTGAATGAGTGGCATTTTCCATATCGGGTGTACACCTGCACAACAATATATCTCAGTGAGAAAGCTAAAATCACACATTTATGGAGGTTAAATATTCCCTGCTACCATTAAACTAAAGGGAGCAAGATTATCAGTGGCAGTGCCACATCCACAGTGGCATACATGATGTGAGGAAGCATGGTTGGTAGCAATGGCCAGAGGTTACGAAAACTGACAATGCAGACAATTGTTCTCATTTGTATTTCCATGGACATTTTCCGATTGTGAATTATATTTTGTTTTTGAAGTAATTAGAAACTAATTCAGTATAAAATGTTATTTTTACAATGTGACCACCATTGATGAAAATGTAATGATTGAAAATAGAATAGAAAATAAGAGAAGAGGAAAAAGAAAATAACAAAAAAGTAGAATAGAAAACCATAGGGAATTCAATATGTGCAGAACAATTTTTGAAAGTTCTGATGCAATCATTGCATTTCATAATTAAAGGTTTCTCAACAAGTGCATTTCAAGGAATCCAGTTTTTCTCCTGAGAATCAGTGCTGGAGAATTAATGCATTTCAATGAATACATCTTTCTCCATTCCTGAGAAAGAATGAAACTTCACAGATTTCTCAGTAAGGTCTCTAGAATCAGTCATACATTGCATTTGTGGTTCCAAGATTGGTTGTGAAAAGCATACCATGTGTTATAACCACTGATGGATTTTTCACAAAATCAGAATGAACATTTATAAGAAAAGAATATCTCAGAGCAAGACTTGAACAAATTCCAGTAAGTGCGAGAAAAGGTAAATCTCGTCTAAAATTGCTTGGATATTATGAAAGAATGGAGGAGAAATAACAAAGTGAAAAGAATACAGTACACGAAAGCAGGATGATCAGTAGAAGGTGAAGACCAACAAATAGATAGAAGGAAATAGTCGAGAAGGACATAATAAAGGCTGGAATTACTATAGAAGAAGGAGAACATGATCTGAAGATAGGAAATGGTGGAGATCTGTGGGCCTCATATGCATTGCAGTGGGAATATAAAAATAAATAGATTGATGAAAGTTAATCCCAGAGTAAACGTGACATGAAGAAATCCTCTATTCGAATTTTTTACCAGCTTAATTATGGTTGTGGGATAACAGCAGCAGTTTGTCGCTGAATAAACTATCAGTAAAGACACAACAGGAAAGTAAGAGTGAAAAGCAAGATGAAAAAGCAAGATGAAAAAGCAAGAAGAAAAAGCATGACATGAGGGGCAATGAGAAAGAAAGAGAGAAAGAAAGAGAGAAAGAAAGAAGGAAAGAGAGAAAGAAAGAGAGAAAGAAAGAGAGAAAGAAAGAGAGAAAGAAAGAAGGAAAGAGAGAAAGAAAGAAGGAAAGAGAAAGAAAGAAGGAAAGAGAGAAAGAAAGAGAGAAAGAAAGAGAGAAAGAAAGAAGGAAAGAGAGAAGGAAAGAGAGAAAGAAAGAAAGAGATAAAGAAAGAAGGAAAGAGAGAAAGAAAGAGAGAAGGAAAGAGAGAAAGAAAGAGAGAAAGAAAGAGAGAAGGAAAGAGAGAAGGAAAGAAAGAGAGAAAGAAAGATAGAAAGAAAGAGAGAAAGAAAGAAAGAGAGAGAAAGAAAGAGAGAAAGTAAGAAGGAAAGAGAGAAAGAAAGAAGGAAAGAGAGAAAGAAACAGAAGAGAGGAGGAGGAGGAGATTGAGACCATACTCTGTGCAGAGCGTTGGTGCTGCTTAATCAGTCTCCTTGGCTATTGGGCACAATCCTGGACGGGTCACCACTCCGACACAATATTCCAGCAAGTTGGCACTCATTTTTGCCGACCTCGGAAGGATGAGAGGCAGAGTTAACCCCACCTGGTATTAATTCAACAGCTGAGCGGGATTTGAACTCAGGACCCTTGGGTCCAAAGCCCACCACCCTAACAATTCAGCCAACACCAGTCATACAAGAATAAACAAGAAAAAGAAGAGAGGAGCGAGAGTGAGAATTCAACAACCAGATCTCGTAGGGTTGGTAGTATAGCTCGGAGTTGGCATGCTTTCATTTGAGCTGTCTAGTCTGGGTTCGATTCCTGGTCCATCTATAAGCGATCACCCTTGAGTTTCACAAGAAGGGCGTTCCATCAATGAGCTTCATAGTTCCTCGGATGGGGCGTTAAGCCGGGGGACCAATTAGCAGTGTCTGCTGGGAATGTTGAAGAACCCACGGTGTCTTTTGCAAAAAGTGGGTGATTGTAATCGGCTGTCTAAACAAATTACAAATTCCTGCCGTAACTTTCAGAGGGCACTGCATCAGTGGGCATTTCATCAGGGATACAGCTGTACTTCTAGCAATGATGCAACCAGCAGCCATGTGCTGCACACAAATTAATGAATGGCCAGGGCTGGTGAATATAAGTTCTGGCAGTTGGTGGAGCTCGATTACAAATGCACCGCAATGTCTTTCTTTAAGCAAAAGCTATAGATGAGAAGCATCCTAAATTACAACACAACATGATTTATCCCATCATAAAATGTTTAATTTTATCTGGAGGAGCTTCCATGATATGTGCATATTCAATGAAAATTTTGAAATTTTAAAAAAAGAGAAAGGCTATAAGTACAAGATAGTCAAAAAGGGTGAAAAACTAAAAAAAAAACTGTCGGGGCGTAGTTACATTATATTAAAACAAAAAAACATTCCGAGCATATCATATTTATAGCCAACCCATGATGAACTCCCACTGACCGCATTTAAAAGAACGACTGTAATTATTTTAACTGTGAAACACACTTTGATAGTTAATTTAAGGCTATTTGGAATTGTAAAATCTTTTTATTAATGTCAAAATGATATTAACAATTAATGTTGATTTTTTGTTTTTTTGTAAGCACAGTCTCAAGCCCCTCACCAGTTTTCAACCAGGCAGAGCTGAAACAGCAAAGGAAAAAAAAAAGCATTAACAATGCAGAGATGCAGAGGGGTACATACAGAGTCTTTACATACTGCAGGATTCACACCCCTTGACTTCTGTAATATTTTGTTGTGTTACAGCCTAAATTTAAAATGGATTAAAAAGAATGTTTTTTTTTTTGTCATCGATCCACACAAAATACCCCATAATGACAAAGTGAAAACATTTTTAGAATTTTTACAAATTAATTACAAATGAAAAGCTGAAATGTCTTGCGTCAATAAGTATTCAACCCCTTGCTACGACACTCCAAATTGAGCACAGGTGCATCCAATTTCCTTTGATCATCCGTGAGATGTTTCCATAACTTGACTGAAGTCCACCTGTGGCCAATTCAATTGATTGGACATGATTTAGGAAGAAACACAACTTTCTATATAAGGTGTCACCGTTGACAGTGCACGTCACAGCAGAAACTCTACCATGAAGTCCAATAAATTGTCCGTAGAACTCTGTAGTAGAATGTGAGGAGGCATAGATCTGGGGAAGGGTATAAAACAATTTCTAGAGTGTTGAAATTTCCCAAGAGCACAGTGAGCTCCATCATTAGGAAATGGAAAGAATATGGAACTACCCAGACTCTTCCTCGAGCTGGCTGTCTAACCAAGCTGAGAATCTGGGCAAGAAGGACCTTGGTCAGGGAGGTGACCAAGAACCTAATGACCACTCTAATGGAACTACAGAGTTCCTTGGCTAAGATGGGAGAACCCGCTGGAAGGCCAACAATCTCTGCAGCACTTCACAAATGTTGGCTTTATGGGAGAGTGGCCAGCCGGAAGCCACTCCTGAGAAGAAGGCACATAACAGCATGCCTGGAGTTTGCAAAAAGGCATGTGAAAGACTATGAGAGCATGAGAGAAAATATTATGTGGTCTGATGAGATGAAAATTGAACTCTTTGGCCTGAATGTAAAGCGCTACGTCTGGCAGAAACCGAGCACAGCTCATCACCCATCTAACACCAACCCTACCGTGAAGCATGGTGGTGACAGCATCATGCTATGGGGATGCTTTTCAGTGGCAGGGACTGGGAGACTTGTAAGAATAGGAAAATCCTTGAGGAGAACCTGCTTCAGCGTGCAAAAGACCTAAGACCAGTGATTTTCAACCCTTCCTCTGTCATTTACCCCCTTTTCGCAGTTTGATGTATTTTGCAGAAAATTGCGGTGGGGGGGGATTGATTTTTGAGTCTGTATAGAATAATTTGTCTAGAATGTGAGAGTCTGTATGTTATAATGTAATATGTGTTGGCTGTCTCACATCACAACGATAATAGTGTTATTGATTTTGTCTGAAGTTGCTAAAAAAAATCGTCATAACTTAATGTTCAGGGATGATATATTTACCGCCTGTGATGTATATTTTTACCCCCAGTGGGTAAATTTACTCCTGGTTGAGAATCACTGCCTTAGACTGTGGCGAAGATTTACGTTCTAATAGGACAATGACCCCAAACATACAGCCAAAGCAACAGTGTAATGGCTTCAGAACAAAAACGTGAAAGTCCTTGAGTGGCCCAGCCAAAGCCCAAACTTGAATTCCATTGAGAATCTGTGGAAAGACTTGAAGATTGCTGTTCACCGACACTCCCCATCCAACTTGACAGAGCTTGAGTATATCTGCAAGGAAGAATGGGAGAAAATCCCCAAATCCAGGTGTGCAAAGCTGATACAGACATACCCAAGAAGGCTCGGAGCTGCAATCCCTGCTAAAGGTGCTTCCACAAAGTACTGACTCGGGGTGTTGAATAATTATTGACGCAAGACATTTCAACTTTAAATTTTTCAATAATTTGTAAAAAAATTCCATAAAGATGTTTTCATTTTGTCATTAATGGGGTATTTTGTTGTAGATCGATGACAAAATTTTTTAATTTGATCCATTTTAAATTCAGGCTGTAACACAACAAAATGTGCCAAAAGTCGAGATGTGTGAATACTTTCTGAAGGTACTGTATCTTGGTATCAAAATTCTCCATTGGAAGGCGATCCTATGTTGAAGGTTTCCTGTCAATCGCTCAAGCAAATGCAGAAAAAAAAACGAATTTAAAAGCAAATATAGGTGAAAAAGTGAGGGTGGAAGAAAAAAAATCCTGTTCACATGGAACACGGGAACCCAGAAAACGGATTTTTTGTTGCAGAAAACAGCCACATTTTCCATCCAATAATCATGTAACTTTTGCCTTTGCACACATTTCTTATTGAGTCCACAAAGTTGTGGGATGGCTTTGAAGGCCATGAAATATAAGTCGATGAGTCTTTCCTTAGTGTTGGGAAAGGAGGTGCGCACAGCACAATGCACAAGCGCATGTACATCTACACTGGCCACTAAAGATGTTTAGAGTCCAAATTTTCCAAGCTCGAACCTAAAACACCAGGAAAAGGCAAGAATGACGAATCAATTTCTGGCAATTTTCCAACAATTCCCCGGAAACTATTTACCCGGGAAGAAACACCAGCTTTGATTATATTGGTTCAGAAAGGCACCACATGATCTTTTCTCGCTGAACAAATGATTGTGTTCAGTTAATATTCTTTCGGATACATAATGCTGGTTCTCATTAGATTTTCTGCCATATCATCATGTGTGCAAACTGCACTATGCAATTGCATTGTGTTGGGCCTTTTTCTATTAATCCACAATGACGTTTTTTGGGTTGAGGGAAAGTGAGGAGAGGGAAGGGAACGTGCCTTTGACAGACAAAAATGGCCTCCTCTTGTATCAAAGGTTCCTTGTTTGTCTTTGTTTGCACAAACAACTGAGTTTAAATTAAAATGGTGGATTTAATGTTATTTTACTTTGAACAATAAACAAATCTATTCATTCAGTTGGAATAAAAAGTAAATCTCACCACAATGCACATGCAGAGTGATGGGGACCGATGGGAGCGACACTTGCAAATGACAACTGGTGGAAGTGATGATGTACTTGAAGATAAAATGCAAAACTGTCCCACTATCTCATTGCTGCGGCAAAGCTATAGTTACGAGGCAACCGGTTGACATCTTAATGGAGTAAACATTTTATTCGGCATAAATCAAAGTCATGCGCATTCAAAGTCATACATATTTTTGTTTGCGATCTTGCTTTTTTATATTGGGATCAATCAGCTTTCCCCTCAATGCCATCTCCAGGTGTTTTTTTTTTTTAGTTTTTCAGTGATGCCTTTGCCAAATGGTGGGATGTTTTATTTGTCCACGTAGATCTTGTGGCGTTGCTCCCACAGAGTTCAGGATAATCCCCTCAGAGTGAATAATAACGGACATAAGCTATGCATTTCCTTTGTACATTTTGTATTTATACATTGGAAAGGAGGTGAGTGCGATGGGATCTGATGGAAATGTTTAAGATAATGAAGGGTGTGGACAAGATAGGTGAAGTGGAGTTTTCCAGCAGAGTGGACAGTGTTAGAACCAGGGGCCATAGCTTGAGGGTAAAGATGATGAAGGTTAGGACAGTGTTAAGGCAGAGGTCTTTCTGTTGGAGAGTGGTCATTGCATGGAATGGACTCCCTGGAAAGGTAGTGGCAGCGGAATGGGTGGATAAGTTTGAATGGGATTTAGATAGGTACCTGAATGCATTGGCAAAAGAGGGGTATGGGGATATTGGCTTATGTGGATGGTCGGTAGCTGGTGTGGATGGGTGACGATACTGGGATTGCCGCAGGGCAGGCAGGATTGGCCGAATTGCCTCCTCCTATGCCAAAGTTCCTTGTGTATCCTTGTGTGTTGCAGAACAACATCAAAATTGAAGATTAGAATTTTCAAGCTTTATATGTTATACAATAACACTTCCCGGATATGCATCTCCTGGTTTTTAGTATTCCATTGCTTTGAAAATCAGGCTACCCTTCTTAAATGGTGGGATGTTTTCTTTGTCTATGTAGATCTTGTGGTGACGCTCCCACAGACGATAGGACAATCGATTCAGAATGAATGATAGTGGACATTAGCCACCCATCCCCTTCGTACATCTTGCATCCTAGCCACCACTTTATCAGTGACTTCGAGAGCATTTGGCCATGTGGGGAGATGACAGCACAATTATTTCACTGCTTCATCTCTTGTAAATATATCTGTGGGAGGGTGAACTCGCCTGCTGAGGCATTGTCACCTCTTTTTCTCCGAGTCATCTTTAAGCTTGCAAGGTTCACATCATTACATTCCTTGGTCAGTGCAGTGTGGAAGGCATACATCCAAAGATGAATATTCAGTGCCTTTGAACAAGCACTTCGAGCTATTCTGGCAATGTCAGGTGTGAGCCTCTGCCTATATTCTGAGTCGGAGAGCTCTGTCATTAGGAAAAGGAAAGAACATGGAAATACCCAGACTCATCCTTGAGCTGCTCGTCCGACCAAACTGAGAAACTGGGCAAGAAGGACCTTGATCAGGGAGGTGAACAAGAACCCAATGACCATTTGAACAGAACTACAGAGTTCCTTGCTTGAGATGGGAGAACCTGCTGGAAGGACAACAGTCTCTGCAGAACTTCACAAATCTAGGCTTTTTTGGGAGAGTGGCCGGAGAGAAGCCACTCCTGAGAAAAAGGCATATGACAGCACTCCTGGTGTTTGCAAAAACATACCTACAAACAAACAAAAACAAACAAAAAGACACTCATACAAACACAAAACCTCATACAAACACTCACAAAAACAAACGCAAACACACACACACACATCTCATTTTTTCACACACAACTGTTCCTACCAATTCGATCACACACAAAAATAAAACAACCAAACACAAACTCACACACATACACACACAAATGCAAACACCCAAACAAACAAAAACACACCCACACACCCACACAAACAAACACTTATACATACAAACACACTCATACAAACACAAAAACAAACAAACACACACACTTTCCCATGCATCAACAGCTGGGCACCGTTCTTCCTCGAAGTTTCGATCCTTTCAGCCCAGAACCTCTCCAAACAGCAGATCCACAACCTTGGTCATGGATCCACATCAGCAGATTACCTCCATTAGTTGATCCACAACCTCAGTTGTGTCCAGGCAGTGTGTGTGTGTGTGTGTGTGTGTGTGTGTGTGTGTGTGTGTGTGTGTGTGTGTGTGTGTGTGTATGCAGGTTTTTGCAAACTCCAGGAGTGCTGTCATGTACCTTTTTCTTAGGCATGGATTACACACACACACACACACACACACACACACACACACACACACACACACACACACACACACACACACACACACACACACACACACACACACACACACACACACACACACACACACACACACACACACAATTGTATATGTGCTCGTAAATAAGAAAATACTTTGTACTTTACAAATGACGTGAAACAAATGGAAATTGAGAATCTAATTACACTTTCAGTCTGAAGTAATATCACAAACATGTCTGTGTAATCTCATGTGCTGCTTTCTATTACAATACGAGTAACACAGAATTTGTCTCTTTCAGCATTCAATTAGCAAGGCCTTGAGTCGAGGGGACTTAATAAGCCATACATGCCTTTGAGGCAGCAAAATAAATTGTTTTTCAGAAGATGGGAATTCTTACACTTAAATATTTTAACACTCAAGGGACTTTTCCAATAAAGCATTATTTTACCTGAATTTATGTTTTAAAATGAGACCATTCTGAACACAAATAAGCATTACTGAGCCTATTGGGAGGGTAAAAAGCCCTTTTTATATTTTTGGTAAAGATGCACGCACATACAAAACAAATGTAGATTACTAAAAGAAAAGGCATATCTAAAAAATTTTTACATTTCATACCAACTCACTTAGCTCTCAAAAATTGTCACTTTGACTGTTGTTAGATTTTGATTTAAAAAAAAAAATTCTAAGAAAATGCTTTATCTCACTGTTTAAAAATATGGCAATTTTCTGGGTGCATGCACGTCTGAAAATCAAAGTATAAAACAGGGCTGGGCCGATTTTCACCAAATTTTGCATGCATGTTTGTAATACCCAGGGTCAGGTTCTGGGCACACGACTTACGATTTTCACCTGTGCACGTGCCATAGTACCAGTGGTTTACTGACCCCTGCTGCAAACAGGGGGATTATTATCCACTGCACTAAATATATTTGCCCCACTATTCCCCCACCTCCCCCAAGGCTGCTCCCAGAGGGTGTTTCTACTTTGAAAAATAACCTGATAAAATATCTGCCCCCAACTCAAAGTTGTTCAGGGGGTTATGGGCCTTTAAAAGTAGGTTGTCAAACCCATTTTTTCACTCACAAATCAGGTTTATTTTGGGAAGTTCATATCTTGCAACTGGATTGATAGTAAGCTGAAAATTTATCCCAGAGCACTTTTGACACAATCGTTCTGAACTTATCTGAATTACAAAATGTTTTTTTTCTTCATCAAAATCCAATGAGTTCTTGATGTAAAGTGCACTCTGCCACCAGGACGGGCTTCAAGTCGATCAAACCAGAGGAGACAACAGCCAGGGAGAGACAATAAGGAGTCAGGGAGGTCTTGCTGGAGGAAGGATTCTGTTAAGAAGATGTCCGGTCTATTGGTAGCGGCCTGGATTGAGAGATCCATCAAGTTGGAGAGGAGGCCTCAGATGTTTGAGGTCCACACAGTTAGGGACAATGGGGAGGAGCTGCTGATAGGGCATAATAATGTGGAAAAGAGCAAGAAGAGAGTGTAGGGTGGGAGAAAGCCAGGAGTGTGCAGAGATGGGGTGAAGTCTAAAGTCTGGGATGGGGAGAAACCGTGAGGGTGAGGAGTGCGGGGGAGCAGAGAGAGGAGGAGATTGGGATCATAATCTATGCAGAGCATTGGTGCTGCTTAAGCATTGGTGCTCACCCTAACCATTAAGCCAACACCAGGCATGGAGCAGAGGAGCAGGACGAGGGAAACAGAGGGGGCTGGCAAGACGAGGGGGAAGCAGAGTCGGTGTGGGACCAGGGAAAGTAGAATGAGGGGGGAGGCACTGAAATGGATGGGTTTGACACACCATGAATGGACGTGAATGGAGCAACACCAGGCATTAAGCCAACACCAACACCAATTAAGCCAACCATCACCAGTGGGCTAGAATTTGCCAGGAAACAAACTCGACAATTCAACTCAACAAAATATGATTTGGGATAGAAAATCGAATGAAAAACACGACCAGAAAAACAGGAATTGAAATAAAACAGGAAAACGCAATGTATCGGGTCCAGGGATTTCGCAATTTGGGACGGAGCAAGTGCCGATCAGTCATCCATCTTTAAAACAACCCCATGAAATATTACTACAAACAAGCAGTTGGAAGCTGTCTATGACTCAGAGACGATCCTGGAAAGAGCCCTTGGAAAAAAAACTTTGAGCATACAACAAAACTTCCATAGCTTCGTTGATGAATCGTCACTCCTTGCTAAAATAGAGGTAGATACTTTGAGCCCCGGGTGGACTCCGTTCCACCTTCTGAAACCAGCAGATGGAGATAATAACCAACAATACACACACACACACACACACACACACACACACACACACACACACACACACACACACACACACACACACACACACACACACACACACACACACACACACACACACACACACACACACACACACACACACACACACACACACACACACACACACACACCTATTGCAATAGACTCACGCATCCGTTCTTGAAAAGCCGAGGCCGCTCAATCGTGGATTTCGAAACAAGGTGCAACTTTACATGGCATTATTAGCTGGATATGCCTGGTGTTGGCTTAATGGTTTGGGTGGTGGGCTTGGGATCCAAGGATCCTGAGTTCAAATCCCACTCAGCTGTTGAATTAATACCAGGTGGGGTTGACTCTGCCTGTCATCCTTCCAAGGTCGGCAAAATGAGTGCCAGCTTGCTGGTATCCTGTGTCAGAGTGGCGACCCATCCAGGATTGTGCCCAATAGCCAAGGAGTCTGCTTAGGCAGCACCAACGCTCTGCACAAAGTATGGTCCCAAATGATGGATGGATTATCTGGATGCGAGTTAAATTCTAAAAATTTTACCAAAGTAAAATTTCTGTTACTGTAAAACAAAAATTCAATGCCATTTTAAACTTGACTTCGTGCAGGGGTATTATGCTCAGTCACGTCATTAAGGTGCTGGAGAGGATTCCAGTTGGGAGGATAAGTGATAGGGTGGAGATGGAGATCAGAGAAGAGCAGCAGGGGTTTAGTATGGAGATGATAGGGAGACGACAGATGGGATTCCATGCTGACACAGCTGGTGGAGAAGAGGTTGGATGTGCACGGTGAGATAGCATTGGGATTTGTGAACCTGGAGAAGGCTTTGGACACTGTCCCGAGAGAGATAGTAATGGTGACACTGAGATGGATGGGGAGTGCCTGAAGCAGAAGTTAGGTTGGTGGAAGAGATGTACAAGGAAACGAAGGGGAGAGTTTTTGGTTTGTCCGAGGATGTCTGAGGCGTTTAGTGTGAACATTAGTTTGAGACAGGGAAGCGCTCTCAGCCCACTCATGTTTATAATGATGATGGAGTTGGTAAGCAGGAAGATAAGCATGAGGGATATTCTGGGGAGGATGTTGCATGCAGACGATCTGGCTGTTGTGGTGGGGAGTAGGTGGGAGATGCAGGGAGTACTGGGGGAGTGGAAGGAGACATTTGAGAATCATGGGCTGAAGATGAGAATGGAGAAGATTGAGGTGATGTGGGTCAGGCTGCAGTGACAAGAAATTAATATCAGGTTTGAGGGGAAGGAGATCAGACAGGAAAATAGGTTTGAGTATCTGGGGGGAATAATGACTGGGGATGATAAGTTGGAGGTGCAGAGAAGGATTCAGGTGGGTGCTAATGAGTGGAGGAGGGTGGAGGGAGTAATGGTGGACAGAAAGATATTAAGGAAATTGAAAGGGAAGGTTCTGTCATGTGTAATGCCAGCCTACCTTTATGGTCTGGAAACGGTGATACTGTCAGAGAGACAACAACAGAGGCTGCAGATTTTTTGAGAAAAAAACTGAGTCAAAAGGATTGCAGGAGTGAAGAGGGTGGATATAAGGAGGATGTATGAACTGAGGGAGGAGGTTGGTGTGCAGATGAGCTTTAAAAGATAGGATTTTTAACCTCCGCCATCGAAGATGGACGGAGGTTACTGTTTTCACCCCTATCTGTTTGTTTGTTTGTTTATATGTTTGTTTGTGAACAGTATTACAGAAAAACTCCTGGACGGATTTCGACGAAACTTGGTGGGAGGATTAGGTATGGTCCAAGGATCACGCCATTAGATTTTGGACTTGGTCCAAAGTCCAATACGGCCGCTATGGCGGCCATTTTGAAAAATATTTGAATTTTTGTTTTTGCATTTCTACATGTTTTAAGTGATTTCCAACCCCCCCCCAAAAAAAATTTGTTAGACAAAAAAAAACAAAATTTTGCAAATTTTTTCAAAAAAAAAAATAGATTTTATTTGAAAAATATTTGATTTTTTTTTTTGCATTTCTACATGTTTTAAGTGATTTCCACCCCCCCAAAAAAACATTTGTTAGAGAAAAAAAAAAACATGAAATTTTGCGACTTTTTTTTCCAAAAAAATTCGATTTTTTTTTTTGGCTTTCTACATGCGCGTTGATCTAGTTTAGTTTATTCAATCGTGGTTCAGTAGAGTCTGATCCGTTTTGACCGACAATGAATAGGATATCAGGTTCACTTATGTGACCCAGCAGTATTGGCGGCAGAGGTTTTGCACTCGACCGAGTGGTCCCCCTCTAGTTTTTAATTTATTTAAGAAGAACTGCAAGTTTGTTGGAACAGATGCGATTGGTCAAAAGAGCATTTTACTGTGTTTAAATTATCATACATTTCCCTGAAAAGGGAAATGTTAAATTAATTAAATCACATGCCAAAATGTAATGTTTGCTCAAGTTGTTATGGAAAATATAATCATTATGAGTAAGATAGTTATTATCAATAAGTTTATGCATTTCATATTATTTTTTAACAAAAATGTCACCAAACAAAATTGTTGGAACAGATGTGATTGGTTAAAAGAGCATTTTACTGTGTTTAAATTATCCTACATTTCCCTGAAAAGGGAAATGTTAAATTAATTAAATCACATGCCAAAATGTAATTTTTGCTCAAGTTGTTATGAAAAATATAATCATGATGAGTAAGATAGTTATTATCAATAAGTTTATGCATTTCATATTATTTTTTTTAACAAAAATGTCACCAAACAAAATTTTGGTGTGTGTGTGTGTGTGTGTGTGTGTGTGTGTGTGTGTGTGTGTGTGTGTGTGTGTGTGTGTGTGTGTGTGTGTGTGTGTGTGTGTGTCCTAATTGAATTACTTTGTCATCTTCTGTAAAGCTTTCGAGAAAGCAGCGTTATTGCTGATGGCTGTGCAGGGAAATGCTTTTCTTTCTTACGTGACAAATACATGTGAGAATATCCATAATTTTCATGGTTAATTAAAAGTTAATTATCCATGCAAAATTAATAAAGCAGTCAGCGGATTTATAGTGTGACAGGCGAATTGGCTAAACAGTGAAATGATGATACTTCATTACATATTAATTCCTGAGAATATAAACTATCACGGCATAGCCAATATGGATGGGCTAAACGCATGTGAACCATCACATGAAATGAATGGTCAGATTAAATTGTGTGTGTGAAACAAAAACTGTGAAAGCAATTGAAACAATGTAACCTTTAATGGAACAATCTTGAAAAGGATTTTTTTTTAATTGTTGTGCTGTTAGTTTAACTTTGGTTATCTTCAGCCTTTATTCAAAGAGCAAGGAAGGTTGCTCTCATTGTGCTATTCATTGTGCGTTCACTGTGGGGGAAGATAACCTCCTGGCAATAGGAAATCTAACAAATTCACATGATAAAGTAAGATAAAGGCCATTTGAGAGAAATCATGGCAATTGATTCCTTTTTGAGCTTGAAGCTGTCATTAATTATATTTTGCCTGTGATTATTCCTCTATCAGCTAAGGCACAGGTCAAATGCATCTGACAAGGTATGCCAGAGACGGTTGCATATCGAATATTGGGCTTGAGTGCAGATTTTTTATTTTTTTTACAGTTATTATAATCCTTGTAGGCTCCATGTGTGATCTAGAATTGTAAAATATTGTCTGGCGTGACATTATGGCAGCTTTTATGAGTGACAAGAAAAGTTTGTTATCAAGACATTTTGATAACCACATTGAGCCAATTGCAGAACATTTCGTCCAAAATAGAATGAATAAAAAAAACAGATTTAAAGTCCCTTTCTCCACTTCCAAAAACATCCTTTTGTCAAGGTCAACGTGTTTTCAAAATGAGTGGAGACTGATGCATTGAAAGCATCAACAACTAAAAGGGCGCTCGGTAGAGCGCAAACCTCCGCCACATAATGCCTGATCCACGAGAACATATCGGGCCCAATACATTTTTGAGCAAGAAAAAGAGCAGTCAGAGAATGCAGATCTCACCAGGACTTATTTTGAGTGGTTAATTTTTCTAGGTTTAAGGGTAAATCCAATATGGCTGCCAAACCATGTGACCAATGACATCATATGTGAGAACCTTTTGTTCCTCATGGACAGGCGGTCATACATGTAAAGTCTCACCTCGATCTGTTCAGCCACTTCAGGGAAGGTTTTTGAAGGTCTAAAAAAAATTAATATATATATATATATATATATATATATATATATATATATATATATATATATATATATATATATATATATATATGGCTGCAGAATCACGTGACCAATGACATCATCAATTTATTTTCTTTGCACCATTTTATCCCGAGATGACCCTCAAAATTTTTCATACTGATCAGATGTAGCGTTCTACATATGATTTTGGTGAAGATCCGATCCAGATGTTCACCAAAATCTAAGCAGTTCGTCTTTATCACACACCCAACCTGCGCACCAAATTTCATCCAGATCCGTCCACAACTTTTGAATAAATGCTGCACACAAACAAACAAGCAAACAAGAAGACATCATGCAGAGCACGACACTTGCAAAATGCAGAAAAAAATTTTGACTTAAAAATAATTGGTGGTTGAATTCAATGACCAAATATGTAACTCCTCTTCAAATGTCAAGTGAATCGGATGAAAATCGACAATTTTAGAAATTTGGCCTATGTTGACCTTTTGGCCTATGAGGACCAATACAATAATTCGTGGTCGAATTCAGTGACCTGAAATATATATCTTCTTCAAATTTTAAGTCAATCGGATGAAAATTGAGGATTTTAGAAATAGTACCTTAGTTGTTGAGCTTTGGCCGATGTTGACTTTTTGGTTTATGTTGACCTCAATAATAATTGGCTGGTTGAATTTAGTGACCTGAAATATAAATCCTCTTCAAATTTCAACTCAATCAGATGAAAAATGAAGATTTTAGAAATCTCACCTAAGGTGTTGACCTTTGACCTATGTTGACCTTTTGGTCGATGTTGTCCCCAAAAATAATTGGCTGGTCGAATTTAGTCACCTGAAATATATATCCCCTTCAAATTACAAGTGAATAGAATGAAAATTGACAATTTTAGAAAATCGGTGTATGTTGACCTTTTGGTCGATGTGCACCTCAAAAATAATTCGTGGTTGAATTAAGTGACCTGATTTGAAAATCCTCTCCAAATTTCAAGTCAATCGGATGAAAATTGGGGATCTTAGAAAAACAACCTTAGTTGTTGACCTTGGGCCTATGTTGACCTTTTGGTCAAAGTTGACCTCAAAAATAATTGACTGATTAAATTCGGTGACCTGAAATATAAATTGTCTTCAAATTTCTAGTCAATCGGATTAAAATTGAGGATTTTAGGAATTCCACCTTAGTTGTTGACCTTTGGCTTATGTTGACCTTTTGAACTCAAAAACAATAGGCTTCTTTCTTATGCCAATCTCTTCCATGTGGTGAAATTTAATGGAGATCGGGTTGAAATTGTGACATGCAGGTGACAAACAGTCAGACAGACAGAATAACAAAATCGACAAACCAATATACTTGGAAAAATCTTCGATTTTGTAAGTAATAAGCAGACAGACAGAGGGGTGAAAACATAACCTCCTTCACTTTCGGGGGGGGGGGGGGAGGTAACTAGATAGAACAATCAAAGATTGCAGACCCTCATCAGGACTGGATTTACAACATGCATTTTATAGACATACTCTCATTCTAATTGTACAATACATCTATATTTATATTTATACGCTTTTTTTTTTTTCTGTCTCACTCTCAACTCTCACCCTCACCCTCACCCTCACCCTCACCCTCACCCTCACACACACACACACACACACACACATCTTTTAAGTTACAAACTCCAAACTCGGGGTACAAATGTAACTTTGTTAACACGGCCTCACGCGAGGGTGTGGGGGGAGGGGCAGGGGTGTGTGTAAATTATCGATGTAAATGTGTACCATGTAGTGCCACCTGGTGGTGGGGGCAGAGGGTATTACAATTTCCTTTTTTTACCTGGGCAGTGCTGAGGTTAAAGCACTATTTGCATGGGGAAATTTGTCCTTCATCCTTTCTCCACCCCTCCCCACCACCCAACAAAAAACGGAGGGGCCTGTCATCATGTGTGAGCCATTTCTAATGGGAAGGACATCAGAACGAACAGGGGGGCAAAGGGAAGGGAAAGGGGGGGGAGTGCATTGTGATTACGGGGACAGGTAGGGGTTAAAGCACTTCATGAATGGTCAAATTTGTCTTCATTTCCTTCTCCTTCTCGGCCAAAATCTTTGGCAAACAGGACGACTAATTGGTTGGTCAGCAAAGAAACGGGTAGGCTCTGCTAGTACTCTATAGACATACTCACTTTTGAATTGTACATACTTTATGGAGGAATTTGGTTGAAGAAGAATAACGTGTAAAAATTGTGATCGACATTGGCACATTGTGAGGACAAACAAAAAAATTAACAAATGAAAAATCCCTCAGAGAGTGACAACACGGCAAAACAGCATAAAGTAGAATGGCACTCGGTAAAGTGCATACCTCTGCCAGGTGGAGTAGTTTACGTTTTGTATCCCACTGATGGGCTGGATACAAACCAAAATCCAATCCACTTGTTCTTGTCACCTATTCAACTCATCCACCTTATTTTGTCATAACTTATACACAACTTTTTCAGATATAGTGATATATTTAGTTTTTGGCCATATCTATCAATTTTAGAAATTTGGCCTGTGATGACCTTTTGACCTTAGAATTAATTGGTACTTGAATTCAGTGACCTGACATGAAAATGCTCTTTAAATTTCAAGTCAATCGGATGAAAATTGAGGATTTCAGAAAATCTGGGCCAAAGTTACCTCAAAATTAATAGGTAGTTGAATTCAGTGACCTGATATGGAAATGCTCTTCAAATTTCAAGTTAATTGGATTAAAATTGAGGATTTTAGAAATTTGGCCTATGCTGACCTTTTCGCCTCTGGTAACCAAAAAATAATAGGTGGTTGAATTCAGTGACCTGATATGTAAATCCTTTTCAAGTTTCAACTCAATCGGATGAAAATTAAAGATTTAGAAAATTGGGCCCAAATTGGCCTTTTGGCCTATGTTTACCTTAAAATTAATAGGTGTTTGAATTCAGTGACCTGACATGAAAATGCTCTTCAAATTTCAAGTCAATCGGATGAAAACTGAGGATATTAGAAAATTTGGCCCAAATTTGCCCATTGGCCTATAGTAACCTTAAAATTAGTAGGTGGTTGAATTCAGTGACCTGATATGCAAATGCTCTTCAAATTTCAAGTTAATTGGATTAAAATTGAGGATTTTAGAAATTTGGTCTATGTTGATCTCTTGGTCTGTATTGACCTTTTGGCCTATGTTTACCTCAAAATTTATAGATGGTTGAATTCAGCGACCTGTTATGCAAATGATATTCACTTTTCAAGTCAATCGGATGAAAATTAACAATTTTAGAAACAATTTAAAAATTTGGCCTATTTCGGGTTGACCTTATGGCCGATAACCTCAAAAGCAATCGGTGGTTGAATTTACTGATCTGATATGCAAATCTTGTTCAAATTTATATGTTGAACCTGTGGTCTATGTTGACCTTTTGGTCGGCATTGACCTCAAAAAAATAATTAGTTGGTTGAATTCAGTGACCTGAAATATAAATCCGATTCAAATTTCAAGGCAATCGGATGAAATTTGAGGATTTTAGAAAATTTGGCTCAAATTGGCCTATTGGCCTATGTAGTGCTCTTTGGTTGACCAAATTTTACGAAACTTCAATGCGGGACCGTCGCAGGGTTGGTGACATTAATCTCCGAAATTTCAAAAGGATCAGTTGAGCGGCTTGGGCTGGAGGCGAGCGAACAGCCAAACAAACCCACAAACAAACACACAAACAAGCCGGTAGGCGGCGATGGGTCGCCGATAATGGAACCTATCAGATGTAGAGCAAAATGGATGTCATATAGCGGATAGGAAATCACCTTAACATTATGCATATCAAATCTCATCCAGTTCCATCTACCGATAACTACTCGGTATCCATTTGAATGAAAAGTACCGAAAATGCGGTTTGAAATCGGAAATCCCCAAAGTTCGAGGGGGTGCTGTGGGTGTACAAAGATCTAAATCGAAAATCCGGCTTGATCGTTTGTGCACAATGTATTCCAGATGATTAGTGTGAATTTTCATGACCATCCGACCATAACCCTAGGAGGAGTAGCATTTGGTGCGAAAGCACCTCCAGCTCTCGCATATTATCGATTTTTGCACTAATTGACCTTTGACCCCTGACCTAAGCGAAATCGGTCAATATTTCCTGAGGCAAAGTTGTAGTACTCATTGAGTACCATGAACCTGCAAAGTTCCATTCGTATCGATGCACTCACCTGGTCGCTAGGGGGGCCTTCAATTTTCGCCAATTTTCGCACATACCCTAATCATAGGGGGCGCTGTGGGTAAAGTATTCCATATATCACAAAACCGGAATATATTTGATAGAGCATCACCTGTGGATCATTCGTGCCAAATTTCATAACTCTACGTGGGATAATGGCCTTCGGAATTGATTTCGCGTGAACGGTACCGATTTTGAAGTTTTTCGGTTGTTGCTAGGGAACCAAAGCGTCCCTAGCAACCATCACAATTTCCAAAGCACGAGGTCATAAGATAACCATAAGATAACCATAAAACCACCCGAGTTTGGTCAAAATCCGCCAACGTTTACTACCAATTATGCTGATGATAAACGAACAAACATCCAAACAAACAGACAGAATTACTGACAATAAGGGTGAGGTCACCTATTTCGGCGACCCCAATAAACACACAAACAAGCGGAGGCGATCAACATACTTGTCCAATTATTATTTTTTGCCAAGCAACAAGAACGAGCAATCAGATATTGCAGACCCTTGTCAAGAATTTTGTGGGGCGTTTGCGTAATTTTCTCTCATGTGTTTTGTGTTGTATGTGTGTGTTACATAATTAACTCGAGGGGGAGCACTCGGTAGAGTGCAAAACCTCCGCCGCCAATACTGCTGGGTCACTTAAGTGAACCTGACATCCTATTCATTGTAGGTCAAAACGGATCAGACTCTACTGAACCACGATTGAATAAACTAATGTAGATCGACGTGCATGTAGAAATGCCAAAAAAAAAAAAAAAAAAAAAAATCGAAATTTTTTTGAAAAAAAAGTTGCAAAATTTCTGGGTTTTTTTCTCCAACAAATTTTTTTTGGGAGGGGGGTTGGAAATCACTTAAAACATGTAGAAATGCAAAAAAAATCAAATATTTTTCAAATAAAATCTAAATTTTTTTGAAAAAAAGTTGCAAAATTTTCTAAGTTTTTTTTTTGGAACAAGTCCAAAATCTAATAGCATGATCCTTGGACCATACCTAACCCCCCCCCCCACCAAGTTTCGTCGAAATCCGTCCAGGAGTTTTTCCATAATACTGTTCACAAACAAACAAACAAACAAACAAACAGAAAGGGGTGAAAACAGTAACCTCCATCCATCTTCGAAGATGGCGGAGGTTAATAATTAGTAGACATAACGAGAATTGCCACTTTATAACTGATAGCAGTGATGACCAGGTACCTAGATGTCCCGCTTTGATTGGACACCTGACCCTGACCCATGACGTTTCTTATCATTCAATTGAATTCAGAATGGGATTAAAGGAAATTAAATTCAAATCAAATGGAAGACCAAATCGGTACAGTCCTGCATTGGAGTCATCAGAAGGAACCCAAACAAGCAAAAAGCAAAGATGAAGTCATCAGGAGGAACATGAATCAGATTTGGGTTTCAGCTGCTATTCCTCTACCTTCAAACACAAAAAGGAGCAGCCAAGTGAGCTTTAATCAAAAAAACCAAAACAAAAAAAAAACCCAGATTCAAAAATAAAATACAATTATGGCTGCCAGACCATGCATCCGATCAGGTTGAAATTTAAAATTATATTCCCCATCACTACTAGATCATAATTGTGAAGTTGCATGTCGATCGATTAAGCAGTTCAAGAGAAATAATTTTTTAAAAGATTTTCATTCAATGCAATAATGGCTGCCAGACCATGTGATATCTATTATTTGTGAACACTCTGGTATCCCCAAGGCTTGGGGAAGGTATGTGAAGTTTCCCTTTGATCTGTCCAGCTGCCTTGGAGAATATTTTAAGGGTTTTAGGGTAAATGCAATTTGGCCGCCAAACCATATGCCCAATGACCTCATGGGTGGGAACGTTTTGTTCCTCATGGATAGGCGGTCATACTTGTAAAGTTTTGCCTCAATATGTTCATCCATTTTAGAAAATAAGATTTTTGATGGTTTTTTTAATTTTTATTTTTAAAATATGGCTGCTGAACCACATGACCGATGACATCAACAATTTTTTTTCTGTTGACCAATTTATCCTTAGATGACCCGCAAAAGTTTTCATACTGATCAGATGTAGCATTCTACACATGCAATTATGACATCATAATGAAGGGTTTCAGCTGCTTCTCCTCTACCTTCAAACACAACCAGGTGCAGCCAAGTGAGCCTTATTAAAAAAAAACAAAAAAAACCCCCCAGATTAAAAAAATAAAAATTTATGACATCAGCATGAGATCATCAAAAAAAAAAAAAATCACACTTGTTTGCCATGGGGAGTACTTGCCACGTGTCAAGTTTAAATTTTTTCCACGGAGCGGTTTCGGCGTTACAGAGGTCCAAAGTTCTTCCTTTTTTCCAAAATTGCTGCCACACCACATGACCTATGACATCATAATTATCATTAAAACATTCAAGATGAGTACTCACTCCTATGGCAAAAATTTTGTGTCAATCCGACAAGCAGTTGCAGAGAAAAACCAGACTCATGTTCTTTGCGCAAAAACAAACAAACGGACAGACAAACTGACCCAAATGCAATACTGCATAATGCAATACCTCTGCAATATACAATACAAAATAAAATTCAATACCCCTGGTGATGGAAAAAAATCATGTGTTGTTTCAATCAAGATTGTGAGAAGTATGGAATCATTAATTAACATACTACACGAGAGTTCTGTTGAAAAACAAGTCAATGGCTGGCCAGATCAATGCAGGTGATTAATGCGCTTTCAAACGATGACCACTTAAAGTTTTAAAGATGATAAATGATTGCAGAACAATTATTCTTCACAAAAAGACACACGTATTATCAATGCTGATATAATGTTGCTTTCCAGTCATTAGATTTCCAGATTAGGGTTGCTCATTAAATTTTCGAGTTTGGGGTTGCTTGGGGACTTTCTGTTCGAGGCTGCTCTACATGTAGGTCAAATCTACAACAGCTCCTTCCACCTCGATCATAGCTAACTTGTCCGAACTGGATGTCCTCCTGTGACGAAGTCGCCGGTGGCATTATGTTTTTGGGTTGTCCATCCAGCCATACATATGTACCTACGTATGCATGTCCATGCAAATTTTCTCTGTGTTCTCTGCAACCGCTTATCCGATTGACACAAAATTTTCACCATAGATGAGACTACTCATGCAGAACTTTTTAATGATAATTATGATGTCGTGTGGGGTGACAGCGATGTTGGAAAAATGGAAAAATTTGGACTTCTGCATCTCCTCAACTGCACCATGGAAAAAATTGAAACTTGGCATCTGGCAACTACTCTGCACGAGGAATAAGAGCGATTTGACCATAATGTCATTGGTGAAGTCGTAACGCAGTCAAAATTCGACGTGTGCAATGCAACATTCGATCAGTATGAAAATTTGTGAGGTTCATTTAGGGATAGATTGGTCAGCAGAAAATTATTTTTATGATGTCATCGGTCATGTGGTTTCGTGGCCGTATTGTTGGTTTTTTTTAACAAAAGGAAAAAAAAAATCTTCTCCAGAACTGCTTTAAAGATTGAAGTGAAACTGTACATAAATGATCAACAAGCCATGTTGAATAAAGCTTGATAACTATGATGTCATGTCATTGTCTGGCAGCCATTTTGGATTTACCCTAAAACCTTCAAAAATCTTCTTCTCCAGAATGGCTGTACAGATTGAGGGGAAACATAACACACCTATTCACCATGAACTTGAGGATACTAAGGTGACAAAGAATCATTGATGTCACGTGGTTTGGTGGTGTGGAAATGCTGACATCATAAGGTCACATGGTGTGGCAGCCATATTGGATAGAAAAACGAACCTTATCCGATCAAAACTAAACTTCACACACGTGATTCTCCACCAAGTCGTGGGCAGAATCCAAACTTTCAATATCAGAGATAATGTGATTTGGCAGCCATGTTAGTTTGAAAACTGAATATTAAAAAACCATTTTCTCCAACACTGCTTTACAGATCAATGTGAAACACATTGCATTACATGGAGAGCAAAGGGAGTGAATCAAAAATGCAAAGTTTCGCATTGATCAGGTCAGGACATGTATAAAAGCATGCACCGGAGCAGGGTGGTACTGCATCCACTTTCCACCAGTACTCAGGCACCTTTGGCTGGCCATTCCCCAGGCAGATGCCTGCCCACCTCCATACCCTTGAGATACTGATCAACCTGCTGCAACCATGAGACATGTGGTTTGCCCATTGGCCTCCTCCACTCACAAGGCTCCCTCGCTGAGAGAATCAGATGAGCAGGATCAGCTTCAGCAAAATGAGCTACATGTCCATACAGCAGTAGCTGATGCTCACGGACTATACAGGTAAAAAAAATCTAATTTGACACTTTCAGAAACCGCTTATTGGACACAAAGTCCAACCAGTGATAGCCAAGGATTCGCTGAAGAGAACTGGTACCGCAGGAGTCAAGTCTTCATCTCCGATGCCTGGTCAGAGTCCAAGTGTCACATCTGTAGAGCAGAACGAGAAGCAACAAGGACTTGAAGACTCAGACTTTCATCCTCCTGCTCAGGTACTGACAGTGCCACACCTCATGACCCAGTGGATCCATTACTCCCTAGCCCCAACCAGACATCTATTGACCACTGACTCACAGCCAGCAGAGACATGAAAATCACTGCCAAGGTAAGTGAATCTCTCCGTGACCTCAACATCCTCACCACAAAATGGCACAGACAAGATAGCAGCATCCAAGATGTTATTGAAAGCCTGGATCTTAGATTTAACCGAGGAAACCCTAAATCATGGTGGCTCTGACTATTCATTCCGCATGTCGAGGGCCCCCAAAAAGGATTTCCAGAGTTGTCGCAAAGATGGCTGTATCATCTGCAAATTCAAGGTCAGAGATCTTGACATTCCCAAATGATGCAATGCAGCTTGATCTCTCTGACATCCTCCCCAGAATCCAGTCCAACCAAGCACTGAGAAGTGCAGGGGCCAATACACACCCTGGAGAAACTCCAGCAACAACTGAAAATAAGTCAGAGATGGTATCACCGGATCTCACAGCACTCTCAGTAAGATTATAGTTCAGACATCAGAATGATCAGTTTTTGTGGCACCCCACAAAGCCCAAGGATCCTCCAGAGGACATCCCGGTTCACAGAATTGAACACTTTGCAGAGATCAACATCGGCTGCAAGCAGCCCTTGCCAAATCACCAGTTTGCATGCGTTGAGGACCGAAGGGCAAGCATATGGTTTGGTGAGGACCTGAAGGGCAAAGATATGTTGACCACTTTGGTGTAAAGCCTGACTGCTCTGGGCCCTGGTCCTCAAACAGATTGTGGCAAACCCTATCAAGAATTATCCAAGCAAAGACCTTGCCCTGCACTGAGAGCAGCGCCACATCTCGGTAGGTGTTGCAGTCCTGGCAATCACCCTTCCTTTTCCAGAGAGGGACAACAAAGCCCCTGTTACAACCAGTTGGGATGATGCCTGTGTTCCAGGCAGAGCACAGAACTGCATGCAATGACAAGAGGATAGAATTTCCATCAGCATTGAGAAGTTCATCATGGATGCCACAGATCCCAGGAGCTTTACCCCATTTCAACTGGTTCACCGCAGCCTGTGTTTCCACAAATGAAGGTGGATCACAGTTGATTGGAGGATCAGCAATAGGGATAGTCACACCCCTGATTGGAGGGTCAGCAATAGGGATAGTAACACCTCTGACATGACATTCAACTCAACAGCTGGTGGATCAGCCTGGTATAGCTGCTCAAAATAACCGGCCCAGCGGGCCTTCATTTCGGACTCCTCTGTCAAGAGCCCACCACCATCCACTCCAACTGCAGTACACCGAGGAACGGGCTTGATGGAACACAATGCGCAAATTCCCCTGCAAGCAGGACGAGAATCGCTTGACCACAGGTGATGCTCTACCCCCTCACAGATTCCTCGCACATTGGCCTCCTTGTCCACCCTCAGCACACGCAAACTTTTACGCCTCTACTCCCTGAACTGTTCAGCTCTGCCATTAAGCCTGGCCCAGTGACGATGGTCAGTGGTATCCAGTGTCCCTTGAGAGACAAAATTCTTCTTTGCCCTGCGGTGAGCTCCAAGACATCCACCGGCAACATCAAGGACGGTGGTCTTGAAGGCACTCCACAACTCTTCAGGAACCCCCAAAGCACCCAGACCCCCCCAAGTGTCCACTCAGCCTGTTCGCAAACTCCTCAGCTACTCTCTCATCCCTGAGCTTGCCAACATCCAGCCTAGGCTGGGATGGTACCATTCTCCAGGATTTAAGGTGCAGCTTTAGAGTTGCAACAACAAGCCTGTGGTCAGTATTGAGGAACTGAGCACTCCGGTAGACCCTGCAGTTCTGGATCATCCTCCAACGACCATCAATGAGGACATGGTCAATCTCCTTTGCCACACCGCCAGCGTTGGAATACCAAGTCCAGCGATGAGACTGTGAGCGCTGAAACCATGAACCAGCCAGCCTAAGTCCATGACTTCTTGTAAAGTCAAGGAACTTAGTATTATTCTGCTTCACAGTTCCAGACTCATTGGCACCAACATACGTCTTATGACAATCCCTACCAGTTCCATTCGATGCATTTAAATCACCCAAGGCCAAAAGAATACCTTGCCTGGGGCACTGATCAAGCATAGACTTGAACGTGACATATAATGCATCCTTCATGGTGAGATCACTCACATCAGTTGGAGCATATACAGAGACCAGAGAAAAGACACCCAAGGAGTGGCGAATCCTTATTCTCATAATATGCTTGTTGACTGGTGATACCTCAAGTATCATTAGTAAGCTTATTGGACACCACTACAGCAACTCCTTGGGCGTGGTAAGCATCAGAGTGACCAGACCAATAGTAGGTGTAACCACCCGACATGATCTCGCCACCATCTGGTATCCGAACCTCAGAGAGTGCTACATTGCCGATGTCCAAACACATGAGCTCAGATGAGAACAGAGACAGGTGATCATCCTCTTTTAGGGATAGGACATTTCAGACATTCACCCGAAGGGACAGCCTCAGGTTAACCCAAGGAAACCGCCGTCTGGTGGATAACACCTCAGCACCACTCTGCCACACACCACCGCAATCTGACCCAGGAAGGTTACCCCGTGGTTTCCCTCCTATCACCAAATAGTGGGGGACCCGAAGTCTTTGCCCCAATCCCGTCATCGAGTGAGGTGCCCCCACGGAGGGCAGCTGCACAGGAGGTACTCCCACGGATTGCGTTTTTAATTTTCTTTGTGTTTTTCTTCTGTTTTTTTTTTTATTTATTTTTGCAGAATGAAGGGTTTTATGGTGGCTGTAGTGCAAATCCTGCCACCAACCTCTTAAAAAAAGTAAAGGTTACCCAACTGCAGGAGGATGTCCGCACACAGTTGGGCACTAGATATGAATGGCCGTTGGCTCACAAGGGGCTCCTCCACCCTTTTGATCCGTTCATGCTTCCCAATGGCCCTCTCTTATCGGTGATATATGTGCATATCTCCTCCAGTCTTGGAGAACTGCAGGCATCTTTTTTTTTTTTGCACAATTCATCAATGCTCTTCACCTTATACAGCATCGAAGGAGAGGGTGATGAGGAGCGCATTAAGAAAAGATAATTTGGTGAAAAAAGAGAATGATTAAATTATCTTCAGGAGCTTTCCCCCTCTGTTTGCTTTGTCGGTTTGAATGTGAAAGTCAGCGGACATCGATGTCGTGAGCAAAGACATAAAATGAATCAATATTGACATCTAAAACCGATCCTGCAAAACAGTTTGATAAATGCCAAGGGAAATAAATATGTTTTTAAAAGGCTTGTTTGCCTTCATAGTAATTACCTCTGCACCGAAGGTAAAAAGTATGTTTTCACCCTCTCTCTGTCTGTCTATGTGCAGGATATGTCAAAAAGTTGTGGACGGATCCAGATGAAATTTTGTGGGCAGGTTGGGTGTATGACAAGGACAAAGGTAAGTGATTAGATTTTGGTGAAGATCTGGATCCGGATCCGGATCCGACGACTATAATTTTTTAACTGATTCTTCAATATTGAGAGATGGGGCCAAAAATGATATATAGCACGTGAACGGATTCGGACGAAACTTGGTGGACACGTTGGGTGTGTGACAAGGAAGAATTGATTCCATTTCGGTGAAGATCCGAATCCAGATCTGAATACGATAATTATTTAATTTTTAACCTGATTCATCACCATTGAAAGATGGAGCCAAAAATGATATATGGTATGATATTTCAAAAATGTATTGGGCCCGATATGTTCTTGTGGATCAGCCATTATGTGGCGGAGGTATGCGCTCTTCCGAGTGCCTTTCTAGTTCATCATGTGCACCATTAAAAAAAAGCATCAAATAAACATCCATTCACTTGAAACTCACAATTTCATTACCTCAACATCACCCGAGCAACAAAAATACCATTTAATTTTCCACGATTTGACTGCAGAGCTTGACAACAATTCTGGATGACTTGCCAATGACTGTCATTATCTCTCCTGCACTGTCAAAGGGAAGCTGTCAACAAGCAGGTGCTTGTGCAAAGATTGACACTTAATTTTTGGTGTGCATTTGCAAAGACATTCCAACTGAGCACAATATAAAAAATATTTGCCTTCTTTTTAAATTGATAAAAAAATTCCATGGAGTTGTCTTTTGGTAAGGCCTCATATATTACCATCAACATGAACAAAATGTATCGTCTTCATTTAGAACATTACGTAAATCAAATAAACGACCAAATACAGCGTTGGTGCCATCAGGAGGAACCTGGATAGAATATATGTTTCAGCTGCCACTCCTCTACCCTCAAACCCATCCAGGCACAGCCAAGTATGCCTGATTCAAAAACAATATGCAAGAGTTCACCTCTCCATAGACACATAGAAAAAGAAGGAAAGAAAGAAATCAAGAGTAAAAGACAACAAAAAAAAAAATGCAACAAAACACACCTGGGAGGGCTTCGTTCCACCTACTGAGGCCCGCAGATGGAGATAACAACCAACAACACACATTATATAATTCCATGGAGTTATCGTTGCATGGAGTAACTGCAATTATAATTTTAACATGTTTATTCGTTAATCCAGGAATACCTTGTTCCATTAATCCAGGTGTTGAACTTGCTACCACAGAATGTATACACGTAAAAAGTACAGAATCCAAGTCAATCCAATAGGCCCTCTACTTAAAATAAACTTACACACAAAACACCCATGAAAACACACCAAAACACACACACCAAATCAACATAAAACAGTGAAAATCCATAATTTTCAATAAATTATTGGGTGGTGGGTAACAAATCAAAATTGACACGTGAGGAAGCAGGTAAGTAATATGTTACAATAATTTACAAAGATATTCAGCTATGAAATCAGTGGCATGAGATTGAAGATTGAACCTCTTCCAATGGATGACCAAATAAATATCTGTTCATAGTGAAAAATTAAAATGTGTAGTTCAATAAGAATCATAATTATCATTGTATTTTAATAGTTAGACCGAGTAAACAGTTTGTTAATTTTTGTTGATGCCATGCTGATTATGACAATTTGTAAATTATTTACACTGGAGCAGGTTATGCAGATTAATTAAATGATGACGTCGGCAGGTGCTTCACACCGTGATGACATTTCTGCATCACTTCCACTTCCGGGTTTGTTCTATTGTCACCACATGGGCGAGGCTTTACCATGGCCTCCTCTCGAGGATGGAGAATGCAGGGTTCAGGATAGGGTTAGGGTTCAAAACACTCCAGGGTGACAAACACTACCTGGGCACATCCAGAGACAAAACACTCCAGGGTGACAAACACTACCTGGGCACATCCAGAGACAAAACACTCCAGGGTGACAAACACTACCTGGGCACGTCCAGAGACAAAACACTCCAGGGTGACAAACACTACCTGGGCACATCCAGAGACAAAACACTCCAGGGTGACAAACACTACCTGGGCACGTCCAGAGACAAAACACTTCAGGGTGATAAACACTGCCTGGGCACGTCCAGAGACAAAACACTTGAGGGTGACAAACACTACCTGGGCACATCCAGAGACAAAACACTCCAGGGTGACAAACACCACCTGGGCACGTCCAGAGACAGAACACTCCAGGGTGACAAACACTACCTGGGCACGTCCAGAGACAAAACACTCCAGGGTGACAAACACTATCTGGGCACATCCAGAGACAAAACACTTGAGGGTGACAAACACTACCTGGGCACGTTCAGAGACAAAACACTCCATGGTGACAAACACTACCTGGGCACGTCCAGAGACAAAATACTCCATGGTGACAAACACGACCTGGGCACGTCCAGAGACAAAACACTTGAGGGTGACAAACACGACTTGGGCACGTCCAGAGACAAAACACTTGAGGGTGATAAACACTGCCTGGGCACGTGCAGAGACAAAACACTCCAGGGTTACAAACACTACCTGGGCACATCCAGAGACAAAACACTTGAGGGTGGCAAACACTACCTGGGCACGTCCAGAGACAAAATACTCCATGGTGACAAACACGACCTGGGCACGTCCAGAGACAAAACACTTGAGGGTGACAAACACCACCTGGGCACATCCAGAGACAAAACACTCCAGGGTGACAAACACCACCTGGGCACGTCCAGAGACAAAACACTCCAGGGTGACAAACACTACCTGGGCACATCCAGAGACAAAACACTTGAGGGTGGCAAACACTACCTGGGCACGTCCAGAGACAAAACACTCCAGGGTGACAAACACTATCTGGGCACATCCAGAGACAAAACACTTGAGGGTGACAAACACTACCTGGGCACGTTCAGAGACAAAACACTCCATGGTGACAAACACTACCTGGGCACGTCCAGAGACAAAATACTCCATGGTGACAAACACGACCTGGGCACGTACAGAGACAAAACACTCCAGGGTTACAAACACTACCTGGGCACGTCCAGAGACAAAACACTTGAGGGTGATAAACACTGCCTGGGCACGTCCAGAGACAAAACACTTGAGGGTGACAAACACTACCTGAGCACATCCAGAGACAAAACACTCCAGGGTGACAAACACCACCTGGGCACGTCCAGAGACAAAACACTCCAGGGTGACAAACACTACCTGGGCACATCCAGAGACAAAACACTTGAGGGTGGCAAACACTACCTGGGCACGTCCAGAGACAAAACACTCCAGGGTGACAAACACTATCTGGGCACATCCAGAGACAAAACACTTGAGGGTGACAAACACTACCTGGGCACGTTCAGAGACAAAACACTCCATGGTGACAAACACTACCTGGGCACGTCCAGAGACAAAATACTCCATGGTGACAAACACTACCTGGGCACGTCCAGAGACAAAACACTTGAGGGTGATAAACACTGCTTGGGCACGTCCAGAGACAAAACACTTGAGGGTGACAAACACTACCTGGGCACATCCAGAGACAAAACACTCCAGGGTGACAAACACCACCTGGGCACGTCCAGAGACAAAACACTCCAGGGTGACAAACACTACCTGGGCACATCCAGAGACAAAACACTTGAGGGTGGCAAACACTACCTGGGCACGTCCAGAGACAAAACACTCCAGGGTGACAAACACTATCTGGGCACATCCAGAGACAAAACACTTGAGGGTGACAAACACTACCTGGGCACGTTCAGAGACAAAACACTCCATGGTGACAAACACTACCTGGGCACGTCCAGAGACAAAACACTTGAGGGTGACAAACACGACCTGGGCACGTCCAGAGACAAAACACTCCAGGGTGACAAACACTACCTGGGCACATCCAGAGACAAAACACTCCAGGGTGACAAACACTACCTGGGCACATCCAGAGACAAAACACTTGAGGTTGACAAACACTACCTGGGCGCATCCAGAGACAAAACACTTGAGGGTGACAAGCACTCCAGGGTGTTTTGGACTTGTTATACCGGCACTTCGTGTTCCCTGGCTGAGTGAGCTTTGAGCTGTGGGGACTCCAAGACTGGACACTTTTTGTTGTAATACAAAAACTCTTCATTTCGGCTAATTTGCATTTTTATTTTATGCACACACATATATATATATATATATATATATATATATATATATATATATATATATATATATATATGTATATATATATATATATATATTCAAGTAATTTTATATGATTATTTCTAGACTAGCAAATACCACCCATCGCTTGGCTGATGGAAATACTGGGGGGGAGGGAGGTGGGGGAGGTGGGACAGAGGGGAAGGGGAGAGTGAGGAGGTGGATGGGGAAAGAGAGAGTGGAGGGAGGGGGAAGATACGAGGAAGAAGGGGGAAAGAGAGGAGGAAGGGGGAAAGAGAGAGGAGGGAGGGGAGTGAGGAGGGAGGGAGAATATGGAGGGGTGAGGGGTGAGAGGAGGGAGAGGAAAAGAGAGAGGAGGGAGGGAGAAAGAGAGAGGAGGGAGGGGAGTGAGGAGGGAGGGAGGGGAGTGAGGAGGGAGGGAGGGGAGTGAGGAGGGAGGGAGGGGAGTGAGGAGGGAGGGAGGGGAGTGAGGAGGGAGGGAGGGGAGTGAGGAGGGAGGGAGGGGAGTGAGGAGGGAGGGAGAATAAGGAGGGGTGGGGGGAAAGAGGAGCGAGAGGGAAAGAGAGAGGAGGGAGGGGAGTAGATGGTGGGTCAGGAGGGAGGGAGAATAAGGAGGGGTGGGGGTCTGGAGGAGGGAGGGAGAGGGAGAAAGGGTGAGGGAAGGGAAGGCAGTGAGAGGTGAGAGGAAGGGAAGGTAGACATGCAGTGGAGCGTTAATTACAATTCATACCGTCTCATCAAAATGATTATGCATAGAATAACTGTGAAGATGGAAACAAAATAATGTCTGAAATCCATTTTCTACCAGTCATAATATTGTGACGGTTGTGGAAATTCGTATTACACCATAAAGAGTCCTCAGGTGAGATATCTCGATAAGTCCATGTGTAGTTAGCCCACACCCGTTGTATAGAGGGAATTTATGTGATCCATTCGGGCTGCGATCCTTCAGTTAGCCATTTTTTCTTTCTCTATTGTTATTTTCGACCATTAAGCCACAAACAACGCAAATAGCCACTACCCTTACCTTCACAATTCCATCCCGCAAACATCGCTTCACCGCCATTCCCAAACGACACCATAACCATCAAACCACCACCGAAAACCCTCCACCACCTTTGCCTTTCTCCTTCACAACCAACAACTGCACCACCTGTGAACACTGAACATCGGGCTGTCTCGCGCCCATTCGGCGATTGGTGCCAAATGCACCGAGCCGCGAGCGCGAATGGCGGCCTTTCCGGGGGAAAATTCGGATCCAAAATGCTTCACGCCCACTTCCCCTCCGTCCAATGGGTGAACGCGAGGCGGCTTGGCCCCGCCTCCAAGCGCGTGTATGTGAAGTCCGTTTATGCAAATATGCGGATCAAGAGAGGTTCACACCCCTTTTTACCTGACCAATGGCTGAACAGAGGGTGGTGTGGCCCCGCCTCCAATCGCGTTTTGATCCGCATATTTGCATATCGGCTCCTCCTGAGACCTATAAAGATATGAGCGCGAGGCGACTCGCGCGGAGAAGAGCAGGGCAGAGCTGAGTGGAACTAGAGAGGGAGGAGTGCAGGAGAGAAGGAAAGAGAGTGGAACTGGTGAAGAAGAGCGGGGCAGAGCTGAGTGGAACTAGAGAGGGAGAGAGTGGAACTGGTGGAGCTGAGTGGAATGGGCGGTGGGAGTTGAGAGGTTGAGTTGAGCTTGGAGAGAAGTTGCAGAGGAGTTGCAGGGAAGATGGTGGACGGCGATGAGGTTGCGGTGTGGGGGTCGCTTGACTCGTCGAGAGATCCAAGCCAGCCAGCCATATCCCTCTCCCTGAGCATCAACGATTTCCCCCCCCCCACTCGCACTGAGATAGTGCCGAGGGGGCCCCCGTTCCCCCCCCCACCCTAAACGTGGTGCCAACGGGACCGCTTGCGCGGAGCATGCCGGAGAGAGCACGCAAGCTAGGGAGGCGTGGTTTGGTGCACATATGTAGGCGATCCTAATTCATATGCGTGAATATTTTCCCACCTGCAGAAGTTGTCAGTCGCCGACAGAACGCCTATCAGTGAGGATGTGTAAGTGAGCGCCGTTGGATTTTCGTTTTTGACAAAATGATGGAAAAACTTGAACAACGCTACTGCATCAAATTTTGTGTAAAGCTTGGCGATTCCCAATTAGAAACGATCCGTAAGATTCAACAGGCCTTCAGGAATGAAGCGATGGGCACCACACTGATAAAAGAGTGGTACAACCGCTTCAAAGATGGTCGCACATCAGTGGAAAGTGAAGCACTTTCTGGTAGGCCCTCAACATCCCGAAATGAGATCGTCATTGACCAAGTGAGGACCCTGCTGATGCAGGATACTACCAAGAGGTATTGCGTCGCCTTCGTGACGCTGTGCGATGCAAACGTCTGGACCTGTGGGCAGCGGTCAATTGGCAGCTCCATCACAATAATGCACCCGCCCATTCTTCACATTTGATAGAGTTTCCTGGCCAAACACGACACACCTGGGCTTCGTCAGGCTCCCTACTCTCCCCACATGGCTCCGTGTGACTTGTGGCTTTTCCCCAAGCTGAAAATGCCCCTGAAAGGGACCAGATTTCAGTCCAGAGAAGACATCATGCGGAATGCGATGGACCAGCTGCACGCCATCCCAAAAGAGGCGTTCCAGCGCTGCTTCTGACAGTGGCAGAACCGTTGGGAGAAGTGTGTGGCAGCCCAAGGGGACTACTTCGAATGAGATTAGTGTAAGTTTGTTGTATCTGGATACGAGTATTTTTTATGAACAAAGGTTGGATAGTTTTTGAACACACCTCGTACTTTTTTTCATGAACAGATTCAACCACTACATTTTTATATTAAAGGTAATTTTAAAATGGTCCTTAACTACGACTGAATGAAATGTCATTTCCCCTGATATATGTTAACATCCTTTATTTCACCAAGATTTACATCTTTCGGGTTGTTGAAAAAAAATGCAAGTTTGTCCTTGCTTTTTGGTTATGGTCTTATCTTTTCTTTCCACAGCCTCGTCCACCAGGGTTTTCTTTTTTGATACTTTTTGGAGTGTCTTTTGAGAGAGGAGAAACTTTTGTTCGAGCTACTTTAATTGATGGTCTTCCAGATATACTAAAAGTTCTTCCACTGAAGGAAATTGAAGAACTCGTATTATCGGTCATAATTCTTTTTATCCAATAGTTGTTATATTTATCCTTCTTCAATTTTACATCCTCGACATATTTCTTATTATCTTTTGCAAATGCAGAGATCAAGTGAAACGTGTCTTTTGTGTCTTGATACATTGTATTTATCATGTTAAAAAGTTGGTGGGTTCACCAATAAATTACCATAAACTTTTCATGAAGAAAATTTCATTTTATTCACAGAAATTGCAAAAGACAAAGATGATGAAAAAAAATTGAAAAATAAAGTTCTAATACTTAAACAGTCTCCTTCAAAGAGACTAACTAACTTGGACCTATGCCAATAATTTTTTTTATTTTAAGTTTGACTAGAAATGTGGTGAATACAATGTACTGCGACATATGTAATATTAATATTCTTTAAAAAAATTATAATAGACACCTTCAAACCCAAAAACATAAAAGATCTGTTGAAGGAATATCTTTAAAATACATGCATTGTGATACATGTAATATTGATATTCCAAAAGGAAATTACAATAGACACCTTCAAACACAAAACACAATAAGAATGAAAAGGGGATACTTGGATACTCTTGAAAATATTGATGGTGCATTTAAAGGATATATAAAAATAAGAGAATTTCACTTTAAAGAACCAACACCAACATTAATAATTGAAACAATTATTAAGGTTAAACCAAAAATTGAAATTCTAATTAAAAATACATTGAGTGACATCAATACTTTTAAGTTTTATATTAAATAATGGGTAAAAATAAAAAAAAAAAAATTAAAAAGGAAAAAAAAAAATAATAATGAATAAATAATGGGAGTAAAAATAAAATGACAAGAGAAGGTGGTGAAGAAACTCCTGACATGAGAACAAACCCTCACTTTATCACATCATTCCAATATTTCTTAGATTGTGATGTATATGATGAACTTCTGAGATATGAACAAAATGTTAATGACAACATGGAAGGTAGTGGAATCATCATTGAAAATATTTTTTAATCCTTTTGGATATTCACATCCTAAAAGCAGATCCTCTCAACACTTCCTCATACATTGATTTACCAAAAGAGATAAAACTTAAAAAGGCAGTTATAAATATTCAAAACAATGATAATAAATGCTTCCTTTGGTCTGTTCTTGCTCACCGACATCCTCCAAAAAGGAATGCTAAAAGAGTAGGTCATTATAAGAAATATGAGAATGCATTAAATGTTAAAGATTTAAAGTTTCCAATGTCATTGAGAGATATTCCTAAATTTGATAAAATGAATAATCTATCAATGTGTATGGATTAAGGGATACAAACAAAGTTCAGATATTAAAAATTTCAAACAAAACATATAGAAATGATGAAACACCCATTGACCTTCCCTACTTTACTTCAAAAGAAAAACAATGATATTATGCTTGCATCAAAAACTTATCAAGATTACCCGAATCACAATTATACAATAGAAAATGTAAAACATGTCCTTGTAAGAGTTGTCTCAACTCCTTTCATACAAAATAACGATTGGATCAACATTTGAAATATTACAGTTATCATAAAGTTGCCCGAATCAATTGACCAAAAGCAGGTTAAAACATATCATGTAAAGATTTTAACAAATCTAAAAAACATCCGTTTGTGGTACATGCTGATTTTGAAACTATCCTTGTAAAGATAGACAGTGTTTCTCCAAATCCAAATCACTCATTCACAAATAAATATCAAAAACATACTCCTTGTGGTGTCTGTTATTTTATCAAATAATCTGTTGGTGATGAATACAGCAAGTTAGAACTTTATAGAGGAGAAGATGCCTTGGAGGAGTTTGTGAAATGACTGGAAAAAGACTGTATTCAATTATCAAATGTAATGGGAGAAACTCATAAACTGATGAATGTAACGAAAGAGGAGAAAAGTAAATTTAGACAACCACAGGCTGTCTGTCATATTTGTGAGGAGAAAATTAGTGAAGGTCTAAAGGGAAGAGACCATTGTCATCTCACTGGTAAATATGGAGGTTCAGCTCATCAGAAATGTAATCTCAATTTTAAACTTCCCTCCTTCTTTCCAGTATTTCTTCACAACGCTCACTATGACACACATCTTTTTTATAAATGAATTGAGTAAAACCAGGAGACATTTCAGCCATTCCTAACGCTAACCAGAATTACATCTCATTCACAAAAACAATCCCTACATCTCCCAAAACTCATATCAGATTTCTTGACAAATTCAAATTTATATCTAGTCCATTATCTGTCTTGGTATCAAATCCTAAAAACTTTCCAATTCTCCAATCACATTTCTCAAATCAAGAAGAGATTGATCTCCTATCACAAAAGGGAATATATCCTTATGATTATATGAACTCATTTGAGAGGCTTAAAGAAACACAACTTACCTCAAAGGAAAGTTTCTATAATGAATTCAATAAAAATCAAATTACTGATGAAGATTATGCACAACCACAAAATGTTTGGAAGAAGTTTAACATAAAGAACCTTGGGCAATATTATTATTTGGATCTAAAAACTGATGTTCTTTTAATTGGATGATGTATTTGAGACTTTTAGAACAGTATGTTATATTTTAGAACAGTATGATTATAAATTTTAATGAACAAAACCATGATTTAAGGTATTCAAGCATAGATTGTTAAAATAGTTTGTTTACATCAATGGGTGTTCATATTATTTTGATAGGACACTGTATTGTATATGAATGTTCTGAGCTGGTAATACCAAACATTCTTTTCATCTTCCAAGAACTTCATCTGAAACCCCAAACCTGAAATGGATTTAAAAAAAAATGCTTTCATTGACTTTGATGAAATCACAAAACAATTTTCTTTTCAAATATAATTTATCATACCCCTTTGAAAGAGTAAAGCATACAAGGTGGATTCAAATTTTTTTTTAACCCAACCATGATGGAATGAATGGTTCTGCTTGAGTGGAACTTGGCACAGATTTGTCATTTTCTCTGCAGTTTCCAGCCAGTGTAACAAGGTTTCCAAGATTTGAGTGAGCTGCCTGATGTTATTGGAATACAGTAATATTTTGGCTATAAATCTTTTTGAACAAGGGAAACGTTTTGACCCCAGAGTGGTTTATGATAGTTACTGAAACATAGCACTAACATAGCCAGTGTTATGTAAGTAATAAAGTTGATATCGAATGATAAATCAAATTGACAATAACTTCAAAAGGCATTGTTACAGCACGTACAACTCCCTGAGGACATGGAAATATAAATCGAGATTAAATATAAAAAGATAAAGTATGCCCTCTTGAGTGCATTTGAATTGTCAAAAGGCCTGTTATCCTATTTAATCAGCAAAGCATTGTGTTATTGTAATTGTGTTTAATGATATGACAACACTTCGTGTGTACATCTGCATTTTGAAGTTGACAAAAAAAAAACAGCAAATGAGAAACATTTGAGAATTCTAAATACATGGAGCATTCAAAAAGTTTTCCCAATGAAACACTCACAGTACAACATGAAACACTAATTTTTTATCAACAAGAAAAAAAACATAAAAAAAAAAATGTAAGAACATAGAGGAATGAAATCTGAAAAACAAAGAACCAAACAGGGCAGGAATGAAACCACATTACGATGCCACAATATGACACTACCATCCTCATATGGATTATCATCATGACATCTTTTGATAATTTACTTTTGTTGTGGGATTTTGATGGAACAATTGTGATGAGGTGACGATGTGTGTTACATGGTTTCTCTGAGAGTTTCAAAACAAAATATATTTGATAACACCCAATTTCCGTTTGCCATATGAACGTGCTTTCTAAATTAGAACCAATTTTTTTCCACCCATCGCATGACGATTCGCAGCACATCTCTTTGAAACAACTATAATGCAATGTTGTTTTTTAAAATTTGTTCATTGAAATTCCCCCAAACCAAAGGTGAAAGCTACTCAAGGTTTTTGGGTTGTATATAGTATGTACGGTAGTCAGAAATCACACCGACTCCAATCAGCCGATTACCGAAAAATTGCTGATATTGGCTAAGCACTAATATATACTGTGTGTGTGCTGTTCATAAAGCATAATTATTCTCTCTGATAACTTACTGGTGTGTGCCCTGGTCTAGAAAAGGTATCACATCATATCCCTGCGTGTCATAAGAGGCGACAAAATGGTTGGCGTCAGGAAGGGTATCCGACCATTAAAAAAATCATTGCCTCAAAAAGGGAACCATTATTGAAGATTGTCATGGGTCCTGCAAGGCTAACCCCTGCTCCAGCAGGGGAAAATGGCATTAAAATGTTTGTGTGTGTATGTATTCTCTCGGCTAACTCTCCTACCCCCAGCCCTCTCTCTCTCTCTCTCTCACTCTCTTGGTCCCATCCGAGCTCTACCCCCTCCCAATACAGTGCAGCACCCTCCTCCGACACCTCTCTCTCTCTCTCTCTCTCTCTCTCTCTCTCTCTCTCTCTCTGGACGAATCCAGACAGTGGTTATGTCTGGATGGTGGTTATCTCCATACGTGTCTGGAAAGTGGTTATATCTGGGCGGTGTTTGTCTCTGGACATGTCCGGGCGGTGTTTGTCTCTGGACATGTCCGGGCGGTGTTTGTCTCTGGACATGTCCGGGCGGTGTTTGTCTCTGGACATGTCCGGGCGGTGTTTGTCTCTGGACATGTCCGGGCGGTGTTTGTCTCTGGACATGTCCGGGCGGTGTTTGTCTCTGGACATGTCCGGGCGGTGTTTGTCTCTGGACATGTCCGGGCGGTGTTTGTCTCTGGACATGTCCGGGCGGTGTTTGTCTCTGGACATGTCCGGGCGGTGTTTGTCTCTGGCAGTATTTATAGTATGGCCAGTAGAAAATGGATTTCAGGCATTATTTTGTTTCAATCTTCACTGTTATGAGACAGTATGAATCGTAATTAATACTCCACCGCATGTCTGCATTCCCATACTCTCACCTCACGCTGCCTTCCCTTTCCCCACCCATCCTCACTCTCCCTCCTTTCTCACTCTCCCACCCATCCTTGCTCCCCCTCTCCACCCATCTCACTCTCCCCCCTCCACCCCTCCCACTCTCCCCCATTTTCTACCCCCTCTTACCATTTCTGTCAGCAAAGTAACAGGTGGTATAATAATAAAAGTTCCCTTCCAAGGAAGTTTGACACAGGAGGAAGCCAATGAGCTCATCAAAACCTTCATTTTTATTAACAACTTCTGGTTGGTTGGCCATACTCTATCCTTTTTGAATGCTGAACATCAAGCAAGCAAGTAGCACGTACCATTTTTAAAGTCTTTGGTATGACTTGACTAGGGTTCAAACGATCAACCTCCCTGACTTAGAGCAAACAATCTAACCATTACACCACTGAATCTGGTTGGTAGGTAAATGTGGTAATTAGGGTTCAAACCAGAAACTGTTCTTAGATATTCTGCAGGATGTACAAGCTTTGTCACTATATATTTCAGGAGACCACTGTTCATATATAAATTTAACAACTTTAGTTTTACACTTGCTTAAAACCAAGACAAGTTTAGGAAAATTGTTGTTGCCAGATATTCGACATTCATATCCTAAGTGGAACATCATGAACATGACTCCACCAAGGGTGCTTGAAGATATTACTCTTCTTCTTCTCCTCCTCCTCTTCCCTTTGTAATGGGTGAGGTCTGATGGCACCAAGCTTCTGCCCTGCCATGTCTACCATACTCCTCCATATCCCTCTGTCCTCAGCCAACTCTCTCCACTCTTCAACCACCACAAGCATACTGATATCCCTCCTCACACAATCCTCCCATATCAAATGTGGTCTCACTCTTTTCCTTCTACCTTGCTCCCTCAACCCATACACTCTCTTTGCCATTCTCTCTTCCTCCATGTACACCAAGTGTCCAGCCCATCTCAGCCAGCATTTCACCAATCTCCTCCCTCAGTTTATCCATCCTTCTAACCACCCTCTTCACTGCCGCAATCCTCCTGACCCAGTCGTTCTCACAAACCTACAGCCTCTGTTGTTGTCTTTCTGTCAGTGCCACCGTTGTCTCCAGACCGTAAAGGTAGGCCGGCATTACACACGACATCAGAACCTTCCCTTTCAATTTCCTCAATATCTTTGTCTGCGGTTACTCCCTCCACCTTCCTTGATGCATTCGCACCCACCTGAATCCTCCTCTGTGCCTATGCCTCTGATTTACCATCCCCAGTCACTGTTCCTCCCAGATACTCAAATGTATTTCCCTGTCTGATCTCCTTCCCCTCTAACCTGATATTAAATTATTTTCTCTGCAGCCTGTCCCACATCACCTCAGTCTTCTCCACACTCATTTTCAGCCCATGTTTTTCAAATGCCTCCTTCCACTCCACCAGTACTTCCTGCATCTCCCACCTACTTCACACCTTAACTGCGAGATAGTATCTTGTGTCGGAGTGGCGACCCATCCAGGATTGTGCCCAATAGCCAAGGAGACTGCTTTAGCAGCACCAATAGCCAAGGAGTCCAGAATCCTCTCTAGCACCTTCAATACATGACTTCTACAGAGGAAGTTTACAGGGGGTTGCCCCCCCCAAAAAATGTGTTTACTTTCTTTTCCAAAACCACACCCACCATTTCGATGAAACGACCACAATCTTCATCAACCGTGATGTACAAAAGTTTGTTCCCGCTATTAAAATAATAATAATAATAATAATAATAATAAAGGTCTAAGGTGGTCTTAAAAGACCAACAACAACAACAACAACAAACAAATATAAATACAAGGTACACCGCTCCCATCTCAAATAAATAAATAACAAATCCTCCAGCACGCGACATTGCTGGGGCACCTTTGGCACCCAGCGATGCCGCTGTGCAGCACATGGAGATGGAATTGGGAGGGAGAGATGTACAATAATTGATTAATTGCATCATTAAAATAAATAAATGATGATCGTAAAATAATTAATATCTTAATCAGTTGGCTAATAGCATACCAAAACAATTAGCATTTCATCAGAATCTGTAACTTTTTGAAAAATAATTCGTCAAAAAATGAATAATTAATGAATTCATTGATTCATCAATAAATTCAAAATACTCTTTTCGCCCAAAATCATAAAATCACCTAGCTCAAAAGGTGCCTGAGATATTGCCCAGATGAGAAATAAAATAAATAAGTAATGAATAAATCGATAATAATTGAGTAATTGATCGATTATTTGATGAATGAAACAATAAAAAGTAAGTTTTTGCCAAAGCACATCTTCACTTTTGTCCCAAAATTTCACCTTCCTTGCTCAAAGCACGGCTGAAATATCACCCAGGCAAACAAACAAGAAAGAAAACAAGCCGGTAGGCGACATGGGTGGTCGCTATATAATTGCATTCTAGTCATACAGTTTTTGACGGATCGGGCTGAAATTTTTTGACAAAGCGGTTGATTTTATATAGTGCGCATAAAAGCGCGGAAGCCGATTTTTGATTTTCGAAAAGAAAATATATAAAAATGTTTTTCGGATGTTTTCAAAAATTTCAAAGTCCCGTTGCAAGGCACCAGTGGCGTCCATAGCAACGGTGCTCAAAAGCATACAACTAGATCATGGTATGAACCTACCGGTCAAGTTTCATCAAAATCGGTTGACTCCTCTGGCCTCCAGAGCTGTCCATTACATACATACAGACAGACGGAAAACCTGAGAATGACGGTAGTCTAGCAACCATCCAATGAAGTAAAAACTGAGTACTCCCTTCCTTCGGCGCCGGCAATGACATCATGCATCGCCAAGATATGTAATTGTGACAGAGCGGAGTACAAAAAACACAGACCAAAGACCAACAAGAGGAAGACATAACTGATTCTATCCAGGATTCTTAGCAATTTTTTTTTAGTTTTCATGAATCCTGGAAAACTGCATCCACACATTAAGAAAGCAGAACTGAAAGCCATGGTACTTGGGACTTTACATTTGAAACTTGGTGCACAGCATTATGAGGCAAATGTTCAGAAGGGATTTCAAAACAAGACCAAAACCGAGATATGCCATAGTTTGAAACCAATGTACAATTGCTTAAAATTCACTATTTGCATTCAAATTAACTCAAGAGTTGACATCAAAACAATCACAAATAGATAGCCACCAAAAAAACAGCTTTTGGATGAACCAATAATGAGGGCAAAGCATAACTAAGCCAAAGAAATAAGAAAGCAATTTGATTTGTTGTTTGTGGCAGTTTAAAAGTTCAAGTCAGCATAATGGCTTTTGTAAGAGCTAATTTCCACATCATGGCAGTGATTGGTTCCATATGCAATTACAGCTTGCATGTGCACTTAGAGCTTGTGTGTTTCATTTTGGGTTGTGCTGTGAAATTTGAGGTCAAGTCTGCTATTATGGTTTCATTTGAAGCCACCTCTTCATCTCAAACCACTTTGTATTAACTTTGGACTTCATATTCAATTATAGACTTTCCTCTTTGCAACCTGAGTGCAAAAGTTTTTCCCATTTGCTGAAATTATTTTTTTTAATTTTTTATACATGCTCTAGGAAGAGCTGCGACAGGACAAATCAGGACACAACATAACAAAGGGAACAACAGGAGAAAGGGGAAACACCAACAGCAGGGCAGAAGGAGAAAGTAGACAGAGACGGACAAACAAGGGATGCGACTCATGATGAGAAGTAAGGGAGAATGCAAAGGGTGGACAATATGGATACATAAGCAAAATATTTGGGAGGGGCAGGGGGGGGAGGGGTGGTTTAATGGGTGGAGAAAAGATCATGATTTTAGATGGGAGATGACTTCAGATGGTGGTGAACAGCTATCTTGAAGACCTGGAAGGAAGAATGAGATTGCATGTAGTATGGAAGGTAATCGGATTACATGTAATCGGCCCATAGCATCCATCATGAGAGATTCTAATGACATTGAAAGCCAAGCCGAGCAAGATGTGAGGCAGGGGAGCCAGCCCAGTGGAGAGAGCAGTACTCCATCAAGTTGCGGATGAAAGCCTTGTAGGTAGGCAGGAGCTCAGGTGTGCCAAGGAAGGACTTTGCACAATGAAGGATGCCCAGTCAGCATCTGGCTTTGGAGGCCAATTTGGAATGTGGCTTGCCCAAGAGAGATCATGGCTGAGAGTGAGACCCAAGAGTTTGTGTGAATGAACCTCCGAGAGGGTTGTTGAGAAAGTGGATGGAAGGATTTGCGGTATAATCCTTTCGGAGAGAGTGTTTGGGATTTCTCAGTGTTGAAAGGCATATTCCAAGTGTTTGACCAGTTTGTGATTTTGTCAAGGTCTGAGGAGAGGGGAGAGGTTGCGGCCTGTCTGTCAGAAGGATGAGAGATATCATGGCAGAGTGACGTCATTAGCAAATAGATAAAGAGGATTTTCAAGAGAGTCAGTGAGATAATTGATGAAAATTAGGAATAGGATGGGGCCAAGAACACTACTTTGTGGTAATCCAGCCTTGACAGGGAGAGGAGATGAAAGGGTTCCGTTGAGAGCCACAAGTTGACTACAACAGTGGAGTTGGCCTTGGATTTCATAGGCAAACAATTTGGAGAGCAAGGCAGGATGCCTGACTATCAAAAGCAGACTGTATCATCGGTCTGCCCGTCTGGCAGTCAAACAAAATTGAAAATCATTTCAAACAGGAAACTTACTGTTTTTAAGGATGTCAAAAAGGACACAAACAACAAGCACGAAGAACTAATGTGACATGTTAAATAACGTGGTGTAAAAGACTGCATCAATGGCAGGAAGCTTCAGATTTTTTTCCACCTTTGAAATCTTTATTTTATTTCAATTGAATTATACAATTGAACGCTGTGGTACACAAATCACCGTTTTGGCACTTTCAAAAACCTTCCTTTTAGCAGTACTTGGACAAATATTCATGCCCCGAGGGCGGAGTAACTACGATAAAACCTATGAGAATCGGCATTAACGCCATGGGGTGGCACCTGGTGCATCTTTTTCTCAAAGATTGTTCCAAAATCGTCATTTTTCTCTGAGAGGAGTTGGCAGAAGGTTTGTGGTTGTGCACATGCATGGACAAACCTCGATGGTTACCAAAAATGCATCTCAGCAGACAATTGTCAGCCTCTGACTGTTTTGTTTGACCCATTTGCTTTGTATGGTTACCATCATGCCTGTTGTGCAAGGTTCACAACCAAAACGAACATAGGTTGTTCTTAGGAACACCAAGTAGGAGTTTAAAAGACCCTTCCCATGTCCTTTTTCTCAAGAGTGCTTGTGGTGAGGTGTTCTATGAACTCTCCAGTTGTATTGGGGTGAATTCACCCTGTTTGTACTAAAGGTATTTGTGTTCAGGCAAGGTGTCACAGTTACCCTCCCCACTAGCAAAGTGGCAATGAAGCATTTGTGCCAAATATAAGGCCTTCAATAATAATCTTCAACTTCAACCGATATTTAAAATTTGTGTTTCCACTAATCTGGTGTCCATGTTCATATTATTTAATAATTTGAATGCTACGATATCAAGCAATTAATAATATTGTTTACATTTAAAAAAAAAAGGAAAATAATGTATTTGTAACATAAAAGCCACTGGACCAATCAGGAAGACCCCTCCTTCGTGGAGTTATTTACAACCATGGACAAAGAGGTACACAAAGGGGAAATTAGGAGAAAAGAGAGGTGGTAGAGAGGTTGGGCTGGGCCCATACCTTTTACTTGATACACTGAACAGTGTGGAGCCCACGGCACATGCCTGGCACTAAGATCGATTCCCACACAGTTGTTTAATGCGAGATACTAAATGCTGCACAACCCCACATCCAGCCATCCCTGGGCAGCTGGCACTTAGTGTAGTGCTTGCTGCCTCAGGTCCCAACAACCAGGCCCCAGCTTGGATGGCTCAGTGCAGAAGCTGCTTTAACTAGCACAGCCATGCTGTTATTGTGCCATTATAACTTAACTGGTACTAGCGCACCATGGCTGTGCTCTTTTAACTGGTACGACCATGTCATTTTTGCATAACTTTAACTTTTAGTATTACTTTGTATGCAGACTTTGGCTACTGGTTGCATCATTGCTGGGAGCGTGGCTGTATAACGAATGCAGTGCCCCATTTCCATTAAGCTGATGCTCAATTTTCCGACCTCGGAAGGATGACGGGTTGAGTCAACACATCTGGTGTTATCATGATGGCACAACAGGGACTCAAACTCAAGACCCGAAGACCTTAAGCCAGCCACCTTAATTGTTAAGCCAACACCAGGAGGAGGAGAGGAGATTGGGACCATACTTTGTGCAGAGCGTTGGTGCTGCTTAAGCAATCTCCTTTGCTATTGGGCACAATCCTGGACGGGTCGCCACTCCAACACAGGATACCAGCAGCATGCTGGCTCTCATTTGCCGACCTCGGGAGGATGACAGGCAGAGTCAACCCCACCTGGTATTAATTGAACAGCTGAGTGGGATTTGAACTCAGGACCCTCGGATCCCAAGCCCACCACCCTAACCATCAAGTCAAATTCAGTCGCTGATGACTGTGGCAGCCATTTTCCACTGCCATCAAGAATTTTGAGATGGCCTAATATCCAAATCTGTTCACAATATGATAGGCTACTCGTGTGCCAAATTTGGTGCTTTCCTCACAAAATGCACAATTGTTATGCTATATTTAGCTAAGTTGCCCCACTAGACTGCCATTGGTAACATTAGCTTTTTGCGGGCTCCATGCAATCATGGTTCCCTTCTTGAGACTATGTTTTATGGCCGGATGCCCTTCCTGACGCCAACCCTGGTCGCCTCTTACGAGACACAGGGATATGGTACACCTATTCTAACCGGGGCATACACCGGAACCAGTACACTGGTACTAATTTTGCTGACCTCAGAAGGATGACAGGCTGAGTCAACCCCCTGGTGTTAATTCAGTGGCCAACAGGGCTCGAACTCAGGACACTAGGATCCCAAGACAGCCACCCTAGCCAATAATCCAACACCAGGCTCTCATCAGAATAATACTCCTTGTTGATAGTATTTCCCTTTTCTAAGAAGTCTACCATTATCACTCCATCGCAATCTCAAAACAGCGGCCATGATCTTTCCAGCTGATGATATCCTCTTGAACTTTATAGGGGTTGGGGACCCTGTGTGTTTCAAATGCATGCTCTGTTGCTTGGTCTCAGAATCAAAGTGGTTAACCAATGTCTCGTTCTTTGTGACAATCCAGATCAGTCAGTTCAATCTTTTGGGACTGCCATTGGGAACATGTACCCCAGTGCCACATGCCACATGGTCGGGTCGTCAGTGACTAAACCGACACCCCTCAATGGCTTTGCTAGTGGGGAGGGTGACTGACACCTTGCAAGAACCAAAATCAATACCGGAAAAAAAGGGCAGATATGCTCCCTTAGGGAGCCAATGGTCATCCATCCAGGAAGGAGATGGTGTCTCCTAAAAAAATACCCATCCGGATTGCACCGGTTTGTGGCAACTCAGGTAGCAAAGATGAGTAATGGAACCCTTGATATGAGGCAGATGAGCTAGTATTAGCCAATGGCAAACATCAAAAAGGCTGATGAGTTAGTATTCAGCCAACAGAAACCACAAAACTACACCCGTGGGGAAGAGGGTGGGTACACAGTGTCGTTGAAGCTGTGGAAGGTATGTTCCTCACCGGTGGATGACATTGCAGTCCAATTTTCCCCAACCACTTTTGTACCATTTTCAGGGTATAAGTGGGCACTGATATTTGTTGTCAGTGCTTATTCGTTTAAAAAAAAAATTGCTGGAGGAAGTCATGTGGATATGCATGAAAACTGTACAACAGCTCATGGGAATGGTTCAGACAAGCTCTGTTCTATTCCACTGTCAGCATGATTCGGGGAACCCACAGTGCTGACACCTTTGCCATGCCCAATTCATCAGTGAGGATTGATTAAACCGAACCAAAACTGACACATAATGTCTCAGTTAGATACCTGTTGGTTGCTCGTCTGTCTTTTAGCACTACTCCATGCACCTGGTCCACCATTTCTAGCATTGCCACCTCAACAAGATGACCTGATCTGTGTTCATCTTTGGTGCTTGTTTGCTATGCTTGAACTCAGCTACCCCATTCTTTTCCATGGAATATGAAGGAGCATCATCCCAAAATGTCACTACCATATCCATATGTATTTGGGATGAAGTATTACTTTTGCAGGTACTTTATCACAGCTTGGAGCTCTGATTTATCCATTTTGACTGAATTTAGGGGGGGTTCCCTACTTTGATTTTACACTCCAGAAAATCTAAAAGAATAATATTGAATTAGCAAGACAAATCATAATAGCAAGGATAGATCTTTATAGTCTTTTTCCTTTCATCATTCTATCAAGTTTACAAGTGGGTAGGGCCACAAACAAACTGATCACCCCATATAGTGCTGTTTTCCCCACCTGGAACTGGTGCTCCAGATTAAAATGCTCAAAAATGTAACCCATGAAGGTAGTGTAACTCAGTTTGATAAAGTTCATTCTCACCTTGGTCTCTCCCTAATTGTACATGAAATTGCATCCAATGGATCAAATTAATACTGTATACTGTTTGGAGCATAAATATTTGTCTTCACAGAACAAGATAATTTCCTTGCAACATGATCAGAAAATTGCAGGTTGTAAAAAGTGGTCTTGAATTTCTACATGCAGATAAAATGTCAATACACAAAAGTATTTAATAACCTTGCAAAACGCAATGCACCCAGCAATGGAACAAAGCATTTAAATTGGGGTTTGTGTTGCCATTGTAATGCTTTGTACAAGTGAGAGACCTCTATACTCTTTATATACCGTAGAACTCCCTCTGCTATAAAGCTCTCAACGTTTATAATTACAAACTGTCAAACTATTAAAATTATTCATTACAATGATCCATGCTCTGTTGAAAATAATTGATGATATAATATATAAAGCTCATTTTAACCACTGATTTACAGACTCACTGGCTGACATTAAATATTGGTACCTTCTGGGTGACGTAGAAAGCTGAAATTTAATGTGCCGATGGACATCGAAGCTGATACACCGGGAAATGTCACAGAATCGTCGGAAAGCGTTTGTAAATGCAAATATAAATAAATGAAAAATAAAATAAAAAATTTTTTTAATGCAGGTGAGCAACATGAGAATGGGGATGCACTGGTCATTATTGCTCACAATGTGTAAGCATACCCCACAAGTACGCTACTAAAACATGAAGAGGTTTATGAATAAATCTCACTGTGAGCAATGGAAACATTTCCTTGTTGTTTGGGAGTTTAACAGCAAATGTAATTTGTTTTTGTTTTTTTTGACAGCTTTGTTGATGTTTTATTTTACCAGTACAGGAATACAATTCCTATACTCCATAAAAATGTGGAATTGTGTTTTAACGGTCGAGCACTGATACAAAATGATGATGGTCAAAAATCATGGCAAAATGTGAGAAGGTAAAATGTCAATGAATGGAATACTTACAATGTCAAAGTCATCAGCAGAGCAAGTTTTTCCACGGAACCTGCAGTGAAGGAGCATTTCTTGAAGATTGTGGCCAGTGCGCTGGGAGAACTCACGCATATTGAAAGGTTCTGGCTTAAATTTACGAAAGTCTGATAGCTCAAGCAGGGTAGTCAGAACATGTGGTTCAGTCTTATTGGGCTCCACAATCTTGAGCTGATCATCAAGAAAGTTTAGGAACTCGCCAGCATGGAAGAGGTCATTTCTCGTAATGTGAGACAAACGAAATGCATTGAGATTGCAGATCGTCACAACCGGGAAAGTAATGAAGGGCACATATACCTCTTCAAGTGCGGTTATGTGTGGGAAATCAAAGTAGTGTTGCACTCGATCTGTGCTTATAAACAGCAACAAAGCTAGAGAGATCAGGAATGCCAACAACCAAAGGGCACGACGCAGAGAGAAGCAGCCATATACAAATATATGGTTAATCCCATGGAGTGAAGAGCTGCTCGCAAAAGCTTGCAAGTTACGCGGAGAAATCCCAACCATGTTTGGTTCAATGTCACCTTTCATGTCCATGCCAGTTATATTGTTGATAGGCTTCCCCAACTTTGAAGTCACAATAGCAAAGCTGTCTGGAAGACAAAAAAAAAATTATTGGTTCATTGACATTGTTGTTGAAGAGTCTGGTAAGATAAGGGAGATACACTTTTACTGTCACAATCAATTGCTCCATTGTTTCATGGACATTTATGAGGTTATACTATCAAAGATGTTTCCTGAACTTTTGTGAATGTTTTAAAAGCATGGCTGGAGCAAAAATTTGCATTACAAAAAGCAGAAAGACATACCTCTACATCATCATGACGAAAAATAAACATGCCGTTTAAACATCTAGTCTTTCTTGTCTGCCTCGTCTGCCTTGTGTTTCCCAGGTTGATAATGAGAACTGTTGAAATACAAAAAAGAACAACAGGATCACATCATTGTACCTCCTAAAGAAAAGAAGACAGTCACACAAATTTGCAAAGACATACCTAATGCTGCTTGAAAAAAACATTTTGTTTGCAACACTTCCCCCAAATGATGTGTGCATTGATTAAAACAACAAAAATGCACAAATGGATGCGAAGAAAATCTTCAAACATGACCGACCAGATGGTGATGGGACTAACTCAATGCAGGACTTTCAAAATGACATAATCCACCCAATAATGCTTGGTGCACATGTGCAGAAACCCCTGGAAATGGCAATCTTCAGGGCTTGTGAACTTCTATCACACGTGCGAGAAGGATACATACCTACAATGCCTCATTGAATTTCTAAAAGAAGCTGAAAATACTTGGAAAAGTACTTGAGAGAAGGCTGCGGTGTGCCTCTTCACAAGGAGAGTGCATGGAGACATTGTATCTGGTTTGGGTGTTTCTGAACACCGACAGGAAAGTCAGAGATGAGGCTTGTGAATACACATGGTAAGTTTAAAATGACGGTACAATTCATCATGTTTGGGGGGAGAGAGAGGGTGTAAACTGCGAGGGCTGCTATAAATCTCTTACTTATTTGGTTCCAGGGCCACAGGAGAAATTATACAAGATTTTTTTTCTCTCTATTGTTGAAAGGAGAAATGTGTGTGCGTGTGAGTGTGTACAAGTGCATGTTTTATCCACTGACACTGCTCGCTTGCGTTAACAGGAAATGATAATTTGATATCTCGCATCCATGGATATTTCTCGTATTATTAATCTTTCAATGAGTCCGATTTGCATCCAGGAACACAACAATTATGGTTAACCACTTTTAAAATTACCACTCTTTCATTTAAATGCTGAAAATTATATTTAAAAGACTTGGAATTACAAACTTCACGCTCGTGATGGCAGGTTAATAGTGGCTGACTAGCAGAAGTGAGTCACTGAAGAAGCACACAGCGCATGGATGAAAGGCTTCGTTAGTATTCATATGCCATTTCGACAGTCCCCTGTTGTAAGGTACTATTCATGACAACTGCAGCCACAAGCTCTGTGATACAGATGACTTGTGTGAATAATGCACAGAATAATAACACAATCAAACACAAAGCAGCTACTCGAGGTTGTACAGATGTGTAGCACTATCCAGTCAGGTCAGGTATGGGAGCATGCACTGGAGCAGAGCGTCGCTGTGTCCACTTTCTGCCGGTACTCCAGCAGCCTCTGGCTGACCATCCCTCAGGCAGATGCCTGACCCATCCCCATCTCCGTGAGATGCCAATCAACCTACTGCGACCATGAGGCACGTGGTCAGCCGGTTGACCTCCATCACTCTTGAGGCTCCCTTGCTGAGAGAATCTGGTGAGCAGGATCAGCGTCAGGAAAACGAACCACATGTCCATACAGCCACAGCTGATGCTAATGGACTATGCAGGCAACAAATCTCATTTCAGTCTCTCTCAACAACCGCTCATTGGACACAAAGTCCGACCAGCGATAGCCAAGGATTCTCCAAAGAGACCTGGTGCCAAAGGAATTAAGTCTCCATCTCAGATTCCTGGTCAGAGTCCAAGTCTTATATCCATAGAGCAAGACTGGAAGCACCAAGGACCTGAAAACTCGGACTTTCGTCCTCCTGCACAGGTACTGGAATCACCACACCTCATGATCCAGTGAATCCATGACTCCCCAGGCCTGACCCAGACATCTGTTGATGTCTGGCTCACAGCCAGCAAAGACATGAATATTACTGCCAAGGGAAGTGAATCTCTCCACGACCTCAACGTCCTCGCCACAAACAGGTACAGACAAGATAGCAGCATCCAAGATGTCACTGAAAGCCTAGATCTTAGTTTTGACCCAGGAAACCCATAATTCCAGCAGAAAGACTCCTCATTAAACACCTTGACAGCCCCCCACCCCCAACAGGATATCCAGAGTCTCTGCAAAGATGACTGCATCATCTGCAAAATCAATGTCAGAGATCTTGACATTCTGAAATGATGCACCGCAGCTTGATCTTTCGGACATCCTCCCCAGAATTCAGTCCATACAAGTGCTGAAAAGTGTGGGGGGCAGTACACACCCCTGACAAACTCCAGTCACAACTATAAATAAGTCGGAGATGGTATCACCACATCTCACAGCACTCAGTACCAGAGTAGAGTTCAGATGACAGATTGATCGGTTTTGGTGGCACCCCACGAAGACCAATAATCCTCCAGAGGGCATCCTGATTCATCAATCAAATGCTTTGCAGAGATCAACATAAGCTGTGTAGAAGTGAAATTACATTACTCACTTACAATTAATAAACGTTTGGTCATACAAAATTTGAAAATATCAGAAAAATGAACAGACATTGTCGAAGCTTTTTGTCGTGCAGCTTGCCAGGGCACACACAAGAACACCTAAAATGCAGACACAAAATGAAAAAAAATTATTTGTTCAGACCGTTGGGGATTGGTTCTTTGGACTGTTACACGAACTTACACGTCATGGCCTTGCCTTGCGGAACCGAGGGAACCAGTGACCTCCCATTTTTCTATGGATCCAGGTCAGAAGGGATGCAGTGTTTGCACTATTTGCAAACAAAAAAAGCCCTGTGACATCGGAGGTATAAAATAATTGCTTGATCAAGTTACGGAGTGTTAAAAAAAAAATGGGGGGGGGGGGAAATGTATTTATTCAGGAATGATTATTAACTTGAAATGCCTGCCTCATGCTTTCATGAATGGTTTGAATATGACATTGCGGTCAGATGTCCATTCTGTTGATGGTTTCACAAAATTAAACCAACAGATGGAGCAAAGCAGCCCTCTCACCAACATTGCCATTAAGAAAAATGTTTACGTCAAAGTTTATATACCAATGAAGTGCAGTGCAATGGGTGGGAGTGAGGGATAGTGCTATGTGGTAAGAAAATTGGAGGTTTTGTGTTCAAGCCAGTGCATTTTAAAACCACTACAAGTCTACAACCTTCATAAGCAACTTCCACACTTTGTACTTACTTGGTCAAGAAATGGTCCTATAACCTGTTTGAGTTAATGTGAATCCTACATGATTGAGCATGCTTAGGTGTTCTGGGTAAAATAAATCGCATTCGAGGGAGAAAAGATGTATTTGCTTCGTTTGAGAAAATGCACACAATGCTATATGGACTCGAAGATAATGATCTCGCAGTAAAGTGATCTCAGAAAGGACTGACTCGGTTCATGTTTGCATTTGCATTGGTGAGGCGTTTACCTTAACATGGTGCACAATGATTCTGGATTAAACCATCAGGATTCCCATCTGGAGTCGGTGTGAATCTTCAGGATCAGGGAAAACGATTTTAATTGCACTCTGAAGTCAGGTTTTGCTTTATACGTATCAAATCGCCTTTGAACTGTGTGGTCTGGGTTTGAATCTTAACTGAGTTGTAAACTGACATCCTGCTGTTTTGCAAGCAGGTATTGCGTTAATATGTGTGCCGTCCCTCGGATGGACGATGAGCGAATGTGGATGTGATGTGATGCGATTTCTCCACAGTGCTCTGAATGTCAAATTGAAGAGATTCACAGAAGCGCGGATAAACGGTGGGAGTAACTCTGAGGATCCCGTGGTCTAATTTGCGGGGAGGAGGCAAGTTATCTCCGGCACCATGAAAAATAAAATTTGACGAAGTGAACAAAGTTAATTTGACACATCTTAGCTGAGCAAGCGATTCGTCGTCCAATGTGATGCCACTCACCTGGTGACTGCACTTTGACCTAATTTGATCAAGGTCAAGAGGTTGCGGTGTATTTTTCCAAGGTTGGGGGAAAGTAGCTGTTCTATACTTTGCAGAACCTTGCATTTATAAAAGGTGTTTTTGGGGTTTTTTTTTTTTTACCTGTTTCCTGTGGGTGACTTTGCACACCTGCTGGAGGACCTGTTACATTGCTTTGCAGCATGATCGGTTTCACAGACTTCGAGTTTTTCTCAGATATTTAACTTTTGTGTCAGCTTTTTTGCATTTGGTTGCTAGTTTGGTTTTGTCAGTTGATTGTGGCAGCAATTTGTGGTTGATCTGTGTGCCAGCGATGGCTTGCCTGCCTGTGCTTTGTGGGATACAACTTGTGAAGTTTGGTGTCCTGCGTGTGGAGTGCCAGGAAGGAGGTTTATGGCTGGATGATATCAGAAGTTAACTAAAATTTATTGGATGGGCTGATTCGTACAAGAGGAGGAAGAATTTAAATTGATGGATTTGAATGCGGCACTGAGTGAGCCGAGTGTGAAGGGGTGCCGCATGTTGGAGCAGACAGATGCAGGTCACCCTTTCCCTTTGTATAAGATGGATAAAACTGCACTGTTAAATGAATTTGCTGTAGGCAGATGGATTGCTTGGCGACACTGGAGTTTGTACCCCAGTGCAAGGATTACACAAGGTGGTTTGCCATTATGTTCATGGTGGTCGTCAGGAAAGGATAAAACGGTATTTGTTGATTCTTGCTGTCTACCTTTAAAATAGTTAATGGTTAATAATAATTGATGGTTGATTGATTCAGTATGGTTACGTTTACTGGTGGTAACAAAGGATGATCAAGTTGAAGTGTGCCTTTCACATGCACTGGTGGATGGGATGGATGTGAGATTATAGCCTGATGGGAAGGGCTATGCATGGATTGGGAGGTGAGGGATACAATGTCCCTTTTTCTGACAGTTTCACATTGTTATTGACAGATGGGGAGAAATCTCCCACTCACACCCCAAATGTGAAGGTTATGAGCAGCGTGCATGGCCCACTGATGAATTTGACCTGAGTGAGAATCCCAATATATGATCAAGAAAAAGACGTCGTGCAGAGCCTGATACTTGCAAAATCCACCCCCACCCCCTCCAAAGGTTACCATGGTCATATCAAATTATCCATTTCATTAATATTAAAATTCATAATATTAATCAAAGTTCCAGTCAATCGGATGAATTATTTTTCAGATTGAAATTGATGATTTTAGAAGTTTGACCTCGAGTTGACCTTTGACCTCAAAAATAGTTAGTTTCCAAATTCAGCGATGTACTAATCAATTGCTGCTTAATTTTCAGGTTAATCAGATGAAAATTGACAGTTTTTCAGATGAAATTTGATGGTTTTAGAAGTTTGACCTTGAGTTGACCTTTGAACTTTTGATCTCAATAATACTTGGTTTCCCAATTCATTAATGTACTATGCAATTGCTGTTTAATCTTCAAGTCAATTGAATGAAAATTGACAATTTTTCAAATAAAATTTGATTATTTTTTGAAGTTTGACCTCAAATTGACCTTTGACCTTTTGACCTCAAAATAATTGGTTTCCCAATTCAGTGACATAATATGCAAATCTTGTTCAAATTTCAAGTCAATCGGATGAAAAATGACGATTTCAGAAATTTGACCTCAAGATGACTTTTGACCTTTGACCTCAAGATCAATCGGCTTCTCAGTTGAGAGTACCTCTACAATTTGGTAAAGTTTCATGATGATCGGTTTGGAATTGTGACCTGTAGGCGACGGACAGTTTTACGCCTCAACTCCCTGAGCAGCCCAGCTCTGCCATTAAGCCTGGCTGTGCGACTCCAATCAATAGTATCCAGTGACCCTTGAGACACAAAATTCTTCTTCACCCTCCGGTGAGTTCCAAGACATCCACCGGCAACATCAAGGATGGTGGTCTTGAAGGCACTCCACAACGCTTCAGGATTTCCCAAAGCACCCAGACCCCCCAAATCTCCACTCAGACTGTTCACAAACTCCTCAGCAAACCTCTCATCCTTGATGACCTGTAGGCGACGGACATTTTTACGCCTCAACTCCCTGAGCAGCCCAGCTCTGCCATTAAGCCTGGCCGTGCGACTCCAATCAGTAGTATCCAGTGACCCTTGAGACACAAAATTCTTCTTCACCCTCCGGTGAGTTCCAAGACATCCACCGGCAACATCAAGGATGGTGGTCTTGAAGGCACTCCACAACGCTTCAGGATTTCCCAAAGCACCCAGACCCCCCAAATCTCCACTCAGACTGTTCGCAAACTCCTCAGCAAACCTCTCATCCTTGAGCGTGCCAACCTGAGCCTCCAAAGCCAGTCGCTAATTCGGCATCCTCCATCGTGCAAGTCCTTCCTCGGCACACCTGAGCTCCTGACCACATACAAAGCTTTAATCCACAGCCTGATTGAGTAGTGCTCTCACCTCTGGGCTGGTGCTCCCACCTCTCACCTTTCTCGGCTTCACCCTGTGGAAACGATGGCATTTAGGATCATTCGTATCTCCCACGATTAGGCTGAGTCTTTGGGTCTCTCACCACAGGCAGGTCTGTGGTCTGTCAGTGTTCTACCATCTCCTCTCTGGCCTCGCCCCCCCCCACCCTGTCCGAGATATGTCCACTCCCCTCATCCCCGCCATATTTCGGCAGAGCGCTCAAGGTCTGCCAGCAAGCCCCTTCTGGTGAAACTACCAAAATCGAGAATCACTGCTCACCTTCACTCTTTCCCCCTGCCTTTCGAACAAACTCCCACACTCTCTTCAATCCCACTATTCCCTCCAGGTCTTCAAAACAGCTGTTCACCACCATCTCTCATCTTCCCTAATCCAAAACCATGATATTTTCTACCCACGTTAATCCACCCCAAACCCACCTCCTTCAAATTCCCTGCTTTCCTTCCTGAAAATCCCTGTGGTGTCCATCTTGTTTACCCCACCCCATCCCTCTCCCTTTCACAGATTTCGACATGTCTTTCCAGACTGTTTTTCCTTCCCTCTCTCCACCTCTTGTCTCCTGCAACCCTTGTTATATGTTCTATGTGTTCGCTCTCATACGAGCCTCGACAGTGCAAACAAAAAATTAATAAAAATTCAGCCGAGGCTGGGATGGTACCATTCTCCTGAATTTAAGCTGAAACTTGAGTTGCTACAACAAGCCTGTGGTCAGTATTGAGGAACTGAGCACTCCAGTCGACCCTGCAGTTCTGGATCATTCTCCAGTGACAATCAACGAATATATGGTCAATCTCCTTTGTCACATCACCAGCGTTGCAATACCAAGTCCAACGATGAGCTTGTGGGTGCTGAAACCATGAACCAGCCACCCGAAGTCCATGACTTTTTGCAAAGTCAAGGAACTTAGTACTATTCTGGTTCACAGTTCCAGACCCATGGGGTGGGGACCATCACATGTCTAATAACCACCCCTATCAGTTCCATTTGATGCATTGAGATCCACAAAGGTGAGAAAAGTGTCTTGCCTGGGGCACTGATGAACCACAGACTCGAGCGTGGCTTAGCATGTGTCCTTCATGGTGAGATCACTCACCTCAGTCGGAGCATAAACAGAGACCAGGGAAATGGCACCCAAGGAGTGAGAAGCAGTCTGATAACACTGAACAACAAATTTCAAAAAAATTTTTTTACTGGAGATGTGTAAAGTGATTAAGACTAATTTGGGTACGCTGATTTCAAAAATCATAACCGTTTTGCTGTATCACGTCAGGATTTTCAGGAACAGAAATATTCCCATTGCCTAGAAGTCAGGATTTCAATGAAATTTACATATGTCTTTAACATGTCTATTTCGTACAATTGTTGTTAACTTGTGTTATATTTCTTTCTTTCAGATAAAGATGAGTAGGCGTTCCTGTACCAATCATCCTGACAACTTCTGTTATTTCTGTGGTCGGTATACCAAAAAAGATCAACAGCGAAGTATATCTACAGCAGTGAAAATGAAGGCCGCCTACTTTCACTACTTCGGGTGTAAGGTGGGGGACCAAGAACAGAGCTGGGCACCACACATCTGCTGCACAAGCTGTCACACAACCTTGACTCAGTGGTTGGTGGGCAAGCGCGCAAGCATGCCATTTGCGGTGCCCATGATATGGCGTGAGCCGCAGAATCATCATGATGATTGTTATTTCTGCTGCACAAGCATCGCCGGCTTCAACAAGAAGAATAAAGGTCACATCAAGTACGCTGACTGCGTCTCTGCTCGTAAACCTGTGCCTCATGATGACGAGAACCCCGTTCCAACACCTCCAGCTGATCAGAACATAGCTGTAAGCAGTGGTGAAGAGGATGGTGATGATGAACCTTTTGAACCCGACACTCAAGAATCACACCTTCTGAACCAGGGAGACTTAAATGATCTTGTAAGAGATCTCTCGCTGTCAAAGGCGAAGGCAGAGCTGCTTGGATCAAGGCTGCAGCAGTGGAATCTACTTGAACCTAACACCAAGATATCCTTGTTCAGAGCACGTCACAGAGACATGGCTGAGTTCTTTGAGATGGAAGACACGATGACATTCTGCAGTGACATCAACGGTCTGTTGAAAGAACTTGGGTGTGATCACGATCCTGCAGACTGGCGCCTCTTCATCGACTCGGGGAAGAACAGCTTGAAGGCTGTTTTGCTCCACAATGGCAACGAGAAACCATCAGTCCCACTGGCTCACGCGTTCGGCATGACAGAGACCTATGAGACTATGCGGCAGCTGCTTGATTCCATCAAGTACAATGACTTCAACTGGCACATCTGCGGAGACTTGAAAGTGGTGGCGCTGTTGTTAGGGCTGCAGTCAGGCTACACGAAATACATGTGCTTCCTTTGTCTCTGGGATAGCAGAGACGACAAGAATCACTGGACGAAGAAAGATTGGGAAGAGCGAAAAGAGCATGTACCTGGTCGACACAACGTGAAGCATGTCGCCCTTGTCGACCCAGCCAAGGTTTTCCTTCCACCATTCCACATAAAGCTCGGCTTTATGAAAAGTTTTGTACGGGCAATGGATCTGAATGGGCGTGGGTTTTTATACCTCAAGGAAAAGTTTGGCAACACCTTGTCGGAGGCCAAGATCAAGGCTGGTGTCTTTGTTGGACCGCAAATCCGACAGATTATGAAGGACGAAACTTTTCCGACAACTCTAAACCCCAAAGAGATGGCAGTGTGGAGGAGCTTCAAAGCTGTGACGGACAACTTCTTGGGGAACGAGCGCGCGGACAACTATGAAGAAATAGTGCAGCAGCTGCTGGAGTCCTTCAGGAAACTTGGCTCCAGGATGTCCCTGAAAATCCATTTCCTACACCAGCACCTGAACTTTTTCCCTGACAACTTGGGAGCAGTCTCGGACGAGCACGGCGAGCGATTCCACCAAGAGATTTCACTCATGGAGACGCGTTACCAAGGGCGGCACAACCCGAACATGATGGGCGATTTCTGCTGGTTCCTGCATCGTGAAACTGACACAGAGCAGCACAAACGCAAAGCCAAATGCCTAAAGCATTTTTAATTACATTCTAGTGGAGTATTTCTGTAATTTCTATAATTTTGAAGCATTCATGATGAAATAAATGAATAAATGAATTTTTGTAAATTTCATTGAAATCCTGACTTCTAGGCAATGGGAATATTTCTGTTACTGAAAATCCTGACGTGATACAGCAAAACGGTTATGATTTTTGAAATCAGCGTACCCAAATTAGTCTAAATCACTTTACACATCTCCAGTAAAAAAATTTTGTTGTTCAGTGTAATACGCTCATTGACTGGTGTTAACTCAATTATGATTGGAATACTTATTGGGTACAGCTGCAGCAGCTGCTTGGGCATGGAAACCATCAGAGTGACCAGACCAATAGTAGGTGTAACCACCCGCAATGATCTCGCCACTATCCACTCTCCGAGCCTCAGAGAGTGCTGTAATACCAATGTTCAAATGCTTGAGTTCAGATGATAACAGAGACAGGTGATCATCCTCTCAGGTTAACCAAGGAGACCGCCGTCTGGTGGACGACACCTCAGCACCACCCCGACATTGTCCTTAGTTTATGTATTTCCTGCAGGGTTACCCGGCGTTGCCTTGTCTATTTTTCTGGGGGGCCTTAAACACTTTCCTACACCCACGAAGGAATGGGGTTGGGGATAATTTAATGTTACCATTTAAAATTGCTACAAAGGCTTAGGCATTGTAGAGCTATTTAAGCAAAATCCAACATTTTTCTCAAAATTTTCAAACTTTGTTTTTTGCCAAAATTATGTGACCTGAAATTTAAATCCTCCTCAAATTTCAAGTCAATCAATTGATAGAGGTTTTTAGAAATCTCACCGAAGTTGTTGACCCTTTGGCCAATGTTGACCTCAAAAATAATTGGTGCTTGAGTTCAGCAAGCTGATATGAAAATCATGCTGAATCACGTGACTGATGACGTTATCAAAAATTATTTTGTGGACTGTTTTATCCCCAGATGACCCTCAAAAATTTTCATACTGATCGGGCGTTCTACTTATGCATACTGATCGACGTTATAATGAAGGCACCTATGACGTCATCAAAAAATCAACCTTATTCCCCATGAGGAGTACTTGCCATGTGCCAGGTTCCAATTTTTTTCCTTGGTGCGGTTTCAGATACAGAGGTACAATTTTTTTCTGCTTTTCCAACATGGCTGCCACACCATGTGACATATGACGTCATAATTATCATTATAACATCCCACATGAGTAGTTGCACCAATGGTGAAAATTTCCTCTTAATACGACAAGTGGTTGCGGAGAAAAACACGAAAGTTCTGTGCGGACAAATACACAGACAGACAAACGGACCCAAACACAATACCCTCCCCTTCAGCGAGGGTAATTATAATTCAAATTGTTGCCCTGCTCAGATTTTCCACTTTTGGTTTTGCATGAAAACACTCATTAAAAATATTGCCATTCCAATCAGGCTGTCGATCTTCATCTCTCCGTCTTTGGAATTCATAAATCCAACTCTTTTTGTATTGTGTGGTACTGGAGTGACAAACTTCAATCAGTACCCTCCCCCATGCCTTGTTTACACCCGGGGTCTCATACACCCACTCTTGGCTCCCCCATGTACCCTCAACACTGTTTAGTGTCCCCCAATTATGTATCCATCCAATCCATGTCCCTCCCCTCTGTTTCCTCCATGCCCTACCCCCTCTTTGCTAACATCACACCCCAGCCCCTCTTTGCTACACCGGCACACCACACCCTCCATACCTCCCGAGTGTCCCAGCCTCTCTCTTCTCCCCCTGAAACCTGGCTCCTCTCCTTCTCCCCCTGTAACCTGGCTCCTCTCCTTATCCCCCTGTAACCTGGCTCCTCTCCTTATCCCCCTGTAACCTGGCTCCTCTCCTTATCCCCCTGTAACCTGGCTCCTCTCCTTATCCCCCTGTAACCTGGCTCCTCTCCTTATCCCCCTGTAACCTGGCTCCTCTCCTTATCCCCCTGTAACCTGGCTCCTCTCCTTCTCCCCCTGTAACCTGGCTCCTCTCCTTCTCCCCCTGTAACCTGGCTCCTCTCCTTCTCCCCCTGTAACCTGGCTCCTCTCCTTCTCCCCCTGTAACCTGGCTCCTCTCCTTCTCCCCCCTGTAACATGGCTCCTCTCCTCCCACTGTAACCTGGCTCCTCTCCTTCTCCCCCTGTAACCTGACCCCCTCTCTGCTTCACAAGAATCCTCCCCCTCTGTGCTTCACAATAATCCTGACCCCCCTTTCTGCATCCCCAAAATCCTGCCCCCACTCTCTGCTGCTCAGGAATCCTGCCTCCCTCTCTGCTGCCCAATAATCCTGCCCTCCTCTCTGCTGCCCAATAATCCTGCCCCCCTCTCTGCTTCCAAAGAATCCGAAGCCCCCCTCTGCTTCCCAATAATCCCGACCTCCCCTCTGCTTCCCAAGAATCCTGACCGCCCCTCTCTGCTTCCAAAGAATCCTAAGCCCCCCTCTGCTTCCCAATAATCCTGACCTCCCTCTGTTTACCAAGAATCCTGACCCCCTCCTCTCTCAGCTTCCCAAGAATCCTGACCCACCCTCTGCTTCCCAAAAACTGACCCCCCTCTCTGCTTCCCAAGAATCCTGCCCTGCCTCTCTGCTTCACAAGAATCCTGCCCCCACTCTCTGAATCCCCCAAATCCTGCCCCCTCTCTGCTTCCCAAGAATCCTGCTTCCCTCTCTGCTGCTCAAGAATCCTGGCTCCCTCTCTGCTGCCCAAGAATCCTGGCTCCCTCTCTGCTGCCCAAGAATCCTGGCTCCCTCTCTGCTGCCCAAGAATCCTGGCTCCCTCTCTGCTGCCCAAGAATCCTGGCCCCCTCTCTGCTGCCCAAGAATCCTGCCCCCTCCCTGTTGCCCAAGAATCCTGCCCCCTCTCTGCTGCCCAAGAATCCTGCCCCCTCTCTGCTGCCCAAGAATCCTGCCCCCCTCTCTGCTGCCCAAGAATCCTGCCCCCCTCTCTGCTTCCCAAGAATCCTGCCCCCCTCTCTGCTGCCAAATAATCCTGCCCCCCTCTCTGTTGTTCAAGAATCCTGCCCCCTCTCTGCTTCCCAAGAATCCTGCCCCCTCTCAGCTTCCCAGTGTCCCACCACCCGCTTTGCTTCCCAAGAATCCTACTCCCTCTCAGCTTCCCAGTGTCCCTCCCCCTCTCTGCTTCCCCAGTATTCCATCCCCTCCATGCTCACCCAAAGTCCCATTTGACATCCTTCTTCCTCATTTGACCTAAATTTTCCAAATTATGTCTCCTGGTCCTCTTCTGCTCCCTCTGATCTAATCATGTGCTTGTGAGAGTCAACACCTTTCAGGCTATTGTCAGAGACCTGTCTCAGTACTGTAGCGTCTGGTAGTTCAGTCAAGCTGACTGGCCGGGACTTTAGCCTACTCTTTCATGTCAACACTGGTCCTTCATTTCCACCTCTTCTGATTTCAATACTGCCTTGGAATCCTTCCATACATGCTTTCTTTCCCTTCTGTACAGATTTATACCATCTTGTCTGCAGTTATCATACCTCTCCTCTCACCCCAAATACACAGGCTCCAGTGGTGAGTCAGTTACCTTGAAACAACTAGCCTTCTCTTCCAGGAAGGCACATCTGACCAAAAGCCACCTCAAGTCATTCCACAAAGCCACGAAAACCAGAAAACATGTGGCCAACCTCAAGACTGAACTCTCAAACCTGTCTCCTTCAAAAACGTGTTGGTGCCTCGTCAAGTCTGTCTCTCTTATATTCTCCCTCATCATCTCTTCCCTCCCTTCAATTGGAACCACAGCTGACTGAGCTTGAGAAGGCGAAATACCTCAATTCTGTGTTTCCTTCCACATCTTGTGTATCCAACCCTTCACTCTCTGCATCTAACCTATCCTCTCATATCCAACTGCTCCTGAATACCATGCTTTCCCACTTGAGGAGGTGGAGAGGTTTCTGTCAAACCTCAACACTGATTCTGCAACAGGGATATCTATATCTGCAACAACAGATATCTATACAGATAATATCAGTACATGTGACCAGTAAAAACCTGGACTGCTGCTCTTGCTCATCCTCTTTCTGCTCTGTTCATTCAATCATTACTTCTGGGTCAGTTTCCGTCTGTGGAAGTTAGCCAACAAAACTGAAATACACAAAACGTAGAGCAAAATGTATCTTCTTAACAACATAACAGTATCTATCAGCTTGCTTCCAATTATAAGTGAGGTCATGGAATCTATCATTGCAGTTGACATCAAATCCTTCTTTTTCTCCAATGGCCTGATTGCAGATCATCAGTTTGTTTCCAGACCTGGTCATTCTACCTTGGACATGCTGCATCGACTCTCCCCACAATGGATGGAAGCCCTCAATATCCTGAATTGGGGCTCTCTCTGGACATATTTCGAGCATTTGAGACAATCTGACATCCCACATTGCTTTCCAAACTCAATGTTTCTGGAATTCAAGGCCACCTCCTTTCATTGATTTTCCTCACCGTCACTGATTTCCTCCACTTTCATATTCAGCTTTTTGCTCTTAATAGGATCATTTCATCTCCTCTCACTGTCAAGGCTGGAGTGCTCCAAGGCAGTGGCTTGGGCCCAGTACTGTTCCGCATCTTTATCAATGATCTTTCTGATTCCCTGGAAAATCTAGCCTACATCTTTGCTGATAATTACACCATCTGTCATATCATTTCTCATCCTTCAGACAGGCAGGCAGCAACTAACCCCTTCCCTCTGCAGACCATGATAGAATCAGGATCTGGTCCACCACTTGGAGGAATATATCTTTTAACCCTTACAAATCCCATACACTCACCGTGTCTTTCTGAAATGACCGTCTGGCAACCCTCCCATGTACTTACTAAACAAATCATTGGAAGAGGTTCAGTCACTTAAATTTGTGGGCCTCACTATCAACTATCATGATCTTTCTTGGGCAGACCGTATTTCTAAGATGGCCTCCAAAGCAAGCCGCAGACTGAGCATTCTTAGTCATGCAGCGTCTTTCCTTGGCTAATTTGAACTTTTGACAACTTACAAGGCCATCATTAGCAGCTTGATGGAGTACTGCTCTCACCTTTGGGCTGGAACCCCTGCCTCACACTTTGCTCTTCTTGATGCTGTGGAAAGCAAAGCCCTCAAAATCATTGGCATCTCCCATACCAAAGCTAGACGTTTAGGCCTGTTACTTTCACATCGCAAACAGATTGTCGGCATCACTGTATTTGACCACCTCCTTTTTGGTCTGCACACCCTCTGCTCACTCTTCGCTTTGTCCCTTCCAGTTTTCTGCAGGGCACACACAGTCTGCCAGTGACCCTCTTCTTGTTAAACTCCCAAAATCCAGGATCACTGCTCACCTCCACTCGTTTGTTCCTCTTTTCTCTCACCTGTGGAACCAACTTCCTCTGTTCAGCCCCATTCTTCCCTCCAGGGCGTCAAGACAGCTGTTCACCACGACATCAGGTCATTCCCTATCCATCCATACTAATATCTTCTACCCAAAATGACCCCATTGCTCAGCACTCCCCTTCTCCAGGTAATTGTGATTTCATCCCCCCACCCCCCTCTCTCTCCCTCACCTCTTTTCACACACAGTTTGTTGGTCGTTTTTTTTTGTTTGTTTTTTTTTTCCTTTTCTGTTTCATTTTCCGTTCTCCACTTTGTATTCTTGCTGCATCTCATGTGCAGCTTGTTGATCCCTATGTGTCCTTATCACTCCCCCCTCCCCTTAATCTCACTCTTATTTATACCCTGCTGATGGTGTTTCCACCTTTCCATTTTATTCCCTTCCATTCCCCTCGAGGTCTTCCACGAAGATTGATCAGGTGTTCCAATTTTTGTTTTCCCAGCATTTAGAACGGCTACGTCTCATCATATCTAAGTTGAAAAAGCGATTAATCCCGTTTATCATTTTTCCTTTCATTCAAACTTTTCACTCCACACACTATAAGATGAATTCTCTGCAATATGGAATTTAAAATTAGCATTTTTGCTGAAAACAAGAATATATACATCAGAGTTGTGTGTCTTATGGGATTTGCAGTCTGTACACATATCAACAGCTCTTGTTGAATGACTCAATCAGAATCAGGGAAAGCATGTGCATGTCACAAATAATTTATGATGTTTTGGTCAAACTTCACACATTTAACACATCGATTCAACTGTTATAGCATCAAAACTGTCAAAATGATCCGTTGATTTTTTGCAGGGAATTGAAAAATACTTTCGTACAATACTTCATTCATTAAATGGCATGAGAATCCAAAAACGAAGAGTTCCGAAACCATGCCTGTATCCATTACCTATGGAGAAATGCTTTCCAGCTGGCTTGGCATCATAATATTCCTCTGCTTTGTGAGATATTTATCAGCACTAACCTATGTTATGATACAAAGGTTGGTTATATTTGAGAGAAAAGAGAAAGCCATTTGATCCATCATGCCTGTGCCATGTTCACACCTCACTCAACTATCAGAGAAGGAGACAAGACTGCATGCATCTTCAATGTGCTCACCATATTCTTACCGTTCTAATGTCCATACCCTTTCCCAAGCATTGGTGCTCTTGGCAAGAAATATAGAGGTTGGTTTGCCAGAGCCTTTCCCAGGACAGAAATTTAGAATTTGTCCAGGTTGAAGGCAAACAATGGCCTACTAGTTACGGTAAAAATAACACCATGATAACTTAAACCAGGCAATGCTTGCAGCAGAGTACAACCACCTAAGTATCCCTCCAATGGACAGTGCATTCAATGGTGCAATGCCCTCTCTGCAAAGCAACAGGGTGACAAGTTTGTAGTCTGGTTGATAATCAAACCCAGGCTTGGCAGATTAAAAGGGAGCATGTTACCTCTGAGCTATCCTCTCAGCCCAGACTTGTCATCATTGCCTATTTAAAATCAACTTTCACATCATTTATTTACAACCCAAATTAATTTTTATTTCTCATTTCACATCCACATAAGGAATTTAAACAGAAATAATGGCATGAAATGGCCCTAATTTTTCTTCGGATGTTATGGGATCTTTAACTTCAAATACGGTACCTAAATTCAGCTCGGAAAGCGATCTGGCTTAATATCTCAACCTGATGGATGGCATGCTACGAGTTGCTTTGAATGCGCAGATACCATCAAAATCCAGCACTGTGCCAGGGAAGCAGATTTTCATCAAATTCAACACTACAGGGACTCAAACAGCTTAAAAGGGAACAAACCATTAACCGTGATGCTGCCACATCCCTCAGCCAAAAACACTCAGAGATCGCCCATCCTTGACAGGATTTTAACTGTCATCCGAAAACACTCAGAGGTCTCTGATGGTGGATTTAAACCGATGTCAGAGGTTTGTTGATAAGCCCATTTATTTCAGCCATTCTTTGTTTGATGTGTATTTCAAAGCACACTTTGTATAACCTGTTGACATACCTGTCTTAGACAAGACTTTCATGACTCTGGTTGCCCTTTTAATGATTAAGCAAAATAGAAATTTCAAAATCTACGAATTATCATCAAATTTTTCCCTGGAAATGCAGAAATGACCGGTGAATATCTCAACGATTTTGGTGGAGGCATCCATGCTTTGTTCACGATTAGCTGGAGTCGTTTCTTGACTTCACATACTGTATATTTTTAAGCCAGTCGTGGCGACACAAACACACAAGTCACATCACTCGACCCCTGGTGTTTCTCCACATTATTTATTGATAACATAGCCAGGTTGCTTTCATTGTAAGCACACACTGTGAATGAAGTTGCAGGAATTAAGCAAGATTATTGATTGATGGAGGAATGGATAAGTGAGTAATTTGAAGTGGAGTATGTGGATCCATATTTATAGGAGTAGTGGTGTGAAGGGAGTGTGTTATGAGAGGTGAAGCAAGTACTGTACTGTATGTGTGTGAAGAAGCACACCCCACTCCCCACCCCCCCCCCCGCCACCAGCCCTTTACTGGGATGAATCCCTATCTTAAAGATAGGTAGTTAAAGGGTATTTCACAGTTTTGGAAAATGGAGGCTGCAATGGTGTTGGTACTGACAGAAGCAAGAATTAAATGGGTGGGTGTAAAATGTGTAATTAACAGCTGGGAGTGTGGCACGGTGGTTAGATTGATGAGGAAGAGGCACTGGGCCTGGGGCCTCCGGGTTGGCTGAAGGATGCCGAGAAATGCCAGAATGGAAATTCAGTTAGGGAGCCCGGGTGCTAATGGAGGACCCAAGGCAAGGGTGTCAATAGGACACAGTCAGTACTGTCAGCACCAGACCCATGGTGGGAGCCAGTGAGGGCATGACTTTAGTTAGGAGTGGGTGAGGGCACTCGAGCAGGGTCCCCAAGGCTTGGACGCTTCAGAGGAGAGAAAGACTGGCAAGCCAAATTGGATCCACATTGTCCAGCTGGTAACTTGTTCTGCAGCACAAGTATGAAAACGTGAGGGTGAGGCCGAACTTCGAGGATGGCACCAGTGTGCCGAGCAGCGGGTAAATTGCTTGTGAGAACCACAATGCAGGGGGATTTGAAGTAAAATGAAACTATGCTTTTGAAGGAATTAGCTTGGAATATAGATGCTTCCCCTTCACAATATCTGATGTCTGTGGCCCCTGGAAGAAAATGAGTCGAGAACTTGTACTTGTGAGGGCTCATTGGGCCCCAAATTGTTAGTGTTGGTGTAGTCACACCCCATCAAGCCACTCCACTAGTGAGCCAGGTAAGGCCACACCATTCCATGCCTTTGCAATCTCTCCATGTGCCTATGCTTTCTCAAGAGAAGGTCAGGTCAGGTATGGGAACATGTGTTGTAGCAGCAAGTCACCATGTTCAATTTCCACCTGTACTCAAGGGGCCTTCATCTGGCCATCCCTCAGGCAGATGCCTGGCCCATCCCCATCTACTTGAGATGCCGATCAACCTGCTGCAACCATGAGGCACGTGGTCAGCCCATTGGCCTCCTCTACTCACGTGGCTTCCTTACTGAGAAAATCTGGTGAGCAGGATCAGCATCAGCAAAACAAGTTACATTTCCAGAGCCGCAGCTGGCGCTCATGGGCCAGACAGGAAAAAAAACATTCTCATCCGAGTCTCTTTCAGTAAACGCTCGATTGACACAAAGCCCAACCAATGATCACCAAGGATTTTCTGAAGAGACCTGGTACCAGAGAAGTTAAGTCTGTCTCAGATACTTGGTCAGAATCTAAGTGTCACATCCATAGAGCAAGACTGGAAGTACCAAGGACTTGAAGACTCGGACCTTCATGCTCCTGCACAGGTGCTCCCACTCAACCTGTTCGCACAATCCTCAGCTACGCTTTCATCTTTGGGCTTGCCAATGTACAGCCTCTACTTGGATGGTAACATTCTCTTGAATTTGATACAACACATTCAGCTTAGGCTTTGATGGTAGTGTTCTTGGAGTTGCGACAACAAGCCTGTGGTCAGTATTGAGGAAGCGAGCACAAGTGGATCCTGCAGTTCTGGAGCAACCTCCAGTGACCATAAATGACAACATGGTCAATTTCCTTAGCCACACCACCAGCAATGGAACACAAAGTCTCATGATGTGGCTTTTGGCATTGAAACCATGAAACAGCCACTCTAAGTCCACAACATCTTATGAAGTCTAGGAACTTAGTGCTATTCTGGTTCTTGGTTCCAGACCCATGGGGACAACCATGCATCTCATAACCATACCCATCTGTGCCAGTCAATGCATTGAAATCCCTCAAGACGAGACGAGTACCTCGCCTGGGGCAACAATTAACCACAGAATCAAGTGCAGCATAGAATGTCTCCCTCACAGTGAGATCACTTGCCTTAGTCACAGCATATACAGAGACCAAGGAAATGACACCCAAAGTGATGAATCCTCAGTCTCATAAAACCCGCATGACAAGTGTTACCTCGACAATCATAGGAGTCAGCTTGTGGGAGACAGGTACAACATCTCCCGAGGAATGGTAACCATCAGAGCAACTGGATCAGTTGTAGGTACAACCACCCACTATGATATGACCACGATCTGGTCTCCAAACCTCAGAAAATGCTGTAATAATGATGTTCAAGCAATGGAGTTCAGATGACAGCAGAGACATGTGATCGTCATCTCTTACAGTGAGGACATTCCAGGCATCCACCCAAAGGGAGAGCCTCAGGTCAACACGAGACCACCATCTGGAGGACAAGACTTCAGCACCACCTCGACACACCACCACAACCTGACCCAGCAGGGTTTCCCCATTGATTTTAATGCTATGATCAAACAAGGACAAATGTGTCCAAGAGCCGCGTCATAAAGGTTTTGTCTTCACCAGAAGAAGAACAAGAACAACAACAAGAACAACAACAACAACAACGTGGAGCTCTCTTAGAGCCAGCGTTCGCATCACGACGCGGCAAAAATGGGGGTCCTGAAAGGTTTTGCCCCAGTCCATTCATCCGTTGGGTTGCACTACGAAGGGCAGATGCACAGGAGGAACTCCCACATAACGGGTTTTTCTTAGTTTTATTTGTGTTTTTTGGTACGTTGTGGAACGAAGTGTTTTACAGTGGCCAGAGTGCAATCCTGCCACCAAACTCTGAGAAATAGACAACTGAACTGTAGGAGGACGCCCACAGACACAGTTGGGCACTTGATATGAATAGTCGTTGCCTCACAAGGAGCTCCTCTGCCCTTTGGCAGGTTTTGTTTTTAATCCTGCTGGGTATCAGTATCTACGAATATATATATATATATATATATATATATATATATATATATATATATATATATATATATATATATATATATATATATATATAATGTGTGTGTACATGCATTGTTGCGGATCCGGGGTGGTGGGATTCTCACCCGACTCTTGACGCCACCCTCACCACTGCCGTCTCCGGGGTTTATAACGCCGGCTGGCTCAGCACAGGCTTCGGGTGACGAGTCTTCAATCGCGATACCAACGTAATCCTGGACCTTACCAGTTGGGGAAATAGAACCCCGGTTACAGACTGGTTTTGTCAGATGCAGAGCGTTTTCTGCCAGTCTGTAACCATTTTGGTTTTATATGCCAATCAAACGGATCGTTCGTCGATGCGACACGAATTAATCCATAGCGGCAACTTCATACGAACCAACCAGATTTATTGGGCAACATCGGGGAAACAACACAAGCAAAACATTCACGACAATGTTTTTATTAACAATCTTAAACCCGTTTTTAACTAGGGAACTATGGCTTACAGGTTTCAAGGGGGTCGCTACCGATATATGCCTTATACAACGTGCACACAAGACAGACAGACAGCATGCATGCAGACAAGACAGAGTACTTGGTGATGTTTCATGGACGAGAGGAATGTGTCAAAAAGCACGAATGCCACTCGTAACAAGCGGATGTCCACAGATTCGAGCCCCCAGCTCGAATTTGAACATGCCGCGTGGCGAGACGGCGCTCGCCTTCCTTTTCCGCACTGCACGCGGTCTCCGCGTGCTCTGACCCCACGTAAGGTCGACGGCACAAGACTGTCAGATCAACGATGGGCCTCAGCTGATTTCTCTCAAGGTCCAGCTTACAAATCCAGGCCTGGCCTGTTCACCAGACAAGGCCCAAATCGAGGTGCCGGGATCGGGCAAGCGGATCGGCAAACGTGTCGAGCCGTGAGGTGAGTATGGACTGTCAGAGGCTCCGTCGTTTCCTCTCTTGCCTTCTCGCCTCAAAGCCCAACTTCTCAACTCCATCCTCTCAGTTTCTTTCTCTGCAGAATCACCTTTCCTTTCCTTTTTCACGCTCGCCTCTCAAAGCCGGCTGCCGTTTCTCTCATGGCAGAATCACCTCCTCATAAGAGTTGATCGCCAACTCGATGTGCAGGCCGCCTCTCCCACTGCCCAAAAAGCAGACTTGACGTGCAGGCAGCCTCTCTTACAGCTAAAAATGCAGACTCGGCGCGCTCAGGTTCAGCGTCTCTCCCGGCAGATCCAACACTGTCCCTCCTTCGTTCGCTCACTTCGAAAACACGATCACGCCTCGAGAGCGACCGTTTCCCCAAACTGAACCCTTTTTTACTAGGTCTTCGGTCGCTCGCTGCGAGCCACTGGCTCCTCCTCCTTTACGAAGCTGACAAACTCCTGCCCTGAGCTCCACCTCCCTCTCCAGGCCACTCCCCCTCAGCCGACTGGGCGGGGCCTATCGTCCGGAGAGGGGAGGGAAGAAGAGGGAGCTCCCGATCCACCACCACCGCACAAGCAATAAACAGCCTCTTAAACCTCCCGACACGTGTCACATCCATTTTACCAAACAACCTCGCGAAACATGCATTTAATGGGGGATCTGAGCTAATCCTATATTTAGTAGCCTAATAAGGGCCATTTCCGTAACAGTATATATGTATATATATATATATATATATATATATATATATATATATATATATATATATATATATATATATATATATACACATATATATATATATATATATATATATATATATATATAAATATATATCTTTATATTTATTAGTACATACAAATGTATACATTTATTTACATATATATATATATATATATATATATATATATATATATATATATATACATACATATATATCTTTTGAGACAAATCCAACCTCCACAACCCTATGTTGCACCACTCTTGTGCGGTGGGCAGTACAAGTAGGTCAGAGCTTTGGTTCTTAGTGAAACCAAGATTGCAACACATTTGACATTTTTAAAAGTGCGTGATATTTGATTTGAATTGAAAGATTAACTTAAACTTTTCCCATCACTGGGGATGGATATTTTTTCTCGCTTTTCCTGTCACTTGGAATGGTTACTCTTCCTCGTCTAATATATGAAGCTCTTTCTAACCATCACTCACTCACCGACTCACGGACTGATATTGAAAATCGGTACCTTCTGGGTCACGTAAACAGCTGAAGTTTTGTGTGCCGATGGACATCGAAGCTGGTACATCGGAAAAATTCACAGAATCATTCGACAACATCCATAAATGAAAATATAAATAAATTTTTTTAAAAAGGAAAAAAATGAAAAATAAATGCAGGTGAGACACAAGACAATGAGGCACGAGGCCCGGTAATTTTGTGTGCCAACGTACATCAAAGTCGATACACCAGGAAAAGTCACAGAACCATTGGAAAGCATCCGTAAATAAAAATATAAACAAATTAAGAAAATAAATAAATGAAAAATCAAAGCAGGTGAGCGAACCAAGACAATGGGGAAGCACGGTTTGTATGCTTACACAATGTGTAAGCACATCCTGCTCATCTAATATATAAAGCTCTTTCTAACCATTGACATTAAAGATCGGGACCTTCCGGGTGATGTAGAAAGCTGAAATTTTGCGTGCAGTTGGACATAAAAGCCGACACACCATAAAAGTAAAGAAAAAAAAAATCACAGAACTGTCGAAAAGCATCCATAAATGAAAATATATATAAATGAAAATAAATAAGTGCATGAACAATTTTTTTTTTTTTTAAATATGCAGCCGAGTTCGTTTGTGTAAGCATACCCCCTTCTTATTATAACGAAACATTATTAAGCTAAGAAAGAAATAAAACATCTTGTATAAAAGGGTGTAAAAGAATGTGGTTTTTGATGACAGTCAATTATCTGTTCTTGTCAATGATTTTTGAAGGGCTGTTCAAACATTAATCAATGCTATTTCTGTGAAAATCTAACACCAACTCACCCTCACCTCTCTCTGTAGCGCTCCGTGATGCTATACCAGATGATAAGATATTACAAGGCCATAATATGAATATTATGAAAGCAAGAGGGCCATAATATGGAATAAAATGTTGATGCAAGTAGCAAATTGCACTATTAGTTGTTTTTGATATTTAATCGTCTTCACTTACACATAAACACAAATAAATTCGTCCCTCCCCCCCCATCCCACCCCACTTTCCAATGCATGATCAGCACATGACTCCGACTCAGGCTTGAACTCAGAATGCCAATACTCGGACTCAGGACTGCTGGACTCAGACTCAGATCACAGCACTTGGACAGCTTGGACTCTGACTCAGACTCGGAACAGGTGGACTTGACTACAACACTGGTATGTATCTATGAGCATCTGGCCGACGCGGTTGGTGCTAGCATGAGTGGCATGGGTATGAGCAGCCCCAGTCAATTCCAAGTGAGCAGGAAATGGTTTGACCACTTTATGAGGTGCTACGGTCTCGGAAACATCAAAATGACAGGCGAGCATGCCTTCGTGGACCAGGAGGTGGCCAAATCATTCCATGCTCAACTCATGCAGCTCATCCAGGAGAAGGGGTACCTGCCAGAGCAGGTGTTCAATGCTGACGAGACCAGCCCGTTTTGGAAAGAGATGCCAATGCAAACTTTTATCTCGAAGCATGAGGAGACAGCATCGGGATTCAAAACCACAAAGGACCAGGTATCTCTTCTCTGTGCAAATGCAAAATGTGACTGATGAAGCTGAAGCCCATGATGCTGTGCCGCTCCCTGAACTTGCATGCTCTCAAAGGCAAGAATAAGCACATGCTGCCCATGTTTTGGAGAGCCAACAGGAATGCATGGGTGATGGCAGCAATTTTCATGGACTGGTTACATAACTGTTTTGTCCCTCAGGTAGAGAGGGTGTTCCTGGTGGAACAAAACCTTGCGTTCAAAATTCTCTTGCTCGTCACAATAGCCACAGGCAGTGAATAATTTCAGAGGCTTTCTCAACAACATGGGGGAGAGGCATGAAATTGTTGGGCTGGCACAGCAGGTGGGAGGGGAAGGCTTTGAGGACATGGAACCTGAGGAATTGGGTACTCTTATCACCTCGCATGCCGAAGAGCTCACCAAGGAGGAGTTGTAAGCCATTACCAATGTTTCTGGGGAGGAGGAGGAGGGGAAGTGGGCAGTGATGAGTAGGAAGAGGCGTTGAGGTCCAACCTCACGGTCAAGTTCCTGGGTGAGATGATGCACAACATGTGGTCAATGACTAAGAGGATGCAAGGCACCAATCTGGTCATGGAGCATTACCTCAAGTTCAAGAGGGGGTTGGATTACTTGCTGCTCCCATACAAGAAGCTGCATCAAAACCTGCGGCAATCTGCCAGGCAGCTCTTGATCACGGATTTTTTTTTAATCTGTACTGGTCCATCCAACCCAGAAGTATCAGCACCCTCACATGCCTCTCCTGCCTCTCCTGCTTCCCCTTCGTTGAGCGACACATCAGCACTCTCGTCTGCTTATTCTTCAGATGACTCCACCAAGTTCACTGGATTTTAAATAAGAATAATAATTATCATCATTTGTAAAGTTGCATGCGTTTGCGCAAATAACAATTTGAAATGGTACCTGCTGTTTTTTTTATATTTGTATTTTATGGAACGGTTGGTTCATCACTTTTATTAAACTGGAATCGCATTCCTTTATCAGATATTGGAAACCATTCGTGCTGTTGTCTTTTTTTTTAATACTTGTAAGCGTTTTTTAATAAAACTGCAATCATGTGCATTTGTGGTCAAAAAGATTTTAAACTTTTAAAAGGTGGCCCCATGAAATCAGGAACCGCCGGGAATCTGCCCCCCTTTTTCCCCCATTCAAACAATGCGTGACATTCACAGTGTCGACATTCATGGCTTCACCGTTTGCGGTATTTTTTGCGGGTCACAAACCACCGGGAACCTATCCCCTTTTTTTCTATTGAAACAATGCCCCGCTATTTGCCGATTTGCCATTCACGGCATTTTCAAGGAACGTATCCCCCGTGAATAGTGGGGACCGATAGTAAACACCTTACTGTGCAGAGATAATTTACTTGACTTTTGAAATGCCCAGTCTGGCTTTTTATTCTCAGCCACACCATAAACTATTTAAATGACGGTTCATCGGCAGGACTTTGTGACACAAAAAACAGCATAAATCAAATGGATGTAAAGCTGGAGACCCCTGTGCTGGCATTAGTTGGTGGATGTTAAATATCCCACGATTTGTTTTGTGAAAAGTAGGTGGTTGGGTCGTTTCTCCCCTCTGGTCTTGGTGCTAACTTGGCACTGAGCTGTCGAAGTCCAATTGCTGATGGTGTAAGGATACATCCAAGGGTAAAGATCATACCATGCTGTTCACCCATTATGTATCCATGCACAAGTCAAAATTTATTTTGCATATTATACACACATATACAGATATATGTATACAAACATATAAATGATACAAGCACATACCTACAATATTATTCGTGAAAGTTGAAAATAAAATAAATACAAATTTGGTAAAAATCTGCTCGCATAACTTTTTGAGATTAAACTACCATGTGAAGTGAATTTCCCATGTCCAAATTAATTGGGTCAATCTCTAATCAGTGCATGTTCTCATATTTATTATCAGTATACTGTTGGCATCTCATTTCTATACATGACAGACCTTATTGATCTCAATTGTTCACTCAAGTGGATTTTTCATTGTCCTCATATTCAGCAATAAGTAGAAACAAGGGTATTTTATAATGCTTCCAACAAAATACTTTTTTCAATCGGATCAATTTTCACGTTATTGCATTCAATCATAAGTTCGCGAGATGATTTTCACAAGTTTGTGCTGGCACACTGTCAGTGACGATAAGATAATTGTCTCCATGGGACAGCAGCATAAACTGCTCTTGAAACACGAGATGAATCAAAACATGATTACTGAATTAATTCAAGGTACGAATCTGAGACATATTCTGGATTAGTTAGATTAGAGGAACGCCAATGACAAAAGGAACTCAACAAAATGAAACAAGAAATATGTTTCCTTTGGTCAGCAATTCCAATGTCACATGCAAAAAACAATTAAGTGTGCTAAAAAATAAAATAGTTTGGCTAAACATTTAAAAACATGGCAGCAAGAGAAAAATATATTGAGTATATGCCAGGTGTGTGAGACTGCAGCTGGCATTGCTGCAGGCTTATGGACAAAGTACTCATGCATAAATACATCAGAGATGCACCGATGAGAGGAGGACAGAGACACAGTGGGATATGTTTGGTCTTTAATACCGTATATTTTGGTGTATTAACCGCAACCCTGTTTTTCACCCTTAAAAAAAATACATTATCTTATTTTCTAATCTGGATCTAAATACCTTTGTACATTAACATTAAGTAGCACAAAATTAAAAGTTTGAAATCCAAACAAAGCAGAAAATTATCAGAACAATCAAGTCTGTTTTGTAATTCTGTCAAACCTTTTAGGGGTAAAATCAAAGTCCAATTACTTGATCGTAGAGTGCCGTAATGGCTGGTGTGTAATCGCGAGAGCCGAAACCTGTCGGCTCACAATGGGCTGGCCACAAAGCTGACCATAATTCTTCTTTTGATGAGACAATGTGGGTATTCCCATCAATTATTTCTCACTCATGCATGGTGTTGTCTTAATGGTTAGGGTTGTGCGCTTGGGATCCTAGGGTCCTGAGTTCAAAGTCCACTCAGCTGTTGAATTAACACCAGGTGGGGTTCAGTCAGGCTGTCATCCTTCTGAGGTTGGCAAAATGAGTACCAGCTTGCTGGGATGATTGAGCCATTTGAGTATCCTGCGTCGGAGTGGTGACCAGTTCAGGATTGTGCCCAATAGCCCAGCACTGATGCTCTGTATCGGGTATGGTCCCAAGGGATGATTGGATGGATTCCTCACTTCTGTTTGTCAATCAATCAGAATTGCCAGGAACGTGATGACAGTAGGCAAAGAAGTCAACTAACCGAGCAACCGATACATGTGGACATACATGGTGTACTCCATGCACACTTAGCCAAGACCAGCCCAATGGGAACATTCCTGTATCCAGGGCCCAAGAGTAGCGATGGTGGCCCTGCATGTCGGGATTATCATGCATGACTCAACGGGCAAAAAAAAAACCGTGCAACCGAGATCAATTGTACTTACATACTTTTACATAATTATGAAAGTTCTAAAAGTTCACCGATATGTAGAACATAGATCCACTTGTATATGTGTGACAATAGGAATATAATTTAAAAATTGTTTTCAATCCTGACTTTTTTTTCTTTACCTACTGTATGTATTGACTGCACCCCCGACCTATGTATTACTGCACCTCTGACATTTAACTTCTTTTTTTCCACCGATAAAAAGTGCGGGTAAATACACAAGAAAATACGGTATGTGACAGAATTATCACAAGCAACAAAGTTCAAAATCACAATGTGCAGTACTATACCCTCAATAGCTGTGGAGCACCAGTGACGGAATCTTGTGATTGGCTGATTAACATCCCATTAGAATTGACTAATCATCAAGAGGGCTGATAAGACAGCCCTGAGATTGATCAACTGACTTGGTCCATCCATATTTATTCATTCCTCTGTTAACCTATTCATCCACATCCCCAAATTATCTGGGTCATCCTTAAATCTACTTAAAGTTTTGCTCTCATGCAGAGAATATAGCATAGTGTTGGAAGAATTCCCACAATTTAATGTTAAAATGTAAGTTGGTTGTTACAGTTCCAACTCCTTTCAACCTTTGCTGCACACCCTGAGCACAAACTGCAATTTTAGGCTAATTTGGTTCAGTGGTGTAAGATGCATACAAGCCAAACAAACACCTTGAATGTTCAAATAAATTTCCAATACTTATGCTTTTCCTCCAGAGAACTGACGAATTTCATTCCATTTGGCTTGTAACACTCCCTCCCAACAGGAACGACACTGCACGTTACACATTTGCATCAATAATTTGCATCATCATTGAAGCCAAAACAAATGGGAATATAAATGTAACAGCCTAAAATCTTCCCGGGTACACCCCAAGTACACCAACAATTTTCAACTCATTCCGTCCGGTGGTTTAGGAGTGCATACAATACAGCCAGCCAGGCAGGCATAGGTGGCAAATGGCAATAATGAAGATGATGAAGAATAGGAAGACGAATAATAAGAAGAATAGACTAGTTGCAAAGCTGGAGACCCCTCTTCTTGCATGAGTCATTGGCTGAATAACATCAAGAGCCAGATAATACCTCTTCACTGGAATGGTGATCGTGAACTCTTGTGCCACACCAGCCATTTGTTCTGACCTGACCAATATGGGGTCTCTGCCATGCATCCACCCTATGTGGGCATCCATTACACAGTTTATGAGGATTTTTGCAGGTGGGAAATAAGATATGCATGGCATTGCGCTGCTCTCAGTCAGACGGGGTATTACAAATCAAACTACAATATGCAAGCTCTGGGGGAATTAACTTGTCCATATGGACATATTGTACACTGGCAAATGTAATTGTAGGAAACTCAGAACCACAATGAAGAATATCATACATTCTAAGAGTCTCACTGAGATTCTTGCTCGATCTAATTTTATGCACAACACTGTTAACTTACTTTTTGATTGGTATCTGCAAAGATGTTTTTGCAATGATGAACAAATACTTTGATCGCTTTGAAATAGCACACCACGGGTAACACTTGACAATACAGTAATAGATACTGCAAAGCTGATATGCAGACAAATAAAATTTAATTGCGCAATTGATCAATATATTTACTGATATAATGAATGATGTGTATTCAGGTACCTGGTGGTATATGCGTTATACAGCAATGCAAGCAGAAATTTTAGAGAAATTAATGGAGAGAATATTATTTATTCATATTCAGCCTGTGGCTGCTGGCTGCATCATTTTCTCGGGGTGCGGCTGTGCCACTGATGCAGTGCCGCATTACCAGTGAACTGGTACTCATTTTGTCGACCTCGGAAGACAGGCTGAGTCAACCCACCTGGTATTGATTCAGTGCTCGACAAGGGCTTGAACTCAAGATCCTAAGATGTTGAGCCAGCCACCTTAACCGCTAAGCGAACACCAGACGAGAGAGATCATCAAGGCTGTAGAGTGCATCAAATGAATCAAGCAAGTGGCATTTTTCTCCCTTTACATTTACTAACTTTGGTTTACCATTATCCCTGAAAACATTGTCATTGTTCTATCTGAAAGGGGCTGCCAGAGTCAGTGCTGCCAAAGCATGGTCTCATGGAAAAGATTACACCGAGTGGTTTGCCTTTGCCTCCCCAGTTGGAGTCGAGGCAGTGATTTGAAATTTTGCCAGCGTGATGCCGACAACTCGCCTACTCTTCATGAAAGACACCATGGGATCTTTAACATTCACTGATTATTGGTTGCAGACAGAACACCCGGATTAACATCCATTTATGGGACGGCGCATTTTGTGATGCAACACCCTGCCCGATGAGGAGCAATCCGACGGTTTATAGTAGGGCTGAGAATCAAACGCGGATTAAGACAAGTAAGTGAGCCATGTCTGCACCATCTTGTCTGTGGGTGCTTTTTCCTGAAGTCTATTCTTTTCTTCCTTTTTGCGATTGAGCTTTCATTTTGCATCTCTTGCTTGAACACGTCATTACAGTGGTGTTTTGGAAAGTCGATTTGTCATATTATGAATACTAGAAGCACCCACTCCCCCCCGGGAGCCGTCAAGGGGGTCACGTTATTATATTTATGCCTATTTTACTCCAAGGGGTCCCAGGATTACACACCCAAAAAATGGTTGCGATCTGTTAAGCTGTTTTTGCGGTACCTGGGAACAGACGGACAGATGGTGAATTATATTAAGATATTGTGGAGAAGCATGGCAAACAGAATCCAAGATCTGAGCTGTGAGATCAAACAGAGTTGTAAAGGAAACAACCTGTGAGGTTTAGTTAAAACAGTATTTTTTAAAGTATGAGCCTATACCAGATTTATAATATAATTTTTGTTTTTGACCAACCTACTCTTGAAAAACATCCATTTCACCACTGCTTAGTTGTTGGTTGGTGTGGGTTAAATTCCCACAGCTGCTCGCTCTCAGCAGTCTGTGCTTGGGGAAGTTTTTCGAGTGGACCAAAAGAGCCATCGGTGTGAGCAAATGTATGCCTTTGCCCTATGGTGGACTGAAATGGGCTAGTTTACGGTAAATAATTATCAAGCAAGGGAATATGGAGTCATAACAAACAAGGCTTTCCCAACACATCGGAAAATCGAAACATGACTTCAGTCAGGTAGTTGAGCTCGAGTTAAAGGAAAGACCTGATGAAGTCCGTTTTCTTTCAGAGGCATCTGTATGTGTGGGTACATATATATTGTTACGGCTGTGGAAATTCGCAGAGCACCATATAGGTCCTAAGATCAGTTAGGCCGATAAGTCTGTGTTCAGATAAATTTCCCCACCGTTGTCTAATTGAATTATTCGTGTTATCAGGGCTGTGATCCTTGAGGTAGTGTTTTTCTGTTACTATCGTTATTTTGGACCAATCGCCTTTCAACCACCCCAACCACACCCGCATCTCAACAAACCACACCATCCTCACCACTTCACCCCCAACATCACCTAACCACCTTCTCAACCACAACGCCAACCATCAGCCACACCACCACTACAAACAACCACACCACATTAACCACAACCTTCACAACCACACCACCATGTTTCTACCTCAGCGATGACTACCAGAAGCCTGGCATTCAACGAGGGAAAGTGGACGACGGCCCCACCGCCCAGCGAATAACATTTGCACACCAAGAGAAAACACCAACCCTGTGAGTGGAGCTATAAAGCGACACGACTAGCGATGAAGAAACGACGCCCTGGAAAAGGGAGAAAATGCCCCCGATTCGGCGAGGAAAACGCCCTCCTTCTGGAAGGTTCCCGCGGGAGCTGGAAGAGGGGAGGGGCGAGATGCCAGGGGAGATAAAAGCACGCGCTGAAGGTAGCGAGTTGGTTGGTGGTTGGGTGGTCGAGTGGAGAGTCAGTCGTTGGAGTCAGTCGGTGGAGGTCTGGGCTCGTGTGAGAGTGTGGAGTTGTGGGCAGCCGCACTGGAGCCTGGAGAGGGTCCAAGAGGGATGCCCAAGCAAGTCAAAACGAGGGTGGAGGTAACCTGCGGCAGCCTCTTGGAGTTCCTTCGGTCAACCAAGCTCCTTGGACATAAAGACCCTAAGGGGTTCAGTCTGACCCCCTTGTCTTTAAGGGGGTCTTTTCCTTGCTTTTATTTGTGTGAAAGTTGTGGCGCCGTGTCACGTTAAGTAGAGAAACTGTTAAGTGACTGCACATAATTAATTATAGACGGTTGTAGCGCTTCGCCTTGCTCGTGTCTTTGTCTAGTCCCGCATTCATCACAAATCAACTGCATGCACGTTTGACCAATTCATTGCATGACTGCATCACTGTATATGTGTACAAATAAATGTGCTTGATTGATAAATGACTGCTTTCATGCTTACGTGTTGTTTGTAAATAAATGTGCTTCTTTAAATGTGAACCTGTTCGTCGCGTCATTTTCCCTCCATTGAGCTGCCATCTTGCTCTCGGAATTTAGTCGGCTTTTAAATAGCCGATAATAGGATCGGGTGCAACGAGGCCTCACGATAATACCCCGCTCGGTTATCCCAACACGGAGCGAGCTGCTTCGGTGGCTCGTGTCCAAGCAGGCCTTCGTTGAGGTGCAATCTCTCGGTAATCTACCCGCACGAATAATTAGGTAAATCGATTATTTAGCGATCGGACCCTGTAGCGTGGGTAGAGTGCGTTCCAGGTTGTGGTGTGCTTGGAGCACACCCGTGACTGGTTTTTGGCGTTGTTCCGGAAAGTCGCGACTGAATCGTCAGTGCGGTGGGCGTAAGGCCACGATTCGGCTAAGAGCGGTCATTCTCACGCAGGCAGGCGGGAGATTCGTATATGTATATATATATATATGTATATATATATATGTATATATATATATATATGTATATATATGTATATATATGTATATATATGTATATATATGTATATATATGTATATATATGTATATATATGTATATATATGTATATATATGTATATATATGTATATATATGTATATATATGTATATATATGTATATATATGTATATATATGTATATATATGTATATATATATATATATATATATACATATATATATATATATATATATATATATATATATATATATATATATATATATATATATATATATATATATATATATAAAACCAGGCGTAGTGGCGTGCGCCTGTAATCCGGCTACTCGGAGGCTTGGGTTGGAGGATCGCTTGAGGACAGGGGCCCTGCACTGGGCCGCGCTATGAGAGGGTGTAGGGTAGCCCAGAATCATGGTGAAACCAATCCTTATCCCTGTGTCGTAAGAGGCGACCAGGGTTGCGTCAGGAAGGGCATCCGGCGTAAAACCTGTGCCAAGTCAGTATGCGGATCATAACGGATGATCCGCTGTGGCGACCCCTAACGGGAGCAGCCGAAAGACGAACAACATATATACATATATATGTATATATATATATATATATATATATATATATATATATATATATATATATATATATATATATATATATATATATATATTACACACACACAAAGTGCCAAAAAAAAAATGGAAACATCAATGTGAAGTCACTTAATATGGTGTTGGTCCACCACATGTGGCCAGTACACGCTGTGGCATTGAGTCCACCAGCATGTGGAATTCTGCAGGAGGGATGCGACACCATTGTTCCACGAGAAAGTCAATCAACTCATACTTATTTGATGGAGGTGGAAAACACAGTCTCAGGTGTCGTTCCAGAGTATCCCATAAATGCTCGATTGCGTTCAGACTTTGACTGAGAAGGCCATGACATCAGTGTCGTGCTCATCAAAAACATTGGGTGACCACACGTGCTCTGTGAATGAGCATGGGTATGGGGTGGGGGGGGGGGTAGCCATATTTATAGGAAACAGGCCTGTGCAGCATTTTTATACATGACCCTTAGCATGCTGAGATGTTATTTGTTTAATTAACTCATGGGCCACACCAGTGTGGAGGCCATTACTTTGTGTCCCTCATTTATATGTCCACCATATAGAATATAATTATATATATATATATATATATATATATATATATATATATATATATATATATATATATATATATATGTTCTCTGTTATTAAATTATGCTCCTTGGGGGTTAACCACGTGGAGCAAAGGAATCCGGGCAGCAGCTGCCTCTCACAGCATGCTGCATTTGGATGCCGTGCTCTGCAGCCTCCACTGTCACGATCAGGAATGACACGAAATAAAAAAGGTCCATGTACGTATTTCAGAGCGATTGTGCCAACAGCTGCACACGATGGACGCCGTGCATTTCAAAGTACAGTACAAACCCAAAGGGAAGGCTTTGAGCCGAGTTTCAACCACAATAGGTGACCAAAGAGAGACAACGTGCGGACACCACGCTGGGCTCCTTTTACCTGCGTCCCGCCGTGCCAAATCACGTCCACGCTTGCGTCGCACCTTTTCCTTTTAATCAGCTGGAGAAGTGTTGGTTGCGAGGCATGTGCGAGTGAGGAAGAAGAAGAAGAAGAAGAAGAAGAATAAGAAGAGGAGGAAGAGGTGCTCAGGCCGATCGGTGGAGCGTCCCGAGCTGGCCACGGGTGAGCGGCTCGCAAGCAACGCGCAGCACGACTGCGATATCGCACAACGTGCGAGTAATGAGCGAGTTCCAACGTTCACACTGCACTTCATCAGTATGCGGCTTGGCCAGGAGAGGCCGTTCCCTCGTCCCGCCCTCCCGCTGTCCCCCAACCCCCTGCCTTTGGCACTAAGGGAAACACAGCACACCAATAGACTCGACCATGAATTACCACTTACATTGTTACTACGAGTTGAAATGCCCCATCCACGACGAGTCCCCGAAAATACCGCAAAAATATTCTCTTTCAGCTCATATAACCATGTTCTGTGATGGTTGCATTGTTTAAATCGTTTCGAATTAAATTATTTTGTGTGCACACATATGTCTGTCTTTACAATTTAATTCCAGCTTAAGTCCCCCCCCCCCGCCACCCCTAAAAAAGTTATGTACACATTTTAATTTATGAAAAATGCAATTCTGGAGTTTTGACGACGTACATACATATGGGCTGTTTCACAGTCATGGTCATTTCTGGTATTTTGTACCCTTGCATGCTAAATAGCTAAATGAGAGGCTGTAGTATCTCTGTCATTAGGGCCAGTAGTTGGTACAAGTGATGGCACAACTTGGACCACTTTTTATTTGACAAAAAAGTCAATTTTTGGCAGAATGGTATAAAAATTGCCATTTTTTTTTGACAAATAGCTGTCTCATTTTCTCCAGGTACACTGCATTCATAGTGTATAAACAAATACAAGCAGAAATTGGGACTTTTATTTGTTGTTGCATCAATTTAATACCTCTTCTGTACTTTGTCCACAACATATTATTCATTTCAGACTCTGAATATTTATTTCACTCTCAAGAAATATGTCCCACCGTTCGTCCGTCAAAATATGTCCTCTCCGGAAATGCATATTGTAGAAGAATTTTTTTATATAAATAAAGGGTCTTTTTAAAAGCTTACTGTGTGTTTTACCAAGTGTGTATATACCTGCACTGATATTATGCTACAAAGTTTTAGTGTAACCAATAACCTTCTATTTGCATGGCCTGCACCGATTGCCTTACATGTGTCCGTCAAAAATGTGTCCTCTCCGGAAACACCTAAACTGCCACAAGTTAATAAGGAAACTACTTGCTGGCTATAAATTTGTATACTTCATTTGTATACTGAATCATAATTCCAGTAATGGAATAATACTTGTGGAACATTTGGAAACCACTGAAGTTTGATAGTGTTGTTATAGTTGAATTGTATTAATGACTTGTAGTTAAAAAAAAATACTCTAACATCTTTGGGGTATTATTTTTAATCAGAAATATTCATTCAGATGCTCCAAAAATTTGGATTCAAGAATTGTAATTAACAATATTGGATTTGGAGAAATAAAAATATAAAAATATTGAGTTTGAATTTTTAGTGGTTGTGAGACAAACTTGGTACCCTCATTGTGAAACAGCCCATATATACACACCATAGATCCATTACACTGGGCTGCATTTGAAATATTTTTTCAGAGTTCTAGGTTTTCTAGACTTGTGTACTTCTCCATTAAGTGTACTTGTGCGTCATTTTATATATAGTTTGTACATTTTCTGTCAATGCAAGTCTGATTTTGAATTAAAAAAAAAATGCTAATTAAAAAAAACCAAAAATTGATTTTTTTTTTCCTTAAAATTGAGATAGCATAAAAACTTGACCTGATTGAGCGAAATGAGATACATTTCTAAATTCAGCATGCAAAAAGCATACAAGAACCGTTGAGAAAACCTAGACCTCTGAAATGACAGACCAGTGTTATCGTCCGATTATGACGATGTTTCCCAACCAGCCTCGAACATTTAATATTTTTTGGACACCTGTCCCTCCAGAAACAATGTGAACCTGTTTGGACAAAACTGGAAAGGTCGTCTCGAGATTACAACATTACAAACAATATCGACGTACACTGAATGATGCGTGGCATTAACACCCAGGGGACCGAGACCCCTTTTTGATGAAAAACTCAAACGTCATACTACAAAAGATTGTTACATGCGAATGAATGCCTTAAATATACACTTCAGAACAAAATGTAGGTGACAACTATCACAAAAAGCCCCTGCAAAGATATTTGCTCTAAAAATGTTTATGTAACAAAACAAAACACAATCTAACTGTTTCACCGATAACAAATGAGTTGAATTCTTTTCTTGAACAAAACATTTGTTTAATTTCTTCTTCCCAGCAATTCCCTTTGTAATATGTCAAAACAAGTTGAATGATCACTGCCAAATGGTTTAGTACAACGATAAATGATCCAAAAATGATCCAACTCGATGGCATGGAAGATGCATTTTGTGGCCACCATGTATCAGTTGCTTTACACGTTCGTTATGCTGTTATGATCTAACTTAAACTCCATAACCTTGTTTTTATCAAGTTTGACGTCACAAGTTCAGTCAAAACGTGAATCTATAATTTCTGCAACGTCCATATCAATCATCTGTCATTGCTGTCCAGGATAACATCTAACAATGCTACACTGTGCTTTGTACACACTAGTAGAGAATCCACCCTACAGGTGATCTTGCTCCAAGCATGCAACATGTTCTTCTCATGCATACCTTTATTTTGGTGGCATATACGCAACTGACAGCTCTGAGCATGCAAAAAAAAATTAAAAACAAGTAACGACACGATATTGCCTTTTTCCATCTCCTCTGGTGCCACACTGGTACTGGTTTTGTCAAAGATGCGGGAGCAAGAATGCCATTCTCAGAGCCCATCCATATTCCACAATTTGTGAGATGCTGGGTTTATAGACACAAGAAGGCCCCACTGAATTTGCAATATCATAGTTTGCCAGCTATGTATAAACTGCTGCTCTGACCAACAGTTCTGCTAAACCTTTCAGAAAAGTGTCAGCATAGTGCAAAGCCAAGTCAGTGTTGTCGATGTCATAAGCATGGATCACAAGCCATATCGCACCTTCCTCTGGATGCTGTACACCGCATGCAAGGTAACTCTGGTGTCAACCTCCTGTTGAATTGACTCCAAATCAGCAACAGGAGTTATGCAACCTTGATTGATCAGCACACTTTGGTTACTTCTTCCAAGTAAACACCCAAGGAGAGAAAAGTGTAACCGACAGATGAGGATGGCACACCCACAAACCCATATCTCAGAAAGAAAGTTTAGCTATCTGCCTTTGTTTGATGGGAAGCACCTTTTCTCTCATTTTATTTGTGTGTCTACTTCTTGCTTTCCAGATGCACCATTTGAAGGTTTTCTGGCTTAATCAGCATAAATTGTCATTGTAAAATTGAGGAGGCTGGGACAATCGTTTTAGCAGGTACAAAGGATATCGCAGAGTTGACGTACCAAGTCAGCTCTCCTTCTTGCACCACGTATAAACTTTAAGCATTTAAGCTTCTCAATGCAGAATAAAGTTTTTCATTGACATGATAATCCTCTTCTAACTGCCTCGGATTCTTAAGAGTATCCCCAAGAGATAATCAGAGAGGCACAGATAAAACCAGACCCACTACTCTGGCTAATAATCAAGACTTGGGTTCCAAAATTAAGCTGAAGATTTGTTTTCAAAGCACTTGAGTGATAAGTGTCAGCGATTCCAGCTCCTAGTTCCCAGAAAATACTTCTTTACCGGTTTCTCAGCGACCAGCAGGAAACCACACGACTCCTGGAAGAGGTGTTAATTACTGTTTAACAGGACGAGTGAACGAGACTTTATGGACATCTTGATGCTGTTCACCAATGATTGAGACAGAGACAGAGACAGAGACAGAGACAGAGACAGAGACAGAGACAGAGACAGAGACAGAGACAGAGACAGAGACAGAGACAGAGACAGAGACAGAGACAGAGACAGAGACAGAGACAGAGAGAGACAGAGAGAGACAGAGAGAGACAGAGAGAGACAGAGAGAGACAAGAGAGAGACAGAGAGAGACAGAGAGAGACAGAGAGAGACAGAGAGAGACAGAGAGAGACAGAGAGAGACAGAGAGAGACAGAGAGAGACAGAGAGAGACAGAGAGAGACAGAGAGAGACAGAGAGAGACAGAGAGAGACAGAGAGAGACAGAGAGAGACAGAGAGAGACAGAGAGAGACAGAGAGAGACAGAGAGAGACAGAGAGACAGAGAGAGAGAGACAGAGAGAGACAGAGAGACAGAGAGACAGAGAGACAGAGAGACAGAGAGAGACAGAGAGAGACAGAGAGACAGAGAGACAGAGAGACAGAGAGACAGAGAGACAGAGAGAGAGAGAGACAGAGAGACAGAGAGACAGAGAGACAGAGAGACAGAGAGACAGAGAGACAGAGAGACAGAGAGACAGAGAGACAGAGAGACAGAGAGACAGAGAGACAGAGAGACAGAGAGACAGAGAGACAGAGAGACAGAGAGACAGAGAGACAGAGAGACAGAGAGACAGAGAGACAGAGAGACAGAGAGACAGAGAGACAGAGAGACAGAGAGACAGAGAGACAGAGAGACAGAGACACAGAGACACAGAGACACAGAGACACAGAGACACAGAGACACAGAGACACAGAGACACAGAGACACAGAGACACAGAGACACAGAGACACAGAGACACAGAGACACAGAGACACAGAGACACAGAGACACAGAGACACAGAGACACAGAGACACAGAGACACAGAGACACAGAGACACAGAGACACAGAGACACAGAGACACAGAGACACAGAGACACAGAGACACAGAGACACAGAGACACAGAGACACAGAGACACAGAGAGACAGAGACCCAGAGACACAGAGACACAGAGACACAGAGACACAGAGACACAGAGACACAGAGACACAGAGACACAGAGACACAGAGAGTGAGAGAGAGGGCGAGAGTGAGAGTGAGAGTGAGAGCGAGAGTGAGAGGGAGAGTGAGAGTGAGAGTGAGAGTGAGAGAGAGAGAGAGAGAGAGAGAGAGAGAGAGAGAGAGAGAGAGAGAGAGAGAGAGAAACACCAACAGCAGAGTAGAAGGCCAAGAGAGAGAGTCAGACTTGGACAAACAATGGGTGTGGGGAAGAATGGGGGGCAGAGGGGCAGGAAAGGATGCATAAGGGAGAAAATATGGATGCAGAAGGAAACTCTCAGGAGGGAAAACTGGAAGGAGGAGGGCTTGAGGTGGGGTGGAATGTTTGGGGAGCAGGGGTGTTAAAGAGGGTATAAAAGATCATTGTGAACAATTTGAGTGGAGGTGAGCAGTCATCTTGGATTTAAGTAGTTTAAGAAGGGGGTGGATGATGGACCATGTGGACCATGCATGAACCTGGAGTGTAGGTGGAGGGGGGGGCAAAGCAGGGAAAGAGCAGAGCGTGCAAGACCAGAAAGGAGGTAGTCGAAGACAGGCACCACCAACCTGAGATGGCAGAGTGATAGATCCAAAGACTCAGCTGCAGCACAGGAAACTCCAATGATCTTGATGGCCTTAGTTTCCATGGTATCAAGCTGAGCAAGGTGTGGGGCAGGGGAGTCAGCCCAAAGGGGAGAGCAGTACTCCATCAAGCTGTGGATAATGGCCTTGTCAGTGGATAAGAGTTCAAGTGTATCAAGGAGAACTTTGTCTGAGGCAAGATGCCCAGTCGGCAGCTGGCTTTGCAGGCCAACTTCAAAATGTGGTTTCCCCAAGAAAAATGAGGCCGAGGTGTTTGAGTGAAGAACTTCCCAAGGAGTGCAGTCGCAGACCCCATCAAAAACGAAGTCTATACCAACCCGAGGTAAAATATTTGTCCTTATGGATTAAGTCAAAGCCGATGGTCTCAGGATATTGAATGTGCATGATTACTTCGGAGAAAACCTGTGTGAACTGATAAATTCACATTCGTGGAAGGAGATCTGTGGAAGGGAGAGGGATGGGATGGGGAACATGGGGAATAGAAGAGGGACATTACAGGGACTTTCAGGAAGGAAAGCAGGGAATTTGAAGGAGGTGGGCTTGGGTGGATTATCGGGGGTAGAAAAGATCGAGGATTTGGATGGGAGATAAGAGGTGGTGAGGAACAGCTGTTTTGAAGGCCTGGAGGGAATAATCAGAATGAAAGGAGTGAGGGAGTTTATTCCAAGGGCAGGAAAAAGAGGAATAAAAGAGTGAAGGTGAGCAGTGATTCATGATTTTGGTAGTTTTACCAGAAGGGGGTTGTTGGCAGACTTTGAGCACCCCATGGAAATGTGGTGGGGACAAATCGCAGAGAGAGCAGGGGCGGGGGGGGGGGGTGGGCGAGGCTGGAGAGGAGATGGTAGAAGACAGAAAGACCACTGACCAAACTGCGGTAATTGAGTGAGAGGCCCAGACTCAGCTTCATTGCAGGAGATGCCAATGATCCAAAATGCCTTGTTTTCTACAGCGTGAACCGAGAAAGGTGGGAGGCAGGAGCACCAGCCCAGAGAGGAGAGCAGTACTCCATCAGGATGCGGACAAAAGCTTTGTAAGTGGTCAGGAGCTCAGGTGGGCCGAGGAAGGACTTTGCACAACAGAGGATTCCCAGTCGGGGACTGGCTTTGGAGGCGAGGTTTGAAATGTGGCGTTCCCAGGAAAGGTCATGGCAGATAGTGAGACCCAGAAGCTTGAGAGAAAGGACTTCTTTCAGAGAGTTGTTGAGAAAGTGGATGGGGGGGGGTTCTAAACGGTCCTTTCAAAGACACAGTGAGAGTGTGAGATTTGTCCAGATTGAAAGACATGTTCCATGTATTGGACCAGTTTGTGATTTTATCCAGATCTGCAGTGAGCGAAGAAGCTGCTGCTTGCCGGTCTGAGGATGACAGATGGTACGGCAGAGGGTGGAGTCATCAGGAAAGAGATAGAGGATTTTCCAGAGTCAGAGAGATCATTGATGAAAACCAGAAAGAGAACAGGGCCCAGAACACAACCTTGAGGAACTCCGGGTCTACAGGAAGGGGGATGAAAGAACTCCATTTAGGGCCACATGTTGACTGCGACGGGAGAGGACGTCTGCGAGCCACGAGTGGAGATGGCCTTCGATGCCATAGGAAGAGAGTTTGGTGAGCAGGGCAGGGTGCCAGACTGTGCCAAAAGCACGTGATATGTCCAGAGATACGGCTCAGATTTTCTGTCTGGCATTGAGGATCTACATCCATTGTTGGGAGAGAAGAAGCAGCATATGCAGGGTAGAGTGACCTGGTCTGAAACCAAATTGATGATCGGAAATCAAACCATTGGAGAAGAGGAAGGATTTAATGTCTGAAGCGATGATCGATTCCATAACCTTGCTGATGATTGGGAAAAGGCCGATTGGTCTGTAGTTGCAGGGATCTATTTTTGCACCTTTTTTGTGCAGGGCAGTGATGTTTGCCGATTTCCAAGCAGATGGCAGATGACCTTGAGCAAATGAGAGGGTGAATAGAACAGAGAGAGTTTGAGCAAGAGCAGAAGAGCAGGCTTTGAGAACACGTGGGCTGATACCGTCTGGACCAGTTGCAGAATCTGAGTCGAGGTTTGACAGCAAGCTCTCCACCTTGTCAGGAGAAAAGGACACAGAGTCCAGGAACAGTTGGGTGTGACTGGGTAGAGAAAGTGATGGGTTTTGGACACAAGATTTAGCAGCAAACACTGAGTTCAGGCATTCAGCTTTTTCACGTGCGGTATCAGCAGTGCGGCCATTTCAGGTAAGGGAGGGAATGGAGGGGGAACATACACGAGAAACAGATTTGATTAGACGCCACCAGGATTTTGAGAAGGGGGAGAGGTTTGAGAGTTCAGACGTGAGATTAGAAAGATGTTGTTTTCTGGCTCTCCTGAGGGTAGATACACACTTGTTCTGAGCTTTATGGAAGGAACTGAGATTGCCCTCAGTTGGGTTTGCTTTACATGAGGCAAAGGCAAGTTGTTTCAGGACAACTGCCTCGCCACAAGCTTCAGTGAACCAAGGGCGGGAGGAAGGTAGGAAAACTGAAGACAAGAGGGGATAAATCTGTGTATGAGGGAGAGCAAGTTTCTTTGAAAGAATTCCCAGGATGAGTTGATGTTGGAGAAAGTAGAGATAGGAGACCAGTCCATAAGTTTGAGGGTTGCTTGGAGACCCTGCCAGTCGGCTTGAGTGAAATGCCAGACTCGACGGCGGTGAGGTGGTTCTCTAATAACAGCCAGAGAGATGTCCACTTTGACAAGGACGTGGTCAGAAGAACCGATTAGAGCAAAGGAAGAGCAGCAGATATTGTCAGGGAAATTTGTCAAAATCAGATCCAGAAGAGATGGAGTACCATTGGTTGAGATCCGGGTAGGGAAGTTGACCGATTGAGTCAGTCCCAATGAGTCGCAGAAAGCTTTTGCTGAGGTGCCATGACAGGTGAGAGAGGTACCCACACCTAGCCAACTGGCATGATGACAATTGAAGTCACCACATGTGAGGAAGAGAGAGTTTGGATGAGAAGATAGAAGTTGGTCCATGTTTTCGGATTGTGAGGTGTAGATGGAGTCATCACTGTTAAGTGAACAGTACAGTACACATATAAACGTGAGGTGAGAGTGGAGGGGAAGCCGCAGCCAGAGGTATTCCAGGGGGTGTGGGGAGTGAGGGCAGTGCATGGAGAGTGAGGAATAGAGTCTTTGATGAAGAGAGCTACTCCTCCACCAGGACGAGGCTCAGGTCTTTCATACTGGAGGAGGGAGTAACCGGGGAGAGATACTTGGGAGTCAGACACGTCTTGGGAGAGGAAAGTTTCTGTTAGGCAGATAATGTCTGGTTTGTCAGTGGCAACCTGTATGCAAAGATCTGAAAGGTTTGAGCGAAGCCCCGGTTATTTGAGGTCTACACTTTCAATGAAGAGGTAGGGGAGGAGGCTTTGGGTGCAGGGAGTGGGGGGAGGGTAGGACAAGGGACGAGGTTGGGAGGTAAGGAGTGTTGTTGAAAGAGTGTGGGGGATTGCAGAACAGCTGGGGGAGGGGGCCAAATGAGGAGGAGAAAAAGGCTCTGTGGTGCGGGGGGAGAGGGGGGACAAGAGAGGAGGAAGAAGGCAGTTGAGGATTTGAGAAGGTGGAGTGAAGAGATGGAGGTGAGAGAGCAGTGGAAGGAGGCAGCTTTGTGGATGAGAGGGGGGGGCAACTTTGAGAAGGATGAGTGAGGGGGATGAATGGTGGGAGAAAGGTGAGGGGGGAGTTTTTGAGAGAGGTGAGAGGGAGGCTTGGAGGGAGAAGAGTGGGATGGTTGCTTTGAGAGTGAGGGGTGAGGGGTGGGTTGGCACTGAAGTTGGAAAAAAAGAATGGTTGATGGAAAGTGAACATTCATAGCAAACTTTTTTTTTTTAAGTTTTAGGTCAGAGATGCGATTTAACACAATTCTTGATGGATGCAATAAAGGCAAATTCAGAGAATGGAGAGAAGAAACGCTGCAACAGTTGGATTTTTTCGGCGAGGTATGAAGGAGAGGTTGAATTGAGAACAGTCTGTTTAAATAGCAGGAGAGTAGTGCATGATGATACAGTAAAGAGTACCACACGTGTGAAAGAGGAAGATGAAGCATTATAAGAGATCGTTTTTGTTATTATTATTCATGTTTGAGTTTTCAACAGATAAGGTAATGGAAGTGTTGTAGAAAAAAAAAAAATCGAGGATGAAGAAGAGGAAGAGGAAGAAGTGGAGATGAAGAAGAAGAAGAAGTAGAAAAAGAAGAAGAATCGAGACTCATGAGTGTGCGAGGAGAAAGGTAGCGTTTTTTTTTTTTAGGATAATAAATATAGTGATTCATTGGGAGGGATTGGGGACGTTAGGAAAGTGGGGAAGATATAAATTGAAGGTGTTGGGGAGAAAAAAAAACAAATATTCACGATCGTACACTGAGGGGAACCGGTAGGCCTTAAGCCTCAATGGTAGGCCTCAAGCACTCGGTAAGCCAAGGTCGACAAAAATCTCACAAAATAGCACGATTTTTGAAACAAAACCGAAGTTGAAACACACAGTAACATGTAGGTGAGAAAATAAACAGTTAAAACGGGACAGATAACGACCGGAAACTTAACTTTGAGATCGTGAGCAGAGAGCCCCCAAGTTGAGGAATTTCTTACACTGACTTGACCATCTTTCATCAATCAGTACAGAAGTGCTAAGTTAGCTGGAAATAAATAAATTAATTAATTAATAATGGCACTTGCTCTGGAATTGCTTGTGAATGAAACTGAATTGTTTTGCAGATATGAATGTTAAAATGATTGCAAATGTTAAAATGGTAACTGTGCAAAACCGAATCGCTTTGGATTTGGTACTTGAAAGAAGCAGCTAACTTTCATAATTATTGTACAGATAATGGAATATTTTCTTGACTGGAAGGGATTTTCTTTTTGAAGGATGGTGAAAATAATTATTGATTGCGAATTGGAACCCTGATAAAGACTGTTGCCCCTTCTACATGGAAATAGCAAATGAGATGAATGTTTTTGAGTGTACTTACAACTGAGATTTCTGTATATTTTAGCATGTCGTTTCGGTGCGAAAAAACAAGGAAAGGGATAGAATATTGATATTACGTATAATGCAAGTTAAATGCTTCTGTAACAACCTTTGTCAGTCTTATTGAAATACATGAGCCCATGACGTTTACTGATTGGTGTTTAAACGAAGCTTAACCTTGATTTTGTTTGTTTCGGAGTCTTGAGAGCAGTTCAACCATGCATTGTACGATTTCGCCTAATGAAGCTTTGGAAGAACTTCCATCAAAAAAATTGGACGATGGGGTGTTGTGGAATTTATTTCTTAACGTTTTATTTGTTCGATTACTTTTAATCAACCGTTTAACCGACTCGATGCAAATCCTGTTATTCAAATGACAGACACCGATCTATTCACTTGCCATAACGTGAAGGTACATTGCATCAGAGAGTTATATTTTTTACTTGGAAGCCAAGGAGTACAACCCACTGTGGTGGTATACATCCACATTACTGTCGACGCCAAGTAATACTTTCAAGGTGGACAACTACATCGATAAGCCATCAATTTTTTTTTTGGGGGGGGGGGGCTGCAAAAAGGCTGTTGGGTATAAATATCTTCCATAGTCGCCAAATAATACTTTCTTGGTGGACAAGTATATAAACAGGCTATCGATTTGTTTCTATTGGCTGTAAAATTTATGTCTCTGTCAAACTTTCATGTTTTTATTTTATTTTAACAATAACGCCCCAATAGCTCGATTTAACTTTTACTGACTCAGCCAACTTGCAGTTCAGGAATAACTTCCTTCAGATATCTGCTGCCAAATAGTTTAGAGGATATCCACAACATGACAACATAAAAGGGCAATTCAGTCTTTTGAAGACGAGAGACAAATGTTGTGATGGTGGTATTGCCTTATATTCATTGATCTTTTGCAAAGCCATGTTCCACGTGGAATCTTATGTTAGCATTTTATTTATGTAAAATAATTATTTCAATGCTGAACAACACCACATTTACTAACACATGAGTTTGTTCTTACAGACAACTGAAAGATGATGACCATGGGCCAGCCCATGACAGTGAGCATTCGGAGTGAGTAGTATCACTTTAACATTTTCAGTCAAAGAAAGGATGAGAATTGACGACACTCAACAATTATGTCGATGAGAACGACACTTGGTGGAGCGCATACCTCCTCCTGGCTGAACAAATTTACGTTTCGTATCCCACTGATGGACCAGATCTGGATCGAAATCTTTACCAAAATCTAATTGATTAATCCTGAACACACACATAACCTGTCCACCTTCGGTGGCAGAGGTAAAAAAAAAAAAGAAAGAAGATAAGCAAACACTCAATGTTCAAACAACAACAAAAGTTCCAAGAAACTTCTGTTAGCCATGAATGCTTGGCAAGATCAGACAAAGAGATGATTTCAAAATGAAACTGCTGCCTAAACGTAGGCTATCTAAAAGTCACTCAAAGAGTGAAAGAACAAAACTTAATTTGAAACGAGTTCCCTTATAACGATCTTTGATGGAGTTGGGAGGCTTTGAGGTTAATCAAAGCCTGCACAATTACCAATTTATGGTTGTTTGTCCATGCTCTATCCCTTTGCTGAACATAAAACACAGAAGCAGCATGTACCATTTTTTAAATTATTTGGAAAGACTCGACCTGGGTTTGAACCACCGACCTTCCAAACTCAGAGTGGACGCTCCACTCATTATATGGTACTGAATCTGATGAAAGCACAAGGAAAGTCAATAAATAATAATCTTACAAAACACTTGGGAATATCTCAATGATGGTGCATCCACGAGTCATCCAGACCTGGAATCATTTTTGCTCGATGTTCTGGCATGTTTAAACTCCTTCACCCATCATATGTCACTGTGTTATAATGAGAGGCTTCCTCCCCTCACACTGAAACAATGCATCCATTGATTTGCCTTGCAGTGAGAGAATCGTTCCTTGGACAAAAAAATTCAATGATTGTTCATTGATCAAGCTTTGAAAAGGTCCATTTATTTAATGACTGATAAAAAGAGAAGATTCAAATAGAACTGAACTTATCGTCTGTGCGAGTGACCTACATATGGTAATACAGACACTAATAAGTACGTGTGGCCTTCAAAAACGTGTAAACACGTGCAATATGCACACTATAGTTATGTGATTGCAAAACTTGTGAACCCCACCCAATACTTGGCAGATACAGGTTTAACAATCTTCTCAAACAAATATAAAATCCTTTACAATTGTATCATCCAATCTATTATCGACTAGACTACTAGAGGAAGTTAATTTTAAATGAGCGAGTTTCTTATTTAGAAAAAAAGCAAAAAAACATCAACGTATAAAACATGATAGCCACAGATCAAAAATAAAAGACTATCCTTCCTGTAAGGAGAGGCCAAATAAATAAATCCACCAGCGTACATTACCGGGGTGCGTTCAGCACCTGGCATTGCTACCGTGCAACACATGGAGATGGAATTTGGAGGAAGTGGTGCACTTCTGAGGTTAATGTGTACAAATGATACTTGGTTTATGTGTACAAATATACTTATGAGGTGAACGTGCACAAATGAGACTTAGTTATTGTATACAAATGATAATTACTCACCATGCAGCATGTGGAGACAGAATTTGGAGGAAGTGGTGTATAATAATTGATAAATTGATCAATCACATAATAAAAATATATAATCATGATAATATAATTTAATCAATTGGCTAATAGTACACCAAAACAACCACTGTTTCATCCGAATTTGTAACTTTTTGAAAATCAAGTCATTCTTTGAAAAATGAACAATTAATTGATTAATCAATAAATCAAAAATACCCTTTACAGCCAAATCACTTGGTCACTGTTGTGTCCAAATATTAGCTTCCAATCTCAAAAGGTGCCAAGGATATTGCCCAGATGAGAAAGAAAATAAATAAGGATTGAATAAATCGACAATAATTATTAAGTAATTAATCAATTAATTTTTTAATCCAAAAAAAATACTGCTTTTTGCCAAAGCACATCTTCACTTTTGTCCTCCAAATTTCAGCTATCTCGCTCAAAGGATGGCTGAAATATCACCCAGACAAACAGAGGTACAAAGTACACCGCCCAATGACAAATAAATAAAGATATCCTGCAGCACACAACATTGCGAGGGCACCTTAAGTGTCTGGCGATGCCACCATGCACCACATGGAGATGGAATTTGGAGGGACCAGTGTATAATAATCGATTGATTAATTGCATCATTAAGATAAATAAATATTAATCATAAATATATGTGGAAAAATTACAAGCCCATACCAGGAATCGAATACAGATCCTCTGGAAAACTGTACCAGTGCTCTGCCATCTGAGTTATCTGGGTGACCCACTGGCTGAGCAACGCAATTCTTCCACATATTGAGGTGCCGCTCCCTTTCCCCCACTGCTTCCACGGCACTCACTGCCAACCAGAGCAGCAGCTAGGGCCTGGTCTCGAGAGGGTTTTCACCTGTGGGGGGGGGGGGGACACATCCATGTCTGCTATTAAACACCACAAGGGGCATAGTAATAAAATTAGAAGTGAGCAGGATAGAACGTAATAAATCGTAAGATAATTGATTTCTCATTGAAGTGCCGAATCGCATTCCTCAACCACCGTTTCATCCAAATCTGTAAATGTTCAAAAATTGGCTCCTGAAAATTAATCGATTAATTGATTCATCGATAAATCAAAAATACCCTTAAAAGCCAAATCACTTGGTCACTGCCATGTCAACCGATCAGCTTCCCAGCTCAAAAGGTGCCTGAGATATTGCCCAGATGAGAAATAAAATAAATAAAGAAGTAATAAAATTGATAATAAAGTAATCAATCAATCTATTAATTGATAAATAATTTTAAAAAATACCGTTTTTGCCAAAGCACATCTTCACTTTTCGCCTCAGTTTTCAGCTTCCAAGCTCAAAGGATGGCTGGTATATCGCCCAAACAAACAAGAAAACGTACAATCAAATGAAAAATCACTCAGTGACACTTGGCAAAACAGCAGAGTGGAACGGCACTCAGTACAGTGAATACCTCTGCTCGTGAACAGTTCACGTTTTATATCCCATTGATTGGCTGGATCCGAACAAAAATCTAACACGCTTGGCCTCGTCACGTCACCAACTCAGATACCTTGTTTTGGCATCAATAGTCCACAATTTTTGAGACATATGTATATATATATATATTTTTTTTATTAGTAGGGTGAATATACTGGTTCTGGCTCACTTTTCCCCATGTAAATGAATGGGGGATTTTCAGCGATTCATATTTTTTCCCTAAAAATAAACCCCCTTTTTATCCCAAGGTATATTTATTTGTCTCCCCTTTTAACCTGGGGACACTTTTTTTTTTTTTCAAATAATCCATGCAATAAGATAAAGATTTGTTCAAGTTCAAGATAAGATAAAGATTTGTTAAGATAAAGAAAGTGGTAATGTGATTTGTTAAAGGTGATTCGAAAGAAATATCTGAAACGTCTAACCCTCGGGACACTCTTTATCAAATAACCGATGCATATTGTTTAGCTCACTCATTGAACCTATAAAGATTTGTTCATTCTCAAATTCCTTCAATTGTTTAATTTTCTTTGCACAATAATCCCCATCTAAAATATTGAAAAACAAAACATTTGAATCTTTATATTTTTTAAGATACCCCTTTTGTGCCATTATGAAATGATAAACTTCTCTTAATGATCTCATCTGGCCACCGCCCGAGTTGCAAATCATTTTTGTACATAAACCACGCCATAAAAAAGTTTTGTTTCAAATGTTTTCAGTTCGTGTCATGAAAATGAGGAAGTGTTTTTTTTTGACACGGTCGTGCTGTGTGAATGAGGAAGTGTTTTTGGACAGTCATGCTGTGAAAAAATAGGAACTATTCTCTGAGACAAGGCCTCGTGTTTCTATTTTATCTCAGAACACGAACAGGTTTTTAAACATGTTTAATCAAAAGCATTTTAGGGTATTTTAAGTATGTTTTAAAAATGATTCATACAATTTGAGAATATATCTCCCAGTTATTTTCCAAGCTGTCTCGCCCGAAGCGTCATTTCCTGTGGCCACACCCAATGATTAAGCAATCTCCTCATCGTTACCTTATAAGTGATTCACCAGACAAAGTTTCTGCCAGACGGGATTTTCATTTTTACAACTGAGACATGAGCGATCTTTCTTCCGCGAACAAAACAGCTCAACACAAAGTTGGTAAGCCTGTGTATAGGTTCCTCTTTGAACGATGAAGCAATTGATTATAAATTAAATCGTGATAATTCTGATTTTTTTTTTTTTCTTGGCAGGTCCTTGGAAGAAGAGCAGTTTACATATCATGACAAGGTGCATGAAATTAATGCTCTTATTGAAGAGGTCAATCATCTTAGAAGAGAATTGAAAAACATTTTTAATGACTGACACGACGTCTTATCACGGCCTCTGATCTTTTTGCCATCTTGTACCAATGGTAAAAAAAAAACTGAGACATGGACTCGCTCTCTTCCGATGAAGATAACAGCTCACTACAAAGTTGGTAAGTTTGTGTATGGTTTCCTCTTTGAACGATGAAGCAATTGATTATAAATTAAATCGTGATAATGCGAAAATATATATTTTTTCCTGGCAGGTCCTTGGAAGAAGTGGAGTTTACATATCACGATGAGGTGCATCAAATGAATGCTCTTATTGAAGAGGTCAATGATTTTAGAAGAGAATTGAAAAACATTTATAATGACTGGTACGAAGTCTTATCACGGCCTCTGATCTCGAATGAATTAAACCAATGGTGAGACACGTGTGTGTGTGAATACATGTATGTGTGTGTGTGTGTGTGTGTGAATACATGTATGTGTGTGTGTGTGTGTGTGTGTGTGTGTGTGTGTGTGTGTGTGTGTGTGTGTGTGTGTGTGTGTGTGTGTGTGTGTGTGTGTGTGTGTGTGTGTGTGTGTGTGTGTGTGTGTGTGTGTGTGTGTGTGTGTGCGTGCGTGTGTGCATGCGTGCGTGTGCGCGTGTCTCTTTCCCTGTCTGTTTCTTTGTATCTCTCTCTGTCTGTCTTTCTACCTACCTCTCTCTGTCTGTCTCTCCATCTATACCCTTGACTCATTATTATTTTTTTTTTTTCAGCTCGATCACACAACATCAGCTGTTGAAGCAATCTGGTACAATACATGATTTTCTGGAGGTAAATGTTTCTGAATTATTATTTAGTTATTCTTTTATTAATATCACTCTCTCTTTGGAATGTCGTCTTATGTTGGTTGCATCATTAGTTTGGACGTGGTTTTACCAGTACACTGGAATTCATTTTATTGGCCTTGGAAGGATGACAGGCTGAGTCGGCCTCCTGGTGTGCTAATTCCGTGGTCAACGAGGCTTGAACTTAGAACCAACACCAGGCTTACTCATATTACCATGTAATTATCTTTATAAAACTTTATAAAATTATTATCCACTTTTTGTTTCAAAACAGAATATGGTGTCTGAGTTTCGAAATCACAAGACATCTGAAGAAGATTGCTGGGAAAGATTATACATTCTCGCAAATGAATATTTAATATTTTCAATTTTGATTAATTATATTTGTTTTGTTTACAATTAGGCCTACTTGATTTTGGATTTCAAAAAAAGGATCAAGACATGAAGGAGAGGGAGGGAGGGGGTGGGGGGGGGTAGGTGCGCTCCCCCCCAATGACCCATCACCCCCTCATCCCACCCCTCCCCTCCCCATGTGTGTGTGTGGGGAAGGGTGGGGGTGGGATGCGGGAGGTGGTGGGTCAAAGGTGGGGGCGCACAGGGGGATGAGGGGGTGGGGCTTGTGTGGGTGGGGTATATGTGGGCGGGGCTTGTGTGGGCGGGGCTTGTGGGAGGGCGTTTGTGTGGGCGGGGCTTGTGGGAGGGCGTTTGTGTGGGCGGGGCTTGTGGGAGGGCGTTTGTGTGGGTGGGCTTCGGTGGGGTTTGTGTGGGTAGGGTTTATGTGGGTGGAGCTTGTGTGGGAGGGGTTTATGTGGGCAGGGTTTATGTGGGCAGGGTTTATGTGGGCGGGGCTTCGGTGGGACTTATGTGGGAGGGGTGAATGTGGATGAGGTTTGTGTGGATAAATGGATGGGTGGATGGGGGGATGAGTGGAGCTTGGGTGGATGGGTGGATAATTTTTTAATTAAATAAACATGTTGTGTGTGGGGAACTAATTAACTAATCACTAATTATGTGAATATGATGAATATGGGTGGAGCTTGTGTAGGGTTTGTGTGTGTGGAGCTTGTGTGGAGCTTGTGGGGGGTTTGTGTGTGGTGGGGTTTGTGTGGGGTTTGTGTGGGGTGGGGTTTGTGTGGAGCTTGTGTGTGGTGGGGTTTGTGTGGGGTGGGGTTTATGTGGGTGGGTTTTGTGTGGGTGGAGTCAAAAAATTTCAATTTATCTTTGTCTTTTGTAATTCCTGTGAATAAAATGAACCTAAAATCTCTTCCCCTTCCAAATCATATATCTTATAAGTCCAAGGAACCGTATCTATTACATCAACAATTTTAAAAAGCTCGTTCGTCCATCGTTTAATATAACCCTTTTCAAAATGAGATTTCCACCTATATATTCTTACGATATCACCAACTTTGAACTTAGGTTTTCTGACATTAATCTCTTTTTCATATTATAATTTTGTAAATGTTTCTGATGGTTTCATATTTGTTGACGTGTGAACCGTGTCATTATACTTATCCACAATATCCTGAATAAAAGATGACCATTGTTGTGAACCGAATTGTGTGAATTTTTTATATAATCTCTCTTTTAAGGTACGATTAAAACGTTCAACAACAACTGCCTTCCCTTCATTAAAGGTACTGTACAATGTAATACTGTTATTTTTTAGAAAATTCATAAATGTCTTGTTATAAAACTCTCTACCCTCATCAGTCCACAATTTTTTAGGTTTTCTCTTACTTTTATTAAATATCTGTTGAAAGGCTAACATAAGAGTATTACCTGTTTTGTTTTTTAATGATACAACCCATGCGTATCGACTCCTCAAATCAATAACGGTTAAAGCATACTTGTACCCCTTATCATTATTGAGTTCAATCAAATCAGCAGACCAGATATAATCTACTTCCTTGGAATAAACTTTCCTTCTCTGAAACTTTGTGAATATTGGTTTATGTAATTCATCAGCTAATTGCTCTTCAGTCTTAATGACATCATTAGAGCCTATAAGTTTTTTGAATTTCCAAGTCCAAGTTTCAATTTAGCACTGATCATCTTCTTCACAATGAACCGATCAACTTTCTCTCAAGGTTGGATTTTGTATCAGAGACAAATTATACAACATTTCTCTATCGGCTTCATGCTTTTCTTCCAACGTTGTGGTATTCCCATAATCAATATCGTGTCTCATGCACACTTCGTCAACTCTATTGATGGGTTTACTCCATGATTTAGGATTGTCTGCCTCATCTAATCTTTTATCCAAGTTTGTGCCTGGACCACAGAAAGAATACCCTGGAAGATGTAATTTCCCTGGTATTCCAGAAGTTGTAAATTTACTTCCTGATAAAAACTATTGTATATCTCCTCCTCGTTTGTGTTTGGAGATAAATTGATTTTTTTTTGAACCACACACCGAACATATACCTTTTTGTATAACCCTGTTATTTTTACTTTTAATATATGAAATATTTTTAGTATTAGTTTTCTTTTTACATTTGAGACAATAACTCATTTATTTATGAGAAAAATTCCTGCAGAGTGCAAAAACCTTTTTAGTTTCCAACATGCACATTTGAATCTTAATTTTTAAAACATAAAGAATCCTGAGAAATGCCTTCACTCTCTCCTCCATTTATTTAAGAAAAAAAAATGAAAAACTTGAATTAAAATGAATATCTTGTCGATGTCAATATTCTTGTCGAAAGTATTGCAAATAGACTTGTCAATTCTTTGTTTTCCTCCTCGGTGGGTTGAGTTATTTTCTGTAATACCACCAATCTTTTTTTAATCTCACTGGTTTCCATATTTTGATATTTAGTCTCACTCTTTCCACCCTCTCCTTCCCACTCTCCTCCCTCTCCTTCTCTCTCTTCTCCCTCTCCTCCTTCTCTCTCTTCTCTTTTTCCTCTTTCTCATTTTTTCTCCCTCTCCTCCTTCTCTCTTCTCCCTCTCCTCCTTCTCCTCCTTCTCCTCCTTCTCCTCCTTCTCTCTCTTCTCCTTTTCCTCCTCTTCCCTCTCTTCAACTCCTTCCTCATCCCTTATTATCCTTGAATCGCTTACACCCCATAGAATATCATACATATATTCATCAGGATTTATTGTTATTCCTGTATCCAAAATATTTTTTTTACAACAGGAAACCAATAAAATTTCTTTTGAATTTCTAAAAGAGCCTTACCTTTTCTTAACTTCATAATTTTTTCATTATTTAACATTCTAATTAAATCTAAAGTTGTCGGTTTATCAACATCAGCATAATGCCAATCTTTTATTGAAAATACCTCATTCTTATGTTGTAGAACATATTTATTAAAATACCAAATACCCTTTTCTTGAAGGTATGCTTGGACACAGAAATGATAATTTTCTTGAAGCCTTCTTGCTGTCATTTATGTATTAGAAATATATGTTAGAATAATATTATGGCACGAAACACCTCCCCATCTTCCCATAGTTAAATCATTTTGTATTTCCTTACTTATTATATATAATCCTGTTTTTTCTGTTTTCATGATATAAACAAGGGCAAAACCATTATTATATTTACCCTTATTAAATTCTTTTATTTGTTGTTTACTAATCGTGGCCCCACAAAACTCATTCTCGATACCAAGTGGATAATATTCTTCCTTACGAGACTGATTTAATTGTTCCAGGTCTTCGAGGTTAATTTTAAATGACCAATTATACCCTAAATCATTCATATCATACCCCCATTGTTCTATTCTCATACAAACGATACGCCCTTCTTTATAAAAAATTATTTTAATTCGAACTGTGAATTCTGTATGACCTGGAGATAATATCAACACTTCTGTATCTTTGGAATACACGGCCGTTTTATTTAAGGATATATATTGTGATAAATCGCTTAATCTCACCAAGTCATTCGCGTCAGTCGGGCTTGGACATTTTTTTTAATTTATAAGCATTTTTCATGTTAATATTTTTGGTTATATTATATTTATGTTGTTCAGCCTGTGCCTTTGTGTAATAATTTGATAAATCAATATCCAGTTCTTGGGATACACCAAAGATAGAACCATCTTTACCAACATAAGTCATTTATATTAGATTGAAAATAATATCATAAAATTTTTTATTTTTGTTGAGTTGAAATAACACATCTAGACATAATTGACCACAACACTTGGAATTTAATTATTGGACTTGAAATGTTTGATAAACACCATTCTGTAAGAATTTTATGACTTCAACAGGTGGTGGAAGACCAAAACTATCAAAATTATGTCTTGACTATTAAAAATACAAACCCAATGAGAACCATTCCCATTATTATCTTCTAAGTTCATAATAATATTCTTTGTATGTGTTGGCACATTTGTTAATTCATCTCTCATACAAATAACCACATTATGAATTTTTAATTTCTTACAATATTTGACAAGTTGTAAATTTGATGTTGTACTCTTTCCAAATTCTTTAAACCACTCATCAATGCTCATTTATTTATTAGAAAGATATAATCCATTACCTCTTTTCGTTAATTTTACACCTGCTTGTGCTATAGAAGAAAACATATCTCCAACTAACAATCTCGCTTTATCAGGCAGACTTTCAAGTTTTTCAGCAAAATCTACAATTACACCACTTCCACTAATTCGTTTCTCCAACTCTTTGTTATGTCCTTCCAATTATTTTTGAGCCTGGAGTTGAGCCTTCCTTTCGTTGGCAGTTTTCACCGCTGTTGAAATACCACCCGTCAATGCTCCAACCGCTCTTAAACCAGCAAATAAAGGAATTAGAAATGGGAGAAATCCTCCACTCGTCTCTCTTATTGAATATTTTTTCAACATTGGTTTTGTCATTTTAATTTTAAGTGAGCCAGTGTCATTCAAGATTTTAACCTGTTCTCTTGTGAGCAAAACATCAATTCTTACTGCTCCTTTTCTCTGAATTGTATTAACGTTAATTGTACAAGGCTTTTGATTTTGAACACAAGATGATAGTTTCTGAAGATTGATTTAATTAACATATACCCCAGTTGGTACTTTGCCACTCATTTATTTAACAAAAAATTATGTGAGACTAATCATCACACCATTATCTGGATTAATCTGTAATTCTGTTTCTTCCAAAAGCAAACAATATGTATCAACTTCTTCACTCTCTCCTCTTTCAATGTATAGGGAAGTATCCACTCGATTAGACTTTATAGTTTCCTTTTGAGCGCTCAGGTCAAACGCATAGATTGTATACAAACTTTTAAATGCTGTCATATCCAAAATAGGTTCTTTATTTCCATTACTTTCAGACACCTTTTGGTAAGACTTGTATGCTTCAGCAAAATCATTTTTTTCCCCAATTAATTTCCAATCTATCTCGTGGATAAAATGTTCCATCTGGAGAAACACGAAGTTGTTTCACCTTAGCATTATCACTCAATGCATTATTCTTATCAGTCGCAGTATCACCATCTGGCTTTTTAAAAATGATCCACAGATATCGTGGCTTTCCTTCCAGAACACCCAAATTCCACGTGTAAGTAGTTTGGTTGAGTTTAACGTGTTGACATCTTCTTTTGAGGTATGATGCACTGAGTGGTTTCTTTGAGTTAAGTCTTCTATTCAACATCACTTCTGTTTTAAGATTAGGAGTATATTCACTGATATACCAACTCATTTCCTCAATTACAAATTTATTCTGATCACCAAAAGCATTACCAACACCAAAAAGCAATCGATTTTCATTATCATTCCTTTGTAGTTGAAATCTAATTTTAAGACCATACAGAACTTTATCATGATCACAAAATCCAAATGTACCTTTAAGAGGAACTGCCACAGTAAAACTATTTTCTGCTTTTGTCTCATCATTATACGCTCCTTTCCTTTGAGTATATCCAGGGTCTGTGTTTGTTCCCGTTGACATATCACGAATAAAACATTCGACAGACCCCTTTCCCATTCTATCACTGAATGTATAGAGTGTAAATTTCATCATTTCAGATACAGCAGAGACATAATCAACCGCTTCAACTTCTTGTGTTCCAATATACAAACACACACTATCAAACATTTTCCAGAAGAAATCATTTACAAGTGTAGCATTTGTGATAGTCGCAGCCTTAGTGAATTTAAATTTACACAACAAGAAACTTTCGGATAGATTCAAATAGGTTTGTTGATTATTTATTTCAAAACTTTTTGTACCATTCGTATTCCAGTCTGTTCCAGTTATTGCATTTACCTTGAAGTAATCTTCTTTTTTAGTGGAGTTTGAGATAATAATAGTATCATCCAAATCATAGATACTATCAATTGCTTCCATACTTGTATTTGTTGAGGAAAAAAGATGTTAAAACTTTTGAAACCCTGATCCAAGTATTTGAATTATTTTCTGTCGTTCTTGGGGGGACAACTGAGTTTTGCCTTTCTTAATTTCTTTTATTACTTGTAATTTATGAGATTCCTTCTGGGCATCTTTTATGCTCTTTTCAACACCTGCTACATTTCCCACAGCAGAAGCAGTTGAACCAATTAGATCTTTATGTTTAAGAATCGTTGAACCAATACCCATTAGAGTATCAATTATCCCATCTCCTCTAAATTGATGTTCAACACCCCTTTGTCTCTTAGGTTTATAGTATCCTCTACCAAGATACATACCTTCACCCTTGTAGTATGGGGAAAGGAACATCCCATCCCCTGTAATTATTTTATATTTTCCCAACTCGTGTTTCCTCACAATAACCATCGTATTTATTTATTGGAAAACTTCACGTAGGTGAATTCTGATGGATATAACTTCTCCATTAAAAGAAATCATACTATTATCTTGGTCGGTTATCCTAAAATTTACTCTGTGTATGGTTTTTCCTGACACAGGGAGAAAAACCAAATTTTTGGGTTCCATATTGAATTTATAACCAATTGGGGTTGAGTATGCGCTGAATGAAAATATTGCATTTGTTTTTTTTTCCATCATTATAAGCACCATCAATCAAATCACAGTGAATTAACACCGAATTTATTCCTGAAGATATTTGAATGACATTATCACTGTAAAACGTCCCATTAGTTTCAATCTTTTTTTGAGGAGAAACCCAATAACTCTCTAAATGAATTATAAATTGTGAAATCAACCTTGTAGTTATTTTTAACTTTAATCGTTGATTTTGAAGTACGTTTTTGAATGTCTATAACAATATTTTTTGGTTCATCACCCTGTTCTTTCATAAGACGAGCAATTTCGGAAGATATTTGAGAAATCTCATATGCTCCGGGTGAGACTGTTATCGTTTTGTATGCACTTCCGGGATTATCACTAAACTTGTCATTTTTATCAGTTGTATTAAATAAGGTATTATAAGTTTCCATGGACAATAAAGATGCTTCATATTCTTTTGTTGGGTCAAGTTGTAGTGGGTATGGGAATGAAGATGTGTGGTCGCTTGTTGTGAAATTAAAACTCAGGATTGTGCTTCTCATCTTATTTAATATGAGATAAAATGTCTTTATATTGAGATTTATTAATTATTTTCATGTTCATCAACTGGTCTAAAATGGCTGATGCTTCATTAAACCAATTGTTATTTCCAGCCTTCTTACTACCTAACAACAATAACAGTCTATTAACTAATTGCGATGGGTCATTTGGAAGAAAACTAATACCTGAACCAAGGATACTTAAAGCCTGAATAATGTGTTTCTCCTTCTCATTTTTCCTACTTTTACTAGAAATACGAACCCTATAATTTAGAGTGTTCAGCAGATCAATATATACTCTATCATTATTTTTCATATCCAATGGTTTATCAAAATACTTTGATTCATCCCTCACAGTTGAACCTTGTCTTCCATCTTTTGTGAGAAGAAACATTAATCTCGGAGTTAGTTTAACAGGGGGTTGAGCAGAACCCAAGAACCTTAATTCATCATTAAATATCAATACCTTTTCTTGAACAAGATGAAATATTGCTGGATGTTCTGTTGGAATGAGTCCTGCTTTGGTTTTTGAATCCGCTGAATATTCATTGTTTTGAAGAGCATTCACAATATAATCAGGGGGTCGATTAATCTCTTCCAGTTGTTGAAATAAACCTTCATCATCATATTCTAATTCTCCTAAATGCTCTAATTCTTCCTCCGTCATTTGATCAAAATCTTTTAACATTTAAGTTTTTTAGGAGTATATTCTACTGTGGGAACTGTGGAAACATCTTTCATTTTTTTCTTGGGAAGTTTTTAAAAGTGGTTTAAAAAATTTCTCTTGTTTTCTTTCAAATGCTTCTTCATCCGTTAGTTTCTGTCTGCGTTTCTTCTTTATGTCTTCCTGCTGTTTTACATCTTTTGAAACCAACTCTTGATGTTCCTTAAATCTTCTTGCTCTTTCTTTTGCATCCATTTATTTATTGTAAAATATCATTTAATGAATTGTAAACATCAACAGGGAAATTTTCCTTTCCTTCATCATTCAAGTAGATGTGTTCAAATAAATCTTTTTCTTTAAATATTTCATCAAATTCTTTATTAACATAAATGCGAGTTGTAATTTCTTCTTCACTAATACTTGCATCTCTGCTTTTCATACGTTTGCGTTGAGTTTCTTCATCAACATCAAAACCGAATGATAAAATCTTCACTCCGCTCAGATGTTTAATAATTTGTCTTGTTCCTTCTGGATTCGTTTCTAATATCCCAAGACCACCAGATTTTAGTTTCCTTAACTCACTCTAACAATGTGAATATTTTGTTGTACCAAGAGAAACCTCCTCAAATATTTGACCTTCATTCCTCAATCGCATATGTTCCTCCACTGAAATATAGTGATAATATTCACCTTTTACTTCTCCAGGTCTTATTGCTCTAGTTGTTGTTGATACAATGCGTATCACGGGGTGTTTTTTAAGTAAATTTACAATATTCTCATTTGTATTACACAAGAACCTTGATTTATGAAGGTTTTTTTCCAGAAGCAGATTTACCCACAAGATTTATAATAATAGTTGTCATTTATAGATGTAATTGTTTATAAAACAAAAAATATATCCCTTAATATCTCATCTTGTTTCACAACAATATATTTATATTTTTCAGTCGTGTGCTTCATGTAATCCTCAAACTTCTATTTACTACATAATGTAGAACAATTATCTCTCCAAAAATTATTGATATCTATTGAATTTAACTTAAATAAAATAAAAGTATTAGCATTGTTTCTGATGGAACGCCGAGGAAGTTGAAAGTACGATTGATTAAGATAAATACAATTACAAGAAGAATGTCTCCCTCTTGTGTAGTAGCTGTCCATTACCGTTTGGTTTCTCTCATTAACACAATCAAAGATAATGAGGTTCTTTTTTGATTTATCCAAATCTTGGGGAGACGGTATATCATCCGTATTATCACTAAGAATACAAGTTATCGGATTTGATTTCTTTTTACATCTCTGTGTATCACAAAATAGTTGAATTATATCTTCAAGGTTATAATCATTTAGGTTTTTTTGATGTTTAAATAAACCGATTATATCTTCTTTTTGAAGACCAGCATTAAAACCTTGTGAGAGTAGTTGATACTCTGGTTGAAAACTCGACTTTGTGAAAATTATTAAATTATCATAATCTAAAAAGTTGGGAGTGAGGAGCATCTTTAAAAGTAAGCAGGTTTTTCCACATCCACTTGAACCAACTATGAGACATCTTTATGAATTTGGGAGATTTTTATGGTTGTTAAATTTTATCTTATTTTCCCAAATGGGTAAAAACTCATTCATTTATATAGTTGGAAAACAGGTTATTTAATTTATTATTGGCTTTTTTAGAAACTCTATATTTTATCCTAAGTTCAGGTTTAATTTCAAGATAATCCATCATTTTATTTATTCAATATCTTGTGTTGATATTTCCCTGAAAATTACATCCATGAATAATATATAACAACAATCCTTTGAACATTTCTCTTATACGTTCAGTTTCTTCCCTTGTAAGGAAAGGTGTGTTATCACCGTCGTACTTTACATTCATTTCTCTAATCAATCTTGTAAAGTAATTCATTTTTGGTGTAAATCTAAAAGAATTATTTTCCTTTTTATACTTTTTATTATCATTAATTAGAAGATAATCACAGAATATACATTGTTTTTCGGCTTTTGACTCTGTGTTTAAACCCCGTCTTTCACACGCAGGACAATTCTCAAATTTGTCATTTGGAGAATCAGGAAAGTCTAGCATATTTATAAAGTAAAACTTTACTTAAACTGAAATTCATCTATACTTTCAGTTGTATATTGACTCATATTTAATAATATTACCATCGATATCGATCTACTTTTTTTCATTACAAGATTCAACGACAACATTTTTTATATTAAAGGTAATTTTAAAATGATCGTTAACTACTATTGAATGAAATGTCATTTCACCTGATATATTAACATCCTTTATTTCATCAGGATTTACATCTTTAGGGTTGTTGAAAAAAATACAAATTTCTCCTTGCATATTACAGATGGTCTTATCTTTTCTTTCTAAAGCTTCATCCATAAGGTTTTTGTTTTTTGATACTTTTTCTTGTTTCATTGCTTTTTCTAGTTTTGAATATATTACCAGAAGGAGAGGAGAAACTTTTGTTAGAGATACTTTAATTGATGTTCTACCAGGTATACTAAAAGCCCTTCCACTGAAGGAAATTGAAGAACTCATTATTTACCATAATTGTTTTTATCCAATAGTTGTTATATTTATCTTTGTTCAATTTTACATCCTTGACAAATTTCTCAGTATCTTTAACAAATGAAGAGATTGATTGAAACTTGTCTTTTGTGTCTTGAAACATTGTATTTATTAAGTGAAAAAGTTGGAGGATAAAATGGTTTTAAACACAGATTCACCTGTAAAATAAACGAAATTTTCATCAAGAAAATTTTAGTTTAAGCAAAGCTTTATTATATAAATATGGTGAATACAACATACTGCGATGTTTCTGCATACTGCAAAGGATGTTTTGAAGAGAAGTTATAATAAGCATCTTCAATCACAAAAACACAAGAAAAATGAGTTTAAAGTAAAGGGAGACTATTATATTGAAAACACTGATGGGGCATTTAAAGGGCATATAAAAATAAGGATTTTTCAATTTGGAGAACCCGGTCCATCATCAATAGCTGAATCAATTGAAATAGTGAAACCTGATGTTGAAAAAGTTGTTAAAAAGACATTAAAAGAAATGAAAACTTTAAAGTTTTATATGGGAGTGAAAATGAATATGAAAAGACAAGATGAAGAACAAACTCCTTATATGAGAACAGATCTTCATTTTATAACATCATTTCAAGATTTTTTAAATAGTGGGGTTTATGAAGAACTATCAAAACAAGAGGAGGATGTTGATAATACAGTGGTAGGAAGTGGATTCAATATTTTAAAAAAATCATCTTTTTAGATATACACATTCTAAAATTAAACCCTCTTAAAGCTTCTTCTTATATTGAATTACCAAAAGAAATAAAACTAAAGAAGGCAGTTGTTAATATTAAGAATAATGATAATAAATGTTTTCTCTGGTCTGTTCTTGCTCACTTTCATCCACCAAAATGTAATTCAGAAAGAGTAAAACAATATATGAAATATGAGAATCCCTTGGACATCAAAGATTTTAAATTCCCAATGCCACTAACAGATATTCCGAAATTTGAGAAAAAGAATAAACTTTCCATTAATGTATATGGATTAAAGGATACAAACAAAGTTCAAATATTAAAAATTTCAAACAACTATTAAAATGAAAAAACACACATTGATCTTTTATATTTTGGTGTTGGAAATAATTCACATTACACATACATCAATAATTTATCAAGATTAATCTCTTCTCAGGTATTCAGAACAGCAAACAAAATATATCCTTGTAAGCGATGTCTTAATTCATTTCATACAAAAGAACGATTAGAACAACATTCAAAATATTGTAGTAATCATAAATCAGCTGTAATTACAATGCCTAAACCTGGTGAACAGATTTATTTTGAAGATTATAATAAATCTATCATGCACCCATTTGTGATATATGCTGATTTTGAGTGTATCCTTAAAAAGATAAATACTGCTTCTCCTAATCCAAAAGAATCATATACAAATAAATATCACAAACATATTCCTTGTGGTTTCTGTTATTATATCAAATCATCTGTTGGAGAAAAGTATAACAAACTTGAACATTATAATGGAAAAAAAGCTTCACAAGAGTTTGTAAAACGATTAGAAAAGGATTGTATAAGACTCACTAAATTAATGAAAGAAACAAATGAACCGATGAAATTAACCAAAGAAGAAAAATTAGAATTTACAAAGAACAATATCTGTCATATTTGTGAGGGGGAAATTAAGGAGTCTAAAGTTAGGGATCATTGTCAACTTATTGGTAAATATAGAGGTCCCGCTCATTCCTGTTGTAATCTTAATTATAAATTACCTTCTTTTATTCCAGTCTTTCTTCACAACAACGCCAACTATGATACACATCTATTTATAAATGAACTTTCAAAAACACCAGGGAATATTTCTGCCATAACAAACACAAGTCAAAAGTATATTTCATTTACAAAAATGATATTCACAAAACCTTTAACTCGTATTAGGTTTCTAGATTCTTACAAGTTTATAGGAACACCACTAGCCTACCTCGCATCAAATCTAAGCTCCACGGACTCTTTTCCAAATCTTAATTCATTCTTTCCAAAAGAGGAAATTCTCACTAAAGAGGAAATTCAGATTAAAGAGAGAATTCAAAGTAAAGAGGAAATTCTAATTAATGAGGAAATTAATGAAGAAATTCTAACTGAAGATGAAATTCTAATGACAAAGAAAATTCGAACAATGAATGAAATTCTAACTAAAGAGGAAATTCTGATTAAAGATGAAATTCTGATTAAAGAAGGAATTCTCACGAGAGAGGAAATTCAAACAAGGAATGAAATTCAAAGTAAAGAGAAAATTCTTACAAGTAAGGGAATTTATCCTTATGATTATATGGATTCATTTATGAGATTTAAAGAAACACAACTTCCTTCAAAAGAAAGTTTCTATAATAACCTTTATGAAGAAGAGATAAGTGATAAGGAATATAAACACGCACAAGAAATATGGAAAATATTTAAGATAAAGAACCTTGGCAAATATCATGATTTATATCTAAAAACAGATGTTTTATTGTTAGCTGATGTGTTTGAAGCTTTTAGATCACTCTGTCATAATAAAAATTATTATGGATTAGATCCTGCCCACTATTTCACAGCTCCTGGTTTAGCTTGGAGTGCAATGTTGAAAATGACAAAACAAGATGTAGATTTAATCAGTGATGTTGATATCCTTTTGATGATTGAGAAGTCCAAGAGAGGTGGAATATCACAAGTATGTTCAAAAAGATATGCTAAAGCAAATAATAAATATCTTCCAAATTATGATAGTGAAAAAGATAGTAATTATTTGATGTATTTTGATGCTAATAATTTGTATGGATGGGCAATGTCTCAATCTCTGCCTTATGGTAAATTAGAGTGGGTGGAAGAAAAGGATTATGAAAAGGCTTTGATGAATTTTGTTATTTCTTCTCAAGAGGAATTGAATAACGAAGAAGAAGGTTATTATTTTGAAGTTGATTTGAGGTACCCGAGTGATCTTCATAATAAGCATAAAGACCTTCCTTTTGCATGTGAGAAAGAAACCCCAAAGAAAGAATGGTTCAGTGATTATCATAAAAGTTTTAATATTAAAGGCAAATCAACAGAAAAGTTATTAACAACATTCTATGATAAAGAGGGATATGTTTTGCATCAGAGAAGCTTAAAACAGTTTTTGAGAGAAGGATTGAGAGTAGCTAAAATTCATAGAGTTTTAAAATTTAAACAAAGTCCTTGGGTGAAAAAGTATATTCAATTCAATACAGATATGAGAGCAAATGCAAAAGTAAAATTTGAAGGGGACTTTTATAAATTAATGAATAATGCTGTATTTGGAAAGACTATGGAAAAATGTTAGAAACAGGCAAAACATTAGATTCGCAACATCTTGGAAAGAAGCTTCGAGATTGATAAATAAACCAAGTTTTGAGAGAGAAGAGGTTTTTTCAGAGAACTTTGCTGAAATTCATATGAAAAAGGAAGGTATTGTCATGGATAAACCAATTTATATTGGAACAGCAGTTCTTTATTTATCAAAGGTATTGATGTATGATTATTTGTATAATGACTTAAAGAAAGGGGATGGTGAAAATGTTTCATTGTTGTATATGGACACTGATAGTTTTATCCTAGATATAAAAACTGATGATGTTTATAAAGATATGAAGAAAAATATTGGAGTATATGATACAAGTAATTTCAGCAAGAAGAGAGAGTTATTTTCCAAAAAGAATGAAAAGGTTATTGGTAAGTTTAAGGATGAGTTGGGTGGAAAAGTAATGAGTGAGTTTATTGGATTGAGAGCAAAGGCATATGCTTATAAGTATGGTGATCAGATTGATAAGAGGTTAAAGGGAATAAAGAAATATGTAATAAAGAAATCAATAACTTTTAGAAATTATTATAATTGTTTGATGAATAAGAAAGAAGAATATAGGAAAATGAATACAATAAGAAGTTATAAACATAACATATATAGTGAAGAAGTAAATAAAAAGGCATTAGGAGCCTTTGATGATAAGAGATTTATTTTAGATAATGGAATAGATTGTGTTCCATATGGATATTGTATGATAGAATGAATAGAATAGATTGTGTTTTTACGATGGGAAGATGGGTTAGGGTTTTTTAAGGGCTACCGCCGCATTTTTTTGCAATATATAAATGGTCAAACCAAGTATTAAATCAAACTAAAGAGTGGAGAAAATCTCAGTCTTGGTATATAAATGGAAAACATAATGAATGTGAAAAATATCAAATAAGGCTTATTGAAAAAATAACTAAAACAAAGGTAAATAAAACAAATAAGCAAATCAATTTAAAAAGTAGTAAGTTAGAGGATGTAAAGAAAAAAAATGAATATCCTTGAATGGACTGAAAACTTTGATGGTTATCAATTGAACAATGAAAAAACAATTTACTGTAATCTCAAAATGATATGTGGCTCAGGAGGTGGTCAAATAAGAGCATTAAGAGAAGTTTATCATTTCGTAATGGCACAAAAGGGGTATCTTAAAAAATATAAAGATTCAAATGTTTTGTTTTTCAATATTTTAGATGGGGATTATTGTGCAAAGATAATGAAACTATTGAAGGAATTTGAGAATGAACAAATCTTTATAGGTTCAATGAGTGAGCTAAACAATATGCATCGGTTATTTGATAAAGAGTGTCCCGAGGCTTAGACGTTTTAGATATTTCTTTCGAATCACCTTTAACAAATCACATTACCACTTTAGTACTTGAGCAAATCTTTATCTTATTGCATGGATTATTTGAAAAAAAAAAAAAAAGTGTCCCCAGGTAAAAAGGGGAGACAAATAAATATACCTTGGGATAAAAAGGGGGTTTATTTTTTGGGAAAAAAAATATGAATCGCTGAAAATCCCCCATTCATTTACATGGGGAAAAGTGAGCCAGAACCAGTATATTCACCCCACTTATATTTCTAATTTCTGGCTCCATCAATTTTTAAAATTAGGGTGAAGTTGACCTTTTGACCTTAAAATTAATTTGTGGTTTAATTAATTGACCTGATATGCAAATCCTGCTCAAATTTCAAGTCATTCATATGCAAATTAAGGATTTTAGAAAGTGATTCTAAGTTGTTGACCATTTGGAATGTGCTGACCTCAAAAATAATTGGTGAGCTGATGAAAATCCTGTTAAAATTTCTTGATATGCCAATAGTCTTCAAATTGCAAGTTTATTGGAACAAAATTGACAATTTTAGAAGCAATAAAAAAATTGGCTAATGCAGGGTGACTTCATGGCCTATGTTAGTCTTTTGACCTAAGTTAACATCAAAAGTAATAGGTCGTTGAATTCACTGTCCTGATTTGCAAATGCTCTTCAAATTTCAAGTCAATCAGATGAAAATTGATGTTTTTAGAAATCCGACCTCAAGTTGACCTTTGACTTATTGATCCCCAAAATAGTTGTTTTCCCAATTCAGTAATGCACTATGAAATTGCTGTTTAACATTCAAGTCAATCAGATGAAAAGTGATGGTTTTTCAGATTAAATTTGATGATTTTTGAAGTTAGACCTTGAATTGACCTTTGCCCATCCAACCTCAAAAATAGTTGGTTTCCCAATTCATTTTATTATTTTTTATTTTTTGTGCACCTTGTCGAAGCTCGTATGAGAGCGAACACACAACGCATATCAAGGGGGGCATGAGACAGGATGGGAGGGAGTGGGAAGGACAGAATAGTGGGGAACAGAGACATTTGGAGATCTGTGGAAGGGAGAGGGATGGGACGGGGAACATGGGGAATAGAAGATGGACATTACAGGGACTTTCAGGAAGGAAAGCAGGGAATTTGAAGGAAGTGGGCTTGGGTGGATTATCAGGGGTAGAAAAGATCGAGGATTTGGATGGGGGGTAAGAGGTGGTGGTGATCAGCTGTTTTGAAGGCCTGGAGGGAATAATGGGAATGAATAGAGTCAGGGAATTTATTCCAAAGGTGGAAAAAATAGAAATGAAAGAGTGACGGTGAGCAGTGATTCGTGATTTTGGTAGTTTTACCAGAAGGGAGTTGTTGGCGGACCTTGAGCGCCCTGCGGAAATGTGGTGGGGACAAATCGCAGAGAGAGAGAGAGAGCAGGGGGGGGGCGACGCTGGAGAGGAGATGGAAGAACACAGAAAGACCACCGACCAACCTGCGGTGATTGAGTGAGAGGCCCAAAAACTGAGCCTCATTGCAGGAGATACCAATGATCCAAAATGCCTTGGTTTCTACAGCGTGAAGCCGAGAAAGGTTGGAGGTAGGAGCACCAGCCCAGAGGGGAGAGCAGTACTCCATCAGGCTGCGGACAAAAGCTTTGTAAGTGGTCAGGAGCTCAGCTGGGCCGAGGAAGGACCATGCATGGCACAGGATTCCCAGGCGGCGACTGGCTTTGGAGGCAAGGTTTGAAATGTGGCTTTCCCAGGAAATGTCATGGCAGATAGTGAGACCCAGAAGCTTGAAAGAAAGGACTTCTTCCAGAGGATTGTTGAGAAAGTGGATGGGGGGGGGGGGGTTTCTTAACGGTCCTTTCAAAGAGACATAGTGAGTGTGAGATTTGTCCGGATTGAAAGACATGTTTGATGTGTTGGACCAATTTGTGATTTTATCCAGATCAGCAGTGAGTGAAGAAGCTGCTGCTTGCCGGTCTGAGGGAAGACCGATGGTACGGCAGAGGGTGGAGTTATCAGCAAAGAGATATAGAGGATGTTCCAGAGAGTCGGAGAGATCATTGATGAAAACCAGAAAAAAGAACAGGGCCCAGAACGCTACCTTGAGGAACTCCAGCATGGACAGGAAGGGAGAATGAAAGAACTCCATTTAGGGCCACATGGTGACTGCGACAGGAGAGGAAGTCTGTGAGCCATGCGTGGAGATGGCCTTGGATACCATAGGAAGAGAGTTTGGTGAGTAGGGCAGGGTGCCAGACTGTGTCAAAAGCACGTGATATGTCCAGGGATACGGCTCGGATTTCCTGTGTGGCATTGAGGGCTTCCATCCATTGTTGGGAGAGTAGAAGCAGCATATCCAGGGTAGAGTGACCTGGTCTGAAACCAAATTGATGATCAGAAATCAAGCCATTGGAGAAGAGGAAGGATTTGATGTCTGAAGCGATGATAGATTCCATAATCTTGCTGATGATTGGGAGAAGGCTGATTGATCTGTAGTTCCAGGGATCTATTTTTTCACCTTTTTATGCAGGGCAGTGATGTTAGCAGATTTCCAAGCAGATGGCAGATGGCCTTGAGCAAATGAGAGTGTGAATAGAACAGAGAGAGGGTGAGCAAGAACACAAGAGCAGGCTTTGAGGACACGTGGGCTGATGCCGTCTGGACTGGTTGCAGAATCTGAGTTGAGGTTTGACAGCAAGCTCTCCACCTTGTCAGGAGAAAAGGACACAGAGTCCAGGGACAGTTGGGTGCGACTGGGTAAGGTGGGTAGAGAAAGTGATGGGTTTAGGACACAAGATTTAGCTGCAAACACCGAGTTTAGGCATTCAGCTTTTTCATGTGTGGTATCAGCAGTGCGGCCATTTGAGGTAAGGGAGGGGATGGAGGGGGAACATACACCAGAAACATTTAATTAAACGCCACCAGGATTTTGAGGAGGGAGAGAGGTTTGAGAGTTCAGACTTGAGATGAGAAAGATGTTGTTTTCTGGCTCTTCTGAGGGTAGATACACACTTGTTCCAAGATTTATGGAAGGAACTGAGATTGCCCTCAGTTGGGTTTGCTTTCCATGAGGCAAATGCAAGTTGTTTCAGGACAACTGCCTCTCCACAAGTTTCAGTGAACCAAGTGCGGGAGGAAGGGTAGGACAACTGAAGACGAGAGGGGATAAATCTGTGCATGAGGGAGAGCAAGTTTCTTTGAAAGAATTCCCAGAATGAGTTGATGTTGGAGAAAGTAGAGATAGGAGACCAGTCTATAAGTTTGAGGGCTGCTTGGAGACCCTGCCAGTCGGCTTGAGTGAAATGCCAGACTCGACGGCGGTGAGGTGGTTCTCTGATAACAGCCAGAGAGATGTCCACTTTGACAAGGACGTAGTCAGAAGAACCGATTGGAGTGGAGAAAGAGCAGCAGATATTGTCAGGGAAATTTGTCGAAATCAGATCCAGAAGAGATGGAGTACCATTGGTTGAGATCCGGGTAGGGAAGTTGACCGATTGAGTCAGTCCCAATGAGTCGCAGAAAGCTTTTGCTGAGGTGCCATGACAGGTGAGAGAAGTACCCACACCTAACCAAATGGCATGATGACAATTGAAGTCACCACATATGAGGAAGAGAGAGTTTGGATGAGAAGATAGAAGTTGGTCCATGTTTTCAGATAGTGAGGTGTAGATGGAGTCATCACTGTTAGGTGGACAGTACAGTACACATATAAACATGAGGTGGGAGTGGAGGGGAAGTCAGAGCCAGAGGTATTCCTGGGGGTGTGGGGGAGTGAGGGCAGTGCATGGAGAGTGAGGAATAGAGTCTTTGATGAAGAGAGCAACTCCTCCACCAGGGCGAGGCTCAGGTCTGTCAAACCGGAGGAGGGAGTAACCAGGGAGAGATACTTGGGAATCAGACACGTCTTGGGAGAGGAAAGTTTCTGTTAGGCAGATTATGTCTGTTTTGTTTGTGGCAACCTGTATGGAAAGATCTGAAAGGTTTGAGCGAAGGCCCCGGATATTCGAGGTCCATTCTTTTAATGAAGAGTTAGGGGAGGAGGCTTTGGGTGCAGGGGGTGGGGGGAGGGGGAGGTTAGGACAAGGGACGAGGCAGGAGGTAAGGAGTGTTGTTGAAAGAGTGTGGGGGAATGCAGAATAGCTAGGGGAGGGGCCGAATGAGGAGGAGATAAGGCTCTGTGGTGCTGGGGGAGAGGGTGACAAGAGAGGGGGAAGAAGGCAGTTGAGGATTTGAGGAGGTGGAGTGAAGAGATGGAGGTGAGAGGGCAGTGGAAGGAGGCAGCTTTGTGGATGGGAGGGGGGGAAACTTTGGTAAGGATGAGTGAGGGGGATGAATGGTGGGAGAAAGGTGAGGGGGGAGTTTTTGAGAGAGGTGAGAGGGAGGATTGGAGGGAGAAGAGTGGGATGGTTGCTTTGAGAGTGAGGGGTGAGAGGAGTAAGTTGGCACTGAAGTTGGAAAAAAAAAAGAATGGTTGATGGAAAGTTGGAAAAAAAAGAATGGTTGATGGAAAGCGAACATTCATAGCAAACTGGGTTTTTAAACGTTTTAGGTCAGTTATGTGATTAAACACAATTATTGAGGGATGCAATAAAGGCGAATTCAGAGAATGGAGAGAAGAAACGCTGTAACAGTTGGATTTTTTTCGGTGAGGTATGAAGGAAAGGTCGAATTGAGAGCAGTCTGTTTAAATAGCAGAAGAGTGGTGTATTCTGTTACAGTAAAGAGTACCAGACGTGTGAAAGAGGAAGATGAAGCATTATAAGAGGTCGTTTTTGTTGTTATTATTATTAATGTTTGAGAGAGTTTTCAACAGATTAGGTCATGGAAGTGTTGTGGAAAAAAAAAAAAAATCGAGGAAGAAGAAGAGTAAGAAGAAGAGGAGTTGAAGAAGAAGAAGAAGAAGAATCGGAGAAAGGTAGCGATTTTTTAGATAAGAAATAGTGATTAGTTGGGATGTGGGACGTTAAGCAAGTGGGAAAGATAGAAATTGAAGATAATGGGGAGAAAAAAGAAATAAACACGATTGTACACCGAGGGGAACAAAGGGTAGGTCTCAAGCCTCAAGGGTAGGCCTCAAGCACCCAGTAAGACAAGTTCAACGAAATCTCACAAAATAGCATGATTTTTGAAACAAAACCGATCTTGGAACACACAGTAACATGTAGGTGAGAAAAAGTTAAAACGGGACAAATAACGACCGGAAACTTAACTTTGAGATAGTCAGCAGGGAGCCCTCAAGGAGACCTGCCAATGCTCCAAACCCAGAACCGGAACTCCAAACTCATTGATGCAATATGCAAATGTTGTTCAAATTTCAAGTCAATTGGATGAAAATTGATTTTTGAAATTCGACCTCAAGTTGACCTTTGACTTATTGATCCCCAAAATAGTTGCTTTCCCAATTCAGTAATGCACTATGAAATTGCTGTTGAATGTCCAAGTCAATCGCATGAAAATTGATGGGTTTTCAGATTAAATTTGATCATTTTTAATTAAAGTTAGACCTTGAATTGACCTTTGACCGTTTAACCTCAAAAATAGTTGGTTTCCCAATTCATTGATGCAATATGCAAATGTTCAAATTTCAAGTAAATCGGATGAAAATGAAGATTTGAGAAATTCGACCTCAAGATGACCTTTGACCTCAAAATCAATAGCCTTTTCAGTTGAGATGACCTCTACAACTTGGTGAAGTTTCGTGAAGATTGGTATTAATTTGTGGCCTGTCGGTGATTGACAAACAGAATAGCAAGACAACGACGTCATGCAGAGCACGATACTTGCAAAATCCCAAAAACAAATTTGACCTCAAAAATATTTGGTGGTTGAATTCAATGACCGAATATGCAACTCTTCAAATTTCAAGTCAATCCGATAAAAATTGAAATTTTTAGAAATTCAGCTGATGTAGACCTAAAAAATAATTGGTGATTAAATTTTGACCTCAAAAATAATTGGCTCGTTGAATTCAGTAACCTGAAATATAAATCCTCTTCAAATTTCAAGTGAATTGGATGAAATTGAGGATTTTAGAAATCTCACCTAAGTTATTGACCTTTGGCCTATGTTGACCTTTTGATCTCAAAAAACAATAGGCTTCCTCCTTATAACAAATTCTACCATGTGGTGAAGTTTTGTGAAGATCGGTTTAAAATTGTAACATAGTCGATTAACAGACAGACAGAGGAACAAAATCGAATGACCAATATACTTGAAAGATCATCGATTTTGCAAGGCAGAAACAAACGGATAGGAGGCGATCAACATACATGTCAAACAAAAAAAAAATTTTTGCCAAGTAATAAATGAAGTAAAAACTGTACTCCCTTCCTTCAGTGCCCGGCGAGGAAGTCATGCATCACCTGGATATGGAATTGGGAAGGAGCTGTGTGCCATAATGTGTTCTGCAAAGCTTGCTTTCCAATACTGCATTGAAAACTCCACATTTCAATGAAACTTGACCACAACCTTCATCTTCTTCGTTTCGAGCTTGATCTTGGTTTCATTCTCTTTCTTCTCGCCACGCTCAGGGGCCGAGGGTCTATGCCTTTTACCACCCCGGAGCTGTGGCGGCGCCCCCGGGCTATATGTCGGGGCAGGTGTCAAGCAGCCATTGGGTTGTATCGTCATCCAAAACACGCAGACCGTGTGCCCTGCTTGGGGCACGGTATATGGGACAGCCAAGGATGACATGGTCTGCGGTTTGTTCCTCCACGCCACACTCACCAGCCGCAGAAGGTGCCACCCCCCCCATCTGTTCATATTTGAGCGGGATCGTCCGACGCCAGTACGTAGATGGTTTAGTCGTACCCAAGCCAGTCTTTGCAAGGGCATTCCGGTGGTATGGGAACCGACGTCGGGAATGAAAGCGCGGAGTTTGGTGGAGTTCATCTGACATTCCGCACTCCAGTTGTGATCCGCCCAGTGGCCGCACTGATGTTAAGGTCATTGGCGTTTTGGCTGCTGTACGTAACGTGACAGCACCCGCACCCCATCCGGAACCCACCAGTCTTAGCAGCGCGGCGCGGGATGTTATCTTCTTGCGTAGTGACTCCAGGTGTCGGCGGTACGTGAACGACCTGTCCAATGTTACCCCAAGATATTTTGGCTCAGGGCAGGACAGGGGTTTTCCATCGATGTTGATGTTGTTTCACTCACGTTTTGCTTCCCAGTTGTTCAAATGGAAAGCTGCCGACACCGTTTTGGTTTCGCTGAACTTCAATCTCCATTTCTGGAGGTATGCCGATAAAGTAGACATGTCCTGGCTCAGAGTCCCCAGGTATGATCCCCAGGTAGTTTGCATAAGCGTATTTTGGTGAGACAGTGTTCGGCAGGTCATGGCTGCAGATATTGAAGAGGAGGGGGGCCAGGATTGATCCCTGTGGGACGCCGTTCTTAAGGCGTCGTAACCTGCTTTGCTCTCCGCTACCGGTGGTGAGGGTGAAGCTTCGGTTGTAGACAAGTTCCATGATCATACGGACCACGTGCCTGTCTTGGAGCAGGAGGAGCAGCTTGCAGGTGGGGCCGCGGTGCCATTCGGTATCAGAAGCGGATGCGAGATCAAGGAACACAGCACCGGCCTTCTTTTTAGCCTCAAAGCAGTCCGCGATGTCTTGGGTCACAAGAGTGACCTGATCTACAGTAGATTTCCCACGCCGAAAACCAGCTTGCTCCCGAGGGAGAAGCGGATGTATAATTGGTTCAACGTGGGCATAGATAAGACGCTCGAGTATTTTCAAGGGGACACAAAGGAGAGATATCGGATGATAACTCTTCGGGTCCCCTGGTGACTTATGAGACTTGGGGATCGCGACTACTAGGGCTCTTCTCCAGATTTTGGGGATTTTGAGGTGGCGTAAGCAGGAAGAGAGGAATTCGCATAACCAGGACTTCAATGCAGAGCCAGCTTGGAGTACAAGTTCCGTGCAGATGTGATCGGGGCCCGGAGACTTGTGTGGCTTCAGTATTTGGAGGGCGGTGGCGAGCTCATCCAGGGTGAAGTCAATCGGAGATACTTTCGCCGTCTGGTGTTTCCAATCTCCAGGTCAGACACCTCTTTTGCCACAAGTTGAGATGACTTGCGGTCCCTCGCTTCGTACACCCCGTTCTTCACCAGCTTGGTCGCAATGGTGTTAGCAGAAATGGGGCACTGGCAAGGGGAGTGTGCTTACCGGCCAGTGAGGTTGTTAATGATAATCCATACTTTGCGGCTAGAGTGTGAGAAGTCGGTGTTGACGGCTATGGTCCACCGCTCAAGCTTCCTTTGGTTGAGCCGCACGAGTAGATTGTGCTGCACCAGGCACCGCTTCCAATGTAGCCGCCACCAAAGGAAGGAGCGATAGAGCGTCTCGCACTCAGAATCCCTGCACGGCGTATAGTTGTTTTGGCAGCCGCGTGGGATTGCTTTCTTCGCCGCAGAAGTCCTGGTAAACCTCGTCCATATTGATGGCATCGGGTGGTGGTAGACCCGTGATGGATTTGTTTGTAAGGAGGCTGTAGCAATTCCAGTCGGCCTTTCTGAAGTTCCATCGCTTCACCGGTGTGTTCGGGACAGGTGCCACGAGCTTAGGAACAGTGATAAGTGAGGATCGATGTTGGGACCGCGGGAACTTCTCAAGCACACGTCTGTCAGGAAGTGGGCTGTCAGGGTCGACACTCGCGAAGGCCAGATTGGGGTTCGTCCCCGTTCCCCAGCGTCTGGAGAGGAAACTGGCTATGTCCTTCGGATTGTAAAGGACGGCAAGGTTGTTGTTTGCTGCCCAGGCAGCCAGACACTCTCCGTCATTGCTAGTTGTGTTATATCCCAAGTCGACATGCTGGCAATTAAAATCGCCAGCGTAGAGACTGGGGGAGGGAAACGTGGGTAAAGACGATGGGGATATCCGTGAGGGTGGGGGGATTGTAGACGTTGATGATGTTATAGTTTGCAACGTCCACGCACACCCACTCAATCTCGGCATCAGCCAGAGATTGACCGACGAGAGTCCAGCTCAGGCTCTCGTGGACAAACGTGGCAAGGCCGTGCTTCCTGCTTTTAGTAGACCCAGCTAGTACATAGTGTAGAAAGACTCGCTTATCTGCAGAGATGCAGTGGGTCTCTTGGAGGAGGACCTTCATCACTTGGTGTGTACAAAAGTTTGTTCACGTCACCAAATAAATAAATAAATAAATAAAAAACGGACCCAAAGGGTGTCGATGGGATAGGGGAGGGGGGTTTCCCCTCAAAATAGGTATTTGCTTTCTTCTCAGAAACTACACATATAATTCCGATGAAACTTCACCAAAATCTTCATCATCCATAATGTGCCAAAGTTGTTCATGGCATAAAAAAAACCTCAGTCCAAGGTCATCGATTGGGGGGGGGGGGGTGTTTATCCTCCAAAATAAGTATTTGCTTTCTTCTCAGAAATTACACACACAATTTCAGTGACCACAACCTTCATCACCCCTGATGTACCAAAGTTTTTTTTCATGGCATTGATTAAAAAAAAAAAAAGAAAGAAAGAAGATATATCATAAATATTCAAATGGAAGACCAAGAAGGAACACGAAGAAGTTTAAAGCAAAGATGGAGTCATCAGGAGGAAACTGGGTAGGATTTGGGTTTCAGTCACTACTCCACAACCCTCAAACCCATTCATGTGCAGCCAAATGAGCCTTACAGAAAACATTTCTGCAAGAATTCACTTCTCCTGAGAGTGAGATAGACAATGAAAGAGAGGAATAGAGAGTAAAAGATGAAAGAAGAAAAAGCAAGAATTAAAATGAATAAAGAAAATTGTGAAAATATAAGAAAGTCGTATGAAAGAAACAAAGAACAAAGATGTCAGGAAGAACCCAAATAGATAGATTTCAGCAGTAACTCCCAAGGCTCAAACACAGCAACATGTACAAGCCACCAGAGGTCCGTCAGTGGGGAAGCACAGTCCACACAGCATCAGGATATGGTACAAATGTAATCAAACAGAAGACCAAGAAGATCTTCAAGAAGATTAAGGGACAATCCAAAGAAGGAAAGACCAAAGATGGAACCCAAAGAAATATAGCAAAGTATTGCTTCCACCAATCAACATGAAACTTTACAACATTGACTTGCTTCTCCATTACATATTTTGTGGGTCATCCATGCCTTCCAGTGGTTCCCCGATTTACTTATCCAGCCACTACCAGTTGAGTGCCCAGGGGTATTGCCCCTATTTTTATGCCTCCGCTGACGAAGTCGCTGGAGGCATTATGTTTTCGGGTTGTCCATCCTGAACGGCTGTATGTACATGATAAGTTTGTTTGCAACTGCTTATCAGATTGTCACGAAATTTTCACAGTTGCGACTTCTCATGTACATTTTAATGATAGTTATGACGTCATAAATCACATGTTGTGGCAGCGTTGGAAAAAAAGGAAAAACTTTGGACCTCTATCCCCAAAACCACTCCATGGAAAAAAAATATCTAAACTTGGCACATGTCAAGGACTCCCCATGGGAAACAAAGGTGATTTCTTTTATGTCATAGGTTCTTTCGTTATGACGTCATAATCACATATGTAGAAACACGATCTGATCAGTCTGAAAATTTTGGAGGGTCATCGAGGGCTAAATTGTACGGGGGGATAAAAATTGATACAAGTCATGTAGCTCGACAGCCATTTTTTAATTTTTTTTTTTTTAACATAAAAATCTTCAAAAAAATCTTCTTCTCCGAAATGGCTGAATAGATCGAGGCTAAAAAAAAAAAAAAAAAAAAAAAAAAAAATTTGAGGCAAGATCGCCTACTAACGAGGAACAAAATGTTCTCCACCTAAACGTCATTGGTCACATGGTTTGGCAGCTATTACTTTTTGAAGAATAAACCTTTAAAAACTCCTCCAGAACAGCTTTACAGATCGAGGGGAACTTCACCCACGTTCCACAACCCTTGGGGATACCAGGGTGTTCACAAAAAAGGTAATAGGTCACATGATCTGGCAGCCAGATTGGATTGAACAAAAATCTTTTTTTTTTAAATTTCTCTTCAACTGCTTCATCAATCAATGTGAAACTTCACAATTATGATCTCGGAGTCATGGAGGAATACACGTTTTAAATTTCAACCTCATCGGATGCATGGTCTGGCAGCCAGAATTATTTAATACTTTGAATCTGGGTTCAGGGATTTAAATCAAACTTGGTATATGTACGTATAATGATGTAACAAGCAAAAAAGACAAAACGTCATAGCCACCATTGTTCTAGTAATTTTGCTGCATGGAGATAAGGGCTACCCCATATTTATGTTCAACTAAAATGGTTGCCAGTCTACCAGTCGGCCATCTTTGATGAGATTGCAAAATAAAGTGAGGGGCACGTGCATGCTATCATGTCCTGTGCTGTGCTTGTGCCAAGTTTGAACAAAATGGAATCGTGGACATCAGAGAAATGGTTGCAGACATGTTTAAGTAACAAAGTGGCCGCCAGTTGGCCATCTTGGATCTGATCTTGAACCAGAAATGATATGCTTATGTAAGTCGCCATTATCAGTGTGCCAAGTTTGAACAAGATTGGTAAATGCATGTCTGAGGTATGGTTGAGGATGCGTTTGACGCCGGGGTTTGAATTATTATTATTATTATTTACAACTAAAATGGTCACCAGTCGGCCATCATGGAGCTGATGTCAAAAAAAGAAAAATGAAGTACCTATGTATCCCATCATTTGTCTTTGTACAAAGTACAAATAAAATTAGACCATACATGAGCCCCTGTTTCAAACCAAGTCCAACGGGAGCTATATCAAGCAAAGTCACAACATCAGAGGGTGCCCTTTAAATTTTTCTCGTCTTAACTTTTCTGTCAACAAGAATTCTTGACGAGGTATAGTAAAAATAAAAAGCTATTTCAGGACAGAAACTACTCTTAGAAACACACGAGACCCATCCTAACTTCAGGTTTCTTCTAATGGGAAACTTGGAGTTCATTTGGAGCTTGAATGCGTTTCCAGCCAATCTTATTCATAACTTCCCCGTGGAAAAATGAAAAGAAAAGGTTGAAGAGGAGTTTCTGTGACAAATCAGGAGGATTATTTAAGCAATTTAAAGCATTCATAAATGGCCATGTACTGAAACATATGTTTGCTGGCACGATCAAGAGAGATTTCTTGCACACTTCGCATCTGCTGGATCTTGTTAGTATGATAAAAAAAACTTTCTCTCTTGCCCTACTCAGTCATCTCTGACCTGAACAGCACAAAAG